>NC_142709.1:27502500-28127500 GCF_055471065.1 Atractosteus spatula | reverse complement strand
TAGGGCTGAAAGGATACTTAGGAATATAGTTCTTTCAATGTTTTCTAAACATTTTTTTCTGACCCATATGGCTGTATACAGTGCTTTGCTCCAAAAAGGAATGGTGTCTGAATTGCCCGACAAGCAACTCATAGAAAGAACCTGATTTAACTTTCAAACTCTTGCCATGGGCTTTAAAATTAAAGGCTCATTAACAAATAAAGCCAAAATGTTTTAGTTGTCTCAGACTTTTAGGCCACTTAAGTCTAAACGTACATTCATTCAGCACTCCATTTAACCCAAAGTTTCCAATGAAAGAATACCTTTCAACAATTAATTTGACCATTCCTGACACACTCTTTTGCTTTTGGCAGTGTTGTATTGTCTTTTCAGACTCATATTTTGATTCAGACAAGCAAATTTCCCAGTCAAATGAGTGGAATATTGAGAAAATGGTCTTTGAGAAATATTTGAACCCTAACCCTTACTAGCAATACCCAAAGCTAGGGTTAGGGTTTTATTCCCATACAATGTAGACAGTTTTTGATGGCATGGCTGTGTTTTAGGGCTGAAAGGATACTTAGGAATATAGTTCTTTCAATTTTTTCTAAACATTTTTTTCTGACCCATATGGCTGTATACAGTGCATTGCTCCAAAAAGGAATGGTGTCTGAATTGCCCGACAAGCAACAGTTAGAAAGAACCTGATTTAACTTTCAAACTCTTGCCATGGGCTTTAAAATCAAAGGCTTATAAACAAATAAAGCCAAAATGTAGTAGATGCCTCAGACTTTTAGGCCACTTAAGCCTAAACGTACATTCATTCAGCACTCCGTTTATCGCAAAGTTTCCAATGAAAGAATACCTTTCAAAAATTAATTTGACCATTCCTGACACACTGTTTTGCTTTTGGCAGTGTTGTATTGTCTTTTCAGACTCATATTTTGATTCAGACAAGGAAATTTCCCAGTCAAATGAGTGGAATATTGAGAAAATGGTCTTTGAGAAATATTTGAACCCTAACCCTAACTAGCAAAACGCGAAGCTAGGGTTAGGGTTTTATTCCCATACAATGTAGACAGTTTTTGATGGCATGGCTGTGTTTTAGGGCTGAAACGATACTTAGGAATATAGTTCTTTCAATGTTTTCTAAACATTTTTTTCTGACCCATATGGCTGTATACAGTGCTTTGCTCCAAGAAGGAATGGTGTCTGAATTGCCCGACAAGCAACAGTTAGAAAGAACCTGATTTAACTTTCAAACTCTTGCCATGGGCTTTAAAATCAAAGGCTTATTAACAAATAAAGCCAAAATGTATTAGTTGTCTCAGTCTTTTAGGCCACTTAAGCCTAAACGTACATTCATTCAGCACTCCGTTTAACGCAAAGTTTCCAATGAAAGAATACCTTTCAAAAATTAATTTGACCATTCCTGACACACTCTTTTGCTTTTGGCAGTGTTGTATTGTCTTTTCAGACTCATATTTTGATTCAGACGAGCAAATTTCCCAGTCAAATGAGTGGAATATTGAGAAAATGGTCTTTGAGAAATATTTGAACCCTAACCCTAACCAGCAAAACCCGAAGCTAGGGTTAGGGTTTTTTACCCATACAATGTAGACAGTGTTTGATGGCATGGCTGTGTTTTAGGGCTGAAAGGATACTTAGAAACATAGTTCTTTCAATGTTTTCTAAACATTTTTTTCTGACCCATATGGCTGTATACAGTGCTTTGCTCCAAAAAGGAATGGTGTCTGAATTGCTTGACAAGCAACAGTTAGAAAGAACCTGATTTAACTTTCAAACTCTTGCCATGGGCTTTAAAATCAAAGGCTTATTAACAAATAAAGCCAAAATGTATTAGTTGTCTCAGACTTTTAGGCCACTTAAGCGTAAACGTACATTCATTCAGCACTATGTTTAACCCAAAGTTTCCAATGAAAGAATACCTTTCAACAATTAATTTGACCATTCCTGACACACTCTTTTGCTTTTGGCAGTGTTGTATTGTCTTTTCAGACTCATATTTTGATTCAGACAAGCAAATTTCCCAGTGAAATGAGTGGAATATTGAGAAAATGGTCTTTGAGAAATATTTGAACCCTAACCCTAACTAGCAATACCCGAAGCTAGCGTTAGGGTTTTATTCCCATACAATGTAAACAGTTTTTGATGGCATGGCTGTGTTTTAGGGCTGAAAGGATACTTAGGAATATAGTTCTTTCAATGTTTTCTAAACATTTTTTTCTGACCCATATGGCTGTATACAGTGCTTTGCTCCAAAAAGGAATGGTGTCTGAATTGCCCGACAAGCAACAGTTAGAAAGAACCTGATTTAACTTTCAAACTCTTGCCATGGGCTTTAAAATCAAAGGCTCATTAACAAATAAAGCCAAAATGTTTTAGTTGTCTCAGACTTTTAGGCCACTTAAGCCTAAACGTACATTCATTCAGCACTCCATTTAACCCAAAGTTTCCAATGAAAGAATACCTTTCAGAAGGTAATTTGACCATTCCTGACACACTCTTTTGCTTTTGGCAGTGTTGTATTGTCTTTTCAGACTCATATTTTGATTCAGACAAGCAAATTTCCCAGTCAAATGAGTGGAATATTGAGAAAATGGTCTTTGAGAAATATTTGAACCCTAAACCTAACTAGCAAAACCCGAATCTAGGGTTAGGGTTTTATTCCCATACAATGTAGACAGTTTTTGTTGGCATGGCTGTGTTTTAGGGCTGAAAGGATACTTAGGAATATAGTTCTTTCAATGTTTTCTAAACATTGTTTTCTGACCCATATGGCTGTATACAGTGCTTTGCTCCAAAAAGGAATGGTGTCTGAATTGCCCGACAAGCAACAGTTAGAAAGAACCTGATTTAACTTTCAAACTCTTGCCATGGGCTTTAAAATCAAAGGCTTATTAACAAATAAAGCCAAAATGTAGTAGTTGCCTCAGACTTTTAGGCCACTTAAGCCTAAACGTACATTCATTCAGCACTCCGTTTAACGCAAAATTTCCAATGAAAGAATACCTTTCATAAATTAATTTGACCATTCCTGACACACTGTTTTGCTTTTGGCAGTGTTGTATTGTCTTTTCAGACTCATATTTTGATTCACACAAGGAAATTTCCCAGTCAAATGAGTGGAATATTGAGAAAATGGTCTTTGAGAAATATTTGAACCCTAACCCTAACTAGCAAAACCCGAAGCTAGGGTTAGGGTTTTATTCCCATACAATGTAGACAGTTTTTGATGGCATGGCTGTGTTTTAGGGCTGAAAGGATACTTAGGAATATAGTTCTTTCAATGTTTTCTAAACATTTTTTTCTGACCCATATGGCTGTATACAGTGCTTTGCTCCAAAAAGGAATGGTGTCTGAATTGCCCGACAAGCAACAGTTAGAAAGAACCTGATTTAACTTTCAAACTCTTGCCATGGGCTTTAAAATCAAAGGCTTATTAACAAATAAAGCCAAAATGTATTAGTTGTCTCAGACCTTTAGGCCACTTAAGCCTAAACGTACATTCATTCAGCACTCCGTTTAACGCAAAGTTTCCAATGAAAGAATACCTTTCAAAAATTAATTTGACCATTCCTGACACACTCTTTTGCTTTTGGCAGTGTTGTATTGTCTTTTCAGACTCATATTTTGATTCAGACAAGCAAATTTCCCAGTCAAATGAGTGGAATATTGAGAAAATGGTCTTTGAGAAATATTTGAACCCTAACCCTAACCAGCAAAACCCGAAGCTAGGGTTAGGATTTTATACCCATACAATGTAGACAGTGTTTGATGGCATGGCTGTGTTTTAGGGCTGAAAGGATACTTAGAAACATAGTTCTTTCAATGTTTTCTAAACATTTTTTTCTGACCCATATGGCTGTATACAGTGCTTTGCTCCAAAAAGGAATGGTGTCTGAATTGCCCGACAAGCAACACATAGAAAGAACCTGATTTAACTTTCAAACTCTTGCCATGGGCTTTAAAATCAAAGGCTCATTAACAAACAAAGCCAAAATGTTTTAGTTGTCTCAGACTTTTAGGCCACTTAAGCCTAAACGTTCATTCATTCAGCACTCCGTTTAACGCAAAGTTTCCAATGAAAGAATACCTTTCAAAAGTTAATTTGACCATTCCTAACACACTCTTTTGCTTTTGGCAGTGTTGTATTGTCTTTTCAGACTCATATTTTGATTCAGACAAGCAAATTTCCCAGTCAAATGAGTAGAATATTGAGAAAATGGTCTTTGAGAAATATTTGAACCCTAACCCTAACTAGCAAAACCCGATGCTAGGGTTAGGGTTTTATTCCCATACAATGTAGACAGTTTTTGTTGGCATGGCTGTGTTTTAGGGCTGAAAGGATACTTAGGAATATAGTTCTTTCAATGTTTTCTAAACATTTTTTTCTGACCCATATGGCTGTATACAGTGCTTTGCTCCAAAAAGGAATGGTGTCTGAATTGCCCGACAAGCAACAGTTAGAAAGAACCTGATTTAACTTTCAAACTCTTGCCATGGGCTTTAAAATCAAAGGCTCATTAACAAATAAAGCCAAAATGTATTAGTTGTCTCAGACTTTTAGGCCACTTAAGCCTAAACGTACATTAATTCAGCACTCCGTTTAACCCAAAGTTTCCAATGAAAGAATACCTTTCAACAATTAATTTGACCATTCCTGACACACTCTTTTGCTTTTGGCAGTGTTGTATTGTCTTTTCAGACTCATATTTTGATTCAGACAAGCAAATTTCCCAGTCAAATGAGTGGAATATTGAGAAAATGGTCTTTGAGAAATATTTGAACCCTAACCCTTACTAGCAATACCCAGAGCTAGGGTTAGGGTTTTATTCCCATACAATGTAGACAGTTTTTGATGGCATGGCTGTGTTTTAGGGCTGAAAGGATACTTAGGAATATAGTTCTTTCAATTTTTTCTAAACATTTTTTTCTGACCCATATGGCTGTATACAGTGCATTGCTCCAAAAAGGAATGGTGTCTGAATTGCCCGACAAGCAACAGTTAGAAAGAACCTGATTTAAATTTCAAACTCTTGCCATGGGCTTTAAAATCAAAGGCTTATAAACAAATAAAGCCAAAATGTAGTAGATGCCTCAGACTTTTAGGCCACTTAAGCCTAAACGTACATTCATTCAGCACTCCGTTTATCGTAAAGTTTCCAATGAAAGAATACCTTTCAAAAATTAATTTGACCATTCCTGACACACTGTTTTGCTTTTGGCAGTGTTGTATTGTCTTTTCAGACTCATATTTTGATTCACACAAGCAAATTTCCCAGTCAAATGAGTGGAATATTGAGAAAATGGTCTTTGAGAAATATTTGAACCCTAACCCTAACTAGCAAAACCCGAAGCTAGGGTTAGGGTTTAATTCCCATACAATGTAGACATTTTCTGATGGCATAGCTGTGTTTTAGGGCTGAAAGGATACTTAGGAATATAGTTCTTTCAATGTTTTCTAAACATTTTTTTCTGACCCATATGGCTGTATACAGTGCTTTGCTCCAAAAAGGAATGGTGTCTGAATTGCCCGACAAGCAACAGTTAGAAAGAACCTGATTTAACTTTCAAACTCTTGCCATGGGCTTTAAAATCAAAGGCTTATTAACAAATAAAGCCAAAATGTAGTAGTTGCCTCAGACTTTTAGGCCACTTAAGCCTAAACGTACATTCATTCAGCACTCCGTTTAACGCAAAGTTTCCAATGAAAGAATACCTTTCAAAAATTAATTTGACCATTCCTGACACACTCTTTTGCTTTTGGCAGTGTTGTATTGTCTTTTCAGACTCATATTTTGATTCAGACAAGCAAATTTCCCAGTCAAATGAGTGGAATATTGAGAAAATGGTCTTTGAGAAATATTTGAACCCTAACCCTAACTAGCAAAACGCGAAGCTAGGGTTAGGGTATTATTCCCATACAATGTAGACAGTTTTTGATGGCATGGCTGTGTTTTAGGGCTGAAAGGATACTTAGGAATATAGTTCTTTCAATGTTTTCTAAACATTTTTTTCTGACCCATATGGCTGTATACAGTGCTTTGCTCCAAGAAGGAATGGTGTCTGAATTGCCCGACAAGCAACAGTTAGAAAGAACCTGATTTAACTTTCAAACTCTTGCCATGGGCTTTAAAATCAAAGGCTTATTAACAAATAAAGCCAAAATGTATTAGTTGTCTCAGTCTTTTAGGCCACTTAAGCCTAAACGTACATTCATTCAGCACTCCGTTTAACGCAAAGTTTCCAATGAAAGAATACCTTTCAAAAATTAATTTGACCATTCCTGACACACTCTTTTGCTTTTGGCAGTGTTGTATTGTCTTTTCAGACTCATATTTTGATTCAGACGAGCAAATTTCCCAGTCAAATGAGTGGAATATTGAGAAAATGGTCTTTGAGAAATATTTGAACCCTAACCCTAACCAGCAAAACCCGAAGCTAGGGTTAGGGTTTTATACCCATACAATGTAGACAGTGTTTGATGGCATGGCTGTGTTTTAGGGCTGAAAGGATACTTAGAAACATAGTTCTTTCAATGTTTTCTAAACATTTTTTTCTGACCCATATGGCTGTATACAGTGCTTTGCTCCAAAAAGGAATGGTGTCTGAATTGCTTGACAAGCAACAGTTAGAAAGAACCTGATTTAACTTTCAAACTCTTGCCATGGGCTTTAAAATCAAAGGCTTATTAACAAATAAAGCCAAAATGTATTAGTTGTCTCAGACTTTTAGGCCACTTAAGCCTAAACGTACATTCATTCAGCACTATGTTTAACCCAAAGTTTCCAATGAAAGAATACCTTTCAACAATTAATTTGACCATTCCTGACACACTCTTTTGCTTTTGGCAGTGTTGTATTGTCTTTTCAGACTCATATTTTGATTCAGACAAGCAAATTTCCCAGTGAAATGAGTGGAATATTGAGAAAATGGTCTTTGAGAAATATTTGAACCCTAACCCTAACTAGCAATACCCGAAGCTAGCGTTAGGGTTTTATTCCCATACAATGTAAACAGTTTTTGATGGCATGGCTGTGTTTTAGGGCTGAAAGGATACTTAGGAATATAGTTCTTTCAATGTTTTCTAAACATTTTTTTCTGACCCATATGGCTGTATACAGTGCTTTGCTCCAAAAAGGAATGGTGTCTGAATTGCCCGACAAGCAACAGTTAGAAAGAACCTGATTTAACTTTCAAACTCTTGCCATGGGCTTTAAAATCAAAGGCTCATTAACAAATAAAGCCAAAATGTTTTAGTTGTCTCAGACTTTTAGGCCACTTAAGCCTAAACGTACATTCATTCAGCACTCCATTTAACCCAAAGTTTCCAATGAAAGAATACCTTTCAGAAGGTAATTTGACCATTCCTGACACACTCTTTTGCTTTTGGCAGTGTTGTATTGTCTTTTCAGACTCATATTTTGATTCAGACAAGCAAATTTCCCAGTCAAATGAGTGGAATATTGAGAAAATGGTCTTTGAGAAATATTTGAACCCTAAACCTAACTAGCAAAACCCGAATCTAGGGTTAGGGTTTTATTCCCATACAATGTAGACAGTAATTTGTTGGCATGGCTGTGTTTTAGGGCTGAAAGGATACTTAGGAATATAGTTCTTTCAATGTTTTCTAAACATTGTTTTCTGACCCATATGGCTGTATACAGTGCTTTGCTCCAAAAAGGAATGGTGTCTGAATTGCCCGACAAGCAACAGTTAGAAAGAACCTGATTTAACTTTCAAACTCTTGCCATGGGCTTTAAAATCAAAGGCTTATTAACAAATAAAGCCAAAATGTAGTAGTTGCCTCAGACTTTTAGGCCACTTAAGCCTAAACGTACATTCATTCAGCACTCCGTTTAACGCAAAATTTCCAATGAAAGAATACCTTTCATAAATTAATTTGACCATTCCTGACACACTGTTTTGCTTTTGGCAGTGTTGTATTGTCTTTTCAGACTCATATTTTGATTCACACAAGGAAATTTCCCAGTCAAATGAGTGGAATATTGAGAAAATGGTCTTTGAGAAATATTTGAACCCTAACCCTAACTAGCAAAACCCGAAGCTAGGGTTAGGGTTTTATTCCCATACAATGTAGACAGTTTTTGATGGCATGGCTGTGTTTTAGGGCTGAAAGGATACTTAGGAATATAGTTCTTTCAATGTTTTCTAAACATTTTTTTCTGACCCATATGGCTGTATACAGTGCTTTGCTCCAAAAAGGAATGGTGTCTGAATTGCCCGACAAGCAACAGTTAGAAAGAACCTGATTTAACTTTCAAACTCTTGCCATGGGCTTTAAAATCAAAGGCTTATTAACAAATAAAGCCAAAATGTATTAGTTGTCTCAGACCTTTAGGCCACTTAAGCCTAAACGTACATTCATTCAGCACTCCGTTTAACGCAAAGTTTCCAATGAAAGAATACCTTTCAAAAATTAATTTGACCATTCCTGACACACTCTTTTGCTTTTGGCAGTGTTGTATTGTCTTTTCAGACTCATATTTTGATTCAGACAAGCAAATTTCCCAGTCAAATGAGTGGAATATTGAGAAAATGGTCTTTGAGAAATATTTGAACCCTAACCCTAACCAGCAAAACCCGAAGCTAGGGTTAGGATTTTATACCCATACAATGTAGACAGTGTTTGATGGCATGGCTGTGTTTTAGGGCTGAAAGGATACTTAGAAACATAGTTCTTTCAATGTTTTCTAAACATTTTTTTCTGACCCATATGGCTGTATACAGTGCTTTGCTCCAAAAAGGAATGGTGTCTGAATTGCCCGACAAGCAACACATAGAAAGAACCTGATTTAACTTTCAAACTCTTGCCATGGGCTTTAAAATCAAAGGCTCATTAACAAACAAAGCCAAAATGTTTTAGTTGTCTCAGACTTTTAGGCCACTTAAGCCTAAACGTTCATTCATTCAGCACTCCGTTTAACGCAAAGTTTCCAATGAAAGAATACCTTTCAAAAGTTAATTTGACCATTCCTAACACACTCTTTTGCTTTTGGCAGTGTTGTATTGTCTTTTCAGACTCATATTTTGATTCAGACAAGCAAATTTCCCAGTCAAATGAGTAGAATATTGAGAAAATGGTCTTTGAGAAATATTTGAACCCTAACCCTAACTAGCAAAACCCGATGCTAGGGTTAGGGTTTTATTCCCATACAATGTAGACAGTTTTTGTTGGCATGGCTGTGTTTTAGGGCTGAAAGGATACTTAGGAATATAGTTCTTTCAATGTTTTCTAAACATTTTTTTCTGACCCATATGGCTGTATACAGTGCTTTGCTCCAAAAAGGAATGGTGTCTGAATTGCCCGACAAGCAACAGTTAGAAAGAACCTGATTTAACTTTCAAACTCTTGCCATGGGCTTTAAAATCAAAGGCTCATTAACAAATAAAGCCAAAATGTATTAGTTGTCTCAGACTTTTAGGCCACTTAAGCCTAAACGTACATTAATTCAGCACTCCGTTTAACCCAAAGTTTCCAATGAAAGAATACCTTTCAACAATTAATTTGACCATTCCTGACACACTCTTTTGCTTTTGGCAGTGTTGTATTGTCTTTTCAGACTCATATTTTGATTCAGACAAGCAAATTTCCCAGTCAAATGAGTGGAATATTGAGAAAATGGTCTTTGAGAAATATTTGAACCCTAACCCTTACTAGCAATACCCAGAGCTAGGGTTAGGGTTTTATTCCCATACAATGTAGACAGTTTTTGATGGCATGGCTGTGTTTTAGGGCTGAAAGGATACTTAGGAATATAGTTCTTTCAATTTTTTCTAAACATTTTTTTCTGACCCATATGGCTGTATACAGTGCATTGCTCCAAAAAGGAATGGTGTCTGAATTGCCCGACAAGCAACAGTTAGAAAGAACCTGATTTAAATTTCAAACTCTTGCCATGGGCTTTAAAATCAAAGGCTTATAAACAAATAAAGCCAAAATGTAGTAGATGCCTCAGACTTTTAGGCCACTTAAGCCTAAACGTACATTCATTCAGCACTCCGTTTATCGTAAAGTTTCCAATGAAAGAATACCTTTCAAAAATTAATTTGACCATTCCTGACACACTGTTTTGCTTTTGGCAGTGTTGTATTGTCTTTTCAGACTCATATTTTGATTCACACAAGCAAATTTCCCAGTCAAATGAGTGGAATATTGAGAAAATGGTCTTTGAGAAATATTTGAACCCTAACCCTAACTAGCAAAACCCGAAGCTAGGGTTAGGGTTTAATTCCCATACAATGTAGACATTTTCTGATGGCATAGCTGTGTTTTAGGGCTGAAAGGATACTTAGGAATATAGTTCTTTCAATGTTTTCTAAACATTTTTTTCTGACCCATATGGCTGTATACAGTGCTTTGCTCCAAAAAGGAATGGTGTCTGAATTGCCCGACAAGCAACAGTTAGAAAGAACCTGATTTAACTTTCAAACTCTTGCCATGGGCTTTAAAATCAAAGGCTTATTAACAAATAAAGCCAAAATGTAGTAGTTGCCTCAGACTTTTAGGCCACTTAAGCCTAAACGTACATTCATTCAGCACTCCGTTTAACGCAAAATTTCCAATGAAAGAATACCTTTCAAAAATTAATTTGACCATTCCTGACACACTGTTTTGCTTTTGGCAGTGTTGTATTGTCTTTTCAGACTCATATTTTGATTCACACAAGGAAATTTCCCAGTCAAATGAGTGGAATATTGAGAAAATGGTCTTTGAGAAATATTTGAACTCTAACCCTAACTAGCAAAACCCGAAGCTAGGGTTAGGGTTTTATTCCCATACAATGTAGACAGTTTTTGATGGCATGGCTGTGTTTTAGGGCTGAAAGGATACTTAGGAATATAGTTCTTTCAATGTTTTCTAAACATTTTTTTCTGACCCATATGGCTGTATACAGTGCTTTGCTCCAAAAAGGAATGGTGTCTGAATTGCCCGACAAGCAACAGTTAGAAAGAACCTGATTTAACTTTCAAACTCTTGCCATGGGCTTTAAAATCAAAGGCTTATTAACAAATAAAGCCAAAATGTATTAGTTGTCTCAGACCTTTAGGCCACTTAAGCCTAAACGTACATTCATTCAGCACTCCGTTTAACGCAAAGTTTCCAATGAAAGAATACCTTTCAAAAATTAATTTGACCATTCCTGACACACTCTTTTGCTTTTGGCAGTGTTGTATTGTCTTTTCAGACTCATATTTTGATTCAGACAAGCAAATTTCCCAGTCAAATGAGTGGAATATTGAGAAAATGGTCTTTGAGAAATATTTGAACCCTAACCCTAACTAGCAAAACGCGAAGCTAGGGTTAGGGTATTATTCCCATACAATGTAGACAGTTTTTGATGGCATGGCTGTGTTTTAGGGCTGAAAGGATACTTAGGAATATAGTTCTTTCAATGTTTTCTAAACATTTTTTTCTGACCCATATGGCTGTATACAGTGCTTTGCTCCAAGAAGGAATGGTGTCTGAATTGCCCGACAAGCAACAGTTAGAAAGAACCTGATTTAACTTTCAAACTCTTGCCATGGGCTTTAAAATCAAAGGCTTATTAACAAATAAAGCCAAAATGTATTAGTTGTCTCAGTCTTTTAGGCCACTTAAGCCTAAACGTACATTCATTCAGCACTCCGTTTAACGCAAAGTTTCCAATGAAAGAATACCTTTCAAAAATTAATTTGACCATTCCTGACACACTCTTTTGCTTTTGGCAGTGTTGTATTGTCTTTTCAGACTCATATTTTGATTCAGACGAGCAAATTTCCCAGTCAAATGAGTGGAATATTGAGAAAATGGTCTTTGAGAAATATTTGAACCCTAACCCTAACCAGCAAAACCCGAAGCTAGGGTTAGGGTTTTATACCCATACAATGTAGACAGTGTTTGATGGCATGGCTGTGTTTTAGGGCTGAAAGGATACTTAGAAACATAGTTCTTTCAATGTTTTCTAAACATTTTTTTCTGACCCATATGGCTGTATACAGTGCTTTGCTCCAAAAAGGAATGGTGTCTGAATTGCTTGACAAGCAACAGTTAGAAAGAACCTGATTTAACTTTCAAACTCTTGCCATGGGCTTTAAAATCAAAGGCTTATTAACAAATAAAGCCAAAATGTATTAGTTGTCTCAGACTTTTAGGCCACTTAAGCCTAAACGTACATTCATTCAGCACTATGTTTAACCCAAAGTTTCCAATGAAAGAATACCTTTCAACAGTTAATTTGACCATTCCTGACACACTCTTTTGCTTTTGGCAGTGTTGTATTGTCTTTTCAGACTCATATTTTGATTCAGACAAGCAAATTTTACAGTCAAATGAGTGGAATATTGAGAAAATGGTATTTGAGAAATATTTGAACCCTAACCCTAACTAGCAATACCCGAAGCTAGCGTTAGGGTTTTATTCCCATACAATGTAAACAGTTTTTGATGGCATGGCTGTGTTTTAGGGCTGAAAGGATACTTAGGAATATAGTTCTTTCAATGTTTTCTAAACATTTTTTTCTGACCCATATGGCTGTATACAGTGCTTTGCTCCAAAAAGGAATGGTGTCTGAATTGCCCGACAAGCAACTCATAGAAAGAACCTGATTTAACTTTCAAACTCTTGCCATGGGCTTTAAAATTAAAGGCTCATTAACAAATAAAGCCAAAATGTTTTAGTTGTCTCAGACTTTTAGGCCACTTAAGTCTAAACGTACATTCATTCAGCACTCCATTTAACCCAAAGTTTCCAATGAAAGAATACCTTTCAACAATTAATTTGACCATTCCTGACACACTCTTTTGCTTTTGGCAGTGTTGTATTGTCTTTTCAGACTCATATTTTGATTCAGACAAGCAAATTTCCCAGTCAAATGAGTGGAATATTGAGAAAATGGTCTTTGAGAAATATTTGAACCCTAACCCTTACTAGCAATACCCAAAGCTAGGGTTAGGGTTTTATTCCCATACAATGTAGACAGTTTTTGATGGCATGGCTGTGTTTTAGGGCTGAAAGGATACTTAGGAATATAGTTCTTTCAATTTTTTCTAAACATTTTTTTCTGACCCATATGGCTGTATACAGTGCATTGCTCCAAAAAGGAATGGTGTCTGAATTGCCCGACAAGCAACAGTTAGAAAGAACCTGATTTAACTTTCAAACTCTTGCCATGGGCTTTAAAATCAAAGGCTTATAAACAAATAAAGCCAAAATGTAGTAGATGCCTCAGACTTTTAGGCCACTTAAGCCTAAACGTACATTCATTCAGCACTCCGTTTATCGCAAAGTTTCCAATGAAAGAATACCTTTCAAAAATTAATTTGACCATTCCTGACACACTGTTTTGCTTTTGGCAGTGTTGTATTGTCTTTTCAGACTCATATTTTGATTCAGACAAGGAAATTTCCCAGTCAAATGAGTGGAATATTGAGAAAATGGTCTTTGAGAAATATTTGAACCCTAACCCTAACTAGCAAAACGCGAAGCTAGGGTTAGGGTTTTATTCCCATACAATGTAGACAGTTTTTGATGGCATGGCTGTGTTTTAGGGCTGAAACGATACTTAGGAATATAGTTCTTTCAATGTTTTCTAAACATTTTTTTCTGACCCATATGGCTGTATACAGTGCTTTGCTCCAAGAAGGAATGGTGTCTGAATTGCCCGACAAGCAACAGTTAGAAAGAACCTGATTTAACTTTCAAACTCTTGCCATGGGCTTTAAAATCAAAGGCTTATTAACAAATAAAGCCAAAATGTATTAGTTGTCTCAGTCTTTTAGGCCACTTAAGCCTAAACGTACATTCATTCAGCACTCCGTTTAACGCAAAGTTTCCAATGAAAGAATACCTTTCAAAAATTAATTTGACCATTCCTGACACACTCTTTTGCTTTTGGCAGTGTTGTATTGTCTTTTCAGACTCATATTTTGATTCAGACGAGCAAATTTCCCAGTCAAATGAGTGGAATATTGAGAAAATGGTCTTTGAGAAATATTTGAACCCTAACCCTAACCAGCAAAACCCGAAGCTAGGGTTAGGGTTTTTTACCCATACAATGTAGACAGTGTTTGATGGCATGGCTGTGTTTTAGGGCTGAAAGGATACTTAGAAACATAGTTCTTTCAATGTTTTCTAAACATTTTTTTCTGACCCATATGGCTGTATACAGTGCTTTGCTCCAAAAAGGAATGGTGTCTGAATTGCTTGACAAGCAACAGTTAGAAAGAACCTGATTTAACTTTCAAACTCTTGCCATGGGCTTTAAAATCAAAGGCTTATTAACAAATAAAGCCAAAATGTATTAGTTGTCTCAGACTTTTAGGCCACTTAAGCCTAAACGTACATTCATTCAGCACTATGTTTAACCCAAAGTTTCCAATGAAAGAATACCTTTCAACAATTAATTTGACCATTCCTGACACACTCTTTTGCTTTTGGTAGTGTTGTATTGTCTTTTCAGACTCATATTTTGATTCAGACAAGCAAATTTCCCAGTGAAATGAGTGGAATATTGAGAAAATGGTCTTTGAGAAATATTTGAACCCTAACCCTAACTAGCAATACCCGAAGCTAGCGTTAGGGTTTTATTCCCATACAATGTAAACAGTTTTTGATGGCATGGCTGTGTTTTAGGGCTGAAAGGATACTTAGGAATATAGTTCTTTCAATGTTTTCTAAACATTTTTTTCTGACCCATATGGCTGTATACAGTGCTTTGCTCCAAAAAGGAATGGTGTCTGAATTGCCCGACAAGCAACTCATAGAAAGAACCTGATTTAACTTTCAAACTCTTGCCATGGGCTTTAAAATCAAAGGCTCATTAACAAATAAAGCCAAAATGTTTTAGTTGTCTCAGACTTTTAGGCCACTTAAGCCTAAACGTACATTCATTCAGCACTCCATTTAACCCAAAGTTTCCAATGAAAGAATACCTTTCAGAAGGTAATTTGACCATTCCTGACACACTCTTTTGCTTTTGGCAGTGTTGTATTGTCTTTTCAGACTCATATTTTGATTCAGACAAGCAAATTTCCCAGTCAAATGAGTGGAATATTGAGAAAATGGTCTTTGAGAAATATTTGAACCCTAAACCTAACTAGCAAAACCCGAATCTAGGGTTAGGGTTTTATTCCCATACAATGTAGACAGTTTTTGTTGGCATGGCTGTGTTTTAGGGCTGAAAGGATACTTAGGAATATAGTTCTTTCAATGTTTTCTAAACATTGTTTTCTGACCCATATGGCTGTATACAGTGCTTTGCTCCAAAAAGGAATGGTGTCTGAATTGCCCGACAAGCAACAGTTAGAAAGAACCTGATTTAACTTTCAAACTCTTGCCATGGGCTTTAAAATCAAAGGCTTATTAACAAATAAAGCCAAAATGTATTAGTTGCCTCAGACTTTTAGGCCACTTAAGCCTAAACGTACATTCATTCAGCACTCCGTTTAACGCAAAATTTCCAATGAAAGAATACCTTTCATAAATTAATTTGACCATTCCTGACACACTGTTTTGCTTTTGGCAGTGTTGTATTGTCTTTTCAGACTCATATTTTGATTCACACAAGGAAATTTCCCAGTCAAATGAGTGGAATATTGAGAAAATGGTCTTTGAGAAATATTTGAACCCTAACCCTAACTAGCAAAACCCGAAGCTAGGGTTAGGGTTTTATTCCCATACAATGTAGACAGTTTTTGATGGCATGGCTGTGTTTTAGGGCTGAAAGGATACTTAGGAATATAGTTCTTTCAATGTTTTCTAAACATTTTTTTCTGACCCATATGGCTGTATACAGTGCTTTGCTCCAAAAAGGAATGGTGTCTGAATTGCCCGACAAGCAACAGTTAGAAAGAACCTGATTTAACTTTCAAACTCTTGCCATGGGCTTTAAAATCAAAGGCTTATTAACAAATAAAGCCAAAATGTATTAGTTGTCTCAGACCTTTAGGCCACTTAAGCCTAAACGTACATTCATTCAGCACTCCGTTTAACGCAAAGTTTCCAATGAAAGAATACCTTTCAAAAATTAATTTGACCATTCCTGACACACTCTTTTGCTTTTGGCAGTGTTGTATTGTCTTTTCAGACTCATATTTTGATTCAGACAAGCAAATTTCCCAGTCAAATGAGTGGAATATTGAGAAAATGGTCTTTGAGAAATATTTGAACCCTAACCCTAACCAGCAAAACCCGAAGCTAGGGTTAGGATTTTATACCCATACAATGTAGACAGTGTTTGATGGCATGGCTGTGTTTTAGGGCTGAAAGGATACTTAGAAACATAGTTCTTTCAATGTTTTCTAAACATTTTTTTCTGACCCATATGGCTGTATACAATGCTTTGCTCCAAAAAGGAATGGTGTCTGAATTGCCCGACAAGCAACACATAGAAAGAACCTGATTTAACTTTCAAACTCTTGCCATGGGCTTTAAAATCAAAGGCTCATTAACAAACAAAGCCAAAATGTTTTAGTTGTCTCAGACTTTTAGGCCACTTAAGCCTAAACGTTCATTCATTCAGCACTCCGTTTAACGCAAAGTTTCCAATGAAAGAATACCTTTCAAAAGTTAATTTGACCATTCCTAACACACTCTTTTGCTTTTGGCAGTGTTGTATTGTCTTTTCAGACTCATATTTTGATTCAGACAAGCAAATTTCCCAGTCAAATGAGTAGAATATTGAGAAAATGGTCTTTGAGAAATATTTGAACCCTAACCCTAACTAGCAAAACCCGATGCTAGGGTTAGGGTTTTATTCCCATACAATGTAGACAGTTTTTGTTGGCATGGCTGTGTTTTAGGGCTGAAAGGATACTTAGGAATATAGTTCTTTCAATGTTTTCTAAACATTTTTTTCTGACCCATATGGCTGTATACAGTGCTTTGCTCCAAAAAGGAATGGTGTCTGAATTGCCCGACAAGCAACAGTTAGAAAGAACCTGATTTAACTTTCAAACTCTTGCCATGGGCTTTAAAATCAAAGGCTCATTAACAAATAAAGTCAAAATGTATTAGTTGTCTCAGACTTTTAGGCCACTTAAGCCTAAACGTACATTAATTCAGCACTCCGTTTAACCCAAAGTTTCCAATGAAAGAATACCTTTCAACAATTAATTTGACCATTCCTGACACACTCTTTTGCTTTTGGCAGTGTTGTATTGTCTTTTCAGACTCATATTTTGATTCAGACAAGCAAATTTCCCAGTCAAATGAGTGGAATATTGAGAAAATGGTCTTTGAGAAATATTTGAACCCTAACCCTTACTAGCAATACCCAAAGCTAGGGTTAGGGTTTTATTCCCATACAATGTAGACAGTTTTTGATGGCATGGCTGTGTTTTAGGGCTGAAAGGATACTTAGGAATATAGTTCTTTCAATTTTTTCTAAACATTTTTTTCTGACCCATATGGCTGTATACAGTGCATTGCTCCAAAAAGGAATGGTGTCTGAATTGCCCGACAAGCAACAGTTAGAAAGAACCTGATTTAAATTTCAAACTCTTGCCATGGGCTTTAAAATCAAAGGCTTATAAACAAATAAAGCCAAAATGTAGTAGATGCCTCAGACTTTTAGGCCACTTAAGCCTAAACGTACATTCATTCAGCACTCCGTTTATCGTAAAGTTTCCAATGAAAGAATACCTTTCAAAAATTAATTTGACCATTCCTGACACACTGTTTTGCTTTTGGCAGTGTTGTATTGTCTTTTCAGACTCATATTTTGATTCACACAAGCAAATTTCCCAGTCAAATGAGTGGAATATTGAGAAAATGGTCTTTGAGAAATATTTGAATCCTAACCCTAACTAGCAAAACCCGAAGCTAGGGTTAGGGTTTAATTCCCATACAATGTAGACATTTTCTGATGGCATAGCTGTGTTTTAGGGCTGAAAGGATACTTAGGAATATAGTTCTTTCAATGTTTTCTAAACATTTTTTTCTGACCCATATGGCTGTATACAGTGCTTTGCTCCAAAAAGGAATGGTGTCTGAATTGCCCGACAAGCAACAGTTAGAAAGAACCTGATTTAACTTTCAAACTCTTGCCATGGGCTTTAAAATCAAAGGCTTATTAACAAATAAAGCCAAAATGTAGTAGTTGCCTCAGACTTTTAGGCCACTTAAGCCTAAACGTACATTCATTCAGCACTCCGTTTAACGCAAAATTTCCAATGAAAGAATACCTTTCAAAAATTAATTTGACCATTCCTGACACACTGTTTTGCTTTTGGCAGTGTTGTATTGTCTTTTCAGACTCATATTTTGATTCACACAAGGAAATTTCCCAGTCAAATGAGTGGAATATTGAGAAAATGGTCTTTGAGAAATATTTGAACTCTAACCCTAACTAGCAAAACCCGAAGCTAGGGTTAGGGTTTTATTCCCATACAATGTAGACAGTTTTTGATGGCATGGCTGTGTTTTAGGGCTGAAAGGATACTTAGGAATATAGTTCTTTCAATGTTTTCTAAACATTTTTTTCTGACCCATATGGCTGTATACAGTGCTTTGCTCCAAAAAGGAATGGTGTCTGAATTGCCCGACAAGCAACAGTTAGAAAGAACCTGATTTAACTTTCAAACTCTTGCCATGGGCTTTAAAATCAAAGGCTTATTAACAAATAAAGCCAAAATGTATTAGTTGTCTCAGACCTTTAGGCCACTTAAGCCTAAACGTACATTCATTCAGCACTCCGTTTAACGCAAAGTTTCCAATGAAAGAATACCTTTCAAAAATTAATTTGACCATTCCTGACACACTCTTTTGCTTTTGGCAGTGTTGTATTGTCTTTTCAGACTCATATTTTGATTCAGACAAGCAAATTTCCCAGTCAAATGAGTGGAATATTGAGAAAATGGTCTTTGAGAAATATTTGAACCCTAACCCTAACCAGCAAAACCCGAAGCTAGGGTTAGGATTTTATACCCATACAATGTAGACAGTGTTTGATGGCATGGCTGTGTTTTAGGGCTGAAAGGATACTTAGAAACATAGTTCTTTCAATGTTTTCTAAACATTTTTTTCTGACCCATATGGCTGTATACAGTGCTTTGCTCCAAAAAGGAATGGTGTCTGAATTGCCCGACAAGCAACACATAGAAAGAACCTGATTTAACTTTCAAACTCTTGCCATGGGCTTTAAAATCAAAGGCTCATTAACAAATAAAGCCAAAATGTTTTAGTTGTCTCAGACTTTTAGGCCACTTAAGCCTAAACGTACATTCATTCAGCACTCCGTTTAACGCAAAGTTTCCAATGAAAGAATACCTTTCAAAAGTTAATTTGACCATTCCTAACACACTCTTTTGCTTTTGGCAGTGTTGTATTGTCTTTTCAGACTCATATTTTGATTCAGACAAGCAAATTTCCCAGTCAAATGAGTAGAATATTGAGAAAATGGTCTTTGAGAAATATTTGAACCCTAACCCTAACTAGCAAAACCCGATGCTAGGGTTAGGGTTTTATTCCCATACAATGTAGACAGTTTTTGTTGGCATGGCTGTGTTTTAGGGCTGAAAGGATACTTAGGAATATAGTTCTTTCAATGTTTTCTAAACATTTTTTTCTGACCCATATGGCTGTATACAGTGCTTTGCTCCAAAAAGGAATGGTGTCTGAATTGCCCGACAAGCAACAGTTAGAAAGAACCTGATTTAACTTTCAAACTCTTGCCATGGGCTTTAAAATCAAAGGCTTATTAACAAATAAAGCCAAAATGTAGTAGTTGCCTCAGACTTTTAGGCCACTTAAGCCTAAACGTACATTCATTCAGCACTCCGTTTAACGCAAAATTTCCAATGAAAGAATACCTTTCAAAAATTAATTTGACCATTCCTGACACACTGTTTTGCTTTTGGCAGTGTTGTATTGTCTTTTCATACTCATATTTTGATTCACACAAGGAAATTTCCCAGTCAAATGAGTGGAATATTGAGAAAATGGTCTTTGAGAAATATTTGAACCCTAACCCTAACTAGCAAAACCCAAAGCTAGGGTTAGGGTTTTATTCCCATACAATGTAGACAGTTTTTGATGGCATGGCTGTGTTTTAGGGCTGAAAGGATACTTAGGAATATAGTTCTTTCAGTGTTTTCTAAACATTGTTTTCTGACCCATATGGCTGTATACAGTGCTTTGCTCCAAAAAGGAATGGTGTCTGAATAGCCCGACAAGCAACAGTTAGAAAGAACCTGATTTAACTTTCAAACTCTTGCCATGGGCTTTAAAATCAAAGGCTTATTAACAAATAAAGCCAAAATGTAGTAGTTGCCTCAGACTTTTAGGCCACTTAAGCCTAAACGTACATTCATTCAGCACTCCGTTTAACGCAAAATTTCCAATGAAAGAATACCTTTCAAAAATTAATTTGACCATTCCTGACACACTGTTTTGCTTTTGGCAGTGTTGTATTGTCTTTTCAGACTCATATTTTGATTCACACAAGGAAATTTCCCAGTCAAATGAGTGGAATATTGAGAAAATGGTCTTTGAGAAATATTTGAACTCTAACCCTAACTAGCAAAACCCGAAGCTAGGGTTAGGGTTTTATTCCCATACAATGTAGACAGTTTTTGATGGCATGGCTGTGTTTTAGGGCTGAAAGGATACTTAGGAATATAGTTCTTTCAATGTTTTCTAAACATTTTTTTCTGACCCATATGGCTGTATACAGTGCTTTGCTCCAAAAAGGAATGGTGTCTGAATTGCCCGACAAGCAACAGTTAGAAAGAACCTGATTTAACTTTCAAACTCTTGCCATGGGCTTTAAAATCAAAGGCTTATTAACAAATAAAGCCAAAATGTATTAGTTGTCTGAGACCTTTAGGCCACTTAAGCCTAAACGTACATTCATTCAGCACTCCGTTTAACGCAAAGTTTCCAATGAAAGAATACCTTTCAAAAATTAATTTGACCATTCCTGACACACTCTTTTGCTTTTGGCAGTGTTGTATTGTCTTTTCAGACTCATATTTTGATTCACACAAGGAAATTTCCCAGTCAAATGAGTGGAATATTGAGAAAATGGTCTTTGAGAAATATTTGAACCCTAACCCTAACCAGCAAAACCCGAAGCTAGGGTTAGGATTTTATACCCATACAATGTAGACAGTGTTTGATGGCATGGCTGTTTTTTAGGGCTGAAAGGATAATTAGAAACATAGTTCTTTCAATGTTTTCTAAACATTTTTTTCTGACCCATATGGCTGTATACAGTGCTTTGCTCCAAAAAGGAATGGTGTCTGAATTGCCCGACAAGCAACACATAGAAAGAACCTGATTTAACTTTCAAACTCTTGCCATGGGCTTTAAAATCAAAGGCTCATTAACAAATAAAGCCAAAATGTTTTAGTTGTCTCAGACTTTTAGGCCACTTAAGCCTAAACGTACATTCATTCAGCACTCCGTTTAACGCAAAGTTTCCAATGAAAGAATACCTTTCAAAAGTTAATTTGACCATTCCTAACACACTCTTTTGCTTTTGGCAGTGTTGTATTGTCTTTTCAGACTCATATTTTGATTCAGACAAGCAAATTTCCCAGTCAAATGAGTAGAATATTGAGAAAATGGTCTTTGAGAAATATTTGAACCCTAACCCTAACTAGCAAAACCCGATGCTAGGGTTAGGGTTTTATTCCCATACAATGTAGACAGTTTTTGTTGGCATGGCTGTGTTTTAGGGCTGAAAGGATACTTAGGAATATAGTTCTTTCAATGTTTTCTAAACATTTTTTTCTGACCCATATGGCTGTATACAGTGCTTTGCTCCAAAAAGGAATGGTGTCTGAATTGCCCGACAAGCAACAGTTAGAAAGAACCTGATTTAACTTTCAAACTCTTGCCATGGGCTTTAAAATCAAAGGCTTATTAACAAATAAAGCCAAAATGTATTAGTTGTCTCAGACTTTTAGGCCACTTTAGCCTAAACGTACATTCATTCAGCACTCCGTTTAACGCAAAGTTTCCAATGAAAGAATACCTTTCAAAAATTAATTTGACCATTCCTGACACACTGTTTTGCTTTTGGCAGTGTTGTATTGTCTTTTCAGACTCATATTTTGATTCAGACAAGCAAATTTCCCAGTCAAATGAGTAGAATATTGAGAAAATGGTCTTTGAGAAATATTTGAACCCTAACCCTAACTAGCAAAACCCGATGCTAGGGTTAGGGTTTTATTCCCATACAATGTAGACAGTTTTTGTTGGCATGGCTGTGTTTTAGGGCTGAAAGGATACTTAGGAATATAGTTCTTTCAATGTTTTCTAAACATTTTTTTCTGACCCATATGGCTGTATACAGTGCTTTGCTCCAAAAAGGAATGGTGTCTGAATTGCCCGACAAGCAACAGTTAGAAAGAACCTGATTTAACTTTCAAACTCTTGCCATGGGCTTTAAAATCAAAGGCTTATTAACAAATAAAGCCAAAATGTATTAGTTGTCTCAGACTTTTAGGCCACTTTAGCCTAAACGTACATTCATTCAGCACTCCGTTTAACGCAAAGTTTCCAATGAAAGAATACCTTTCAAAAATTAATTTGACCATTCCTGACACACTGTTTTGCTTTTGGCAGTGTTGTATTGTCTTTTCAGACTCATATTTTGATTCACACAAGGAAATTTCCCAGTCAAATGAGTGGAATATTGAGAAAATGGTCTTTGAGAAATATTTGAACCCGAACCCTAACTAGCAAAACCCGAAGCTAGGGTTAGGGTTTTATTCCCATACAATGTAGACAGTTTTTGATGGCATGGCTGTGTTTTAGGGCTGAAAGGATACTTAGGAATATAGTTCTTTCAATGTTTTCTAAACATTTTTTTCTGACCCATATGGCTGTATACAGTGCTTTGCTCCAAAAAGGAATGGTGTCTGAATTGCCCGACAAGCAACAGTTAGAAAGAACCTGATTTAACTTTCAAACTCTTGCCATGGGCTTTAAAATCAAAGGCTTATTAACAAATAAAGCCAAAATGTATTAGTTGTCTCAGACCTTTAGGCCACTTAAGCCTAAACGTACATTCATTCAGCACTCCGTTTAACGCAAACTTTCCAATGAAAGAATACCTTTCAACAATTAATTTGACCATTCCTGACACACTCTTTTGCTTTTGGCAGTGTTGTATTGTCTTTTCAGACTCATATTTTGATTCAGACAAGCAAATTTTACAGTCAAATGAGTGGAATATTGAGAAAATGGTATTTGAGAAATATTTGAACCCTAACCCTAACTAGCAATACCCGAAGCTAGGGTTAGGGTTTTATTCCCATACAATGTAGACAGTTTTTGATGGCATAGCTGTGTTTTAGGGCTGAAAGGATACTTAGGAATATAGTTCTTTCAATGTTTTCTAAACATTTTTTTCTGACCCATATGGCTGTATACAGTGCTTTGCTCCAAAAAGGAATGGTGTCTGAATTGCCCGACAAGCAACAGTTAGAAAGAACCTGATTTAAATTTCAAACTCTTGCCATGGGCTTTAAAATCAAAGGCTTATAAACAAATAAAGCCAAAATGTAGTAGATGCCTCAGACTTTTAGGCCACTTAAGCCTAAACGTACATTCATTCAGCACTCCGTTTAACGCAAAGTTTCCAATGAAAGAATACCTTTCAAAAATTAATTTGACCATTCCTGACACACTCTTTTGCTTTTGGCAGTGTTGTATTGTCTTTTCAGACTCATATTTTGATTCAGACAAGCAAACTTCCCAGTCAAATGAGTGGAATATTGAGAAAATGGTCTTTGACAAATATTTGAACCCTAACCCTAACCAGCAAAACCCGAAGCTAGGGTTAGGGTTTTATACCCATACAATGTAGACAGTGTTTGATGGCATGGCTGTGTTTTAGGGCTGAAAGGATACTTAGAAACATAGTTCTTTCAATGTTTTCTAAACATTTTTTTCTGACCCATATGGCTGTATACAGTGCTTTGCTCCAAAAAGGAATGGTGTCTGAATTGCCCGACAAGCAACACATAGAAAGAACCTGATTTAACTTTCAAACTCTTGCCATGGGCTTTAAAATCAAAGGCTCATTAACAAATAAAGCCAAAATGTTTTAGTTGTCTCAGACTTTTAGGCCACTTAAGCCTAAACGTACATTCATTCAGCACTCCGTTTAACCCAAAGTTTCCAATGAAAGAATACCTTTCAGAAGGTAATTTGACCATTCCTGACACACTCTTTTGCTTTTGGCAGTGTTGTATTGTCTTTTCAGACTCATATTTTGATTCAGACAAGCAAATTTCCCAGTCAAATGAGTGGAATATTGAGAAAATGGTCTTTGAGAAATATTTGAACCCTAAACCTAACTAGCAAAACCCGAAGCTAGGGTTAGGGTTTTATTCCCATACAATGTAGACAGTTTTTGTTGGCATGGCTGTGTTTTAGGGCTGAAAGGATACTTAGGAATATAGTTCTTTCAATGTTTTCTAAACATTGTTTTCTGACCCATATGGCTGTATACAGTGCTTTGCTCCAAAAAGGAATGGTGTCTGAATTGCCCGACAAGCAACAGTTAGAAAGAACCTGATTTAACTTTCAAACTCTTGCCATGGGCTTTAAAATCAAAGGCTTATAAACCAATAAAGCCAAAATGTATTAGTTGTCTGAGACCTTTAGGCCACTTAAGCCTAAACGTACATTCATTCAGCACTCCGTTTAACGCAAAGTTTCCAATGAAAGAATACCTTTCAAAAATTAATTTGACCATTCCTGACACACTCTTTTGCTTTTGGCAGTGTTGTATTGTCTTTTCAGACTCATATTTTGATTCAGACAAGCAAATTTCCCAGTCAAATGAGTGGAATATTGAGAAAATGGTCTTTGAGAAATATTTGAACCCTACCCCTAACCAGCAAAACCCGAAGCTAGGGTTAGGATTTTATACCCATACAATGTAGACAGTGTTTGATGGCATGGCTGTGTTTTAGGGCTGAAAGGATAATTAGAAACATAGTTCTTTCAATGTTTTCTAAACATTTTTTTCTGACCCATATGGCTGTATACAGTGCTTTGCTCCAAAAAGGAATGGTGTCTGAATTGCCCGACAAGCAACAGTTAGAAAGAACCTGATTTAACTTTCAAACTCTTGCCATGGGCTTTAAAATCAAAGGCTTATTAACAAATAAAGCCAAAATGTATTAGTTGTCTCAGACTTTTAGGCCACTTTAGCCTAAACGTACATTCATTCAGCACTCCGTTTAACGCAAAGTTTCCAATGAAAGAATACCTTTCAAAAATTAATTTGACCATTCCTAACACACTCTTTTGCTTTTGGCAGTGTTGTATTGTCTTTTCAGACTCATATTTTGATTCACACAAGGAAATTTCCCAGTCAAATGAGTGGAATATTGAGAAAATGGTCTTTGAGAAATATTTGAACCCTAACCCTAACTAGCAAAACCCGAAGCTAGGGTTAGGGTTTTATTCCCATACAATGTAGACAGTTTTTGATGGCATGGCTGTGTTTTAGGGCTGAAAGGATACTTAGGAATATAGTTCTTTCAATGTTTTCTAAACATTTTTTTCTGACCCATATGGCTGTATACAGTGCTTTGCTCCAAAAAGGAATGGTGTCTGAATTGCCCGACAAGCAACAGTTAGAAAGAACCTGATTTAACTTTCAAACTCTTGCCATGGGCTTTAAAATCAAAGGCTTATTAACAAATAAAGCCAAAATGTATTAGTTGTCTCAGACCTTTAGGCCACTTAAGCCTAAACGTACATTCATTCAGCACTCCGTTTAACGCAAACTTTCCAATGAAAGAATACCTTTCAACAATTAATTTGACCATTCCTGACACACTCTTTTGCTTTTGGCAGTGTTGTATTGTCTTTTCAGACTCATATTTTGATTCAGACAAGCAAATTTCCCAGTCAAATGAGTGGAATATTGAGAAAATGGTCTTTGAGAAATATTTGAACCCTAACCCTAACTAGCAATACCCGAAGCTAGGGTTAGGGTTTTATTCCCATACAATGTAGACAGTTTTTGATGGCATGGCTGTGTTTTAGGGCTGAAAGGATACTTAGGAATATAGTTCTTTCAATGTTTTCTAAACATTTTTTTCTGACCCATATGGCTGTATACAGTGCTTTGCTCCAAAAAGGAATGGTGTCTGAATTGCCCGACAAGCAACAGTTAGAAAGAACCTGATTTAACTTTCAAACTCTTGCCATGGGCTTTAAAATCAAAGGCTTATTAACAAATAAAGCCAAAATGTAGTAGTTGCCTCAGACTTTTAGGCCACTTAAGCCTAAACGTACATTCATTCAGCACTCCGTTTAACGCAAAATTTCCAATGAAAGGATACCTTTCAAAAATTAATTTGACCATTCCTGACACACTGTTTTGCTTTTGGCAGTGTTGTATTGTCTTTTCAGACTCATATTTTGATTCACACAAGGAAATTTCCCAGTCAAATGAGTGGAATATTGAGAAAATGGTCTTTGAGAAATATTTGAACCCTAACCCTAACTAGCAAAACCCGAAGCTAGGGTTAGGGTTTTATTCCCATACAATGTAGACAGTTTTTGATGGCATGGCTGTGTTTTAGGGCTGAAAGGATACTTAGGAATATAGTTCTTTCAATGTTTTCTAAACATTTTTTTCTGACCCATATGGCTGTATACAGTGCTTTGCTCCAAAAAGGAATGGTGTCTGAATTGCCCGACAAGCAACAGTTAGAAAGAACCTGATTTAACTTTCAAACTCTTGCCATGGGCTTTAAAATCAAAGGCTTATTAACAAATAAAGCCAAAATGTATTAGTTGTCTCAGACCTTTAGGCCACTTAAGCCTAAACGTACATTCATTCAGCACTCCGTTTAACGCAAACTTTCCAATGAAAGAATACCTTTCAACAATTAATTTGACCATTCCTGACACACTCTTTTGCTTTTGGCAGTGTTGTATTGTCTTTTCAGACTCATATTTTGATTCAGACAAGCAAATTTCCCAGTCAAATGAGTGGAATATTGAGAAAATGGTCTTTGAGAAATATTTGAACCCTAACCCTAACTAGCAATACCCGAAGCTAGGGTTAGGGTTTTATTCCCATACAATGTAGACAGTTTTTGATGGCATGGCTGTGTTTTAGGGCTGAAAGGATACTTAGGAATATAGTTCTTTCAATGTTTTCTAAACATTTTTTTCTGACCCATATGGCTGTATACAGTGCTTTGCTCCAAAAAGGAATGGTGTCTGAATTGCCCGACAAGCAACAGTTAGAAAGAACCTGATTTAACTTTCAAACTCTTGCCATGGGCTTTAAAATCAAAGGCTTATTAACAAATAAAGCCAAAATGTAGTAGTTGCCTCAGACTTTTAGGCCACTTAAGCCTAAACGTACATTCATTCAGCACTCCGTTTAACGCAAAATTTCCAATGAAAGGATACCTTTCAAAAATTAATTTGACCATTCCTGATACACTGTTTTGCTTTTGGCAGTGTTGTATTGTCTTTTCAGACTCATATTTTGATTCACACAAGGAAATTTCCCAGTCAAATGAGTGGAATATTGAGAAAATGGTCTTTGAGAAATATTTGAACCCTAACCCTAACTAGCAAAACCCGAAGCTAGGGTTAGGGTTTTATTCCCATACAATGTAGACAGTTTTTGATGGCATGGCTGTGTTTTAGGGCTGAAAGGATACTTAGGAATATAGTTCTTTCAATGTTTTCTAAACATTTTTTTCTGACCCATATGGCTGTATACAGTGCTTTGCTCCAAAAAGGAATGGTGTCTGAATTGCCCGACAAGCAACAGTTAGAAAGAACCTGATTTAACTTTCAAACTCTTGCCATGGGCTTTAAAATCAAAGGCTTATTAACAAATAAAGCCAAAATGTATTAGTTGTCTCAGTCTTTTAGGCCACTTAAGCCTAAACGTACATTCATTCAGCACTCCGTTTAACGCAAAGTTTCCAATGAAAGAATACCTTTCAAAAATTAATTTGACCATTCCTGACACACTCTTTTGCTTTTGGCAGTGTTGTATTGTCTTTTCAGACTCATATTTTGATTCAGACAAGCAAACTTCCCAGTCAAATGAGTGGAATATTGAGAAAATGGTCTTTGACAAATATTTGAACCCTAACCCTAACCAGCAAAACCCGAAGCTAGGGTTAGGGTTTTATACCCATACAATGTAGACAGTGTTTGATGGCATGGCTGTGTTTTAGGGCTGAAAGGATACTTAGAAACATAGTTCTTTCAATGTTTTCTAAACATTTTTTTCTGACCCATATGGCTGTATACAGTGCTTTGCTCCAAAAAGGAATGGTGTCTGAATTGCCCGACAAGCAACACATAGAAAGAACCTGATTTAACTTTCAAACTCTTGCCATGGGCTTTAAAATCAAAGGCTCATTAACAAATAAAGCCAAAATGTTTTAGTTGTCTCAGACTTTTAGGCCACTTAAGCCTAAACGTACATTCATTCAGCACTCCGTTTAACCCAAAGTTTCCAATGAAAGAATACCTTTCAGAAGGTAATTTGACCATTCCTGACACACTCTTTTGCTTTTGGCAGTGTTGTATTGTCTTTTCAGACTCATATTTTGATTCAGACAAGCAAATTTCCCAGTCAAATGAGTGGAATATTGAGAAAATGGTCTTTGAGAAATATTTGAACCCTAAACCTAACTAGCAAAACCCGAAGCTAGGGTTAGGGTTTTATTCCCATACAATGTAGACAGTTTTTGTTGGCATGGCTGTGTTTTAGGGCTGAAAGGATACTTAGGAATATAGTTCTTTCAATGTTTTCTAAACATTGTTTTCTGACCCATATGGCTGTATACAGTGCTTTGCTCCAAAAAGGAATGGTGTCTGAATTGCCCGACAAGCAACAGTTAGAAAGAACCTGATTTAACTTTCAAACTCTTGCCATGGGCTTTAAAATCAAAGGCTTATTAACAAATAAAGACAAAATGTAGTAGTTGCCTCAGACTTTTAGGCCACTTAAGCCTAAACGTACATTCATTCAGCACTCCGTTTAACGCAAAATTTCCAATGAAAGAATACCTTTCAAAAATTAATTTGACCATTCCTGACACACTGTTTTGCTTTTGGCAGTGTTGTATTGTCTTTTCAGACTCATATTTTGATTCACACAAGGAAATTTCCCAGTCAAATGAGTGGAATATTGAGAAAATGGTCTTTGAGAAATATTTGAACCCTAACCCTAACTAGCAAAACCCGAAGCTAGGGTTAGGGTTTTATTCCCATACAATGTAGACATTTTTTGATGGCATGGCTGTGTTTTAGGGCTGAAAGGATACTTAGGAATATAGTTCTTTCAATGTTTTCTAAACATTTTTTTCTGACCCATATGGCTGTATACAGTGCTTTGCTCCAAAAAGGAATGGTGTCTGAATTGCCCGACAAGCAACAGTTAGAAAGAACCTAATTTAACTTTCAAACTCTTGCCATGGGCTTTAAAATCAAAGGCTTATTAACAAATAAAGCCAAAATGTATTAGTTGTCTCAGACCTTTAGGCCACTTAAGCCTAAACGTACATTCATTCAGCACTCCGTTTAACGCAAAGTTTCCAATGAAAGAATACCTTTCAAAAATTAATTTGACCATTCCTGACACACTCTTTTGCTTTTGGCAGTGTTGTATTGTCTTTTCAGACTCATATTTTGATTCAGACAAGCAAATTTCCCAGTCAAATGAGTGGAATATTGAGAAAATGGTCTTTGAGAAATATTTGAACCCTAACCCTAACTAGCAATACCCGAAGCTAGGGTTAGGGTTTTATTCCCATACAATGTAGACAGTTTTTGATGGCATGGCTGTGTTTTAGGGCTGAAAGGATACTTAGGAATATAGTTCTTTCAATGTTTTCTAAACATTTTTTTCTGACCCATATGGCTGTATACAGTGCTTTGCTCCAAAAAGGAATGGTGTCTGAATTGCCCGACAAGCAACAGTTAGAAAGAACCTGATTTAACTTTCAAACTCTTGCCATGGGCTTTAAAATCAAAGGCTTATTAACAAATAAAGCCAAAATGTAGTAGTTGCCTCAGACTTTTAGGCCACTTAAGCCTAAACGTACATTCATTCAGCACTCCGTTTAACGCAAAATTTCCAATGAAAGGATACCTTTCAAAAATTAATTTGACCATTCCTGATACACTGTTTTGCTTTTGGCAGTGTTGTATTGTCTTTTCAGACTCATATTTTGATTCACACAAGGAAATTTCCCAGTCAAATGAGTGGAATATTGAGAAAATGGTCTTTGAGAAATATTTGAACCCTAACCCTAACTAGCAAAACCCGAAGCTAGGGTTAGGGTTTTATTCCCATACAATGTAGACAGTTTTTGATGGCATGGCTGTGTTTTAGGGCTGAAAGGATACTTAGGAATATAGTTCTTTCAATGTTTTCTAAACATTTTTTTCTGACCCATATGGCTGTATACAGTGCTTTGCTCCAAAAAGGAATGGTGTCTGAATTGCCCGACAAGCAACAGTTAGAAAGAACCTGATTTAACTTTCAAACTCTTGCCATGGGCTTTAAAATCAAAGGCTTATTAACAAATAAAGCCAAAATGTATTAGTTGTCTCAGTCTTTTAGGCCACTTAAGCCTAAACGTACATTCATTCAGCACTCCGTTTAACGCAAAGTTTCCAATGAAAGAATACCTTTCAAAAATTAATTTGACCATTCCTGACACACTCTTTTGCTTTTGGCAGTGTTGTATTGTCTTTTCAGACTCATATTTTGATTCAGACAAGCAAACTTCCCAGTCAAATGAGTGGAATATTGAGAAAATGGTCTTTGACAAATATTTGAACCCTAACCCTAACCAGCAAAACCCGAAGCTAGGGTTAGGGTTTTATACCCATACAATGTAGACAGTGTTTGATGGCATGGCTGTGTTTTAGGGCTGAAAGGATACTTAGAAACATAGTTCTTTCAATGTTTTCTAAACATTTTTTTCTGACCCATATGGCTGTATACAGTGCTTTGCTCCAAAAAGGAATGGTGTCTGAATTGCCCGACAAGCAACACATAGAAAGAACCTGATTTAACTTTCAAACTCTTGCCATGGGCTTTAAAATCAAAGGCTCATTAACAAATAAAGCCAAAATGTTTTAGTTGTCTCAGACTTTTAGGCCACTTAAGCCTAAACGTACATTCATTCAGCACTCCGTTTAACCCAAAGTTTCCAATGAAAGAATACCTTTCAGAAGGTAATTTGACCATTCCTGACACACTCTTTTGCTTTTGGCAGTGTTGTATTGTCTTTTCAGACTCATATTTTGATTCAGACAAGCAAATTTCCCAGTCAAATGAGTGGAATATTGAGAAAATGGTCTTTGAGAAATATTTGAACCCTAAACCTAACTAGCAAAACCCGAAGCTAGGGTTAGGGTTTTATTCCCATACAATGTAGACAGTTTTTGTTGGCATGGCTGTGTTTTAGGGCTGAAAGGATACTTAGGAATATAGTTCTTTCAATGTTTTCTAAACATTGTTTTCTGACCCATATGGCTGTATACAGTGCTTTGCTCCAAAAAGGAATGGTGTCTGAATTGCCCGACAAGCAACAGTTAGAAAGAACCTGATTTAACTTTCAAACTCTTGCCATGGGCTTTAAAATCAAAGGCTTATTAACAAATAAAGACAAAATGTAGTAGTTGCCTCAGACTTTTAGGCCACTTAAGCCTAAACGTACATTCATTCAGCACTCCGTTTAACGCAAAATTTCCAATGAAAGAATACCTTTCAAAAATTAATTTGACCATTCCTGACACACTGTTTTGCTTTTGGCAGTGTTGTATTGTCTTTTCAGACTCATATTTTGATTCACACAAGGAAATTTCCCAGTCAAATGAGTGGAATATTGAGAAAATGGTCTTTGAGAAATATTTGAACCCTAACCCTAACTAGCAAAACCCGAAGCTAGGGTTAGGGTTTTATTCCCATACAATGTAGACATTTTTTGATGGCATGGCTGTGTTTTAGGGCTGAAAGGATACTTAGGAATATAGTTCTTTCAATGTTTTCTAAACATTTTTTTCTGACCCATATGGCTGTATACAGTGCTTTGCTCCAAAAAGGAATGGTGTCTGAATTGCCCGACAAGCAACAGTTAGAAAGAACCTGATTTAACTTTCAAACTCTTGCCATGGGCTTTAAAATCAAAGGCTTATTAACAAATAAAGCCAAAATGTATTAGTTGTCTCAGACCTTTAGGCCACTTAAGCCTAAACGTACATTCATTCAGCACTCCGTTTAACGCAAAGTTTCCAATGAAAGAATACCTTTCAAAAATTAATTTGACCATTCCTGACACACTCTTTTGCTTTTGGCAGTGTTGTATTGTCTTTTCAGACTCATATTTTGATTCAGACAAGCAAATTTCCCAGTCAAATGAGTGGAATATTGAGAAAATGGTCTTTGAGAAATATTTGAACCCTAACCCTAACGAGCAAAACCCGAAGCTAGGGTTAGGATTTTATACCCATACAATGTAGACAGTGTTTGATGGCATGGCTGTGTTTTAGGGCTGAAAGGATACTTAGAAACATAGTTCTTTCAATGTTTTCTAAACATTTTTTTCTGACCCATATGGCTGTATACAGTGCTTTGCTCCAAAAAGGAATGGTGTCTGAATTGCTTGACAAGCAACAGTTAGAAAGAACCTGATTTAACTTTCAAACTCTTGCCATGGGCTTTAAAATCAAAGGCTTATTAACAAATAAAGCCAAAATGTATTAGTTGTCTCAGACTTTTAGGCCACTTAAGCCTAAACATACATTCATTCAGCACTCCGTTTAACCCAAAGTTTCCAATGAAAGAATACCTTTCAAAAGGTAATTTGACCATTCCTGACAAACTCTTTTGCTTTTGGCAGTGTTGTATTGTCTTTTCAGACTCATATTTTGATTCAGACAAGCAAATTTTCCAGTCAAATGAGTGGAATATTGAGAAAATGGTCTTTGAGAAATATTTGAACCCTAACCCTAACTAGCAAAACCCGAAGCTAGGGTTAGGGTTTTATTCCCATACAATGTAGACAGTTTTTGATGGCATGGCTGTGTTTTAGGGCTGAAAGGATACTTAGGAATATAGTTCTTTCAATGTTTTCTAAACATTTTTTTCTGACCCATATGGCTGTATACAGTGCTTTGCTCCAAAAAGGAATGGTGTCTGAATTGCCCGACAAGCAACAGTTAGAAAGAACCTGATTTAACGTTCAAACTCTTGCCATGGGCTTTAAAATCAAAGGCTCATTAACAAATAAAGCCAAAATGTATTAGTTGCCTCAGACTTTTAGGCCACTTAAGCCTAAACGTACATTCATTCAGCACTCCGTTTAACGCAAAATTTCCAATGAAAGAATACCTTTCAAAAATTAATTTGACCATTCCTGACACACTGTTTTGCTTTTGGCAGTGTTGTATTGTCTTTTCAGACTCATATTTTGATTCACACAAGGAAATTTCCCAGTCAAATGAGTGGAATATTGAGAAAATGGTCTTTGAGAAATATTTGAACCCTAACCCTAACTAGCAAAACCCGAAGCTAGGGTTAGGGTTTTATTCCCATACAATGTAGACAGTTTTTGATGGCATGGCTGTGTTTTAGGGCTGAAAGGATACTTAGGAATATATTTCTTTCAATGTTTTCTAAATATTTTTTTTGACCCATATGGCTGTATACAGTGCTTTGCTCCAAAAAGGAATGGTGTCTGAATTGCCCGACAAGCAACAGTTAGAAAGAACCTGATTTAACTTTCAAACTCTTGCCATGGGCTTTAAAATCAAAGGCTTATTAACAAATAAAGCCAAAATGTATTAGTTGTCTCAGACCTTTAGGCCACTTAAGCCTAAACGTACATTCATTCAGCACTCCGTTTAACGCAAAGTTTCCAATGAAAGAATACCTTTCAAAAATTAATTTGACCATTCCTGACACACTCTTTTGCTTTTGGCAGTGTTGTATTGTCTTTTCAGACTCATATTTTGATTCAGACAAGCAAATTTCCCAGTCAAATGAGTGGAATATTGAGAAAATGGTCTTTGAGAAATATTTGAACCCTAACCCTAACCAGCAAAACCCGAAGCTAGGGTTAGGATTTTATACCCATACAATGTAGACAGTGTTTGATGGCATGGCTGTGTTTTAGGGCTGAAAGGATACTTAGAAACATAGTTCTTTCAATGTTTTCTAAACATTTTTTTCTGACCCATATGGCTGTATACAGTGCTTTGCTCCAAAAAGGAATGGTGTCTGAATTGCTTGACAAGCAACAGTTAGAAAGAACCTGATTTAACTTTCAAACTCTTGCCATGGGCTTTAAAATCAAAGGCTTATTAACAAATAAAGCCAAAATGTATTAGTTGTCTCAGACTTTTAGGCCACTTAAGCCTAAACATACATTCATTCAGCACTCCGTTTAACCCAAAGTTTCCAATGAAAGAATACCTTTCAACAATTAATTTGACCATTCCTGACACACTCTTTTGCTTTTGGCAGTGTTGTATTGTCTTTTCAGACTCATATTTTGATTCAGACAAGCAAATTTTACAGTCAAATGAGTGGAATATTGAGAAAATGGTATTTGAGAAATATTTGAACCCTAACCCTAACTAGCAATACCCGAAGCTAGGGTTAGGGTTTTATTCCCATACAATGTAGACAGTTTTTGATGGCATGGCTGTGTTTTAGGGCTGAAAGGATACTTAGGAATATAGTTCTTTCAATGTTTTCTAAACATTTTTTTCTGACCCATATGGCTGTATACAGTGCTTTGCTCCAAAAAGGAATGGTGTCTGAATTGCCCGACAAGCAACAGTTAGAAAGAACCTGATTTAACGTTCAAACTCTTGCCATGGGCTTTAAAATCAAAGGCTCATTAACAAATAAAGCCAAAATGTATTAGTTGCCTCAGACTTTTAGGCCACTTAAGCCTAAACGTACATTCATTCAGCACTCCGTTTAACGCAAAATTTCCAATGAAAGAATACCTTTCAAAAATTAATTTGACCATTCCTGACACACTGTTTTGCTTTTGGCAGTGTTGTATTGTCTTTTCAGACTCATATTTTGATTCACACAAGGAAATTTCCCAGTCAAATGAGTGGAATATTGAGAAAATGGTCTTTGAGAAATATTTGAACCCTAACCCTAACTAGCAAAACCCGAAGCTAGGGTTAGGGTTTTATTCCCATACAATGTAGACAGTTTTTGATGGCATGGCTGTGTTTTAGGGCTGAAAGGATACTTAGGAATATATTTCTTTCAATGTTTTCTAAATATTTTTTTTGACCCATATGGCTGTATACAGTGCTTTGCTCCAAAAAGGAATGGTGTCTGAATTGCCCGACAAGCAACAGTTAGAAAGAACCTGATTTAACTTTCAAACTCTTGCCATGGGCTTTAAAATCAAAGGCTTATTAACAAATAAAGCCAAAATGTATTAGTTGTCTCAGACCTTTAGGCCACTTAAGCCTAAACGTACATTCATTCAGCACTCCGTTTAACGCAAAGTTTCCAATGAAAGAATACCTTTCAAAAATTAATTTGACCATTCCTGACACACTCTTTTGCTTTTGGCAGTGTTGTATTGTCTTTTCAGACTCATATTTTGATTCAGACAAGCAAATTTCCCAGTCAAATGAGTGGAATATTGAGAAAATGGTCTTTGAGAAATATTTGAACCCTAACCCTAACCAGCAAAACCCGAAGCTAGGGTTAGGATTTTATACCCATACAATGTAGACAGTGTTTGATGGCATGGCTGTGTTTTAGGGCTGAAAGGATACTTAGAAACATAGTTCTTTCAATGTTTTCTAAACATTTTTTTCTGACCCATATGGCTGTATACAGTGCTTTGCTCCAAAAAGGAATGGTGTCTGAATTGCTTGACAAGCAACAGTTAGAAAGAACCTGATTTAACTTTCAAACTCTTGCCATGGGCTTTAAAATCAAAGGCTTATTAACAAATAAAGCCAAAATGTATTAGTTGTCTCAGACTTTTAGGCCACTTAAGCCTAAACATACATTCATTCAGCACTCCGTTTAACCCAAAGTTTCCAATGAAAGAATACCTTTCAACAATTAATTTGACCATTCCTGACACACTCTTTTGCTTTTGGCAGTGTTGTATTGTCTTTTCAGACTCATATTTTGATTCAGACAAGCAAATTTTACAGTCAAATGAGTGGAATATTGAGAAAATGGTATTTGAGAAATATTTGAACCCTAACCCTAACTAGCAATACCCGAAGCTAGGGTTAGGGTTTTATTCCCATACAATGTAGACAGTTTTTGATGGCATGGCTGTGTTTTAGGGCTGAAAGGATACTTAGGAATATAGTTCTTTCAATGTTTTCTAAACATTTTTTTCTGACCCATATGGCTGTATACAGTGCTTTGCTCCAAAAAGGAATGGTGTCTGAATTGCCCGACAAGCAACACATAGAAAGAACCTGATTTAACTTTCAAACTCTTGCCATGGGCTTTAAAATCAAAGGCTCATTAACAAATAAAGCCAAAATGTTTTAGTTGTCTCAGACTTTTAGGCCACTTAAGCCTAAACGTACATTCATTCAGCACTCCGTTTAACCCAAAGTTTCCAATGAAAGAATACCTTTCAAAAGGTAATTTGACCATTCCTGACACACTCTTTTGCTTTTGGCAGTGTTGTATTGTCTTTTCAGACTCATCTTTTGATTCAGACAAGCAAATTTCCCAGTCAAATGAGTGGAATATTGAGAAAATGGTCTTTGAGAAATATTTGAACCCTAACTCTAACTAGCAAAACCCAAAGCTAGGGTTAGGGTTTTATTCCCATACAATGTAGGCAGTTTTTGATGGCATGGCTGTGTTTTAGGGCTGAAAGGATACTTAGGAATATAGTTCTTTCAATATTTTCTAAACATTTTTTTCTGACCCATATGGCTGTATACAGTGCTTTGCTCCAAAAAGGAATGGTGTCTGAATTGCCCGACAAGCAACAGTTAGGAAGAACCTGATTTAACTTTCAAACTCTTGCCATGAGCTTTAAAATCAAAGGCTTATTAACAAATAAAGCCAAAATGTATTAGTTGTCTCAGACTTTTAGGCCACTTAAGCCTAAACGTACATTCATTCAGCACTCCGTTTAACGCAAAGTTTCCAATGAAAGAATACCATTCAAAAATTAATTTGACCATTCCTGACACACTCTTTTGCTTTTGGCAGTGTTGTATTGTCTTTTCAGACTCTTCTTTTAATTCAGACAAGCAAATTTCGCAGTCAAATGAGTGGAATATTGAGAAAATGGTCTTTGAGAAATATTTGAACCCTAACCCTAACTAGCAAAACCCGAAGCTAGGGTTAGGGTTTTATTCCCATACAATGTAGACAGTTTTTGATGGCATAGCTGTGTTTTAGGGCTGAAAGGATACATAGGAATACAGTTCTTTCAATGTTTTCTAAATATTTTTTTCTGACCCATATGGCTGTATACAGTGCTTTGCTCCAAAAAGGAATGGTGTCTGAATTGCCCGACAAGCAACAGTTAGAAAGAACCTGATTTAACTTTCAAACTCTTGCCATGGGCTTTAAAATCAAAGGCTTATTAACAAATAAAGACAAAATGTAGTAGTTGCCTCAGACTTTTAGGCCACTTAAGCCTAAACGTACATTCATTCAGCACTCCGTTTAACGCAAAATTTCCAATGAAAGAATACCTTTCAAAAATTAATTTGACCATTCCTGACACACTGTTTTGCTTTTGGCAGTGTTGTATTGTCTTTTCAGACTCATATTTTGATTCACACAAGGAAATTTCCCAGTCAAATGAGTGGAATATTGAGAAAATGGTCTTTGAGAAATATTTGAACCCTAACCCTAACTAGCAAAACCCGAAGCTAGGGTTAGGGTTTTATTCCCATACAATGTAGACATTTTTTGATGGCATGGCTGTGTTTTAGGGCTGAAAGGATACTTAGGAATATAGTTCTTTCAATGTTTTCTAAACATTTTTTTCTGACCCATATGGCTGTATACAGTGCTTTGCTCCAAAAAGGAATGGTGTCTGAATTGCCCGACAAGCAACAGTTAGAAAGAACCTGATTTAACTTTCAAACTCTTGCCATGGGCTTTAAAATCAAAGGCTTATTAACAAATAAAGCCAAAATGTATTAGTTGTCTCAGACCTTTAGGCCACTTAAGCCTAAACGTACATTCATTCAGCACTCCGTTTAACGCAAAGTTTCCAATGAAAGAATACCTTTCAAAAATTAATTTGACCATTCCTGACACACTCTTTTGCTTTTGGCAGTGTTGTATTGTCTTTTCAGACTCATATTTTGATTCAGACATGCAAATTTCCCAGTCAAATGAGTGGAATATTGAGAAAATGGTCTTTGAGAAATATTTGAACCCTAACCCTAACGAGCAAAACCCGAAGCTAGGGTTAGGATTTTATACCCATACAATGTAGACAGTGTTTGATGGCATGGCTGTGTTTTAGGGCTGAAAGGATACTTAGAAACATAGTTCTTTCAATGTTTTCTAAACATTTTTTTCTGACCCATATGGCTGTATACAGTGCTTTGCTCCAAAAAGGAATGGTGTCTGAATTGCTTGACAAGCAACAGTTAGAAAGAACCTGATTTAACTTTCAAACTCTTGCCATGGGCTTTAAAATCAAAGGCTTATTAACAAATAAAGCCAAAATGTATTAGTTGTCTCAGACTTTTAGGCCACTTAAGCCTAAACATACATTCATTCAGCACTCCGTTTAACCCAAAGTTTCCAATGAAAGAATACCTTTCAAAAGGTAATTTGACCATTCCTGACACACTCTTTTGCTTTTGGCAGTGTTGTATTGTCTTTTCAGACTCATATTTTGATTCAGACAAGCAAATTTTCCAGTCAAATGAGTGGAATATTGAGAAAATGGTCTTTGAGAAATATTTGAACCCTAACCCTAACTAGCAAAACCCGAAGCTAGGGTTAGGGTTTTATTCCCATACAATGTAGACAGTTTTTGATGGCATGGCTGTGTTTTAGGGCTGAAAGGATACTTAGAAACATAGTTCTTTCAATGTTTTCTAAACATTTTTTTCTGACCCATATGGCTGTATACAGTGCTTTGCTCCAAAAAGGAATGGTGTCTGAATTGCTTGACAAGCAACAGTTAGAAAGAACCTGATTTAACTTTCAAACTCTTGCCATGGGCTTTAAAATCAAAGGCTTATTAACAAATAAAGCCAAAATGTATTAGTTGTCTCAGACTTTTAGGCCACTTAAGCCTAAACATACATTCATTCAGCACTCCGTTTAACCCAAAGTTTCCAATGAAAGAATACCTTTCAACAATTAATTTGACCATTCCTGACACACTCTTTTGCTTTTGGCAGTGTTGTATTGTCTTTTCAGACTCATATTTTGATTCAGACAAGCAAATTTTACAGTCAAATGAGTGGAATATTGAGAAAATGGTATTTGAGAAATATTTGAACCCTAACCCTAACTAGCAATACCCGAAGCTAGGGTTAGGGTTTTATTCCCATACAATGTAGACAGTTTTTGATGGCATGGCTGTGTTTTAGGGCTGAAAGGATACTTAGGAATATAGTTCTTTCAATGTTTTCTAAACATTTTTTTCTGACCCATATGGCTGTATACAGTGCTTTGCTCCAAAAAGGAATGGTGTCTGAATTGCCCGACAAGCAACACATAGAAAGAACCTGATTTAACTTTCAAACTCTTGCCATGGGCTTTAAAATCAAAGGCTCATTAACAAATAAAGCCGAAATGTTTTAGTTGTCTCAGACTTTTAGGCCACTTAAGCCTAAACGTACATTCATTCAGCACTCCGTTTAACCCAAAGTTTCCAATGAAAGAATACCTTTCAAAAGGTAATTTGACCATTCCTGACACACTCTTTTGCTTTTGGCAGTGTTGTATTGTCTTTTCAGACTCATCTTTTGATTCAGACAAGCAAATTTCCCAGTCAAATGAGTGGAATATTGAGAAAATGGTCTTTGAGAAATATTTGAACCCTAACTCTAACTAGCAAAACCCAAAGCTAGGGTTAGGGTTTTATTCCCATACAATGTAGGCAGTTTTTGATGGCATGGCTGTGTTTTAGGGCTGAAAGGATACTTAGGAATATAGTTCTTTCAATATTTTCTAAACATTTTTTTCTGACCCATATGGCTGTATACAGTGCTTTGCTCCAAAAAGGAATGGTGTCTGAATTGCCCGACAAGCAACAGTTAGGAAGAACCTGATTTAACTTTCAAACTCTTGCCATGAGCTTTAAAATCAAAGGCTTATTAACAAATAAAGCCAAAATGTATTAGTTGTCTCAGACTTTTAGGCCACTTAAGCCTAAACGTACATTCATTCAGCACTCCGTTTAACGCAAAGTTTCCAATGAAAGAATACCTTTCAAAAATTAATTTGACCATTCCTGACACACTCTTTTGCTTTTGGCAGTGTTGTATTGTCTTTTCAGACTCTTCTTTTAATTCAGACAAGCAAATTTCGCAGTCAAATGAGTGGAATATTGAGAAAATGGTCTTTGAGAAATATTTGAACCCTAACCCTAACTAGCAAAACCCGAAGCTAGGGTTAGGGTTTTATTCCCATACAATGTAGACAGTTTTTGATGGCATAGCTGTGTTTTAGGGCTGAAAGGATACATAGGAATACAGTTCTTTCAATGTTTTCTAAATATTTTTTTCTGACCCATATGGCTGTATACAGTGCTTTGCTCCAAAAAGGAATGGTGTCTGAATTGCCCGACAAGCAACAGTTAGAAAGAACCTGATTTAACTTTCAAACTCTTGCCATGGGCTTTAAAATCAAAGGCTTATTAACAAATAAAGCCAAAATGTATTAGTTGTCTCAGACCTTTAGGCCACTTAAGCCTAAACGTACATTCATTCAGCACTCCGTTTAACGCAAAGTTTCCAATGAAAGAATACCTTTCAAAAATTAATTTGACCATTCCTGACACACTCTTTTGCTTTTGGCAGTGTTGTATTGTCTTTTCAGACTCATATTTTGATTCAGACAAGCAAATTTCCCAGTCAAATGAGTGGAATATTGAGAAAATGGTCTTTGAGAAATATTTGAACCCTAACCCTAACGAGCAAAACCCGAAGCTAGGGTTAGGATTTTATACCCATACAATGTAGACAGTGTTTGATGGCATGGCTGTGTTTTAGGGCTGAAAGGATACTTAGAAACATAGTTCTTTCAATGTTTTCTAAACATTTTTTTCTGACCCATATGGCTGTATACAGTGCTTTGCTCCAAAAAGGAATGGTGTCTGAATTGCTTGACAAGCAACAGTTAGAAAGAACCTGATTTAACTTTCAAACTCTTGCCATGGGCTTTAAAATCAAAGGCTTATTAACAAATAAAGCCAAAATGTATTAGTTGTCTCAGACTTTTAGGCCACTTAAGCCTAAACATACATTCATTCAGCACTCCGTTTAACCCAAAGTTTCCAATGAAAGAATACCTTTCAAAAGGTAATTTGACCATTCCTGACACACTCTTTTGCTTTTGGCAGTGTTGTATTGTCTTTTCAGACTCATATTTTGATTCAGACAAGCAAATTTTCCAGTCAAATGAGTGGAATATTGAGAAAATGGTCTTTGAGAAATATTTGAACCCTAACCCTAACTAGCAAAACCCGAAGCTAGGGTTAGGGTTTTATTCCCATACAATGTAGACAGTTTTTGATGGCATGGCTGTGTTTTAGGGCTGAAAGGATACTTAGAAACATAGTTCTTTCAATGTTTTCTAAACATTTTTTTCTGACCCATATGGCTGTATACAGTGCTTTGCTCCAAAAAGGAATGGTGTCTGAATTGCTTGACAAGCAACAGTTAGAAAGAACCTGATTTAACTTTCAAACTCTTGCCATGGGCTTTAAAATCAAAGGCTTATTAACAAATAAAGCCAAAATGTATTAGTTGTCTCAGACTTTTAGGCCACTTAAGCCTAAACATACATTCATTCAGCACTCCGTTTAACCCAAAGTTTCCAATGAAAGAATACCTTTCAACAATTAATTTGACCATTCCTGACACACTCTTTTGCTTTTGGCAGTGTTGTATTGTCTTTTCAGACTCATATTTTGATTCAGACAAGCAAATTTTACAGTCAAATGAGTGGAATATTGAGAAAATGGTATTTGAGAAATATTTGAACCCTAACCCTAACTAGCAATACCCGAAGCTAGGGTTAGGGTTTTATTCCCATACAATGTAGACAGTTTTTGATGGCATGGCTGTGTTTTAGGGCTGAAAGGATACTTAGGAATATAGTTCTTTCAATGTTTTCTAAACATTTTTTTCTGACCCATATGGCTGTATACAGTGCTTTGCTCCAAAAAGGAATGGTGTCTGAATTGCCCGACAAGCAACACATAGAAAGAACCTGATTTAACTTTCAAACTCTTGCCATGGGCTTTAAAATCAAAGGCTCATTAACAAATAAAGCCAAAATGTTTTAGTTGTCTCAGACTTTTAGGCCACTTAAGCCTAAACGTACATTCATTCAGCACTCCGTTTAACCCAAAGTTTCCAATGAAAGAATACCTTTCAAAAGGTAATTTGACCATTCCTGACACACTCTTTTGCTTTTGGCAGTGTTGTATTGTCTTTTCAGACTCATCTTTTGATTCAGACAAGCAAATTTCCCAGTCAAATGAGTGGAATATTGAGAAAATGGTCTTTGAGAAATATTTGAACCCTAACTCTAACTAGCAAAACCCAAAGCTAGGGTTAGGGTTTTATTCCCATACAATGTAGGCAGTTTTTGATGGCATGGCTGTGTTTTAGGGCTGAAAGGATACTTAGGAATATAGTTCTTTCAATATTTTCTAAACATTTTTTTCTGACCCATATGGCTGTATACAGTGCTTTGCTCCAAAAAGGAATGGTGTCTGAATTGCCCGACAAGCAACAGTTAGAAAGAACCTGATTTAACTTTCAAACTCTTGCCATGGGCTTTAAAATCAAAGGCTTATTAACAAATAAAGCCAAAATGTATTAGTTGTCTCAGACCTTTAGGCCACTTAAGCCTAAACGTACATTCATTCAGCACTCCGTTTAACGCAAAGTTTCCAATGAAAGAATACCTTTCAAAAATTAATTTGACCATTCCTGACACACTCTTTTGCTTTTGGCAGTGTTGTATTGTCTTTTCAGACTCATATTTTGATTCAGACAAGCAAATTTCCCAGTCAAATGAGTGGAATATTGAGAAAATGGTCTTTGAGAAATATTTGAACCCTAACCCTAACGAGCAAAACCCGAAGCTAGGGTTAGGATTTTATACCCATACAATGTAGACAGTGTTTGATGGCATGGCTGTGTTTTAGGGCTGAAAGGATACTTAGAAACATAGTTCTTTCAATGTTTTCTAAACATTTTTTTCTGACCCATATGGCTGTATACAGTGCTTTGCTCCAAAAAGGAATGGTGTCTGAATTGCTTGACAAGCAACAGTTAGAAAGAACCTGATTTAACTTTCAAACTCTTGCCATGGGCTTTAAAATCAAAGGCTTATTAACAAATAAAGCCAAAATGTATTAGTTGTCTCAGACCTTTAGGCCACTTAAGCCTAAACGTACATTCATTCAGCACTCCGTTTAACGCAAAGTTTCCAATGAAAGAATACCTTTCAAAAATTAATTTGACCATTCCTGACACACTCTTTTGCTTTTGGCAGTGTTGTATTGTCTTTTCAGACTCATATTTTGATTCAGACAAGCAAATTTCCCAGTCAAATGAGTGGAATATTGAGAAAATGGTCTTTGAGAAATATTTGAACCCTAACCCTAACGAGCAAAACCCGAAGCTAGGGTTAGGATTTTATACCCATACAATGTAGACAGTGTTTGATGGCATGGCTGTGTTTTAGGGCTGAAAGGATACTTAGAAACATAGTTCTTTCAATGTTTTCTAAACATTTTTTTCTGACCCATATGGCTGTATACAGTGCTTTGCTCCAAAAAGGAATGGTGTCTGAATTGCTTGACAAGCAACAGTTAGAAAGAACCTGATTTAACTTTCAAACTCTTGCCATGGGCTTTAAAATCAAAGGCTTATTAACAAATAAAGCCAAAATGTATTAGTTGTCTCAGTCTTTTAGGCCACTTAAGCCTAAACGTACATTCATTCAGCACTCCGTTTAACCCAAAGTTTCCAATGAAAGAATACCTTTCAACAATTAATTTGACCATTCCTGACACACTCTTTTGCTTTTGGCAGTGTTGTATTGTCTTTTCAGACTCATATTTTGATTCAGACAAGCAAATTTTACAGTCAAATGAGTGGAATATTGAGAAAATGGTATTTGAGAAATATTTGAACCCTAACCCTAACTAGCAATACCCGAAGCTAGGGTTAGGGTTTTATTCCCATACAATGTAGACAGTTTTTGATGGCATGGCTGTGTTTTAGGGCTGAAAGGATACTTAGGAATATAGTTCTTTCAATGTTTTCTAAACATTTTTTTCTGACCCATATGGCTGTATACAGTGCTTTGCTCCAAAAAGGAATGGTGTCTGAATTGCCCGACAAGCAACACATAGAAAGAACCTGATTTAACTTTCAAACTCTTGCCATGGGCTTTAAAATCAAAGGCTCATTAACAAATAAAGCCAAAATGTTTTAGTTGTCTCAGACTTTTAGGCCACTTAAGCCTAAACGTACATTCATTCAGCACTCCGTTTAACCCAAAGTTTCCAATGAAAGAATACCTTTCAAAAGGTAATTTGACCATTCCTGACACACTCTTTTGCTTTTGGCAGTGTTGTATTGTCTTTTCAGACTCATCTTTTGATTCAGACAAGCAAATTTCCCAGTCAAATGAGTGGAATATTGAGAAAATGGTCTTTGAGAAATATTTGAACCCTAACTCTAACTAGCAAAACCCAAAGCTAGGGTTAGGGTTTTATTCCCATACAATGTAGGCAGTTTTTGATGGCATGGCTGTGTTTTAGGGCTGAAAGGATACTTAGGAATATAGTTCTTTCAATATTTTCTAAACATTTTTTTCTGACCCATATGGCTGTATACAGTGCTTTGCTCCAAAAAGGAATGGTGTCTGAATTGCCCGACAAGCAACAGTTAGAAAGAACCTGATTTAACTTTCAAACTCTTGCCATGGGCTTTAAAATCAAAGGCTTATTAACAAATAAAGCCAAAATGTATTAGTTGTCTCAGACCTTTAGGCCACTTAAGCCTAAACGTACATTCATTCAGCACTCCGTTTAACGCAAAGTTTCCAATGAAAGAATACCTTTCAAAAATTAATTTGACCATTCCTGACACACTCTTTTGCTTTTGGCAGTGTTGTATTGTCTTTTCAGACTCATATTTTGATTCAGACAAGCAAATTTCCCAGTCAAATGAGTGGAATATTGAGAAAATGGTCTTTGAGAAATATTTGAACCCTAACCCTAACGAGCAAAACCCGAAGCTAGGGTTAGGATTTTATACCCATACAATGTAGACAGTGTTTGATGGCATGGCTGTGTTTTAGGGCTGAAAGGATACTTAGAAACATAGTTCTTTCAATGTTTTCTAAACATTTTTTTCTGACCCATATGGCTGTATACAGTGCTTTGCTCCAAAAAGGAATGGTGTCTGAATTGCTTGACAAGCAACAGTTAGAAAGAACCTGATTTAACTTTCAAACTCTTGCCATGGGCTTTAAAATCAAAGGCTTATTAACAAATAAAGCCAAAATGTATTAGTTGTCTCAGACCTTTAGGCCACTTAAGCCTAAACGTACATTCATTCAGCACTCCGTTTAACGCAAAGTTTCCAATGAAAGAATACCTTTCAAAAATTAATTTGACCATTCCTGACACACTCTTTTGCTTTTGGCAGTGTTGTATTGTCTTTTCAGACTCATATTTTGATTCAGACAAGCAAATTTCCCAGTCAAATGAGTGGAATATTGAGAAAATGGTCTTTGAGAAATATTTGAACCCTAACCCTAACGAGCAAAACCCGAAGCTAGGGTTAGGATTTTATACCCATACAATGTAGACAGTGTTTGATGGCATGGCTGTGTTTTAGGGCTGAAAGGATACTTAGAAACATAGTTCTTTCAATGTTTTCTAAACATTTTTTTCTGACCCATATGGCTGTATACAGTGCTTTGCTCCAAAAAGGAATGGTGTCTGAATTGCTTGACAAGCAACAGTTAGAAAGAACCTGATTTAACTTTCAAACTCTTGCCATGGGCTTTAAAATCAAAGGCTTATTAACAAATAAAGCCAAAATGTATTAGTTGTCTCAGACTTTTAGGCCACTTAAGCCTAAACATACATTCATTCAGCACTCCGTTTAACCCAAAGTTTCCAATGAAAGAATACCTTTCAAAAGGTAATTTGACCATTCCTGACACACTCTTTTGCTTTTGGCAGTGTTGTATTGTCTTTTCAGACTCATATTTTGATTCAGACAAGCAAATTTTCCAGTCAAATGAGTGGAATATTGAGAAAATGGTCTTTGAGAAATATTTGAACCCTAACCCTAACTAGCAAAACCCGAAGCTAGGGTTAGGGTTTTATTCCCATACAATGTAGACAGTTTTTGATGGCATGGCTGTGTTTTAGGGCTGAAAGGATACTTAGAAACATAGTTCTTTCAATGTTTTCTAAACATTTTTTTCTGACCCATATGGCTGTATACAGTGCTTTGCTCCAAAAAGGAATGGTGTCTGAATTGCTTGACAAGCAACAGTTAGAAAGAACCTGATTTAACTTTCAAACTCTTGCCATGGGCTTTAAAATCAAAGGCTTATTAACAAATAAAGCCAAAATGTATTAGTTGTCTCAGACTTTTAGGCCACTTAAGCCTAAACATACATTCATTCAGCACTCCGTTTAACCCAAAGTTTCCAATGAAAGAATACCTTTCAACAATTAATTTGACCATTCCTGACACACTCTTTTGCTTTTGGCAGTGTTGTATTGTCTTTTCAGACTCATATTTTGATTCAGACAAGCAAATTTTACAGTCAAATGAGTGGAATATTGAGAAAATGGTATTTGAGAAATATTTGAACCCTAACCCTAACTAGCAATACCCGAAGCTAGGGTTAGGGTTTTATTCCCATACAATGTAGACAGTTTTTGATGGCATGGCTGTGTTTTAGGGCTGAAAGGATACTTAGGAATATAGTTCTTTCAATGTTTTCTAAACATTTTTTTCTGACCCATATGGCTGTATACAGTGCTTTGCTCCAAAAAGGAATGGTGTCTGAATTGCCCGACAAGCAACACATAGAAAGAACCTGATTTAACTTTCAAACTCTTGCCATGGGCTTTAAAATCAAAGGCTCATTAACAAATAAAGCCAAAATGTTTTAGTTGTCTCAGACTTTTAGGCCACTTAAGCCTAAACGTACATTCATTCAGCACTCCGTTTAACCCAAAGTTTCCAATGAAAGAATACCTTTCAAAAGGTAATTTGACCATTCCTGACACACTCTTTTGCTTTTGGCAGTGTTGTATTGTCTTTTCAGACTCATCTTTTGATTCAGACAAGCAAATTTCCCAGTCAAATGAGTGGAATATTGAGAAAATGGTCTTTGAGAAATATTTGAACCCTAACTCTAACTAGCAAAACCCAAAGCTAGGGTTAGGGTTTTATTCCCATACAATGTAGGCAGTTTTTGATGGCATGGCTGTGTTTTAGGGCTGAAAGGATACTTAGGAATATAGTTCTTTCAATATTTTCTAAACATTTTTTTCTGACCCATATGGCTGTATACAGTGCTTTGCTCCAAAAAGGAATGGTGTCTGAATTGCCCGACAAGCAACAGTTAGGAAGAACCTGATTTAACTTTCAAACTCTTGCCATGAGCTTTAAAATCAAAGGCTTATTAACAAATAAAGCCAAAATGTATTAGTTGTCTCAGACTTTTAGGCCACTTAAGCCTAAACGTACATTCATTCAGCACTCCGTTTAACGCAAAGTTTCCAATGAAAGAATACCTTTCAAAAATTAATTTGACCATTCCTGACACACTCTTTTGCTTTTGGCAGTGTTGTATTGTCTTTTCAGACTCTTCTTTTAATTCAGACAAGCAAATTTCGCAGTCAAATGAGTGGAATATTGAGAAAATGGTCTTTGAGAAATATTTGAACCCTAACCCTAACTAGCAAAACCCGAAGCTAGGGTTAGGGTTTTATTCCCATACAATGTAGACAGTTTTTGATGGCATAGCTGTGTTTTAGGGCTGAAAGGATACATAGGAATACAGTTCTTTCAATGTTTTCTAAATATTTTTTTCTGACCCATATGGCTGTATACAGTGCTTTGCTCCAAAAAGGAATGGTGTCTGAATTGCCCGACAAGCAACAGTTAGAAAGAACCTGATTTAACTTTCAAACTCTTGCCATGGGCTTTAAAATCAAAGGCTTATTAACAAATAAAGCCAAAATGTATTAGTTGTCTAAGACTTTTAGGCCACTTAAGCCTAAACGTACATTCATTCAGCACTCCGTTTAACGCAAAGTTTCCAATGAAAGACTACCTTTCAAAAATTAATTTGACCATTCCTGACACACTCTTTTGCTTTTGGCAGTGTTGTATTGTCTTTTCAGACTCTTCTTTTGATTCAGACAAGCAAATTTCCCAGTCAAATGAGTGGAATATTGAGAAAATGGTCTTTGAGAAATATTTGAACCCTAACCCTAACTAGCAAAACCCGAAGCTAGGGTTAGGGTTTTATTCCCATACAATGTAGACAGTTTTTGATGGCATGGCTGTGTTTTAGGGCTGAAAGGATACTTAGGAATATAGTTCTTTCAATGTTTTCTAAACATTTTTTTCTGACCCATATGGCTGTATACAGTGCTTTGCTCCAAAAAGGAATGGTGTCTGAATTGCCCGACAAGCAACAGTTAGAAAGAACCTGATTTAACTTTCAAACTCTTGCATGGGCTTTAAAATCAAAGGCTTATTAACAAATAAAGCCAAAATGTATTAGTTGTCTCAGACTTTTAGGCCACTTAAGCCTAAACGTACATTCATTCAGCACTCCGTTTAACGCAAAGTTTCCAATGAAAGAATACCTTTCAAAAAATAATTTGACCACTCCTGACACACTCTTTTGCTTTTTACTGTGTTGTATTGTCTTTTCAGACTCATATTTTGATTCAGACAAGCAAATTTCCCAGTCAAATGAGTGGAATATTGAGAAAATGGTCTTTGAGAAATATTTGAACCCTAACCGTAACTACCAAAACCCGAAGCTAGGGTTAGGGTTTTATTCCCATACAATGTAGACAGTTTCTGATGGCATGGCTGTGTTTTAGGGCTGAAAGGGTACTTAGGAATATAGTTCTTTCAATGTTTTCTAAACATTTTTTTCTGACCCATATGGTTGTATACAGTGCTTTGCTCCAAAAAGGAATGGTGTCTGAATTGCCCGACAAGCAACAGTTAGGAAGAACCTGATTTAACTTTCAAACTCTTGCCATAAGCTTTAAAATCAAAGGCTTATTAACAAATAAAGCCAAAATGTATTAGTTGTCTCAGACTTTTAGGCCACTTAAGCCTAAACGTACATTCATTCAGCACTCCGTTTAACGCAAAGTTTCCAATGAAAGACTACCTTTCACAAATTAATTTGACCATTCCTGACACACACTTTTGGTTTTGGCAGTGTTGTATTGTCTTTTCAGACTCATATTTAGATTCAGACAAGCAAATTTCCCAGTCAAATGAGTGGAATATTGAGAAAATGGTCTTTGAGAAATATTTGAACCCTAACCCTAACTAGCAAAACCCGAAGCTAGGGTTAGGGTTTTATTCCCATACAATGTAGACAGTTTTTGATGGCATGGCTGTGTTTTAGGGCTGAAAGGATACTTAGGAATATAGTTCTTTCAATGTTTTCTAAACATTTTTTTCTGACCCATATGGCTGTATACAGTGCTTTGCTCCAAAAAGGAATGGTGTCTGAATTGCCCGACAAGCAACAGTTAGAAAGAACCTGATTTAACTTTCAAACTCTTGCCATGGGCTTTAAAATCAAAGGCTTATTAACAAATAAAGCCAAAATGTATTAGTTGTCTCAGACTTTTAGGCCACTTAAGCCTAAACGTACATTCATTCAGCACTCCGTTTAACGCAAAGTTTCCAATGAAAGAATACCTTTCAAAAAATAATTTGACCACTCCTGACACACTCTTTTGCTTTTTACAGTGTTGTATTGTCTTTTCAGACTCATATTTTGATTCAGACAAGCAAATTTCCCAGTCAAATGAGTGGAATATTGAGAAAATGGTCTTTGAGAAATATTTGAACCCTAACCGTAACTACCAAAACCCGAAGCTAGGGTTAGGGTTTTATTCCCATACAATGTAGACAGTTTCTGATGGCATGGCTGTGTTTTAGGGCTGAAAGGATACTTAGGAATATAGTTCTTTCAATATTTTCTAAACATTTTTTTCTGACCCATATGGCTGTATACAGTGCTTTGCTCCAAAAAGGAATGGTGTCTGAATTGCCCGACAAGCAACAGTTAGGAAGAACCTGATTTAACTTTCAAACTCTTGCCATGAGCTTTAAAATCAAAGGCTTATTAACAAATAAAGCCAAAATGTAGTAGTTGTCTCAGACTTTTAGGCCACTTAAGCCTAAACGTACATTCATTCAGCACTCCGTTTAACGCAAAGTTTCCAATGAAAGAATACCTTTCAAAAATTAATTTGACCATTCCTGACACACACTTTTGGTTTTGGCAGTGTTGTATTGTCTTTTCAGACTCATATTTAGATTCAGACAAGCAAATTTCCCAGTCAAATGAGTGGAATATTGAGAAAATGGTCTTTGAGAAATATTTGAACCCTAACCGTAACTACCAAAACCCGAAGCTAGGGTTAGGGTTTTATTCCCATACAATGTAGACAGTTTCTGATGGCATGGCTGTGTTTTAGGGCTGAAAGGATACTTAGGAATATAGTTCTTTCAATGTTTTCTAAACATTTTTTTCTGACCCATATGGTTGTATACAGTGCTTTGCTCCAAAAAGGAATGGTGTCTGAATTGCCCGACAAGCAACAGTTAGGAAGAACCTGATTTAACTTTCAAACTCTTGCCATAAGCTTTAAAATCAAAGGCTTATTAACAAATAAAGCCAAAATGTATTAGTTGTCTCAGACTTTTAGGCCACTTAAGCCTAAACGTACATTCATTCAGCACTCCGTTTAACGCAAAGTTTCCAATGAAAGACTACCTTTCACAAATTAATTTGACCATTCCTGACACACACTTTTGGTTTTGGCAGTGTTGTATTGTCTTTTCAGACTCATATTTAGATTCAGACAAGCAAATTTCCCAGTCAAATGAGTGGAATATTGAGAAAATGGTCTTTGAGAAATATTTGAACCCTAACCCTTACTAGCAAAACCCAAAGCTAGGGTTAGGGTTTTATTCCCATACAATGTAGGCAGTTTTTGATGGCATGGCTGTGTTTTAGGGCTGAAAGGATACTTAGGAATATAGTTCTTTCAATATTTTCTAAACATTTTTTTCTGACCCATATGGCTGTATACAGTGCTTTGCTCCAAAAAGGAATGGTGTCTGAATTGCCCGACAAGCAACAGTTAGGAAGAACCTGATTTAACTTTCAAACTCTTGCCATGAGCTTTAAAATCAAAGGCTTATTAACAAATAAAGCCAAAATGTATTAGTTGTCTCAGACTTTTAGGCCACTTAAGCCTAAACGTACATTCATTCAGCACTCCGTTTAACGCAAAGTTTCCAATGAAAGACTACCTTTCAAAAATTAATTTGACCATTCCTGACACACTGTTTTGCTTTTGGCAGTGTTGTATTGTCTTTTCAGACTCATCTTTTGATTCAGACAAGCAAATTTCCCAGTCAAATGAGTGGAATATTGAGAAAATGGTCTTTGAGAAATATTTGAACCCTAACCGTAACTACCAAAACCCGAAGCTAGGGTTAGGGTTTTATTCCCATACAATGTAGACAGTTTCTGATGGCATGGCTGTGTTTTAGGGCTGAAAGGATACTTAGGAATATAGTTCTTTCAATGTTTTCTAAACATTTTTTTCTGACCCATATGGCTGTATACAGTGCTTTGCTCCAAAAAGGAATGGTGTCTGAATTGCCCGACAAGCAACAGTTAGAAAGAACCTGATTTAACTTTCAAACTCTTGCCATGGGCTTTAAAATCAAAGGCTTATTAACAAATAAAGCCAAAATGTAGTAGTTGCCTCAGACTTTTAGGCCACTTAAGCCTAAACGTACATTCATTCAGCACTCCGTTTAACGCAAAGTTTCCAATGAAAGAATACCTTTCAAAAATTAATTTGACCATTCCTGACACACTCTTTTGCTTTTGGCAGTGTTGTATTGTCTTTTCAGACTCATCTTTTGATTCAGACAAGCAAATTTCCCAGTCAAATGAGTGGAATATTGAGAAACTGGTCTTTGAGAAATATTTGAATCCTAACCCTAACTAGCAAAATCCGAAGCTAGGGTTAGGGTTTTATTCCCATACAATGTAGGCAGTTTTTGATGGCATGGCTGTGTTTTAGGGCTGAAAGGATACTTAGGAATATAGTTCTTTCAATGTTTTCTAAACATTTTTTTCTGACCCATATGGCTGTATACAGTGCTTTGCTCCAAAAAGGAATGGTGTCTGAATTGCCCGACAAGCAACAGTTAGAAAGAACGTGATTTAACTTTCAAACTCTTGCCATGGGCTTTAAAATCAAAGGCTTATTAACAAATAAAGCCAAAATGTATTAGTTGTCTCAGACTTTTAGGCCACTTAAGCCTAAACGTACATTCATTCAGCACTCCGTTTAACGCAAAGTTTCCAATGAAAGACTACCTTTCACAAATTAATTTGACCATTCCTGACACACACTTTTGGTTTTGGCAGTGTTGTATTGTCTTTTCAGACTCATATTTAGATTCAGACAAGCAAATTTCCCAGTCAAATGAGTGGAATATTGAGAAAATGGTCTTTGAGAAATATTTGAACCCTAACCCTTACTAGCAAAACCCAAAGCTAGGGTTAGGGTTTTATTCCCATACAATGTAGGCAGTTTTTGATGGCATGGCTGTGTTTTAGGGCTGAAAGGATACTTAGGAATATAGTTCTTTCAATATTTTCTAAACATTTTTTTCTGACCCATATGGCTGTATACAGTGCTTTGCTCCAAAAAGGAATGGTGTCTGAATTGCCCGACAAGCAACAGTTAGGAAGAACCTGATTTAACTTTCAAACTCTTGCCATGAGCTTTAAAATCAAAGGCTTATTAACAAATAAAGCCAAAATGTATTAGTTGTCTCAGACTTTTAGGCCACTTAAGCCTAAACGTACATTCATTCAGCACTCCGTTTAACGCAAAGTTTCCAATGAAAGAATACCTTTCAAAAATTAATTTGACCATTCCTGACACACTGTTTTGCTTTTGGCAGTGTTGTATTGTCTTTTCAGACTCATCTTTTGATTCAGACAAGCAAATTTCCCAGTCAAATGAGTGGAATATTGAGAAAATGGTCTTTGAGAAATATTTGAACCCTAACCGTAACTACCAAAACCCGAAGCTAGGGTTAGGGTTTTATTCCCATACAATGTAGACAGTTTCTGATGGCATGGCTGTGTTTTAGGGCTGAAAGGATACCTAGGAATATAGTTCTTTCAATGTTTTCTAAACATTTTTTTCTGACCCATATGGCTGTATACAGTGCTTTGCTCCAAAAAGGAATGGTGTCTGAATTGCCCGACAAGCAACAGTTAGAAAGAACCTGATTTAACTTTCAAACTCTTGCCATGGGCTTTAAAATCAAAGGCTTATTAACAAATAAAGCCAAAATGTATTAGTTGTCTCAGACTTTTAGGCCACTTAAGCCTAAACGTACATTCATTCAGCACTCCGTTTAACGCAAAGTTTCCAATGAAAGAATGCCTTTCAAAAAATAATTTGACCACTCCTGACACACTCTTTTGCTTTTTACAGTGTTGTATTGTCTTTTCAGACTCATATTTTGATTCAGACAAGCAAATTTCCCAGTCAAATGAGTGGAATATTGAGAAAATGGTCTTTGAGAAATATTTGAACCCTAACCGTAACTACCAAAACCCGAAGCTAGGGTTAGGGTTTTATTCCCATACAATGTAGACAGTTTCTGATGGCATGGCTGTGTTTTTGGGCTGAAAGGATACTTAGGAATATAGTTCTTTCAATGTTTTCTAAACATTTTTTTCTGACCCATATGGTTGTATACAGTGCTTTGCTCCAAAAAGGAATGGTGTCTGAATTGCCAGACAAGCAACAGTTAGGAAGAACCTGATTTAACTTTCAAACTCTTGCCATGAGCTTTAAAATCAAAGGCTTATTAACAAATAAAGCCAAAATGTATTAGTTGTCTCAGACTTTTAGGCCACTTAAGCCTAAACGTACATTCATTCAGCACTCCATTTAACGCAAAGTTTCCAATGAAAGACTACCTTTCACAAATTAATTTGACCATTCCTGACACACACTTTTGGTTTTGGCAGTGTTGTATTGTCTTTTTAGACTCATATTTAGATTCAGACATGCAAATTTCCCAGTCAAATGAGTGGAATATTGAGAAAATGTTCTGTGAGAAATATTTGAACCCTAACCCTAACTAGCAAAACCCAAAGCTAGGGTTAGGGTTTTATTCCCATACAATGTAGGCAGTTTTTGATGGCATGGCTGTGTTTTAGGGCTGAAAGGATACTTAGGAATATAGTTCTTTCAATATTTTCTAAACATTTTTTTCTGACCCATATGGCTGTATACAGTGCTTTGCTCCAAAAAGGAATGGTGTCTGAATTGCCCGACAAGCAACAGTTAGGAAGAACCTGATTTAACTTTCAAACTCTTGCCATGAGCTTTAAAATCAAAGGCTTATTAACAAATAAAGCCAAAATGTATTAGTTGTCTCAGGCTCTTAGGCCACTTAAGCCTAAACGTACATTCATTCAGCACTCCGTTTAACGCAAAGTTTCCAATGAAAGACTGCCTTTCACAAATTAATTTGACCATTCCTGACACACACTTTTGGTTTTGGCAGTGTTGTATTGTCTTTTCAGACTCATATTTAGATTCAGACAAGCAAATTTCCCAGTCAAATGAGTGGAATATTGAGAAAATGGTCTTTGAGAAATATTTGAACCCTAACCCTAACTAGCAAAACCCGAAGCTAGGGTTAGGGTTTTATTCCCATACAATGTAGACAGTTTTTGATGGAATGGCTGTGTTTTAGGGCTGAAAGGATACTTAGGAATATAGTTCTTTCAATGTTTTCTAAACATTTTTTTCTGACCCATATGGCTGTATACAGTGCTTTGCTCCAAAAAGGAATGGTGTCTGAATTGCCCGACAAGCAACAGTTAGAAAGAACCTGATTTAACTTTCAAACTCTTGCCATGGGCTTTAAAATCAAAGGCTTATTAACAAATAAAGCCAAAATGTATTAGTTGTCTCAGACTTTTAGGCCACTTAAGCCTAAACGTACATTCATTCAGCACTCCGTTTAACGCAAAGTTTCCAATGAAAGAATACCTTTCAAAAAATAATTTGACCACTCCTGACACACTCTTTTGCTTTTTACAGTGTTGTATTGTCTTTTCAGACTCATATTTTGATTCAGACAAGCAAATTTCCCAGTCAAATGAGTGGAATATTGAGAAAATGGTCTTTGAGAAATATTTGAACCCTAACCGTAACTACCAAAACCCGAAGCTAGGGTTAGGGTTTTATTCCCATACAATGTAGGCAGTTTCTGATGGCATGGCTGTGTTTTAGGGCTGAAAGGATACTTAGGAATATAGTTCTTTCAATGTTTTCTAAACATTTTTTTCTGACCCATATGGTTGTATACAGTGCTTTGCTCCAAAAAGGAATGGTGTCTGAATTGCCCGACAAGCAACAGTTAGGAAGAACCTGATTTAACTTTCAAACTCTTGCCATATGCTTTAAAATCAAAGGCTTATTAACAAATAAAGCCAAAATGTATTAGTTGTCTCAGACTTTTAGGCCACTTAAGCCTAAACGTACATTCATTCAGCACTCCGTTTAACGCAAAGTTTCCAATGAAAGACTACCTTTCACAAATTAATTTGACCATTCCTGACACACACTTTTGGTTTTGGCAGTGTTGTATTGTCTTTTCAGACTCATATTTAGATTCAGACAAGCAAATTTCCCAGTCAAATGAGTGGAATATTGAGAAAATGGTCTTTGAGAAATATTTGAACCCTAACCCTAACTAGCAAAACCCGAAGCTAGGGTTAGGGTTTTATTCCCATACAATGTAGGCAGTTTCTGATGGCATGGCTGTGTTTTAGGGCTGAAAGGATACTTAGGAATATAGTTCTTTCAATGTTTTCTAAACATTTTTTTCTGACCCATATGGTTGTATACAGTGCTTTGCTCCAAAAAGGAATGGTGTCTGAATTGCCCGACAAGCAACAGTTAGGAAGAACCTGATTTAACTTTCAAACTCTTGCCATATGCTTTAAAATCAAAGGCTTATTAACAAATAAAGCCAAAATGTATTAGTTGTCTCAGACTTTTAGGCCACTTAAGCCTAAACGTACATTCATTCAGCACTCCGTTTAACGCAAAGTTTCCAATGAAAGACTACCTTTCACAAATTAATTTGACCATTCCTGACACACACTTTTGGTTTTGGCAGTGTTGTATTGTCTTTTCAGACTCATATTTAGATTCAGACAAGCAAATTTCCCAGTCAAATCAGTGGAATATTGAGAAAATGGTCTTTGAGAAATATTTGAACCCTAACCCTAACTAGCAAAACCCGAAGCTAGGGTTAGGGTTTTATTCCCATACAATGTAGGCAGTTTCTGATGGCATGGCTGTGTTTTAGGGCTGAAAGGATACTTAGGAATATAGTTCTTTCAATGTTTTCTAAACATTTTTTTCTGACCCATATGGTTGTATACAGTGCTTTGCTCCAAAAAGGAATGGTGTCTGAATTGCCCGACAAGCAACAGTTAGGAAGAACCTGATTTAACTTTCAAACTCTTGCCATGAGCTTTAAAATCAAAGGCTTATTAACAAATAAAGCCAAAATGTAGTAGTTGTCTCAGACTTTTAGGCCACTTAAGCCTAAACGTACATTCATTCAGCACTCCGTTTAACGCAAAGTTTCCAATGAAAGACTACCTTTCACAAATTAATTTGACCATTCCTGACACACTCTTTTGCTTTTGGCAGTGTTGTATTGTCTTTTCAGACTCTTCTTTTAATTCAGACAAGCAAATTTCCCAGTCAAATGAGTGGAATATTGAGAAAATGGTCTTTGAGAAATATTTGAAATTAACCCTAACTAGCAAAACCCGAAGCTAGGGTTAGGGTTTTATTCCCATACAATGTAGACAGTTTTTGATGGCATAGCTGTGTTTTAGGGCTGAAAGGATACATAGGAATACAGTTCTTTCAATGTTTTCTAAATATTTTTTTCTGACCCATATGGCTGTATACAGTGCTTTGCTCCAAAAAGGAATGGTGTCTGAATTGCCCGACAAGCAACAGTTAGAAAGAACCTGATTTAACTTTCAAACTCTTGCCATGGGCTTTAAAATCAAAGGCTTATTAACAAATAAAGCCAAAATGTATTAGTTGTCTCAGACTTTTAGGCCACTTAAGCCTAAACGTACATTCATTCAGCACTCCGTTTAACGCAAAGTTTCCAATGAAAGAATACCTTTCAAAAATTAATTTGACCATTCCTGACACACTCTTTTGCTTTTGGCAGTGTTGTATTGTCTTTTCAGACTCATCTTTTGATTCAGACAAGCAAATTTCCCAGTCAAATGAGTGGAATATTGAGAAAATGGTCTTTGAGAAATATTTGAATCCTAACCCTAACTAGCAAAATCCGAAGCTAGGGTTAGGGTTTTATTCCCATACAATGTAGACAGTTTTTGATGGCATGGCTGTGTTTTAGGGCTGAAAGGATACTTAGGAATATAGTTCTTTCAATATTTTCTAAACATTTTTTTCTGACCCATATGGCTGTATACAGTGCTTTGCTCCAAAAAGGAATGGTGTCTGAATTGCCCGACAAGCAACAGTTAGGAAGAACCTGATTTAACTTTCAAACTCTTGCCATGAGCTTTAAAATCAAAGGCTTATTAACAAATAAAGCCAAAATGTATTAGTTGTCTAAGACTTTTAGGCCACTTAAGCCTAAACGTACATTCATTCAGCACTCCGTTTAACGCAAAGTTTCCAATGAAAGAATACCTTTCAAAAATTAATTTGACCATTCCTGACACACTCTTTTGCTTTTGGCAGTGTTGTATTGTCTTTTCAGACTCTTCTTTTGATTCAGACAAGCAAATTTCCCAGTCAAATGAGTGGAATATTGAGAAAATGGTCTTTGAGAAATATTTGAACCCTAACCCTAACTAGCAAAACCCGAAGCTAGGGTTAGGGTTTTATTCCCATACAATGTAGACAGTTTTTGATGGCATGGCTGTGTTTTAGGGCTGAAAGGATACTTAGGAATATAGTTCTTTCAATGTTTTCTAAACATTTTTTTCTGACCCATATGGCTGTATACAGTGCTTTGCTCCAAAAAGGAATGGTGTCTGAATTGCCCGACAAGCAACAGTTAGAAAGAACCTGATTTAACTTTCAAACTCTTGCATGGGCTTTAAAATCAAAGGCTTATTAACAAATAAAGCCAAAATGTATTAGTTGTCTCAGACTTTTAGGCCACTTAAGCCTAAACGTACATTCATTCAGCACTGCGTTTAACGCAAAGTTTCCAATGAAAAAATACCTTTCAAAAAATAATTTGACCACTCCTGACACACTCTTTTGCTTTTTACAGTGTTGTATTGTCTTTTCAGACTCATATTTTGATTCAGACAAGCAAATTTCCCAGTCAAATGAGTGGAATATTGAGAAAATGGTCTTTGAGAAATATTTGAACCCTAACCCTAACTACCAAAACCTGAAGCTAGGATTAGGGTTTTATTCCCATACAATGTAGACAGTTTCTGATGGCATGGCTGTGTTTTAGGGCTGAAAGGATACTTAGGAATATAGTTCTTTCAATGTTTTCTAAACATTTTTTTCTGACCCATATGGCTGTATACAGTGCTTTGCTCCAAAAAGGAATGGTGTCTGAATTGCCCGACAAGCAACAGTTAGAAAGAACCTGATTTAACTTTCAAACTCTTGCCATGGGCTTTAAAATCAAAGGCTTATTAACAAATAAAGCCAAAATGTATTAGTTGTCTCAGACTTTTAGGCCACTTAAGCCTAAACGTACATTCATTCAGCACTCCGTTTAACGCAAAGTTTCCAGTGAAAGAATACCTTTCAAAAATTAATTTGACCATTCCTGACACACTCTTTTGCTTTTGGCAGTGTTGTATTGTCTTTTCAGACTCATCTTTTGATTCAGACAAGCAAATTTCCCAGTCAAATGAGTGGAATATTGAGAAACTGGTCTTTGAGAAATATTTGAATCCTAACCCTAACTAGCAAAATCCGAAGCTAGGGTTAGGGTTTTATTCCCATACAATGTAGACAGTTTTTGATGGCATGGCTGTGTTTTAGGGCTGAAAGGATACTTAGGAATATAGTTCTTTCAATATTTTCTAAACATTTTTTTCTGACCCATATGGCTGTATACAGTGCTTTGCTCCAAAAAGGAATGGTGTCTGAATTGCCCGACAAGCAACAGTTAGGAAGAACCTGATTTAACTTTCAAACTCTTGCCATGAGCTTTAAAATCAAAGGCTTATTAACAAATAAAGCCAAAATGTATTAGTTGTCTAAGACTTTCAGGCCACTTAAGCCTAAACGTACATTCATTCAGCACTCCGTTTAACGCAAAGTTTCCAATGAAAGACTACCTTTCACAAATTAATTTGACCATTCCTGACACACACTTTTGGTTTTGGCAGTGTTGTATTGTCTTTTCAGACTCATATTTAGATGCAGACAAGCAAATTTCCCAGTCAAATGAGTGGAATATTGAGAAAATGGTCTTTGAGAAATATTTGAACCCTAACCCTAACTAGCAAAACCCGAAGCTAGGGTTACGGTTTTATTCCCATACAATGTAGGCAGTTTTTGATGGCATAGCTGTGTTTTAGGGCTGAAAGGATACTTAGGAATATAGTTCTTTCAATGTTTTCTAAACATTTTTTTCTGACCCATATGGCTGTATACAGTGCTTTGCTCCAAAAAGGAATGGTGTCTGAATTGCCCGACAAGCAACAGTTAGAAAGAACCTGATTTAACTTTCAAACTCTTGCATGGGCTTTAAAATCAAAGGCTTATTAACAAATAAAGCCAAAATGTATTAGTTGTCTCAGACTTTTAGGCCACTTAAGCCTAAACGTACATTCATTCAGCACTGCGTTTAACGCAAAGTTTCCAATGAAAAAATACCTTTCAAAAAATAATTTGACCACTCCTGACACACTCTTTTGCTTTTTACAGTGTTGTATTGTCTTTTCAGACTCATATTTTGATTCAGACAAGCAAATTTCCCAGTCAAATGAGTGGAATATTGAGAAAATGGTCTTTGAGAAATATTTGAACCCTAACCCTAACTACCAAAACCTGAAGCTAGGATTAGGGTTTTATTCCCATACAATGTAGACAGTTTCTGATGGCATGGCTGTGTTTTAGGGCTGAAAGGATACTTAGGAATATAGTTCTTTCAATGTTTTCTAAACATTTTTTTCTGACCCATATGGCTGTATACAGTGCTTTGCTCCAAAAAGGAATGGTGTCTGAATTGCCCGACAAGCAACAGTTAGAAAGAACCTGATTTAACTTTCAAACTCTTGCCATGGGCTTTAAAATCAAAGGCTTATTAACAAATAAAGCCAAAATGTATTAGTTGTCTCAGACTTTTAGGCCACTTAAGCCTAAACGTACATTCATTCAGCACTCCGTTTAACGCAAAGTTTCCAGTGAAAGAATACCTTTCAAAAATTAATTTGACCATTCCTGACACACTCTTTTGCTTTTGGCAGTGTTGTATTGTCTTTTCAGACTCATCTTTTGATTCAGACAAGCAAATTTCCCAGTCAAATGAGTGGAATATTGAGAAACTGGTCTTTGAGAAATATTTGAATCCTAACCCTAACTAGCAAAATCCGAAGCTAGGGTTAGGGTTTTATTCCCATACAATGTAGACAGTTTTTGATGGCATGGCTGTGTTTTAGGGCTGAAAGGATACTTAGGAATATAGTTCTTTCAATATTTTCTAAACATTTTTTTCTGACCCATATGGCTGTATACAGTGCTTTGCTCCAAAAAGGAATGGTGTCTGAATTGCCCGACAAGCAACAGTTAGGAAGAACCTGATTTAACTTTCAAACTCTTGCCATGAGCTTTAAAATCAAAGGCTTATTAACAAATAAAGCCAAAATGTATTAGTTGTCTAAGACTTTCAGGCCACTTAAGCCTAAACGTACATTCATTCAGCACTCCGTTTAACGCAAAGTTTCCAATGAAAGACTACCTTTCACAAATTAATTTGACCATTCCTGACACACACTTTTGGTTTTGGCAGTGTTGTATTGTCTTTTCAGACTCATATTTAGATGCAGACAAGCAAATTTCCCAGTCAAATGAGTGGAATATTGAGAAAATGGTCTTTGAGAAATATTTGAACCCTAACCCTAACTAGCAAAACCCGAAGCTAGGGTTACGGTTTTATTCCCATACAATGTAGGCAGTTTTTGATGGCATAGCTGTGTTTTAGGGCTGAAAGGATACTTAGGAATATAGTTCTTTCAATGTTTTCTAAACATTTTTTTCTGACCCATATGGCTGTATACCGTGCTTTGCTCCAAAAAGGAATGGTGTCTGAATTGCCCGACAAGCAACAGTTAGAAAGAACCTGATTTAACTTTCAAACTCTTGCCATGGGCTTTAAAATCAAAGGCTTATTAACAAATAAAGCCAAAATGTATTAGTTGTCTCAGACTTTTAGGCCACTTAAGCCTAAACGTACATTCATTCAGCACTCCGTTTAACGCAAAGTTTCCAATGAAAGAATACCTTTCAAAAAATAATTTGACCACTCCTGACACACTCTTTTGCTTTTTACAGTGTTGTATTGTCTTTTCAGACTCATATTTTGATTCAGACAAGCAAATTTCCCAGTCAAATGAGTGGAATATTGAGAAAATGGTCTTTGAGAAATATTTGAACCCTAACCGTAACTACCAAAACCCGAAGCTAGGGTTAGGGTTTTATGCCCATACAATGTAGACAGTTTCTGATGGCATGGCTGTGTTTTAGGGCTGAAAGGATACTTAGGAATATAGTTCTTTCAATGTTTTCTAAACATTTTTTTCTGACCCATATGGCTGTATACAGTGCTTTGCTCCAAAAAGGAATGGTGTCTGAATTGCCCGACAAGCAACAGTTAGGAAGAACCTGATTTAACTTTCAAACTCTTGCCATGAGCTTTAAAATGAAAGGCTTATTTACAAATAAAGCCAAAATGTATTAGTTGTCTCAGACTTTTAGGCCACTTAAGCCTAAACGTACATTCATTCAGCACTCCATTTAACGCAAAGTTTCCAATGAAAGACTACCTTTCACAAATTAATTTGACCATTCCTGACACACACTTTTGGTTTTGGCAGTGTTGTATTGTCTTTTTAGACTCATATTTCGATTCAGACATGCAAATTTCCCAGTCAAATGAGTGGAATATTGAGAAAATGGTCTGTGAGAAATATTTGAACCCTAACCCTAACTAGCAAAACCCAAAGCTAGGGTTAGGGTTTTATTCCCATACAATGTAGGCAGTTTTTGATGGCATGGCTGTGTTTTAGGGCTGAAAGGATACTTAGGAATATAGTTCTTTCAATATTTTCTAAACATTTTTTTCTGACCCATATGGCTGTATACAGTGCTTTGCTCCAAAAAGGAATGGTGTCTGAATTGCCCGACAAGCAACAGTTAGGAAGAACCTGATTTAACTTTCAAACTCTTGCCATGAGCTTTAAAATCAAAGGCTTATTAACAAATAAAGCCAAAATGTATTAGTTGTCTCAGGCTCTTAGGCCACTTAAGCCTAAACGTACATTCATTCAGCACTCCGTTTAACGCAAAGTTTCCAATGAAAGACTACCTTTCACAAATTAATTTGACCATTCCTGACACACACTTTTGGTTTTGGCAGTGTTGTATTGTCTTTTCAGACTCATATTTAGATTCAGACAAGCAAATTTCCCAGTCAAATGAGTGGAATATTGAGAAAATGGTCTGTGAGAAATATTTGAACCCTAACCCTAACTAGCAAAACCCAAAGCTAGGGTTAGGGTTTTATTCCCATACAATGTAGACAGTTTTTGATGGCATGGCTGTGTTTTAGGGCTGAAAGGATACTTAGGAATATAGTTCTTTCAATGTTTTCTAAACATTTTTTTCTGACCCATATGGCTGTATACAGTGCTTTGCTCCAAAAAGGAATGGTGTCTGAATTGCCCGACAAGCAACAGTTAGAAAGAACCTGATTTAACTTTCAAACTCTTGCCATGGGCTTTAAAATCAAAGGCTTATTAACAAATAAAGCCAAAATGTATTAGTTGTCTCAGACTTTTAGGCCACTTAAGCCTAAACGTACATTCATTCAGCACTCCGTTTAACGCAAAGTTTCCAATGAAAGAATACCTTTCAAAAAATAATTTGACCACTCCTGACACACTCTTTTGCTTTTTACAGTGTTGTATTGTCTTTTCAGACTCATCTTTTGATTCAGACAAGCAAATTTCCCAGTCAAATGAGTGGAATATTGAGAAAATGGTCTTTGAGAAATATTTGAACCCTAACCGTAACTACCAAAACCCGAAGCTAGGGTTAGGGTTTTATTCCCATACAATGTAGACAGTTTCTGATGGCATGGCTGTGTTTTAGGGCTGAAAGGATACTTAGGAATATAGTTCTTTCAATGTTTTCTAAACATTTTTTTCTGACCCATATGGTTGTATACAGTGCTTTGCTCCAAAAAGGAATGGTGTCTGAATTGCCCGACAAGCAACAGTTAGGAAGAACCTGATTTAACTTTCAAACTCTTGCCATAAGCTTTAAAATCAAAGGCTTATTAACAAATAAAGCCAAAATGTATTAGTTGTCTCAGACTTTTAGGCCACTTAAGCCTAAACGTACATTCATTCAGCACTCCGTTTAACGCAAAGTTTCCAATGAAAGACTACCTTTCACAAATTAATTTGACCATTCCTGACACACACTTTTGGTTTTGGCAGTGTTGTATTGTCTTTTCAGACTCATATTTAGATTCAGACAAGCAAATTTCCCAGTCAAATGAGTGGAATATTGAGAAAATGGTCTTTGAGAAATATTTGAACCCTAACCCTAACTAGCAAAACCCGAAGCTAGGGTTAGGGTTTTATTCCCATACAATGTAGGCAGTTTTTGATGGCATGGCTGTGTTTTAGGGCTGAAAGGATACTTAGGAATATAGTTCTTTCAATATTTTCTAAACATTTTTTTCTGACCCATATGGCTGTATACAGTGCTTTGCTCCAAAAAGGAATGGTGTCTGAATTGCCCGACAAGCAACAGTTAGGAAGAACCTGATTTAACTTTCAAACTCTTGCCATGAGCTTTAAAATCAAAGGCTTATTAACAAATAAAGCCAAAATGTATTAGTTGTCTCAGACTTTTAGGCCACTTAAGCCTAAACGTACATTCATTCAGCACTCCGTTTAACGCAAAGTTTCCAATGAAAGACTACCTTTCACAAATTAATTTGACCATTCCTGACACACACTTTTGGTTTTGGCAGTGTTGTATTGTCTTTTCAGACTCATATTTAGATTCAGACGAGCAAATTTCCCAGTCAAATGAGTGGAATATTGAGAAAATGGTCTTTGAGAAATATTTGAACCCTAACCGTAACTACCAAAACCTGAAGCTAGGATTAGGGTTTTATTCCCATACAATGTAGACAGTTTCTGATGGCATGGCTGTGTTTTAGGGCTGAAAGGATACTTAGGAATATAGTTCTTTCAATGTTTTCTAAACATTTTTTTCTGACCCATATGGCTGTATACAGTGCTTTGCTCCAAAAAGGAATGGTGTCTGAATTGCCCGACAAGCAACAGTTAGAAAGAACCTGATTTAACTTTCAAACTCTTGCCATGGGCTTTAAAATCAAAGGCTTATTAACAAATAAAGCCAAAATGTATTAGTTGTCTCAGACTTTTAGGCCACTTAAGCCTAAACGTACATTCATTCAGCACTCCGTTTAACGCAAAGTTTCCAATGAAAGAATACCTTTCAAAAATTAATTTGACCATTCCTGACACACTCTTTTGCTTTTGGCAGTGTTGTATTGTCTTTTCAGACTCATCTTTTGATTCAGACAAGCAAATTTCCCAGTCAAATGAGTGGAATATTGAGAAACTGGTCTTTGAGAAATATTTGAATCCTAACCGTAACTACCAAAACCCGAAGCTAGGGTTAGGGTTTTATTCCCATACAATGTAGACAGTTTCTGATGGCATGGCTGTGTTTTAGGGCTGAAAGGATACTTAGGAATATAGTTCTTTCAATGTTTTCTAAACATTTTTTTCTGACCCATATGGTTGTATACAGTGCTTTGCTCCAAAAAGGAATGGTGTCTGAATTGCCCGACAAGCAACAGTTAGGAAGAACCTGATTTAACTTTCAAACTCTTGCCATGAGCTTTAAAATCAAAGGCTTATTAACAAATAAAGCCAAAATGTATTAGTTGTCTCAGACTTTTAGGCCACTTAAGCCTAAACGTACATTCATTCAGCACTCCATTTAACGCAAAGTTTCCAATGAAAGACTACCTTTCACAAATTAATTTGACCATTCCTGACACACACTTTTGGTTTTGGCAGTGTTGTATTGTCTTTTTAGACTCATATTTCGATTCAGACATGCAAATTTCCCAGTCAAATGAGTGGAATATTGAGAAAATGGTCTGTGAGAAATATTTGAACCCTAACCCTAACTAGCAAAACCCAAAGCTAGGGTTAGGGTTTTATTCCCATACAATGTAGGCAGTTTTTGATGGCATGGCTGTGTTTTAGGGCTGAAAGGATACTTAGGAATATAGTTCTTTCAATATTTTCTAAACATTTTTTTCTGACCCATATGGCTGTATACAGTGCTTTGCTCCAAAAAGGAATGGTGTCTGAATTGCCCGACAAGCAACAGTTAGGAAGAACCTGATTTAACTTTCAAACTCTTGCCATGAGCTTTAAAATCAAAGGCTTATTAACAAATAAAGCCAAAATGTATTAGTTGTCTCAGGCTCTTAGGCCACTTAAGCCTAAACGTACATTCATTCAGCACTCCGTTTAACGCAAAGTTTCCAATGAAAGACTACCTTTCACAAATTAATTTGACCATTCCTGACACACACTTTTGGTTTTGGCAGTGTTGTATTGTCTTTTCAGACTCATATTTAGATTCAGACAAGCAAATTTCCCAGTCAAATGAGTGGAATATTGAGAAAATGGTCTTTGAGAAATATTTGAACCCTAACCCTAACTAGCAAAACCCGAAGCTAGGGTTAGGGTTTTATTCCCATACAATGTAGACAGTTTTTGATGGCATGGCTGTGTTTTAGGGCTGAAAGGATACTTAGGAATATAGTTCTTTCAATGTTTTCTAAACATTTTTTTCTGACCCATATGGCTGTATACAGTGCTTTGCTCCAAAAAGGAATGGTGTCTGAATTGCCCGACAAGCAAGAGTTAGAAAGAACCTGATTTAACTTTCAAACTCTTGCCATGGGCTTTAAAATCAAAGGCTTATTAACAAATAAAGCCAAAATGTATTAGTTTTCTCAGACTTTTAGGCCACTTAAGCCTAAACGTACATTCATTCAGCACTCCGTTTAACGCAAAGTTTCCAATGAAAGAATACCTTTCAAAAAATAATTTGACCACTCCTGACACACTCTTTTGCTTTTTACAGTGTTGTATTGTCTTTTCAGACTCATCTTTTGATTCAGACAAGCAAATTTCCCAGTCAAATGAGTGGAATATTGAGAAAATGGTCTTTGAGAAATATTTGAACCCTAACCGTAACTACCAAAACCCGAAGCTAGGGTTAGGGTTTTATTCCCATACAATGTAGACAGTTTCTGATGGCATGGCTGTGTTTTAGGGCTGAAAGGATACTTAGGAATATAGTTCTTTCAATGTTTTCTAAACATTTTTTTCTGACCCATATGGTTGTATACAGTGCTTTGCTCCAAAAAGGAATGGTGTCTGAATTGCCCGACAAGCAACAGTTAGGAAGAACCTGATTTAACTTTCAAACTCTTGCCATAAGCTTTAAAATCAAAGGCTTATTAACAAATAAAGCCAAAATGTATTAGTTGTCTCAGACTTTTAGGCCACTTAAGCCTAAACGTACATTCATTCAGCACTCCGTTTAACGCAAAGTTTCCAATGAAAGACTACCTTTCACAAATTAATTTGACCATTCCTGACACACACTTTTGGTTTTGGCAGTGTTGTATTGTCTTTTCAGACTCATATTTAGATTCAGACAAGCAAATTTCCCAGTCAAATGAGTGGAATATTGAGAAAATGGTCTTTGAGAAATATTTGAACCCTAACCCTAACTAGCAAAACCCGAAGCTAGGGTTAGGGTTTTATTCCCATACAATGTAGGCAGTTTTTGATGGCATGGCTGTGTTTTAGGGCTGAAAGGATACTTAGGAATATAGTTCTTTCAATATTTTCTAAACATTTTTTTCTGACCCATATGGCTGTATACAGTGCTTTGCTCCAAAAAGGAATGGTGTCTGAATTGCTTGACAAGCAACAGTTAGAAAGAACCTGATTTAACTTTCAAACTCTTGCCATGGGCTTTAAAATCAAAGGCTCATTAACAAATAAAGCCAAAATGTATTAGTTGTCTCAGACTTTTAGGCCACTTAAGCCTAAACGTACATTCATTCAGCACTCCGTTTAACGCAAAGTTTCCAATGAAAGAATACCTTTCAAAAGTTAATTTGACCATTCCTGACACACTCTTTTGCTTTTGGCAGTGTTGTATTGTCTTTTCAGACTCATATTTTGATTCAGACAAGCAAATTTCCCAGTCAAATGAGTGGAATATTGAGAAAATGGTCTTTGAGAAATATTTGAACCCTAACCCTAACTAGCAAAACCCGAAGCTAGGATTCAGACATTCCTGACACACTCTTTTGCTTTTGGCAGTGTCGTATTGTCTTTTCAGACTCATATTTTGATTCAGACAAGCAAATTTCCCAGTCAAATGAGTGGAATATTGAGAAAATGGTCTTTGAGAAATATTTGAACCCTAACCCTAATTACCTAATTACCTAACCCTAACCCTAACTAGCAAAACCCGAAGCTAGGATTAGGGTTTTATTCCCATACAATGTAGACAGTTTCTGATGGCATGGCTGTGTTTTAGGGCTGAAAGGATGCTTAGGAATATAGTTCTTTCAATGTTTTCTAAACATTTTTTTCTGACCCATATGGCTGTATACAGTGCTTTGCTCCAAAAAGGAATGGTGTCTGAATTGCTTGACAAGCAACAGTTAGAAAGAACCTGATTTAACTTTCAAACTCTTGCCATGGGCTTTAAAATCAAAGGCTTATTAACAAATAAAGCCAAAATGTATTAGTTGTCTCAGACTTTTAGGCCACTTAAGCCTACACGTACATTCATTCAGCACTCCGTTTAACGCAAAGTTTCCAATGAAAGAATACCTTTCAAAAGTTAATTTGACCATTCCTGACACACTCTTTTGCTTTTGGCAGTGTTGTATTGTCTTTTCAGACTCATATTTTGATTCAGACAAGCAAATTTCCCAGTCAAATGAGTGGAATATTGAGAAAATGGTCTTTGAGAAATATTTGAACCCTAACCCTAACTAGCAAAACCCGATGCTAGGGTTAGGGTGTTATTCCCATACAATGTAGACAGTTTTTGTTGGCATGGCTGTGTTTTAGGGCTGAAAGGATACTTAGGAATATAGCTCTTTCAATGTTTTCTAAACATTTTTTTCTGACCCATAGGGCTGTATACAGTGCTTTGCTCCAAAAAGGAATGGTGTCTGAATTGCCCGACAAGCAACAGTTTGAAAGAACCTGATTTAACTTTCAAACTCTTGCCATGGGCTTTAAAATCAAAGGCTCATTAACAAATAAAGCCAAAATGTATTAGTTGTCTCAGACTTTTAGGCCACTTAAGCCTAAACGTACATTCATTCAGCACTCCGTTTAACGCAAAGTTTCCAATGAAAGAATACCTTTCAAAAGTTAATTTGACCATTCCTGACACACTCTTTTGCTTTTGGCAGTGTTGTATTGTCTTTTCAGACTCATCTTTTGATTCAGACAAGCAAATTTCCCAGTCAAATGAGTGGAATATTGAGAAAATGGTCTTTGAGAAATATTTGAACCCTAACCCTAACTAGCAAAACCCGATGCTAGGTTTAGGGTGTTATTCCCATACAATGTAGACAGTTTTTGTTGGTATGGCTGTGTTTTAGGGCTGAAAGGATACTTAGGAATATAGCTCTTTCAATGTTTTCTAAACATTTTTTTCTGACCCATAGGGCTGTATACAGTGCTTTGCTCCAAAAAGGAATGGTGTCTGAATTGCCCGACAAGCAACAGTTTGAAAGAACCTGATTTAACTTTCAAACTCTTGCCATGGGCTTTAAAATCAAAGGCTCATTAACAAATAAAGCCAAAATGTATTAGTTGTCTCAGACTTTTAGGCCACTTAAGCCTAAACGTACATTCATTCAGCACTCCGTTTAACGCAAAGTTTCCAATGAAAGAATACCTTTCAAAAGTTAATTTGACCATTCCTGACACACTCTTTTGCTTTTGGCAGTGTTGTATTGTCTTTTCAGACTCATATTTTGATTCAGACAAGCAAATTTCCCAGTCAAATGAGTGGAATATTGAGAAAATGGTCGTTGAGAAATATTTGAACCCTAACCCTAACTAGCAAAACCCGATGCTAGGGTTAGGGTTTTATTCCCATACAATGTAGACAGCTTTTGATGGCATGGCTGTGTTTTAGGGCTGAAAGGATACTTAGGAATATAGTTCTTTCAATGTTTTCTAAACATTTTTTTCTGACCCATATGGCTGTATACAGTGCTTTGCTCCAAAAAGGAATGGTGTCTGAATTGTCCGACAAGCAACAGTTAGAAAGAACCTGATTTAACTTTCAAACTCTTGCCATGGGCTTTAAAATCAAAGGCTCATTAACAAATAAAGCCAAAATGTATTAGTTGTCTCAGACTTTTAGGCCACTTAAGCCTAAAAGTACATTCATTCAGCACTCCGTTTAACGCAAAGTTTCCAATGAAAGAATACCTTTCAAAAGTTAATTTGACCATTCCTGACACACTCTTTGCTTTTGGCAGTGTTGTATTGTCTTTTCAGACTCATCTTTTGATTCAGACAAGCAAATTTCCCAGTCAAATGAGTGGAATATTGAGTAAATGGTCGTTGAGAAATATTTGAACCCTAACCCTAACTAGCAAAACCCGATGCTAGGATTAGGGTTTTATCCCCATACAATGTAGACAGTTTTTGATGGCATGGCTGTGTTTTAGGGCTGAAAGGATACTTAGGAATATAGTTCTTTCAATGTTTTCTAAACATTTTTTTCTGACCCATATGGCTGTATACAGTGCTTTGCTCCAAAAAGGAATGGTGTCTGAATTGTCCGACAAGCAACAGTTAGAAAGAACCTGATTTAACTTTCAAACTCTTGCCATGGGCTTTAAAATCAAAGGCTCATTAACAAATAAAGCCAAAATGTATTAGTTGTCTCAGACTTTTAGGCCACTTAAGCCTAAACGTACATTCATTCAGCACTCCGTTTAACGCAAAGTTTCCAATGAAAGAATACCTTTCAAAAGTTAATTTGACCATTCCTGACACACTCTTTTGCTTTTGGCAGTGTTGTATTGTCTTTTCAGACTCATCTTTTGATTCAGACAAGCAAATTTCCCAGTCAAATGAGTGGAATATTGAGAAAATGGTCGTTGAGAAATATTTGAGCCCTAACCCTAACTAGCAAAACCCGATGCTAGGGTTAGGGTTTTATTCCCATACAATGTAGACAGTTTTTGTTGGCATGGCTGTGTTTTAGGGCTGAAAGGATACTTAGGAATATAGCTCTTTCAATATTTTCTAAACATTTTTTTCTGACCCATAGGGCTGTATACAGTGCTTTGCTCCAAAAAGGAATGGTGTCTGAATTGCCCGACAAGCAACAGTTTGAAAGAACCTGATTTAACTTTCAAACTCTTGCCATGGGCTTTAAAATCAAAGGCTTATTAACAAATAAAGCCAAAATGTATTAGTTGTCTCAGACTTTTAGGCCACTTAAGCCTAAATGTACATTCATTCAGCACTCCGTTTAACGCAAAGTTTCCAATGAAAGAATACCTTTCAAAAGTTAATTTGACCATTCCTGACACACTCTTTTGCTTTTGGCAGTGTTGTATTGTCTTTTCAGACTCATCTTTTGATTCAGACAAGCAAATTTCCCAGTCAAATGAGTGGAATATTGAGAAAATGGTCTTTGAGAAATATTTGAACCCTAACCCTAACTAGCAAAACCCGATGCTAGGGTTAGGGTTTTATTCCCATACAATGTAGACAGTTTTTGTTGGCATGGCTGTGTTTTAGGGCTGAAAGGATACTTAGGAATATAGCTCTTTCAATGTTTTCTAAACATTTTTTTCTGACCCATAGGGCTGTATACAGTGCTTTGCTCCAAAAAGGAATGGTGTCTGAATTGCCCGACAAGCAACAGTTTGAAAGAACCTGATTTAACTTTCAAACTCTTGCCATGGGCTTTAAAATCAAAGGCTTATTAACAAATAAAGCCAAAATGTATTAGTTGTCTCAGACTTTTAGGCCACTTAAGCCTAAACGTACATTCATTCAGCACTCCGTTTAACGCAAAGATTCCAATGAAAGAATACCTTTCAAAAGTTAATTTGACCATTCCTGACACACTCTTTTGCTTTTGGCAGTGTTGTATTGTCTTTTCAGACTCATATTTTGATTCAGACAAGCAAATTTCCCAGTCAAATGAGTGGAATATTGAGAAAATGGTCGTTGAGAAATATTTGAACCCTAACCCTAACTAGCAAAACCCGATGCTAGGGTTAGGGTTTTATTCCCGTACAATGTAGACGGTTTTTGTTGGCATGGCTGTGTTTTAGGGCTGAAAGGATACTTAGGAATATAGTTCTTTCAATGTTTTCTAAACATTTTTTTCTGACCCATATGGCTGTATACAGTGCTTTGCTCCAAAAAGGAATGGTGTCTGAATTGTCCGACAAGCAACAGTTAGAAAGAACCTGATTTAACTTTCAAACTCTTGCCATGGGCTTTAAAATCAAAGGCTCATTAACAAATAAAGCCAAAATGTATTAGTTGTCTCAGACTTTTAGGCCACTTAAGCCTAAACGTACATTCATTCAGCACTCCGTTTAACGCAAAGTTTCCAATGAAAGAATACCTTTCAAAAGTTAATTTGACCATTCCTGACACACTCTTTTGCTTTTGGCAGTGTTGTATTGTCTTTTCAGACTCATCTTTTGATTCAGACAAGCAAATTTCCCAGTCAAATGAGTGGAATATTGAGAAAATGGTCTTTGAGAAATATTTGAACCCTAACCCTAACTAGCAAAACCCGAAGCTAGGGTTGGGGTTTTATTCCCATACAATGTAGACAGTTTTTGATGCATGGCTGTGTTTTAGGGCTGAAAGGATACTTAGGAATATCGTTCTTTCAATGTTTTCTAAACATTTTTTTCTGACCCATATGGCTGTATACAGTGCTTTGCTCCAAAAAGGAATGGTGTCTGAATTGCCCGAGAAGCAACAGTTAGAAAGAACCTGATTCAACTTTGAAACTCTTGCCATGGGCTTTAAAATAAAAGGCTTATTAACAAATAAAGCCAAAATGTATTATTTGTCTCAGACTTTTAGGCCACTTAATCCTTAACGTAAATTCATTCAGCTCTCCGTTTAATGCAAAGTTTCCAATGAAAGAACACCTTTCAAAAATTAATTTGACCATTCCTGACACACTCTTTTGGTTTTGGCAGTGTTGTATTCTTTTTTTAGACTTATATTTTGATTCAGACAAGCAAATTTTCCTGTCAAATGAGTAGAATATTGAGAAAATGGTCTTTGAGAAATATTTGAACCCTAACCCTAACTAGCAAAACCCGAAGCTAGGGTTAGGGTTTTATTCCCATACAATGTAGACAGTTTTTGATGGCATAGCTGTGTTTTAGGGCTGAAAGGATACTTAGGAATATAGTTCTTTCAATGTTTTCTAAACATTTTTTTCTGACCCATATGGCTGTATACAGTGCTTTGCTCCAAAAAGGAATGGTGTCTGAATTGCCCGAGAAGCAACAGTTAGAAAGAACCTGATTTAACTTTCAAACTCTTGCCATGGGCTTTAAAATCAAAGGCTTATTAACACATAAAGCCAAAATGTATTAGTTGTCTCAGACTTTTAGGCCACTTAAGCCTAAACGTACATTCATTCAGCACTCTGTTTAACGCAAAGTTTCCAATGAAAGAATACCTTTCAAAAATTAATTTGACCATTCCTGACATACTCTTTTGGTTTTGGCAGTGTTGTATTGTCTTTTCAGACTTATATTTTGATTCAGACAAGCAAATTTCCCAGTCAAACGAGTGGAATATTGAGAAAATGGTCTTTGAGAAATATTTGAACCCTAACCCTAACTTGCAAAATCCGAAGCTAGGGTTAAGGTTTTATTCCCATACAATGTACAGTATAAACACTCAAATTCTTGCATACACTTTAATTTCTCCATTCTGTACACTTCTTAATTTCAATGAATAGTTAATACAAGTTTAATTTATATTTATATACAGTATTAATAAGTATTATAATAAACATGAAACAGTTTACAGATTATTCCCATTTTCCTAGATCTGATTAACTTTTTAAAAATTCATATATAATATGTCTTCCATTTTGTGTGCTTTTCCTCCTAAAGTAAGCTTTTGCCACAATACAATTTCAACATTAATGGTATTAATTTGCTTTTGGCTGTGTAGTTTTAATGCTGTTGACTTGTTTAACCAAAAGATAGATGGTTTTATTTTACATGCCAAATTACACTTTTAAAAGGCTTTCAACATAAACGTTTCATGACTTCATATTTATTTTGCAAAAAGGTCACATAAATTCATCATTCTGTACATTGTTATATCAATACATTTAAAGACTAAGATCTATTCTTGATGTCCTTCATTTTTACCACTCATAAATTTTTCTTTACTTTTTATCTGCAAAACCTGGATGCATTTTTGTACTGCATATGGACACTGCAGTAACAGAAAAAAGGAATTGATTAAGTGTGAAATCAGAATAGCTAAAACACCTTTCAATGTGAATGGAAGTCAAAGTCCTGAACAACCTGAAACAAATATACTTTTGGATAAGAGTGGATTTTACAATACAGTCTTGCTGAGTATTTTTCTCAAAGAATATATCAATAAAATGAATTAAAGAAGTTGCTTTAACACAATAGTTTAAGTGTATGACAATTTACAGGCTTATAACAACATAGATATCTTAGGAATACAGGGATTTCAAATCAAATCAAATCAAGGTTTATTTATCAAATGCACAGCAATACAGCGTATAGCAGTAGTTGCTGGCAATGAAATGTCTTTTCTGCGAGCTCACAAAAATCACAAGAATCCCAGAAATCACAAAAAATCACAAAAACACAAAAATCACAAAATTGAGGTTGTGAAAATAAGGTTACATATTAATAGATGTAATAGAAACGGAATAAAACTCAATATGAGTAGAGCTGCTATGTGTCCATGGTGTATGCAATATATACAAGTAGTGCGGTTATGCTGAATACAGTGAAAACTGTAAAACTGTGTCCATGTAACCATTACAGGTGATTTGCTAAAGGAGCTGCAGGTTGGCTATTTAGCAGTCTTATTGGCTGGAGGTAAAAGCTGTTCCATAGTCTGTTGGACTTGGACCGAATGCTTTGGTACCGTATACCGGACGGTAGGAGGGAAAACAGTTTGTGACTGGGATGACTGGGGTCCTTGAGAATGGACTTGGCCTTCTTCAGCCATCTAGCTGAGTAGATATCCTGGATGTTTGGTAGCTCACAGCTGGTAATGAGCTGCGCTGACTTCACCACCATCTGCAGTACTTTGAGGATCAATAAACAGCATTCTCACATATGTTACTTTCTTATCCAGGTGTGAGAGGGCAATATGGAGGGCAGTGGCAATAGCATCTTCTGTTGACCTGTTCTGGCGATACGCAAATTGCAGTTGGTCTAGGGTGTCAGGCAGTGAGGAGGTGATGTATGCTTTGACCAGCCGCTTGAAGCACTTCATTATAACTGATGTGAGTGCAACAGGGCGGTAGTCATTTAGGCAGCTGACTCTGGGTTTCTTAGGAACGGGGACAATGGTGGTTTTCTTAAAGCAGGAAGGAACTATAGACTGAGCTAGGGAGAGATTGAATATGTCCGAGAAGACATCTGAAAGCTTGTCTGCCTTCAGAACGCAGCCAGGGATGGCATCAGGGCCAGGAGCCTTGCGTGGATTGGTCTTTTTAAAAACTTTGCAGTTTTTAAAAAACCTGCCAGTCAGTGGTAGCAAAACAGTGATTTAGTATAAAATCCGACCAACGTTGAATGGTTCTTAACGCTAGCCTCTCCTGTTTAAGCTTCTGCTTGTAAACGGGAAGTAGCAGAATGGAGGCGTGATCGGATTTGCCGAAAGGAGATCGGGGGAGGGCTTTGTAACCATCCTGGAAGAGAGTGTAAACACTGTCCAACGTGTTTGTTCTGCATGTCGGGCAGTTGATGTGTTGATGTAGATTAGGCATTGTTTTCTTCAATTTCGCACCGTTGAAATCACCCGCTATGATGAAAGCCCCCTCAAGTGTGTATTCTCGTGTCTGTTAAGGTGACAGTGTAGTTAATCCAGTGCTTTTGTAAAATTTGCCTGAGGCGGAATATACACAACTGTGAGAACTACCGATGTGAACTCTCTCGGGAGATAGAAAGGGCGACATTTTATTGTCAAATGTTCAAGATGTGGAGATGTGTAGATAATCTCCAGGTCTGTGCACCAGGAATCGTTTACCATGAACCATACCCCGGATTTCAAGAACACTGAAAAAATAACATCAAATTCTCAAATTCTACAGATTCAAAAGTAGATGGTTATGTGAAATGTCTACTTGTGTGAAGTTTATTAATTCATCTTCCTTAATCTTTGGGTAATCAAAAGCATTCTCTTCAGAGTTTGTGCAAGAGCTAGCATGATACTGCCATTCAAATGAATTGCAAGCTCCCTGCCTTTTCAATGCAATAATGCTGTCAAGAGCAGTTGAAAATCATGTATTTCATCATAAGAGTTAACAGTAAAGGACACTGCATTGATAACCATACCCCCCACAGTATACCACACACTCAACCGCCTACACACACGCTTCCTATTCTGATTTTCCCTTCTGGAAATGTCACATTTACCAACAGTTTTTAGAGATACTTGCTGAATTCCAGAACTGAAACGCTCCACATCTGATTAACAAAGACTAACAAATCTTTCTTCTCAACAACAAATAAACCATTATCTAAAAACTCATTATCAGGATTTTGGGCTGTCACATACAGTAGATTCATATGTAGTTCATTTGAAGACATGGACTTTCTTTTTATTTTTCAGCACAGTAGTGACCATTGAGAAAAAGTAAATTGTGATAGTATAGTTTTTTCCTCCAGTTTTAAAACTACACGTTTTCAAAGACTGGGCACCTGAGCAGAGTCACGCTAGACAGATGTTCTAGGACAGAAGCCTTTATTTAGATTTATGACAAAAAGTGGGGTCCTGTGTCCAACAAGATGGTAGCCTGCACCACATTCAAAACTGTTTCAAAATCTTAATAATCCTCTGGACCAACTGAACTGGTGCCAGACTACCTGTTTTACAAACTGTCTGTCCAAACATGGTAAATGTAATTCTGTTCTCAAAACTTTAAAATGACTCTGTTGTGGACACACATTCACTGATGTAAAACTTCAAATTGCATTAATAATCAAATCTGCTTCTGATCTGCCCCTTTTTGGAAGCCTTTAAAATGACCTGTTATTCTTGGATGGACTTATGCTGATGGTATCCAACAAACTAATTGCTTTTTGCATTTATTTTGAGGTGGTAAAAGCAAATTCCTTTATTTTGTGGATTTTATGAAAAGCCATTAAATCATATAGCTCTTTCAACTACACTACAGTCTGTTGCACATAAAGGGTTGCAGCTTCATATTCATTAACAAAAATTAGTTTAAAGCATCAGAATGCAGCATGGATGGGGGTAGAACTGTCATACTGAACCTGCTGTAAGTGTATTAGCTCCACTCTTAAACATGAAGCAATCTCATTATTTTGCCAGTATGACACTGACTATTCTGAAATTAAGGCACTCCACAAAATATAAAACTGAAAGAGAGAATCAATTCTGAGGCATTACTTTGCTGTTTAGTATTCTTTGAATAATGGATTCATTTGGTATGGCTTTTAGTCAGCAATCTCCCCAGACATAATTTCATTGAGATATACCCTGAGCTTTCCACACAAATGGCTTGAGGAGAGCATCAGAGCAAAAAAGTAGATTGAAATTGATGATTATCTATCATTTTAACAATGAGTGGATCAATTATAACTATTAAGATTTCACCACCTGAACTCTATTTCTTGCCTTCACTTAATTGTAATGATCACAGAATTGAGCTTTCCACCCATCAGAAATTAGGAATTGATGGGAAGAATCAATGGTTTTCTGCCTTTGCTAGCAAATGCTATGACTCTTAAAAATTAAGATGGATACAAAGAGGTAAAGGGAAGTTAATACGATTATCAAAATAACTTCTGCTTTTCTGTGTTGTGAAGTGGATAGAGATTACTCAGAACCCCAGCACAGTCATAACGGTCTATCACAGGGCTACTGGAACACAGCAGTGCTGGTGCCTATTCAAAAATGTGTGTGTAGACTGGTGTCATTGCAGACAAGGCACCTGATTAGAGGGCACAGACAGCAGCATCCATAGTGAGAGAACTTGGATGCATATACCTTCAGTTACAAGTCCTGATCACGAAGCATTATTCTATTCTGCCTCCAAAAACAGAAGAGATTGATGGAACAGAACTGCTATGCTCACTGTATCTTATATTGGAAGAGGAGTTAAAGAATGTGGCTAAGCACTACAATATACAAATCTGGGCACTTTTGTTTGTCAACTATAAGTGGGATTCCCCAGGTGGCAGGGCTCAGCCAGCTAGCAACCTTGAGACTGGGTAGGTTTGGCATGGACAGGCTATCCTTGGTTTGCCATACAACATCTACCCTGAGCACCTGTGGAGTACATTGCTCTTATGGTTTCCGAGGAAAGAGGTCTCTGTTCTAGCTCAGAGGTTGCTGCAGTGAGCCAAGCTGGTTTTCATCTGATGATATCTGACTTGAAGGCGTGTAAAAAAAGATCAATAATGGACAAATTATAAATCATTAAAAAATAGAAGACGAACAGAAGGTCAACCAATTTGTGCAGCTGCCGTTGCTGTTTATTTTCTGAGAACTGTATACTTCAATTGAAAATGCTTCCTACCTGGTCACTAGATGTGCTCGCAAAATTGTCGTGATGAGAATATTTAACAATATTCCCCCTTTGACGGAAATATATCACAACATAATAGCCAGACAGATGTACTTTATAAAACAATTATGCAAGAGCATTTATTCACCTACATACATTTCTAATTTCAAAGCATTGCTCCATTCACTAGAAATACACACCTGGAATCACCCCTCCTCACAGATAAAACCCTGAATGTCTAAGAGACCATCTTGTCCTTTATTGGCTGCCAGATAAGGGATAACAAAGGTATTTATAGAGACAAACACATACCTTTTACTGAATCAAAAGTTGTATGTCTGGAATGATGAGCCTGCTTCGTTGCCATCATAAAACAATTACCAGTCCATAATGCCTAGCTACTGGAAACGAATTAAACAGAAAGAAATTAAAAGTTAAGCAATTTCCCCATATTTTGGAAACAAAAGGAATAGAAGTTAAAAATGTAGATATTAGGAACATGTTTTGGACAACACATTAGTGTGAATGTGTGTGAATGATATACTGTATATTCCATTCGACACTTGAATGCCCATTGATGAGATGCTTTCCTGTCAGCTGGTGTGGTGTCTTCATCTCAGATGCACTTTTCAGTCTTTTATGCTTGAATTATGTTGTTTCTTGCAATATAGGATTGGATGACCTTTATTTGGAGAACCCCATGTGCTTTCAGATATAAGTCTGGGCACAGAGAGAGGATCAAACATTGGGTTTTTACATATATAGGACGAGACTTTGATCATGTCATATTTGGATTTCCTGTTCTTCAAAGAGTGTGATCTGAGACACTAAAAGGCATGTGTAAAGGTCAGCATAACCCCATTCCCAGTACTAAAGAAATACCACTCTCAAACACCATCAAAAATAGAAACAGAAAATGAAAAAACTCTGTTTCTTGTCCAGTAATCCTCTGGTCATACAATTGACAGACTATGCTCTTTCCATATCACACAGTCACTGTTATTTCTTTTCTGTACTGAAGCCATCAATTCTGATCTTCTTCTGTGATTTCCTGGAGAACAACTAAAGTTTGTCAAACTTTACAAAAAACAATCTAGTTTTTAATGAGCCCATTTCTCCCAGGGGAATAATTAAAACTTTACGTGCAAGTAGAAAAAGCTGAAGCATACCTATTTGCTTGATTTTAACTTAAAGGTTTCCTATATTTTCATGCAAATGTAAGTTTTTCTTAAAAACATCTAAATGTAAGACTTTTGTCTTTTCAGTCTCTATTTTCTCTGGTCTGGACTCAAGACAATGATCCTGTAGCAGATATTCAAGAGGTACATGACCCTAACTAAAGTGTATATTCATAACTATGGGCTGCTTAAAGAGAAAATAGTCTTTACAGTTTTTAGTCCTTTGTATCCTGCAAAATATGAGTTAGAACTGAATAACCAGATATTTTTTTTAATTATAAATAAACGATATGTGTGGTTATATGAGAAGCTGTATGTCTGAAAATGGTGATTTATGTAGTGGCACATGTACACAGCATGCTAGTGTGTGTCTAGAACCTGGACATGACAATAATCTGCTTGAAATACTAATACTGCTGCTGCAGTGGTACAAAGAAGAACTCAGAAAGGGTTTTGAAAGTTACTGGAACAGCTTCCTTAGCTGTCAGAGCTGAAGAAAGCAGAGATATTCTATTGCAGCACACCAAGACGATACCTGAATAATAGTCATTAATGAAATATGAGACCTGACTGTCTTCTGTCACCTGATCCCCACAACTCCAGTGTTCTAAAATTCTATTGCAATAGTGAGATGAGGTGTGCAATCATTTCATTTGAACAGAATTTGCTATTTAAGTGACCCTCTCTCAAATATACATTTGGACCTGTTGGGCTTAATTACATTGCAAGACTCTCTCATCCTAACGTTATCCCGCATCAGCAGGGTCCGCTTGTCGGCACGCACGTCTCCATTTGGTGGTTTGAACCAAATCTTTGAGCTGACGTTGCCATTAAATGCGACCGAGAATACTCCAACCGGCGTGTCGCTCTGCCTGCCGTCGGAGTGGGGGTGGGGGGTGGGAGGAGAACAAAGTAATGTAGCCAATTCATAGAGGGGGATTATTAGGAGGCATAAGAAATTTGGCCAGGACGCCGGGGTTACACCCCTACTCTTTTCGAGAAACACCCTTGGATTTTTAATGATCACAGAGAGTCAGGACCTTGGTTTTACGTCTCATCCGAAAGACGGCGCTTGTTTACAGTATAGTGTCCCCGTCACTATACTGGGGCATTAGGACCCACATGGGCCAGAGGGTGAGCGCCACCTGCTGGCCTCACTAACACCTCTTCCAGCAGCAACCTTAGTTTTTCCCATGGCTGCTGGCAATTACATTGCAAGACTAGTTACATGAATTTCAGAGGATGGAGCTTGCCAATAGAACACAGCACTAACAGGCATGCTTGAAGCAGTAAAAGGGCGGTATTTTCTTCCTCGCTGTTTTCCTAGCAACATAATGACTACCGTTTCTAAATTTTCATGTTTAGACAAATTAAATAAGGTATCTTAATATAAATGCACTATATTTCACAGTTAAAAAAATGTTATGTCAATTATTTTAAATGAAATGATTCTCCACCAGTTTAGCCTATTGATTTAAGATTTGCAAATCCCAATAAATCATAGTCAAGTGCAGCCAAAAACAATGTCCCTTACATAGAATCACATAATAAAGCCTGCAGACCAAAGGCTCAGCATGGAAACTACTATGCAAGTCAGTGTGCATTTCATTATTAGAGCTATTTACTTTAATGAGTTAAAATTAACTTGACGTCTCCAAGGCATTAGGGAGCTGGTGAGTAGACACACTGCACTTTACATTCAGAGGACCTGCCTCAAGGGACTGTTGTATTAGCTGTCATTAAAAAATTAGACAGTACAGTAGGTTATACAGTAGTGGTATACTCGCTAGTAATATTGCAAGATGGATCAAACACTGCTTTATTTAAAGAGCAGCCTGTCATACAGTATATACTACAGCTGCAAAATTGATGTGTTGTCTTATATCACATTGAATGAGACTTGAATCTTTGATTTTGGACCTGCTATCCATATAAAAAACATGTTTTGTTCCACCAAGTTAACCAATATCTAGAGAAAGGCTGGGCTTAATTAACAATGCAAGGGCACTTGATCCACTTACAATTGGAAAGAATTCTGCGGCAAAAAAAAAGGGACAAACAGAAAGATGTCTTATCTTGGCTCTTTTGTGACTGATAATCTCTTGATAATTTGTTTTTCTCAGAGGGCATGTGCGCTCAGGAAATGTTGTCAACATGATGCCACAATGATGTCAAAAAATACCACAATGACAAAATATCTCCACGTTTATTGCTTTTGTTCCACAACTAAGAGATATTAAATTAGCCACCTCTTCACATTTCCAAATCTAGTAGTTGATGGGTATTTTCCATTCAGTACTCAAGACATTCTTGGCATTGGTACACAAACCAGATTTGTAAATAACTACTGGCTGTTAAAATGAGGTTGTGATTTTTTCCAGGTCCTAGAAATACAGTATTTTAATATGATAGAATGCTTTGTTTCTCTTCTCTAAAGTTCTACTGGAGCAGTCTGATCATAAAATAAGTGTCTTTTATATATTTGTCTATGGCTGTACTGTGATTTAAAAAAAATCTGCATAAAATGTCATTAACTGTTGAAATGTAGGGTAGAAGCCACTTTTTCAACCTATCCATTCATACTGGGTTTTTCTGAGCTTAGGGAAAAGCCTCAGACTGAGTGATGCATTGAATACTGACATTCAAATGTCAGAAAACCATATGTTTTTTTGCTGGTGAAAGAGAGCCGCAGTTCTGTGAGGTTTGAGCAAAAAAAGGGAAAAAATTGCTGGCCTTTAGTTGTTTTTTTTAATGCTTCCAGGACCTGGTGCTGATAAAGTGGTAGGCGGCAGATTGGTGTGAACAAGGGCCCTATAAGCGAAGCCTCCCACATACCTCCTACTGAGTCAAGCTGGAGGAGAGCTGAGCCACTACAAGCACTCACAAGTCATAAAAAAACAAAAAGAACAAACCAAAAGAGCTGTGATTTCATTAATGAGCTACACAGAGCACAGCACTTACAAACAGATGCACAGTCCACTTTGCTCTCACACTGCGAAAATGAAAGTGAACTCATTAATGTTCCCATCTTTGGAGAAATCAATATTGTATCCAAGCACCTTCAGAATTGTAGCTTTCCTGATAAAGACAGCCTTGTACCTTTTACAGATTAAATTATATACTTTTAAACTACAATAGGCAAGGTCATTATAAAGTTGGTTGCCTTATTCAAACAGCTGTATTGCATTGGAGAGCGTTAACCTATGGTACACATACTGTATATAGTAAATGAGATTCTGAGGAACGGATTCCTACAGACAGTGAAGTGCACACCAGCAGTTGCTTAATTGGCTCAAATATAACTACTACTTCTGTCCATGAATGTGCTACATAGTTGCTGTAGCCTGTCTTAGCTACAGTAAATGACTACCGTAGTTGTAATGACTTCAATAACACCTGTCACTCCCTGTTGTCTTTTGAGCTACCACTAACAGATAGACGTCTTGCAGCAGGTACCCAAAACTATCAGATACAACCAGGGGTCAGAAAGTTTATACTGGATCTATTGTACTCAGCATGCTGTAGTTTTCTTAACCTTTCAAACAGCCACATATTTACTGTAAATTTAGTTTTTCTTCCTATGGGTTTCATGCTTCTGCCTTCTTGCACATAATCCTCAGGCTCATCCAGGAACTTTAGAATTTTGCTTTTACTTCATAGATTTAAGCAATGCAGGTACTGTACTCAAGTCAATTGTTAGTGAACTGCTGTGGTGTGTGCATTTTCGTAGAGGCTTGGACTCTCTTTTGAAGGCCCTCAGTACATTCTTATTATCTGAGACTGGTCACAAAAAGGATACTTAATAAATTTAACTTCCCCTTTTGGCTGAAACATAAAGTTTGACCAGGTTATTAATTCATTAAGGAGAGGAGGGGGCTTGTAACACTCCAGTCTATTTGTCTGTGAAATATGGCTTAATCGTGTCATGGGTCAATGAAACTATGACACTTCATACTATTTTTTAAAAGCATTTGTCTTAAACTTCTATCTTTAAACTCTTAGTGTCAAATTTCATCCTGCTTTCCCAAGGTTAAGAGTATAAATACAACTGCTAGTTCTCCCTTATTATTCAAATGAAAACAAACAACAAAGAAGTAGCTGCATTATTTTGTCCCACCCTGTCCCAGGCAGTGAAATCCAAGTTTATTTTTTTTTGTGACATGCGGATTTTTAATGAGATTAAGGGCACAAGTTCATCAGCTAATTTGAAATATAGCAAATAGCAAATTTTCAGACTGCTGGAAAGAAACAGTACTATAAAGTGTAATTTTCTTTACAATTTGATAATTTAGTGCATAATTAACGTAGTAATGTAGAACCAATTTCCACTTCTATAACATTGTCAAGGACGAATAATGGCAGCCCAAAACTGATTCATTGCTGTCGAAGTCATGTTATTAAGAAATAACAATCAAATCTAACATCTTTTATAAAATATGGATACTTCCCTCTATTTTCCAGTTACAATATCAATAGAACAAATGTATTAGTATTAACAAAATAAAGCATGATCATAATTAAAATTCAGAAACTTGTAATTCTAGTATCATTTAACATGTTAGATATAAACAGGAATTCAATTAAAAACATGAATACTGTGGATCTTTTGCTCCCTCTGGAGGTAAAAGCCTTTATTAACCTGAGTATATGACTGCTGAAAATCAGAATCTATTCTATAACAAACATCTTTGACTAGAAGAATAGGTAACTTATTCTACATCCCCGATCACTCTTAGTATATTAGTACGTAGTATGTTAATATTAAGTATATAAGCAAGTATAGTAACATTATGTATGGAAAATATTTTGAACATTTTCACAGAGATTATAAAATTTACTCAAATAAATCATTCAGAGCTCTAAACGTACAGTACATTTGCATAATGTCACTTGGGTTATTGCAAAGAAGAGATCAACACTTTCTGCACTTAAAAATTATAGACAACATTTTTCATTACCTACACCAGGTGTCAGTATTTGCATTCGGTTGAAAACTGAATTCCACTTTCTGGAATAAAAGAAACAGCTATTATTTTCAGTACTCTTAGTGAATGTGATGCACACTTACTGTAATTTCGAAATATATGTAAACGTTAAGCATGATCTTGATTTCACTTAACCTCAACCTTCACTCAACCTTCGCTGTTACAGCATGGACTGTTTTTTTGGAATGCTAGCTCAGACGCTGGAAATAGATTGTGAGTATTTCTTCATTCATTCATCATTGTTCGAAAGAATGTACTAACAAAAAAATGCTGTCCAATATTGATAAAGAGAAATAACAAAGACTTTTCAGCTGTGATGATATTGGTGCACTCAAATGAAATTAAGTGTTGTAATTGAGCATAGAAATGAACTGGTGATAAACTGTCTGATCACACATTCATTTCTTAAAAAGGAACCAGAAATAAAATATTTATTTGACCTGACAAGGCTTTGCACATAGTAAATGACATCAGATCAAAATCTAGGTTCTCTCAATTAAACTTTCTCTGGGACCCTGGTTCCATCACCTGTGTTGTTGAACTGTTTTTCATACAGTATGAAGGTGAACTCTCATCTTACAATGAATTGAACAGTTTCCAGTACTGAATTTCACTTACACATTATCAATGCTTTGATCAAACTACTTCTGCTTTGGATTTCCATGAAACCATGAAACTAAATAGCAAATGGACCATAACAAAATAGAACATAAAAAGATGTTAATTTTGTTTTCAGTATGAAATCCAGGCTAGATATGGTCTATTTATCTAACAATATACTGTAAGCACTGTTTTCCCACACTGATTCTTCAACATAAAATTGAACCCATACATAGGACTTAAGCATTCAACATTAGTATTAGAAAAGTCAAATTCTGATTATTGCACTATTGCAGATTCTATGGAGTTATACTGAAGTATTTTCTGTGCAGTATAATTATAGAAACTGTGTTTCTGGTGTTGTGACTGAAAATCCACTCTTGACAAGATGGATGCTACAATGGACTAGACAATTTGAAGGGGCAGGTGAAGGAAAATGTACCTAATTAGCATTCTATGCCTTGCTGACTGAGCCCAGGATTGCTCTATTTGGTTACACTGTAACACCCATGCCCATTGATCAGGGGCATGCGGAGGAGAGAGGATATCGTTGTGTGATTAAAAACTCTTAATAGACTAAAATGTGTAAATTTTTAAAAACATATAAGCATGCCATTACTTATAAAAACTGAGACTTAATAAGGCACAATTGGATGTTGACATTATTAAATAAAGGCAATCTTTGTATGCTTGATGTTCACAGTAGTTCAATGTCATTTACGTTTTCATTTATTTTTCTCCTTAATGACATTTCCTGACAGTAGAGTTGTCACCTTGTAACACAATCTTGAAAGCTAAGGTAGGGTCTGGTCAGTGCTGGGATGGGGGAACAAAGACAGAATGACAGAACTCCCAGAAACCACAGAGATATTCTCAATTAAAAATAATGAAAATAATAGAATGAACTGGGCACACATTCTCTCTTAGCCAAAATAAATATTTAATACTTGTCCAGGTTTTGGCAAACAAGCCCTCATCAGGACAAATATGTTTGGCATGGCAAAGATCTTATATAAATGAGATAGGATATCTCATACCTCTGGCATTCCACATGAAAGGAAGCCTCCCCTTTATGGAAGATTAATTATTAGCTAAATAGAACCATCTGGCCATAAATACAATTAGCAATTAAAATCCCTGTATCAAAAAACCAAGTAATTACACATCAATACATTTTAAAAAATATATTTTTTCACTTCTCCTGAGGAGGCTCTTTCACTTGTTGTGCAGCTTAATTATGAAATGTGAGAGACAGCTAAAAGCTCAAATAAGGGAGCCACATACAGTATAACGATGCCATTTCTGTCACACATGTTATTGGGTAATCATGCACAACCCAAGGAATATGCACATGGTATTGGTTCCATATTGGTTCCTTGGCGGCAGGATATTGTCACAAATTAGATTGTTACAAGTTTACCTATTACATTACTTCACAGCATTTGGATGGTGTAGGTGTTCATGATATTATTTGAAGATATACTCCTCATTTTTGATATTTTGATTTGGATCTCTTTTCAATAAAGTAGTCTTGAAAACCAACAAAGCAAAACAGAACATAAAAAGCACATAGAAACTTAATAAACAGTTGCAAAACAAACAGATAACAGTCATGTTTTACTTGTGCACATATAATATTGTTATATTAGTTTTCTTTAAGTAGTTGGAGGATTTTTGGGACACTAAGTGGTTGATGTATACCTCTAGTGTTCTGGATGCTGAAAATAACACTGATATTAGTGCTTGTCTTATCTTGATTAGCTACTCTAGAATCAGTTCACCAAAGAGTGATCAGTAAAAGAATGCCTTAACACTGCCAGGACCAAAGAACTGAACCTTTATGATTCTGAACAGAGAAAGGCTTCAAGGGAACTGCATCAAGTATTCAAAGTCCTCAAAGGCAATGACAAAGTCACAAGTGGAAACTATGTGGAAGTGCATTATAAACCAAGAACAAAAGACATTTATTTGCACAAGTGGTTGTGGGAGTATGGAACAAGTAACCCAGCCAAGCCAGTCAAGTCAATACCCTGGTTTCCTTAAAAAAATAGCTGGATAAGATCCTCGGACCAATTAGATATTAACATCAAAAGAGCTAAATGGGTTGAATAAAGCACAAGAGCTAGATGGGCTTTCTCTCATTTGCAAACGTTCTTGTTTTTATAAAAATGATTGAATAAGTAGATGATTGAATAAGTAGATCCCTTCTATTCACACAGTTCTCACACAGGTACGTAGATAATTTACCATGTATAGGTTTTTATTGCAGAAGTTTAAATTTGCAGTGACATTTTTAACAATTGCAGTAAATCCCAGGACAATCTTCTTCTTCAGTTTAATGTATTTAGCAGACTGCTTTATCCAGAATGACATACAAAACATCAATAAAATACTTGTTCCTGTGTGAAACAGTATGACATGTTCAGGAACAATCAGATCAGAGAAGATGAAAAATAGGACCAGAACAAGCTGAAAGATCAAGTGTTTGTCTACCCCCTAAGTGCAATTAGGAAACATTGAACGTCACAGGGAGCAGAAGAGCTTTAGACAGTAATCTGTCCTCTCAAGTCAAATGCAAAAGAAATGTAATCCCAGTATTGACCATCCTATCAAGGTTTCAATGATTTTATTTGTATTATAGCTTAAAATAACTCAAGGTATGTAGGCAAACTGAAAGAGGCTCTCCAGGGTTACATGCATAGATGATATATGAAGGGAACAGTTGTTTTTTTTTACTTAATGTACTGTAGAAGTATTAAAGCTGAAGGTGAGTTACCTGTCTTCATAAACATCAAGACAAATTGAAGGATTTTTTGAAAATGTGTCCAAGCTTGGATTATTAAAACTATTGGATTTTTTTTTGCCTAAGCTAAAAACTTTGAAGAAATTAAACCTTTATTTACACTTGCATAGCCGGATCAAAGCACTTAGTGAAGGATTCATTCACAACTCTCAAAAGTCTTTATCATGCAAACTACTGGGAATGCATTAAGTGGCAAGCAGTTTAGAAATTCTACCAAAAAGTTGAAACCGAAGACTCACACACATCCAAGAACATTATTCAAATTTTTGCCAGTCAGATTACTGCAGTCTCAATCCTCCAGTCTAGAAGGTCTAACGGCAGCTGTCATGGTGAGATTAAGTAGTGCTGATACACTGAGTGACTGTGGATGAATGCTGGCATTTGAAATCTGTGACATCAGAGTGAAACCTTGCTCTGCTAGGAATGTGCTGTTGCTTTTGTAATTTGTAATTACACTGTTTTTGTCACGTGCTTTACACTTTTCCTTTAATTGTAAATCAATATTTACGCTCACTAGACAGGGCCCCACTGCTGTGAAACGATTTCTTCAGAATTGGCTAGTCGCCTTTGTATAAAATAAGAAAAGAGAGTGGCCGAGTTTTTTATCACTCCAGTGTGCGGTATACTGCGATGCAGATGGGTACTGCTGAAAACCACAAATGTTTAAATGTATTATTATTATCTGTTGTAACTGTGTTTTATCCTATCTATTGCAAAATAGCAGCTGATTAATGTATATTGTTTACAATGGTTTGGTGCCTTGGACTGCAGTTTGCTAGTACATCTATTAAGAACATATTGTGCACTTGCAATGCCAACCTGAGTAGGGTTGCAATTTGAGTATAGTGCATACAGTATACAGTAGCTGAGGTCTCCAAACTTTACTTATTGTAATTAAGCCTTTAAATGTTTCCCCTTGACAGAGAGAATAACCTTACAGACTGTGTGGGTGTGTCACACACACAATAAAAGTGGCATACATTACTGATAAACCAGGAAACACGGTGACAGACATAAGAGCAGCTCCCTGACACTTCTGTGAGTATCACTGGCATTGTTTTATGTAACCAGCTGTTTTAAAATGGTACAGCTTTTAGTTACATTTAGAGCACTTCTAGTTTCACAAGTATCAAGTATCAGTATCAGAAAGAGAGGAGAAGAAACAACAGCAACAGAATAGAAGTCAATTTAAGACATTTAATTCATGATTCATAAGAATATGGTAAAACTGGGTATCTTAAAACATGAGCAATATTGTAAGAACCATGAAATTACAAAAGAATTTTCATGTCATTTTATTATCATGCTCGGTTATCATCTAAGTTACTCAAACTATTATTTCTCATTACTTATTCATTTAGCCAGGAACATTTTCCAAAGTGACTTTTAAGGGTTTAATGTAGAATGATACATTATAAAATGATGGGAAAATCATAGGAATGCAAAATGTTTCTTTGGGCAATAATATAATAAAGTAATTAGCACAGTTCAAAAGAATAGTTTGCATTTTGGAGGATACAATGTAGATAAGGCACAATTATTCAAATGCTCAAATACAGTATAATAGACTGTTTTCGTAAAGTAGTCTTAACGGTAATTGCAGAACAGTGTGGCAGTGATTTGTGGTCTCACTTTACTGCACTTTAAAAGCATGGAGTAGATTAACAACAACGAAAGATAACAAAAGATAACAAAAGATTTTAAATAAAAGGTTTTGAAACCAAGAGCGTTGTTAGGGAAGGTGCTTTTGCACATCCCTTTTGTACAGCTTGTAAATTAATGTGATTTACATGCTTAGCAGGTGAGCTTTGAAGAAGTGCTACAGGGAGGGGAAACACTGAAGTCCTGATTCTCACCAGAAGCTCAGTCCACCACACAGGGAGAAAGGAAGAAAAAGTCAAGGCACAGTTGGGGAATGAGGCAAAGGGAAAACCAACTGGCTAGCACTGTAGGGTGAGACAGGAGGTGTCAGAGACTGGAGGCCTTAGAAAGCAGTAGTAAAAGCATGGGGAAAAAAAGAAACATTAGATGCGAGCAGGAACAGTTTGCTAATTAAGGGACTGAATTACAGGCAGAATTAGTATTAGAGAAAAGAGACAAAAGGAGGCATTAGGTGTGCAAAACAGTTTTTTTATATGATGGATACATTTCCCAGATCTTTCATTTACAGTTTAAACAATTAATAGGATGGTTTTCAAAATCTTTTCTCCAGAGTAAGGCTTTACTCTCTTTATTGTCAGAAGTGAGAATGGTACTGTAAATGTTTTTTTTTTACTTCACTTGGTTTATGTACCTCATGTTAAACAAGGTGAAAAGTGTTAGAGAAGTGTGTCACTGGAGCTATCCAGCTCCTGCTCTTTGTATTTAGCCACTTTTCAATTGTTCTTGCATGCTCCACTTTTAGAGGTTACGTAAAAATTGTCACTTGAGCTGAATGGAAGATCAAAGTAAAAATCATTTAAGTGCTTCTGCAAAAATTGGCCCTGGTGTGCCTTTGTGTCAATGTGTGCCCTCTAATAATAATAATAATAATAATAATAATAATAATAATAATAATAATAATTATTATTATTAACAACGTGCACCAGTACACACACCACGCATTCAGCTATTAGTGTGGGGGAGAAAAGAGTAATGAAGCCAGTTGATGGATGGTGTTGATCTGGAGGCTTAGATTGGTGAGGGACAGGGGGAGAAATTTGAGCAGGAAACTGGGGTTAACACCCCTCCCTCCTCAGTCAGGACCTCAGTTTTACATCTCATCCGAAGTATAGTACCTTATTGACAGTATAGCGTCCCCATCACTACACGGAGGAACTGGGACCCACACAGAGTCTTCCCCATCTTTGCAGGAGTTTTCATGTGCCCCACTCTCCTCCTTGGATACATGCTATCTGGAATTGTGGTAACATTCTTAATTTCCACTTTCTCCAATGCCATGGAATGGTCAGAGTAGTCACATACCTCTCAGTCCCATCTTGCAGTGACTCTCACCAAGATATCTGGCTTTATGATAATAAATGGGTGAAGAGACCTACTGTAGCACATGGGCATGGTGCGTAGTGTTACTGCCTCATAGCTGCAAAGGCTTGTTCCATTCCAGCTCCTGGGGGCACCTGTCTTTGTGTCTGTACGTTCACTGTACTGTATGTCTTTATGGTTTCTTGCAGGGTGCTTTGGCTTCCACCCAATGCAAAGAGAGGTGAAGCTTGCTTGGCTTATTTCAATTGTAAAGAGGTCTTCATCTTTGGCAGGTTTTCTTCCAGTACTAACAATGTGGTTTTATTGATATTGATAAAAATATAATTGGCTACATGGCCTCTCTTTCACTTGTGGTCTTTCTGGTGATTAAAATAAAATCTACAGTCCTCTTTTTGGCATCTTTGCATTTATCCTCAGGCTTCCCGGACTCTTTCAGAAGATGGGGCAAATCTACTCTGAAGAAGTGTACATCACTCCTCCAAATTGCACCAATATTGACACGCTCATGAAGCGATATTATCTCCCAGTAATGTACAGCATCATATTTATTGTAGGCCTGGTAGGGAATATAATCTCCATCACAATATATGTGTTTAAGATGAGGCCATGGAAGAGCAGTAGTATCATTATGCTAAACTTAGCAATTTCTGACCTCCTGTATGTGTTGAGCTTGCCTGCGTTTATTTACTACTATATCAACCAAGACTCCTGGACAATGGGGGAGTTCATGTGTAAGCTTTCAAGGTTTGTTTTCCACTTCAATCTGTATGGCAGCATCCTGTTCCTCACATGCCTCAGCATCTTCCGCTTCATTGTGGTGGTCCATCCCCTCCGCGTAGGTCAAGTGCAGAAGACGAAGTGGGGCGTCCTGGCCTGCGTCATTGTGTGGGTGATTACAGCTGCGGAACTCACCCCCACGCTGATAATGGTGAATTTAATCAAAGTGAATCACAGTATGCAGTGCTTGGACTTTGCGAGCAACCACAGGGAGACTGTCTGGTGGTACGGCTTATTTCTCACCATCTTGGGTTACCTCATCCCCTTGGTGATCGTCTGCACATGTTACTTTAGGATTGTCCAAGCTCTGGGAAAGGGACCTCACATGCAAAGTGCTTGCCGCGTGAAAGCCCGGAAACTCATCGTGGTCATCTTGCTGGTCTTCATCTTGTGCTATCTGCCTTTTCACATCCTTAGAATCCTGCGTGTGGACACAAGGAGACCAGAGGTGGACTGCTTTACTATGAGGCGTGTTCATGCTGCCTACATTATCACAAGGCCCATTACGGGACTGAATACATTCTTTAATCTAGGCTTATACACGCTGGCTGGAGACCAATTCCAGCAAGCTTTCCTCAGTCTTTTCAGAAGTCAACAAAGGTTTTTCATGCATGCCATCAATGTTGCAGTGATTGAAAAACTCCCTAAACCTTCTTTGTGACGTATGTTTGCTCTTCACTATCTAGTTCTTCAGCTGCTAATGATCAGTTACGTTTCCAAACAGTCCTATTATATTCCAAAACCTTTACATACATATTCATAAATATCTTAAAGCAAGGTGTGTAGAAACTTGTGGTACTTTAACTGATGCACAACAAATTGAGAATGTCCTTGGAAAGGTTACTGTCATGATTGTAGTCCCTCCCCCTTCAGGGCGCTCTGGCTCTTTCACTTCTGACTTGATTTTGTGCACCTGCCCCCTGTTCCAGCCCACCTTAAAAGCCAGACACTCACTCTGTTACGGGCTTTGCATTGGTTCCTGTACCAGGCGAGTCCAGGAACTGTAGTGCCTGGTCCTGTTCTCCCCTTTTTCCCTCCGACCCTCCACCAGATCCCTCTCTGGTTTTTAATCTCGTCTGTCTTTGTCTCGGATGGACCGCCCGGCTCTGGACATACAACACTGTTTTTTATTATCCATGTCCTGAAATGTAAATAGTGACTTACTGTAAATAACTAAGCATATCTCGCTATAGACGTAATACAGTATAATCAAGAAGAGGAAACACCATATTTTACACCCAGTGCATCTAACAGGAGGTTTACAGGAACTGATGATTAAATGATTGATTCTCAAATTCCTGACAACAGGCATTCAAGGAAATACATGAATTTTGATTAATCACTAGTTAAAGGATAGAAAACACAGAACACAGACATGAATACAGTGCTCAATATGTGTAGATGCAATTAGTACAGTACTACAGAGATCTACAATATATTAGGACCACTGCTCATCTCATTTTTTATCAATGAACTACATTCTGGTGTAGTTAGTAAAAAGAGTAGTTTGTTCACAGTTAAAAGATGTTATGAAGACAACAATAAAGTAAAAAGCAATAAAACAGCACATACTGTAGAATGTCAGAATGTTGGTAGAAATATTGAATTTCTATCAAGGGATGTTATATTAAAAGGAAGTTATGTTAAAATTGCACAAAGCACTACTGAAACATCATCAAAAATATTGTAAATAATTGTGGTCACCACAATGCATAATAGATATCACTGTTTTGTTTCTGCCTGGAATAAAGAAACTGGCCGAATAATTCTCTTGCTCCATGGTACCTGATTTGCATACATATTTACTTTTTGGAAGAGTTTTTCTCAAGAGGATGTTCCTACTATCGTTAACTTATTTGTCTGATGCTTTTTCTCCAAAAGTGATTGACGCTTATACTGCATTTTTCTGGGGGAATCTGAGTGCAATACCACAGCAAATGCTCTTAGCCAAATACCCTGTGTAATGTCACATTTGCACCTACTGTATACATTTCCAGTCACATATTCTTTACAAGTAATCTCCAAAACCTGAAAGTTTGATAATCAAGTTTGTTTTAATATGCAACAGTCGTGTTCTGGACATGTTGCAGGCAGGAAAATTTGAATATGAGGTTTCCAGGGCATTTAGGGTCTGTCAGTTTCCCAGCAGTGCCCAGTGGCAGAATCGTCAGGCTCAAACAGAGTGCCTGAGGGATCTTTTCTGCACAGTTGCACAAAGAAACATAACTGCATGCCACCCACTATTTCTTTTCCCTCAGTGGTTGCGTGTCTGAAATTTTTGAACATATTAACCAAACATAAAAGGTAAAAAAATGCCCTGAACCAGACAATAGTTATGTATATGATCACTCCAAATTCAGTGAATGTGATATTTAAGCATTCAAGCCTTAGGCTTTTTCTTACAGTAGTCAAGTACAAAACCTGAAACCAGGCTATCCCCCAGTGTCTGAGATGAAATACGTTCTTTTCCGACTGCACCAGTAACTTGACATCTTGGCACTCAAATTCCCAGAGGTTTCCTCCCTTCTCATCTTGACGTAATTCTCAGTATAAATCAGTTTCATGTTCAGACACATCAGCTGTATTCTGTGATTTAATGCTATTGATGCATATTATTAAATAAAATTAACTTAATTAATACATGCTCCTTCAACATGGTATAAAAGTATTAGAAATCTGTAGAATTGTAATGTTATTTCAGGTTTTTTTGTATGTTCTTATTAATGCTGTGGCCATTTATCATGTAAGCTGTCATTTACTATTCAATCTACTCCATGAAAAAAAAGAGGGATTTAAAACCATAACCTGTGTAAGAAGATTGGTTTAAGGCAGTCTATATCACACAATGTTTTGGCAACAAACATTAAATCAAGACATTTAAACATTTAAAAAGTAAGCTTTTGTGTCCTACATTATCTTGGATTTAGTTTGGGAAGAGTTTTTATGAGGTATTATTTACTGAAAAAGTGTTGTTACCACACTAAATAATCTGAAGAAGAACAGAGAAGTGACAGACACATATACAAATCGCTGAATATAGAAGATATAATATAGAAATTTTGCCCAGGCACAGTGGTTAGCAACATGGCAACACTTGGGCCCTGGGTTCAATCCCGGACCTGGGATGCTCTTTACATGGAGTTTGTATACAGTACATGTGTTCATGTGGGTTTTCTCTGTGCGCTCCAGTTTCCTCCCACTTTCCATACATACACTGGCTAATTGTGGAAAAAATTGGCCCTGAGGTAAGTGTGTTTTTTGTGTCTGTGTTAATGCCCTGCAATGGATTAGTTTCCCATTGAATGTGAATCTTGCCTTGCGCCCATTGCTTGCCAGGATTCCCCGTGACCCTGTATTGCATAAAGTGGTTTGGATAACCACTGTGCCAATGTGCCACCCTCATTTCATTATACAGTGTTAAATTATTGTTATTAACAATAATAATATGTGGTTGAACCTCTGAATTATCAGTACATGAATGTGAAGGATTAGAATGTGCGTAAATCAGGTAACTTGTGCTGCGAATAAGTTATTTTTTTGAAGCTTTTCAGTTAAATACTGTATATTAAAAGTGGCAACAAAAAATTATGCTCAGCAAAAAAGCAAGGAATAAAACAACCATGATAAGACACCAAAGCCAGCTTGGAGACTTATTATTGCTGTAAATGCTTGAATTATATTTGAAGTGTGTTATTCACCCTTTTCGCCCTAGAAAAATGAAATGACAACTGCACCTCTGAAAATAATATTTTTTCAATAGCTGATTCTGTTACTAGAGTCTACATTTTAAATCACTGAGGCAATCAGGTAATATGTTTGGCATTAGTGGATTCATAAAAATTTGGTGTTGTCAAATTATAACTTTTTAAAAAGCAGCAAGGATTCAAGTGACTGCTGTTATTTTGTGAAGCATTTCACACTGAAAGAGCAATCCTAAGGAAAGGTAACAATGGTCAGTTCTGTGACTGTGCTTTCACTGCATCCTTACCTCGTGCTGTGACAACAGACAGTGTTACAGTACATACCATGTCTTGACAGCTGACAGTTGGTCTGAAATGAATTTCCTTTGACTCATTAATGTATGTTAATATAAAAAGAAAACTTTCTAATAAAAAAAAATATTTAAAACTTGCACTGACAAGGTCACAAGGCCAAATTTATGCTGATTGCCACTCAAGTATTTTTTTATTTTCATTTCAATGCTCTTATTCACTCCTATCCCTAACACTCTGAGAATTGCTGATGGTTTTGTCTTTTCCAGGCTTGATTATTTTTGACGTAGTGTTTACTGATGCATCCAAATTTGTTCTTGATAAGTTGCAGCATGTTCAGTTCAGATCTTAACTAAAAATAATATGCCTGTGCATGTATCTCCAGTGTAAGTTTCCTTACACTGGTTCCTTGTGGATTTCAGAGTATTATTCACAACACACTGTTTTGATTTTACAGTATCTTTCTTTCAGATTCCAGAATGAGGCTCTGACCCCTGGGAGACTGCGCTTTGTATGCTGCTTCTCTAAGGAATGTAGAATGATCTCCCAGCCCATATTCCATCTCCCAAGGTGGTCAGTACCTTTTAAACTTGTCTTTACAATAACTTAATTTGCATTTTATGAAGGGTGCACTTGTCTATATTGCTTCTGGTTTTACTGTAAAGGACCAGAAGATGTTACCATGTACACTGCAATGTTTTTGTAATGGTTATATACTAGTACAGTATATACAGTAACACTATACTAGAACTGCTATTCTGAACAAAAGTTTGGGTTATTAAATTTCTTTTTGTGACATGATAGCAGACAATATTAAATATAATCTCCAACTTTCACTGGTTATCACATCAATGTGTATTAATGTTAATAATATTGTGCTCAGCACTGTGCATGCTCATGTTTTCCTGTTCTAATATTCTCCATATGTAATGTCACAGTTTATAACTTGAGTACAGAAGCATTATTTTAAGGGATGCCAGACCAAATGTTTTGTAAAACAGCTCAGAAGACATAAGTTCATTAGAATCTCTTCTGTTTGTAGGTGGTCTCCTGTGGCATCAAATAAGATAGATATGAGAACTTTTTTGCAGGTCATCCACCTTTTTTTACAATCCCAGCTTCCTATTGCTTTTTCAAATACCATGATAAAAATCAACAAAAGATAAAAATAGAAAAATACTTTTACTGGTTTTATTGTTTGGAAAAAGAACTTTAAAACACAGATATTCCTCTAAAAATTCAATGAAAACAGATTTGAGAAATGTGGTGCAATGTTGAAGGCTGAGTACTGTACTGTACATCCAATACAATTCTTTCTTTTGTCAGCATTTCACATTTATAGGAATGGAACTTTTTCTTTTGTTTAATTCTGTAAGTGGAATTTATTTTTGTACCAAAGGTCTATGCTATCAAAAAGCTTTTTAAATACAAAATTATGGATGACAAATCACTGTCTCCAACTTAATTAAAACCAAGGAAACATTGACAGACTCTCACCACCAGATGAGTGAATTAGGGATCAGATGTGTTATTCACACAATGCCTTGTGATTCAGTTAAAAAATTGAATTCACAAGTGTAAAATTCTGAGTCATTTATGATTTTGGACTAAATTTTGATCTAAAGGTACCTATTTCTTAGTGTACAGTTCATTGCTCATTTTTAAAATGTGTCATATCTTGTCTGTGGTTAAGAAGCTGATTCATGTGGATGCATAACATTTTATCATTTTGAACTGAGTACCATGTAGGACACTAGATAAAGGTTGCTATAAAAATGTGTTCTTTTATTTAAAAGATTTTGTGTCTTAGTAACCACTGGGGTAGAATTATCTTCTGATGGATTAAGCAGTTTGCCCCTAATTTTCTGATCACTTATTTCAAATTTTATGGTAATAAATATCGCTTGTCCCCAGTGTTGTCACGATCCAAAGGCTAACAGTCTCTAAGGGGGCAATTTGCGCTCCATTTAAATCTAGTGACAATGTTATTTTAAAGAAGCCATTCAACTGTGCTTTTGCAAATTGTCAATTTGTTCTATTCCTCAAGCAGCAACACAGAAAACGAACACTACCCCAAGAGTAGTTTAACGTTTCTGTGCAATGAGCATAAGCAATGTAAATTATTTATGACTGACTTGATTAATATAGTTATACAGTAACTGTTTTATTCCGAGATAATCACTGGGCCTTTGAGAAAGGGAATAGTATTATACTCCAAGACTGACAATAATCTGTATTTCAAGATGGACAACAACGTCTAAGGATCAGATGCTTTGTCTGAATTATTTTGTTAGAATAGACTTCTTAACCTGCTCAGTTAACCAAGTTAATCAAGTTAACCAAGGGGTAGCTGCAAGGTGGAAATGGGGTGGAGGAGGAATGCTTGAGACAAATGCGAATGAAGTATTTGCATTAGATATACTGTATACAGTACAGCTAATCTCTGTAATGTTTATGATTAGGATCAGCTGGGTGAGATGGGCATGTCATTGTTATCCCTCCTGAAATTAAGTTTATAACTTCCATTTAAGAATTAGACATCATGTAAGAGGAGAGAGCACATTTTGAACTAAGAAATAGTTACCCCACTCCCCTACAATACAGCTTTGCAGAAACTACATGCCTAAGTCCTACAGTATGTGCCTAATTCTTACAGTAACTCCTATATATCCTGTATCTATATCTGTTTTCAGAAGGGGAAACACATTATGAATGATGTGCATTTCTGGTATATCCAATTGTCAAATGCATGAAAGGGAATTCATACATTCATACAATGTTTTGAATTCATACTAACCTTCATAACACTGGTTTACATAAGGTTTCAACATGATGCGAAAGCCAACAGTCAAGCATAACTCTTAGGAGAAATAACTACTTAAAGAAAATTCTCAGGCTTGTTTGCTTAGGCCTGCTCCAGAGCTGTAAAAAATAGGACTTCATTTTCATATCCTGAGACTAGATAGCTTCCCCTCTTCATGAAGGATTGAACAGTATACAAGGTAGACTGGAAACCTGGATAAGGCCCTGGGCTTGTAATGTGAAGATTGTGAGTACAAATCTCATGTTGTACCCCTGGGCAAGGTATTTCATTCTGCTTGTTCCAGACAAACTCCCTCCCATACAAAGGTAATCTGCTTTGGATACACATATCAGGTACATATTAATAGCAATAACCCAAAGTTTAAAAGGAGCTGGCAGTATTCCTTATAGAGGCGTAAGATGGGGCTAAAATCAAACCTGTCACAGCTGCCTGGGATCGTAAAATAAAAACAACATAATGCTAATTTGATTACTATCAAGAGAATATACAAAAACAAAGTCTAATACAGAAGACTAACAAAGACAATAGCCCAATGTAAAATCTCTTAAAGATCCTTTTATGCTCTCTTGAGACAGGAAATCCTTTGATGTTATTATTCTGTATTAATACGAGCTATATACAGTACTGTACCAGAACATACCCACAGAGTATTCTAGCTCAAGGATTCTTGAGGCTCATGGCTCCTTTTTGAAGAACCCTCAGCCTCAAGACCGCAGGCAAAATACCTTAAAGTAAATCAAAATCTACAAAAGAAAAGATCAGCACAGATCAGAATTGGCCTTCAAAATGTAATCGCTGATTGTCCTTTGATCTGTTACCTTCCTGGTGTGAGAGACCCAAAGCTGCTGTGAATGTTCTAAGTGGTGTTTTCGGAACATTATCGAACCTTCATCTCCATGGTTGATCTGCATTAAAGGAAGGTCAGGCCAGGCTCAAAACACTCCTATCTGTTGCCTAAGGCCATCTTACCCAAAGATAAAAATAACACTACTAGCGCACAAAAAAGCAAATTAGATTTGTGCACAGCCTCATTTAAGTGAAAAGGCTCAATGTACACAATGTAATAATAACCGATTGTGCATAGAGTAAAATGCTGACAAATGTACAGTACATACCAGTTCCATCATATACAGTATAATGTATTCAGAAGAATAGGTGGTTATTCATTTTTTTTTTTAAAAAAGCAAATTTTGTTTTCATGAAAAGCATTGCATTACTTGGGTCGTTCAAACTAAATTAAAAAAGCTAAACCCAGTCATTTGAAAAAGGTGTTAGTCCTTTGATTATCTGGCAGAATCTTTATTAAGAACATAAGAAAGGTTACAAACCAGAGGTGGCCATTCGGCCCATTTAGTCTGTTTGTTGGTGGTTCATTGAATCATCAGGCTGTTACTTTAAAGAAGCCAGTTATTGTGCTCTGATGTTGTTGGTTGCAACAGCACTAGAATTATTACCACTTCTTTAGGACATGTGAGTCACAACAGCTTTCAGCACATTTGCACTTTCACATACTGAGCTTGTTTGAGGCTGAGAGTGAACCCCACCCCTGGGAAAGCTCCATAGTCAAACTGTTGTATTGTTTTGTCTTTCTGCTTTCCAACATAGAATTAACTTCTGCTCTTATCTTTGGAAAAGCAGAATACAGTATGTATGTGTCCAACCATGATACTGTGTATGGTGAGAACATTGATGGAGTATTGTATGAAAAACATGAACTTAGGAACAGAACTGGATTAATTCAGTTTTGATAAAGCCAAAAAGACTGAAGCTTCAGAGTAAAACCTATTGTTCTTTTGCCTGTTCTTTCCTGTAGTTCTCATTTCTTCTTTCATTTCCTACATTTTCTGTTAAATGTATTAGTTTATAGGCTTACCAATGAACAAGATTGCAAACTATACTACTTCACGCTCAATCACATATCTCGCATCGATTTCTGGTAAACATCTCCTTATCTGGTTACTAAGTTCTAATTTATAAATTTTAAGAAGCTTGAAATCACATATTAAGTAGTTATTTTTCCCATCAATTTATCAGTCCATAGTTTCAGTACTCATACATTTGTTATTGGCATAAAACCTGATTAATAATTCCATCACCAAATAGCCAGATAAGTATTATCTGCAGGGAGCAAAAATGTGAATTCCAAATAACAAATGGGTGGTATTGAAATAGAATAAGCAGGACCTAGGGCCCTGGATTCAGTTCCTAGGGTGCTTCTGTTTGGAGTTTGTATGTTCTCTCTGTTCTTGCACCTCCGGGTACTCTAGTTTCCTCCCACTATCCAACCTGGTAGGTTACCTGGTTTCTGTAATATTGGCCCAGGTGTGAGTATGTGAGTGTTTGTGTCTGTATGTTCCCTGTGAGGGACTGGCATCCTGTCCAACATGTATCCCACCTTGTGCCTGTTGCTTGCTGGGCCAATCAATGCATCCCTCACAACCTTGTTTTGGATAAAGTGCTTTAGGAAATGGATGGATGAATATATTTTATAGAACATTCCAAGAGTTTGGATTATTCAGGGAATGCAAATTGGGATTAGACCACCATGAAGCAGGTTAGTTTTACCCTACTGATGATGTGTTGCTGTGGTAGTAATCCTATTCAGAATGAGAGGGACCATAGATTTAGACATGTGGTGTCACTGCTTAGCTGAGCAGCCAATTCTGTGAAGCTCCTGTCTGTGGGATTATGACCAAAATGCCTCTAAGTCAGAATCCCCACTAAAAGGAATGATTGCAGATGGATCTGAATTTGAATGTCTCTCACTTATTTAGATCCAATAGTTCTGTCTTTGTGTTTTTAAACCGGTATGTTAATTATTTTGTAAACAATTAAATGTTTTGTGGATTGAAGTTGTGGCACCCCTTGAGCAGAAATGGCTTAACTCATTTTCTGTAACTGTTTACTAGTCTTCTGCATTGACTTTTAAGAAATATTCCTAAATTCCCTTTTTTCCTTATAGAACCAATTCAGGTTGGTGATATTTGGGGGTTTTCTAGCATGAAAAGCTCACTTCAGTTCCTGCTGTAAGATTTCAATAGGCTTTTCAATAAATCTGGAATTAGACTTGGCCAATCCAAAATATGAAATTTCATTTTCTTCAGTCATTCTGTTGCAGATGTGCTTGTGTGTCTTGCTGCATGACTGCCTCTTGGCTCTGCTTCAGGTGATGAAACGTATTGCTTCTTCAATGATCACAAGCAATTTCTGACCTTCATAATATTTATCTAAGTCAGACTACCCAAACACAGTCCTTGTTTACATGCTACCTAATTATTTAACCACCTGAACCTAATTACCCCTCTAATTGTGCTAACTACAGTAAATTAGGGTTTCAGTTATTATTTCGCATACACTGTTTCTTAATTATTTGTTTTTTTCTATTTCATACACCATTACATCTAAAAAAACTGTGACAAAATAAACCCTTCAGTTATTTAACAAAAGACTACTTTTGATTAAACAAGGGTAACATGATAAGAAATTGTGATTTCCATTATTGTACTGGGGGTTCGCAAACCTTTTCTTGGCACTGTACTAGGTACTACATAAGACATAATTCATAAAAGGGGTCAAATTGTTAGGAACTCACCCTTTGGATTTATACTCGAAATGTCCTCAAAACTACAATTTAAAGTTTACTTCCCTAGCTACACTTACAGTTAATCAAGACATGTTGTGGGTTTCCTGACTAACTTCCAAGAGCTCTGAAATGATGATTAAGCTGTGAGAGATCGAACTTTCATCTCTGTTTAGATGTGTGTGTGCTCAGAAACTAAATTTGTCTCTCCTACTCCAGGCAATCAAACAAGTAAGCAAACAAGTAAATCACTTCTCTAATATCAATTTCTGAGGCCAGTGGCTTTGTTAAACTCCCTCTTCATTATGTTTTGACCTCAGACAGTAATACACCTACTGTAAATCCAAAATTATTTCCCACTTCCTCTTTGAAACACGTTAGCTTACTTGTCCTTGGGCTGATGTACGCAGCAGGACTTTCCCACAGGTTTGCGTGAGCAGCTGTAAGAGCTCAGATATGGCTGACTGGGATTGCAGTCATGTTCTTATTTGTTCCCACCTGATGGTGGGATGTTGAAAGGAAGAGAACAGGCAATGAGGAGGATGACAAAAAAGGTTAGTCAGAATATATATAATTATAAGCCTGCAGAGAACAAGAAATGAGAGCAGGGTGTGTGAGGCTTCACATTTCACAGTGATGTAATAAGATCATTGTTTAAGGAGAAGCTTTTTTTAATTCATTCTAATGAATTAAAATATTTTTAGATATTTTTTATTGACTAACACCCCCAAAAAATTAATAATCACCAAAATGGGAAAGTGTTCAAAAATACAGTACTGTATACCTTAACCTTAGGCTTGATGAATATCTCAAATGAAGCATGTGAAACAGCTGGAATCACTATGAATTAATCACTGGCCTGTTTAACTTAAAAAGAAAACACTGAATTTTACATTTAAAGGCACGCAATCCATTTTAAAAAAGAAAGCATTTCTTTCATTTAATTAGAAATTTTAAGGGGATATAAAGATTGCGTTTACAGTAGGAAAATGTGCCTTCCATAGGACAGGAAATAACGTATTATCTCAATATTACAATTTTGTTTAAATTGAACACTTTTATAAAAAATGTCATCATTAATCAATGCAGGCCACAACACAATCCTTATTCATAACTGTTATATGGTACATAATAGAATAACATGGGACAGTTTTGCTTAGCACTTCAAAATTTTGTGTTGGCTATGAAACTAACTCAGAGCAGACTGATTCTTCTGGAATGTTACTGTCATAACATTGTCCTTTATCAATCAGAGTAAATGGATGATGGGATTGAATCTCTTCATGGGGACAATTAGCTGACAGGTGTCTCTTGTTGGTCAGGTGTTTGTTGTTGGGGAATGAGAGCTGTAAACATCCTAGCAATCTTTCTTGCTTTGAGTTCAGTGTTTGGAGTCCACCAACCTTACCATCAAAAACACAGGGAATTTTGAAGCAGAAAAAAAATGCAATAGGAAACTGAACAGAAATTTTACATACCAAATTCAACAATTTGAATTTACCGACTCAGTGGGAAATACACAGAGATGGCATGATGTTTCTACAAAAAGGCAGGCTTGCAGTTCTGATTGCTGCCAGAGATACTTCTACCAAGAATTGTCTTAAGGAGTGAATACTTATGTAATCAACGTAAGTAATTGCAATTAACATCTTATTTTTTCTCTGCAGTTTTTGTTGGCTTTTAACCTCTCCTACCACTAAAAGGTGTTTGAGCTTCCAAATTTTGATTAAAAATATTGATGTTCACTAAAATGTGCACACTTAATTTGTAATTTAACATAATAGGACATCACTGGAATCTAGGTGAGAAGACCTGCCTTACAAAAGACACCATACAGTATATGTGTGTAATTCTATACATTTAAATTATTTTATGCTTTTCCTGTTTGGAATCACCACGTCTTAATCACCTGATTTCATTTCTACAACTCATTCTAGCAGGATGAGAAATACACACTTGTTCTCACAATCATCTAACACTCCCATCTATCAGAGTCCTTTGTCATTTGACAGTAATCCCTCTTCTTAAAACTTCCCAAACAGGTAAACGGTGGTGATCATATTTTCACACTGCTATAAGACATTCAATTTCAAAAGCAGCTGTTTTTGTACCTAGTAATCTATTCACTGTTATCAGTTGTCTTCAAATACAGAATGTACTAGATGTACAGTAGAAGGGGGCATTGAAAAAGAAATCGAGATTTGACATATTGCACTTACTGAAAAGTGATTTAAGCAGAACAGTGACTGTTTGGTTTTCCTCAGACTTTATTTAGTGACAGCTTATTTTGTTTTTAATACTGCAAATCCTTTTGGTTAACATTCTAAATATACAGTATTATTGAAACTGTTTGTACATGCTATCTAACTGCACCATGTGGTTTAACAGAAGTAAAGTTTGCATTTCTTTTTTTATTGACCAATTTTAAGTTATTACTTTCTGGCAACCTATTGCAGTACAGTGTTGTACAGGAAAATACGTTGGCAATCATTTTCTTTCTGACTCATTTTCTTAATAGGTATTGTACATTTTAGACTAATTATCTCACTTGCTTTACAGTATGTGTTTGGAGGAAATTTTAACAGAAAGGCAGTGATATTCATGCAAAGCAATCCACACTGATTTATTTCTTAATTACTTTGGACATGAGATTGATTACTGCTGTGCATGAATGGCTTAGCCGTCTGGTTTAAATCTGGTTTTGCCAGCGATTCTGAGTACTACTGCAAATGAAAACCACCAGAGCCTTTAAAAAAGTCAGAATATTCCATTTGCCCCCACAGGTTTCTAATGCAACTCAATCAACACGAAGTTATTCAGAAACATAACCTGTGATCCTGCAGCAGCAAAAGAAGCTGCTCCCACTGTTTTTCTTGATTAGACTTCACAGGTAGGAGGCATCTCAAGGAGATTTTGACATCGCAGATAAAGTACTTTTTCTGTAGTCAAGATTACAAATAAAATCCAGCCTATAGCTGTATTGTTTCAAAAGATTCCACACAAAAAGTTATAATAATAGGATGGCTTATTATTCAGCCTTGCATTTTTTAGACACATCACACCAGATACAATATTGTTATAAATGGGGGGTTATGAAACTGGTACAGTATATATCAGTAATTGACTGAGCGGTTTAGTCAATAACTAAAATAATTATTCATAACCCCCAACTTGAAAGTGATTTCTCAAGAATATGCCCAGGTGGTTGGTATAATTAGAGGCACGTGAATTCTTTGTTCTCCCTTTTCTAAAAATGCACCCTAAGCAGGAAGGACGTTACTAACCGAGGTATATTTTACCCTGTAAAACCAAAAAAAACAAATAGTTCCCTAAAAAACAGAATAACAAGCTCTCTCTAGCAAGGTTCAAACGCTTAGCTTCATTCAGGTTTTGTTTGGATGATCATGAAGTAGGGGCTGTCGCCTGATGCAAGCTTCAAGTTCCCACTCCTATTCACTCCTTTCTCTTTTCTCTATTCCTCTCTTCCTTCCCTGTTTCTTGTTATTGTTCCCTTAATCTAATCTTATATTGTGTGTTACTATACTCCTGATTGACAATTATTAACCCACAACTTACCTAGGTATACCAAGCTAAACTGTACAATTGTTTTTGCTGAAGGGACCTTCCAGACCTCAGCAAAAATCATCTATACTTTGAAGCTAGAAGTGTTACTCTTCCGAGTGTCACAAACTTTATTTTAAAGCCTAAGATACATTTCTCAGTCACCTAAAGCTGTAACAATATACAGTAAATCCCAATATTTTATATAATAAGGTAATTGGGAATATCACAATTCTGCTATAAAGGATAATAAGAAATATTCCTCTGTTAGAATGGTAAAAAAAATTATTGAGGAATTATTTTTTTTTCTTCTAGAGTGAAAGAGGATCTCTGATTTGAGATGGTTTTGAGTTAGAAATAAGTGACATGTAAGCCCATATCATGTCACACAGTCTCCAGCTGAAAGAGAAACTGAGCAGAGTCAATTTAACATTTAATGTAATTTTCTATTAATTCCCCAGTGATCTTGCAGACAGGTGAGACTGAGTCATTGCACTGAGAAAGCAAGGAGTATGAAAAATGTGACTAACATCTGCAGAGTACTAGTGAAGGTGGTGATTCCTCTTAAGTGGGACCGTTAAATAGCTGGCAAATCTATGACATTTAGATGTGGACTACAGCCTTGTGACTTTCTAAAGCTCTAAGCTTTTCACAACTACATGTACAGTACTACACTTCCATGGGTTAAAAATAAAAAAATACATTTAACCACTATATACAATTAACCATAAACTTCTGAAAACAGATGTTTGTCCATGTTCTGTCAACACAGTTTATACTGTAGTGCTCAAATGTTCCCTATTTTTTCAGACATCCTTCTGTCTGAAACTGTCATACTGTACCCTAGTGTTTGTTTAAAAATACTCATGCCATCAAATGATGCCAAGCTTATGAATTCTCCAGTGTGAAACAAAAATTATGCCAGTCACAATTACATAAGTAAAGCACCAATTCTCCTTATTGTATGCATAAAGTACATCTATCCCAGTAATAGACACCCCTAAACAGATACTCAATACTTTACTGAAACTATAGAAGCTATTTGAATGTTTTTTCAACTGTTTCAATGAACATTGTCATTATTATTAAGTAAACAATGATGTAAACATTTTACTTTTTTAGTGAAAAATACAAATAGAAAGTTATAAATCTCTACATGACATGAATTTTGGTGTAGATTTTAAAATTATATAAATCCTAATTGCACCCTAAGCATATCATCAGAAATATGTAGCTATTATTTAAGAGGATGGAATCTGTATACTATATTGCAATTGAGCAAGCAGAACAAGTAATCCCAATTCACTAAAAATAAGTGTAATAGTTTTGTGTTGTGTAAATTCATTCAGTTGTTGATTTTTCCCATGCGTTTCTTTCACTTAAAGGTACAGTTCCTGCAACTGCATTTTTGACAAAATGAAGGGAATTTACTGCTCCAAACTTTTTTCTATAAACTGTTGCAGTATACAGTATGTGAGTGTATTTTTTTGTTGCTGTGAGGTAACTTTTGAAAGTTGATGCAGGTGTTTTTAAAATAGATTTATGAAAGGTGCCTTACTATGAAGGCATTTCACAATCTTTGATATTGTTATTACATGTTGATCAAATTTAAAATTCAGTATAAGCAGGACTGCCGCACTATTTCCTTTTTTATTATCCAATACCAGTCCGTAAACCACAAACCTGATCATTTCTACAACAAAGATGAATAAAGTAGTGAATGTATCTGTAACAAGAAGTATATCAATCTAAAATGGTGTCAAGCTTTCTGGATTTCCACAAAGAAATGCTACTGTGATTTTAGATAAATGATAACTGCTCAAAAAGACAAAAATATTTTTTTAAGTCTCATGGTGGTTGTTGTCCATTGAGCCATTGAAAAGTCCAGTTCAGGTGAGAGAATTGTGGAGTTTAAAAAAGTTACATGCTGGTCGTTGAACATGGAATGGGATGACATTTAATGATTCTAGCTTTCATACAAAATGTGTTGCTTTTTTTTAATTTAGATTTTTAACCAAGCTGTTTTTCCCAAAATTATTGTATATTTCAACAGAGTGAAATATTGGCCCTTCTATGTTTGCTTACTTAAACTTGTAGCAGTCATTTGGAGAAAATGATCTCCCTCAGAATGTTGTTGATGCACCTCGCCTTTCATGAGTTTACTTTCATGATTCATTTTCTAAAGCTGTAAAACAGTTTTTGTCTATATGACTGTTGCATGAATACAGCCACACAACAGAATAACCAAATAGTGTGAACACAAAAAAATAGTCTTTGTACCTTATTTTATTTCATTTCTCTTTGGATGATTACCCAGTCCAATTGTTAAGCAGCTCAGCACACCATCTGTGTGAAAATTAAATGCCAAAGTCAATTGCCATTTGCTTTTTATATTGTGAACAGTGAGGTGTGTTTTGTTCATTTATTATAGAAGGACTGTAGGGAGATTTGTAAAATACAATTTGATTACCCTTGTTGGCTTGCAATTGTGCTGATCTTTAACAGATTTTTTATAAGGGCAAAGGGAAAACCAAAAGGGAAAAAATAAAACAAAGCACCAAATCATTCAGTGTGTTTACCTAAATGCTAAGAGTATTAGGAGCATGTACGATGAGACTGAAGCTGCCACATTAGCAGGCAATTATGTTGTAACAGATTTGGCAGATATACAGTACAGTATACATACTGTAACTGGAAATGGCAGAGATACATCAGTGGATGCACACTGTTGTGGAGAGATAGCAATAATAAAAGAGGGGGGAAGAGCCTATATCAAGAGATATGAGTAGTATAAAGCAACACCTTTCGTCAAACTTTTGACAGGTACCACGCCCCCTTTTTCCAGCCAATGGGAGTCCGCGGTGGGTGGATGTCCCGCCCCCTTGCCAGCCAATGGCGTGTTGTAATGGGGGCATGTCCTGCCCCCTTAGGAGCCAATGGTGTGTCTGTAAGGGGTGTGACCGGCGCCAGCCGCGGCCGGGTGGCCGAGTGGTTGTCCGCTTTATTTCAACAGTGGGTTTTCAAACACAGAAACAGCGCAGCACACTTTTACACAAGTTACAGACTCCTGTTTGCAAGTATGTGAAATGTGAACCGCTTTATTTCAACAGTGGGTTTCAAACACAGAAACATCGCAGTACACACGCATTACCGGCTCCTGTTTGCATTCAACAATTAAATGTTGGTGCGGAAAATTAGTTCGATACGCGTAACCACCACCCCAACATTGCTGAGAAACTTTGAGGCATCTGAAAAAGCATTCATAATCCCCTTCCGCTCCCCATGTCTAAAACCATGCGAACCACACTGGGCGATCCGATCTAGCAGAGCAAAAAAATTTGCCTGCGTAATCAGCGGGATGGTGTTACCACAGGTTCTGTGCAAAACACGCTGTATTTTGGAATACACACTGTAGAACCCCCCAGGCTTCCGTTTCTGATCTGAAAACATCAGATCTGCAATAATTTCATTCAAGTTCTTGACATACACATCTATCTCTTTAACAAATTTAAGGACATTTACATTCGACTCTTTGTTTTTCATATCAAGCTTTGTAGAGAGAAGTGTGTAAAGCACTCTTAGTAAGAATTCAGACGTATACATTCGAAATTCTTCATTCTTCGGACGATGGCGCACCCGTGTCTGTAAAACATAGTGAAAGCTGTATTCACATTTTACATAGATCTTTTTTTTTGCATCTGTAAAAATAAGAATAGTGTTTTTTTTGCAACGCATCAAAAGTCACGTCTACTAATTTTTCATCCAACTGTTCAAGTATGGTGTGTACATGCGCGTATGGGGACGTCCGTCAATTATGTTTTTCAGTAACTGTTTTATGCCCCGCTCAGTGTCATTTGTAATGGTATACGAACCCAGACACCTGGCAGTGTACAGAACAGCCGATAAAATTTGGGCTAAACTGAGAGACTTATAAATTTCTAAAGCGGCAAACGTCACATCTTCAAACCCATCTGTGTAGCTGACAGACAGGCATGTGTGACCCCGCTGACCGGGATGGTCAATCAAACAGGCCGGGCAGTCATCAACCAGGACCCCCTTTAAACAGTGTTTGAAGATGCAATAAACTACTGCTTTCACAATCTGGGCCATAACATCAGGCTCATTAGGGACATCGTTAGCTAAACCTGGTTGGGCATCAGCCTTATTAACATTTGGTCGAACACACAAGCATAGACACGAAACATTCAGTTGCACTGGTAGTTTGAAGATTGACCCGTCGACCTCCTCTTTATTCTATTAAAAGAAAAAGAAAAGGAAGGCTTAACAAAATAGACATGCTTTGTACCTAAAATATCGAGCATTTAACGCACTTTTGAGCTAAGGTTTTTCGTTAATATTTACCATTTGTAGCGAGGTATCATCGCTAACACCCAGCAGTTCTTCAATATCTGGTACCCCATCTGAACTCACACGCCCGCCGCTGTCACACGTCACAGAGGGCGGGGTCGCTAAAAAGAAGACCAAGTATTAAAATGACATATGCTAAGCGTCGATACAACAATTCCACGATCAGAAAAAATATTTTAGCCGCCTACCTCATGATTCACTTTGTAGAGCAGCGGACCCCGATGTTTCTCCACACAAAGAAGCCATCTTCGCAGCTCCCAACAACGGGCGGTGTCTGACAGCTTCAGGGACGCGCTGCGACCCTGTCAAGCCGGAGAATATATTAAGAATATGCGCCAATGGTGTAACCACGCCTACATAAAGACATTTTTCAATTGGTTGTGTTGTTTTAGAACGACCCCCCCCCCCCCCAATGGTTTATCGAGAGCGAAAAGTATTCACTTATCAGTTTATAAGTTTTAAACGTTAAAAGTATTAATACACAACACAAACACAAATGATGTGTTTGCCCAGAAAAAAAATGTTAAACATGCAGGGGTTGGTCTTAAAGTTTTTAAAATAATGTAATAAGACACAGCTTATTTTTAATAAAATATTCGCGACAGCTTTTTTCGAAAGTTTGAAATAAATTTCCACACACCGCAAGCGTAAAAGTCTTTTAGGTATTTTAAGGTACAGGCAACAAATGATGGGGTGTTGTTCTTTATACTTTAACGGATTGATCTTAAAGTTTTAAAATCGCGTATTAGAGATATTTGGGAGACGTGCGGTGGAGGGGTCGGCGTCACGGTAGTTAAAGGCTCTGGAATGCAGAGTAGGGGTGTTAAAATTGCCCACATAGCGAGGGGGAGGGAGGTAAAATTTTTAAATTTGAAGTGGGTACAATTAACAGTGACAATAAACGGACGGATATAGGAGTTATAGTTTTTCATTTGTTTTAAATGCTGTTTTGTATATACATTTTATATTCATGTAAAGTTTTCTCATTTATAATCACCACATGTATTTCACGCAAAAATGTTCTTAACATCGCATCGCGAAAAAATAAAACCTCAAAACGTCAAGCTTGGTTTGTGAACACGTCGCTATAAAGAATAGATACATTTTCTTATAGCGATACCGTTAATAAAAAACATTTTGCTTAATAATATTCTTAGTGGTCTGTTGGTGAATCAAACACAGACACCGAGGCACATTTTCACCACCTTTTAACCGCTATGAAATTTAGACACCGTTGTATGTCTTAAAATAATATAGATTTTAACATTATAACGGTCTATATTCACTTATCAGTTTATAAGTTTTAAACTTTAAAAGTATTAACACACAACACAGACACAAATGATGTGTTTGCCCAGAAAAGAAATTTTTAAACACGCGGGATTGGTCTTAAAGTTTTTAAAATAATGTAATAAGACACAGCTTATTATTAATAACACATTAGCGACAGGTTTTTTAGAAAGTTTGAAATGAATTTCCACACACTGCAAGCGTAAAAGTCTTTAAAGTATTAACAGGCAACAAATGATGGGGTGGTGTTCTTAATACTTTAACGGATTGATCTTAAAGTTTTAAAATCACGTATTAGAGATATTTGGGAGACGTGCGGTGGGGGGGGGTCGGCGTCACGGTAATTAAAGGCTCTGGAATGCAGAGTGGGGGGGGAGCTAAAATTGACCTCAGCGGGAAAGTTTATTAAATTTTTAAATTTTAAGCGGGTACAATTAACAGTGACAATAAACGGACGGATATAGGAGTTATAGTTTTTCATTTGTTTTAAATGCTGTTTTGTATATACATTTTATATTCATGTAAAGTTTTCTCATTTATAATCACCACATATATTTCACGCAAAAATGTTCTTAACATCGCATCGCGAAAAAATAAAACCTCAAAACGTCAAGCTTGGTTTGTGAACACGTCGCTATAAAGAATAGATACATTTTCTTATAGCGATACTGTTAATAAAAAACATTTTGCTTAATAATATTCTTAGTGGTCTGTTGATGAATCAAACAGACACCGAGGCACATTTTCACCACATTTTAACCGCTATGAAATTTAGACACCGTTGTATGTCTTAAAATAATATAGATTTAACATTATAACGGTCTAAAACGTTTTCTAAAATGTTTCTTAAAATAATTTCTACAGCCCAGTATGTGCACGCCCAATGATACCTAAGATTAATGGTTTTATGGGGACCATGTGTGTTTCTTAGAAGAGAATGTTTATCTTTTTGGGGTATAAGTACCAGCAGTGTAACAGGCGAAGTTTTGGCTGGATTCCAATTCTTACGGTCTTGCGTTATCGACTTACTCGTCAGAATGGATCACACCGATCAATTACAACAGTCTGAAGATAGTCTATTTACAGACTTAACACTGTTCAATTTGATAGACGAAGACGAGGACTCCACGAATTTCAGCGGTATGTATATCTGGCTTATTGTGAGAAAATTACAACGTCACAGTGCATGTCTCATGTTAGCTATAGTTGCAAAACGTTGTATAATATTTGTATACTAGGCAATATTGAATTATTATAATGGAATTACCAGGGAGTTGTTCCATAATGTGGTCGTGACTGTGCGTATCCATTCATTTCCATTAGCCCCGAAAACAACAGCTGTAAAAAGACCAGTTATGGCGCAACCCAACACTGGTGAGTAATTACAACAATGTTTTGAATAACGCTTTACGACCATGTGAGTCTTAAAGACACAGGGGTACTTTCTCCACACCAATACACTTATGTGTCTATTCCACAGACGCGGGCGAAGGGACAAGTCGCTACACGTTTAAAAAACCTCGTTTGGGGTTTACAATACCACCGCAAAACCTTGTGGAGACACATGCAGATGTTCATGTTATACCAGAGGGTGCGGAGCATATTATCAGATCGCCTGGGAGAAAAGGTCGGTATTATATAAAACATTCTTTTAGCATGCCCATTTAAACGTGTCTATAATAAAAATTCCCACCGTTTTTCTATTTTTTGGTAATTTGCGGTGTTGAGTTCTTTCACTAATGGTATTTTCCCTCTCCGTGCAGAACCCGAACCTTCAAAAAATAAACTGCGACGCCGCGCTAAGACGTTAACGGGGTCAACGAGCTCAAAACGTCTCAAATCAACAACCAAAGGTTAATATACAGATGCAGCCATTCAAAATGGGTGTGGTATTTCACGGCATACCCCGGTGGGCGTGTCGCGGTATCACGCAGTATCACGCGGTTAATCGCGTCATTTGACGTCATGCCAGAAAGTATCCGGCATCACCTTGTAAAACCGCCAGGGGGAGCTTAACCTCTCATGTACAGCATTTGAGCTTTTAAATTTGAACTGTGTATTACAGCATGTTAATCATCAGTCATTAAAATGTTGGTATATTTTATGAAAGCAAGATTGCTCAGTTGGACAAAAGTACACAACCTATCTTTATCAGAAATATTTATGCATCAAAGCCTTTACCGAAGATATTACTAATAGTATTAATAATGAATGACTTTGGACAAGCTGTATACTCAAAGTATAATTTCTTTAGCACATTTGTACAAGCACTTGGAATCTGTCCAAGCCTTACTTTGTCAGGCATTTTGTTTTACTTCAACGGGCATAAAAAACTCCCTTGCTTTTAACAGGGCGTTTCATAATTTCTAACTACGAAAATGATTTAAAATGCGACACTTATCATTCAACTAGAGCTCAAAATATCACAAGGATCCTCAAGAGCACAGCAAAGACTGTATTAAAAGATACTTGTATGAGATACATGAGAATCCAGGCTTTCTTATCAACGCTTTCTTTTCCGTATACCAGATATTATGGAACCACTTCAGAAGGGTGTCAGCCAGTCAGATTCCAGGAATCGGTACTTTAAAGGAAAAATACACACCGGTATTCCATTTCTCCCTAAACATTTTAAGCATCGAAGTCTTTAACTAACATGTGAAATAGCGTGTGAAAAAGTGGTAGTTTTAAGCTTTTCTGCTAATATAATATGGAATCGGGTATCTAAAGAATTTAATAACGATATGATTATATTCGTGTACTGCGACAGGGCTGTGTAGGGCTGTTTCGCCTCTCTCTTCATGCGACTTCCCTTGTAGCCCACTGGTCTACGTGCCCGATTACCAACTCATGGGTTGTGTGTTCAAATCCAGCTGGTGCTGGACTTTTCTTTTAACAAACATTTCTTCGAAAAAATAGAATAGCAATATTATGGACAATCAATTGACTTTTATATTTCAAAATATCACAACATGATCGATTCTAAGTCATTTTTGATAACAATGAATAGTCACCTTCTTCCCTTCTGACAACGGTCCCTGCTTCTGCTTCCTGCTTCTTTTGTGTGTGTGTGTAATAGAGTAAATTTTTATAGAGAAATGGAGGCTGGACAGTATGGGTTACAATATAAACATTTATATTGATTTAAATCGTGTTTTGATTTAAATCGCAAACGCATGTTTAATTATATGTGTTTTTTTAATCATAATCAGACTAATGCAACATAAATTGATACAGTATCTTTGTCTTCTAAGTATCTTAATAAACTTTCAGCATAGCTTTCTACCCGTTTAGATTTATTTTTCTTGGGATTTTGGGATCAAACGTGGAAGGATTAGATTGTAATCGTTTTTATTTTTCAAATACGTTTTAGAAAAGTGTAATCTATACCTGCCCAGACTGTACGCCTTCCTAAACCCCGCCTTTCACTCCTGTCCTGCTCTTCCCCGCGCACCCCAGCCGGGCGCTCTTCGGCCTGTGCCCGGGACGAATGTATATTTTGATATTTACACCCGGTGCGGCACCGAGGGAGCGTCTGCATTTATAACTTAGTTTTTAAAATTAGTCAAGCAATATGAAGCATCTCCTTTTACTTTTAAGTCCCTTAAATACATTGAGCACAGCTTTCTCACCACTTAAGATTACTTTTTGATACCATCCTTACACAAAGCAGAAACTTTCCGATGACATACAGTACAAGTGGAAAGATTTCAGATTTTAATCGTCTTTAATTTTGTTACGTTATACGTTTTAGGAGCGTTTCATCTAAACAAACACCACAAAACTATTCTCGATTGTATTTCTGAATGTTATGTTACACCTACAGTAGTTCACTGCTTTAAATACATCGAATTAAGAAAGTTAGGTGTAGCACTTTAGATCTTTTTTTCTGAACCAGGGAAAATCTGATCATGTTTCTCTGTAACAATAATAAAAAACTTTATTTTACATATCACCTTTAAAAGTGGCATCTCAAAGCAATACAGTAGATGGAAAAACAGTTAAAAGGGACCAAAGTAAATACCAGACAAACGCAAACGCGTTTTTAATAAAATGCTTTTATTCATTCAGCAGAGAGTGAGAGGGACATCCAGCAGAGAGAGACACACACACACTTATCCAGTCTCTCGAAATAAAGTTATTTTTCAAGCAATGCAACAAACATCGGGCAATGTGTTTTTTTTAATCCAACATTGACAGCCACATCTTAAATCTTGTCAGTCAGCTCTTTTTTCTCTATTTGAATTGTGGCTTACACATCGCACGACTTTAAAAGCTAGAAAGACAGGTTTCGATTCACATTAGCTGGCGAGCCTTGTTAACAAAAAAACAGACAATACACAGGGAGGGGGAGGTCAAGCGAGAGAGAGAGTTTTTTACCCTCTGTCTAAAAACCCAAATAACCCGGGGCAGAGACTCTGGGGGGATCATTGCGTGGTACAGAGCGGAGCTCAGTCAATTCTTATGGAATGTGTTTTCTTTCTTCTTTTTTTCAGCATGGAATAAACCTGTTACTTGATTCATATGGATGCCCGGTTACGTTATACGTTTTAGGAACATTTCATCTAAACAAACACCACAAAACTATTCTCGATTGTATTTCTGAATGTTATGTTACACCTACAGTAGTTCACTGCTTTAAATACATCGAATTAAGACACCCAAATTAATAATGTAACATGCCACTGTTTGTGCATGAACAAAGTTATACTGAGATTTCCTTAGATACGCGATTAAAAAAAAAATGTTGAATCCCCGGCGGAACACATTCCATAAGAATCAACGCTTTTACAGTATATATCGCCTTTAAAGGTGGCTTCTCAAAACGCTTTACAGGATAAAAACAACAAGAACAGTAACAACAACAATATTGTATTTCATTGCACTTTGAAAACCAAGTAATAACTTAACTATATGTGCAAACGTTTCATATGTCGCTGTTGTGAATGTCTGTGGAGTGTGGATCTTATTTGCCTTACGTCCTGGTTATCTCGCTCGCCCTCCCCCCCTCTCTCCCTCAATTCAATTCAATTCAAGGTGTTTTATTAGCATGACAGATGGGTACAATCAGTGTTGGGTATTTACTTTGCTTTGAGATTCCACTTTTAAAGGTGATATATAAAATTTTAACTAAAATAAATTGATATCTTTGTCTTCTAAGTATCTTAATAAACTTTCAGCATAGCTTTCTCCCCGTTTAGATTTATTTTTCTTAACTAGTATACTTTAGATTTATTTTTCTGAACCGGGGAAAATCTGATCATGTTTCTCTATAACAATAATAAAAAAACATTATTTTACATATCACCTTTATGTGATATCACCTTAAGGATGTGCAAAGAAATTTAAAATAGTCTTCTTTAGGTGTGAGGGTAGGAGTGGATCGCAGCAGGCATAATCGGCAAATTAGGAAAACAAAGAACAGGACACGCGAGACATTTATCCAGAGAGCGAGTGATCAGAAAAAGGAACAGCTGTTACACCCAGGTTTTACGCTCTCTCTCTGTTGAATGAATGAAAGCATTTTATTAAAAACGCGTTTGCGTTTGTCTGGGTATTTACTTTGTAATCTGTGGTTTACATCTACTGTACTGTATTGTTTTGAGATGCCACTTTTAAAGGTGATATGTAAAATAAAGATTTTTATTATTGTTATAGAGAAACATGATCAGATTTTCCCTGGTTCAGAAAAAAGACGATTAAAATCTGTAATCTTTGCACTTGTATGTCATCGGAAAATACAATCAGTTTCTGCTTTGTGTAAGGATGGTGTCAAAAAGTAATCTAAGTGGTGAGAAAGCTGTGCTCCTCAAAGCGCTTTACAGGATAAAAACAATAACAACAATAGTGGCTGGGCAAACGATTTTTTTTTATAGAAATACAAAATGAGATACTGTATAATGATGTGCATTAACAAAGTTATACTGCAATTTTCCTTAGATACGCGATTAAAAAAAATAAATTTTTTGAATCCCTGGCGGAACACATTCCATAAGAATCAGCGCTTTTATACAATATATCGCCTTTAAACACATATATTTAAACACGCGTTTACGATTTAAATCAAAACGCGATTCAAATCAATATAAATGTTTATTTTGTAACGCATAGGTGACTATTCATTGTTATTAAAAAGACTTAAATCCGATCATGTTGTGATATTTAGAAATATAAATTTGTTTGGTGCGAGTGAGGTTTTATTTAATCTCTGACCAAGGGAAACGTTTCATTTTTTCAAAGAAATGTTTGTTAAAAAAAGAAGTCATAGTTCCAGTGGGATTCGATCAGAGACCGTGTGACATGGGAGTCAGGAACCTAACCCACAGCGCCACCGGCGCAGTCACATGCAGAGTGCTGAAAAAGCACTACAGAAACATTATACACAGAAGCATAAATTACCTTACACTCAATTTAAACACAAGCTGTCTTAAGCCCTCTAAGCTGGTTCATACAGAAATGTAGAGAACCAGGCTCAGAACAAACAGCTTCATTAGCGAATACATATGCAGGACAACTGGAGAAGACGTTTTACAGTGGATAGATTTTTAGAAACATCCCATCAGTGACATCACTGAAGTCAACTCCTAGGTAACTGTCGTGTGGATAGTTTCACAAGAATCAGACAAAGGTTTAAGCATCGCTTGTTCTAGATAAAACTGCAAAAAAAAAACAACAACCCATAATGTACTTCTTTGCAGCTCTGTTTGCCCAAATCATATATTCACAACGTGAAATTAGAAAATAATATTTCGTAACCAAAATCCGCAATATGGAAACAGAACCTGTGTAATTGTTGACAGATGATGTACTCGTAACATTTTTACAAGACGAACTACAACATTTGAAAAATGACTTGTATGTACTTGATATCTCTAATCAATCCACGGCGATATATTTAAAGCAGTCCCCGCACAAAACGAAACTAAAACGCCCTGGGCATACCGTTTCGCGCTTCTTATCAGTTGCTCAAAAGTAATTTGACCATATGAAATGCATAATATAAACCTAGAAACATATACGTGAGCAGTATTTACGTAGTATCGGTGTCAAGACATACCTCTCAAATACTGTAAATCAAGTTAAAAATATCTCAAGACCGATTCTGGTCATAATGAAACCATGTTTCGTGTATGTTTTCTTTAAAGTACCGAGACCAGCCATATACTGTATGTTTATGTTCCAAAATTAATATCGTTTATGGCCTTCACACGCGTTGCAGTATGCTCCTATTCTTTTTATGCTCAGGCACTAAGATTTCCCTTCAGTGGTAAAATTCCATATGAATATTCAATACTACAATGGGCACAGTAAAGACGTTTACTGTAAATCTTTCTACGACAGACCAACGGACCATGAGTGCCCCTGTCGGTCAACCAATCACGTACCGCGGTACCGCGCGTCATCGTGCGTCACAATGTGCGACACCATAGCCAATTACCTCCAGTACGTGTCTGTACCGCTCACTTTGAATGGCTGCATCTGTAATTTAAGCGTGGTCAAGATGTGTTATGATCCACTTATGGCAACCGTTACTTCTTTTGTTAGAATGTTAATTCGTTGAAAGATCCTAGTTCGCGTAGTTTTCTGTTTGGGGGTGTTAAAAAGCCTTATTTTAAAACTGCTTAGCCTTTAAAGTTAAAAGCGACTGGTCTGTGCCATGGGTCTATATGCCGTTAACCATGCCGCTTGACCCAGTAGCGCCACCATAGTCTTAAAGGAAACCGGTGTAACAACATGTCCGGGTAACTTGTTCCATTCACCCGTAGCCCTTTGTGTAAGGATGCGCCACATGTGTGGCGTTTTTATCATAGTCAGCATAGTTTTCTGATTTTGACCGTTTAGATTGCATTGATTGTTGTGTTGAAAAGTCTTTTATTTTTATCACAGTGTAGTTTTCTGATTTTGAGATATGGAGCATTGGCGTGGTATTAAAAAGTCTTTTATTTATTCACACAGCAGCTGTATCGACGAGCGGCGAAACAAATGTGGCGGAAACGTCGGACCCTAAGGTGGTGACTGCATCGAAGACGGCTGTTAATACTCTGCCCAAAACCAAACGTGTCAAGCCTTTGGAGAGAAATAATAACGCAATTAGAGACTTGGCGTTTGGTGATGTGCGAGACTCACATATAGTGCGGTATATTGTACAGTTACTATCAACAGTGGGCACTAATGAAGTGGATAAAAAGCGGGATTTAGAGAATCTAAGAGCAGCTTTAGCACATGTACATTCCATGTTTCCAAAACCGATCCAGGTTTACGCTGCTAGCCTCTTAGATGTATTTTCTAAAGAGGATGCCACTCTAAACTCTGGATTTCATAACCTGATAATGCTATTTCATGGTTCATTGGTGAAGACCCCCAGGGATAAATGACTAAACCTGCGGTCTAAAAAGTGTTTAAAAGACCGACCGCTTGCCAACATCAAGCATTTGTACATTAATAAAAGAATTAAACTGGCAAAAGCATGTTTGTTGCGTCGTAAAAGATTCATAGAGAGGCGTCAGATTTCCCAAGGGCCGCCCGAACCACGCAATGAGAATGCAGTGGTAGAAAATAACTTAATGCCCGGGGGTGCTGTAGCAGAACAGGATGTCGGTAACTTTGAAAACCGAGAACCGGTTGTGCTGAATGATCTGAATCAGGTTGGTGGTGGTGCAGGGGCGAATAGAGACCCCTTAGTTTTCCTGGAGCGTATACGTAGTTATAACAGGTCTTATAATCATTTTAGAGCAACAGAGCACCATGAAGAATTTCGTTTTGTTAATCTCGACAGAATAGCCTTGTATGTACAGGCTATAGACGCTATGCATGGTGCAGTCCAGAGAATATTGGATGAACTTTCTCCAAACATCGGGGCGAATGATTTTGTACAGCTGCGTTTGACTGCGGGTGGTTTTAACAAACCCTTGTTCTCACGCAGGAGACACCCCGGAGAATTAAATGCTGCCGATTTTTTAAGCCACATCTCAGACCTCTTACAGAGCCACACAGAAGTTCTCACCGATGACAGCCTCCGATTAGTGGTGACGATAGTTAGGAATATGCAGGGGGGTGCCCGCCGAAGATTTAAATCCGTTCTGTACAGCCGGGTAATTGCTCGGAAAAAAGCGCACCTTATCGACTTATATTACACGGGGGGTAATCTGTGTTTCGCCGGGAGCGTGTATGGTTTGTTGAATGAAGGTTGTACTGATGGGGAAATGTTACAGGGCGCTAAACGAATGCACAAAGAGTTGGGTTTTCCAGAGAATCGGAAAATTAGTTTGTCAGACATTACCGCTTTTGAAAAACATTTAAAGGTGGTCATTAAAATTTTGTACCACTACCAGGGTGATTGGAAATATTTTACAACGGGGCCCACACCACCTAATTCTAAAATACTTTTTGTTCTACTGCATGAAGAGCATTTTTATGGGGTTTTAAATATTAAAGCTTTTGTGGGGGTGGCGTATTTTTGCACTAACTGCCATGCGGCGTATAGCCATAGGAACGCACACGCCTGTGTTAAAGCTTGTAAAACCTGTTTAGATCCCCAGTGTTGCAAAATTGATGCAGAAATTCAGAATTGCCCGGCCTGTAAGGTCTTTTGTTGTAGCTCTCAGTGTTTGGCGAGACACTTTCAGAATGCGGCGACGGGTGTTAGTAAGTGTGAGCGCAGGGTCTTTTGTGAGAAATGTGGGGTTTATAACCTTGCAAGTCACAAATGTAAAGAGAAACTGTGCTCGCGTTGTAACAACGTGATCGACACCCCTGACACACATTTGTGCTACATACCACCTTTGGACAACCCCAAAATTTCAAACAAGTACATTTTTTTCGACTTTGAATGCATGCAAGAAACGGGGACACACATACCAAATTACGTCCAAGCCCTTCATATTAACAATAAACGAAGCTGGGAATTTTATGGTGAAACTTGTCTAAAGGATTTTGTGTGTAAATTTATCGATAGATGTTTCAAAAACCATACGTTCATATCGCACAATGGCAAGGGATATGACAATTACCTAGTAATCAGACAGTTGTTAGATGAAAAGATGGATGTTGAACTAATTAATCAGGGTGGTAAGATAATGTGTATGACCGTAAAAGCTCTGAACATCAGATTTATCGATTCTCTAAACTTTCTACCTATGAAATTAAGCAAACTTCCGTCAGCCATGGGGTTCCCCGGGGTTAAGGGTCATTTTCCACACTTGATGAACACTTCAGAAAACCAAAATTATGTCAGCCCGATGCCGCCGCCAGAACTTTACGGTGTTAACTACATGCTGCCGAGCGAGAAAGCAGAGTTTTTGGTTTGGTATGAAGAATGCAAGGGAAGTGTGTTTAACTTACAGAGAGAGTTGAAACGCTACTGCCAGCTGAATGTGGCAATTCTAAGAGAAGGCTGTGTCAGGTTTCGGGACGAGGTCATGAATATGACCAGACAGACACGCGTGACTGAGTCAGGGGCCACCTGCGTTGTGTGCATTGACCCCTTTCAGTTTGTGACCATTGCTAGTGTCTGCATGGCCATGTTCAGACTTATGTTTTTACAGGAAGAGACGATAGCGTTGCTACCCCATGACAATTACCACCGCCAGCAAAAAACGATTTTCTACACCCAGCATTCAGTGGCTTATGTACATCGAACACACAAAACCCATTAAAATCCAACACGCTTTAACCACAGCCGGTGAGTTCAAGGTTGGACCATATTTTCTGGATGGTTATGCTGTAATTGATGGAGTGCAGACAGCCTTTGAGTTCAACGGTTGCTTTTTTCACGGTTGTAGCGTTTGTTATTGTGAAAACGATTTTAATCCGCTGACAAACACTACTTTTGGTTGGTTGTACAGAAAGACGATGGTGAAAATAAATTTTCTCAAAATGAGAGGTTTTAACATGCGTGTTTTGTGGGAGCATGAGTTCAGAGATATGCTTGTTGTAAATGGAGACTTGGGTAAATTTCTAACAGCTGCGCAGTTACCAGAGCCTCTGCAACCGCGCGATTCGCTTTTTGGGGGGAGAACAAATGCTATTTGTTTGCATTACACAGCGCACCCCGGTGAAAAAATTCATTACTATGATTTCACCAGTCTGTATCCGTTTGTGAACAAAACTAAAAAATACCCACTGGGGCACCCCCGAATAATATACAACAACTTTGGAGATTTAAAACGGTATTTCGGTTTAGCGAAGGTGAAAGTTTACGCACCCAGACGTTTGTACTTTCCAGTTCTTCCAACCAAAATTGACAAAAAACTGTTTTTCACACTGTGTCGTACGTGTGCTGAAACAAAACAGACCACTCCCTGCAAGCACAGTGATGAAGATCGTACTTTGACTGGTGTCTGGTGCACCCCTGAATTACAGATGGCCTTAGATCTGGGGTATAGAGTGTGTAAAATTTACGAAATTGGGCATTTCGAAAAGGCCTCACACAATCTTTTTTCCGACTACATCAAACTGCATCTGAAAGGGAAACAGGAAGCTTCGGGGTTTCCAGAGTGGTGTACAGATGTCGCGAAACAACAAAGATATATCGGCGAATATTATGAAAAAGAGGGTGTCCGGCTGGACCCTGGCAACATTAAAAAGAATCCAGCCAAAAGACAGCTTTCAAAAATTGCCTTGAACAGTTTGTGGGGCAAGTATGGGCAAAGAGACAATTTACCACAGACCACCATTGTGAGAAACCCCGATGAATTGTTCAGGTACTTATTTACGCCATATCATGAGGTGTCAGCCTGCGAGTTTATCGATGAAAAAACAGCCTGTGTTACGTGGAAACACACTAAACACCACTATACAGGACATTCAAACACATTTTCATCGCTAGCTTTACAACCGCCTATGCCCGCTTGGAGTTATACAACCTGCTAAATGCTTTGCAAGGCTGCTGTCTGTACCACGACACAGATTCCGTTATCTTTGTGAGCCGGGAGGGTGAGTGGAATCCGGGGCTGGGTGACTATTTGGGTGAGCTGACCAGCGAAATTGATGCTGGACAACACATCACCGAGTTTGTGTCAACAGGACCCAAGTCGTACGGGTACAAGCTGTCTGGCGGGAAAGCCTGTTTAAAGGTAAAAGGCATTACGCTCAATGTGAACAATTGTGAAAAAGTTAACTTTGAGAGTCTGCCGGACTTGGTTTTTGACTATGGCGTTAACCCTTATGCAGAGTGCCGGGAATTTAAACACATTTCTATTCAACAGCCGATGATTGTGCGTGTTTAAAAGGATTGGCGCATTGAGACCCGGACCTTAAAGAAAACCCAGAAGGTGGTGTACGACAAGCGGGTGCTGCAAGAAAATTTGACATCGTTGCCCTACGGATATTAACACTATGGATGTCAGGTTAAAACACCCTTTTTCATGCATTTCGTCTGGACCCTCGAATTGCTGTAAAAGTTATTTTATAAAACAACTCTTGGAGAACGGTGATACCATTATGACTCCTTAACCCGAAAACATAGTCTGGTGTTACAGCTGCTGGCAACCTCTATACGCTGAGTTGCTTGTGAAATTTCCATACATTCAGTTTATAGAAGGACTTCCGACGTTGTTTTCCGACAACCAGCTACTGCCGCCGGGTACAGTAAATTTGATTATAGTTGATGATTTGATGGAGTCTGTGTGTGAAAATAATGAGATAGAAAAAGCTTTTACCAAATACGTACACCACCGAAACCTCAGCATCATGTATATCGTCCAAAATGTGTTTTGTCAAGGCCGGAAAAGTAGAACCATAGCGTTAAATACAAAGTACATGGTGCTGTTTAAAAACCCTAGAGATAAACTACAGATTACAACCTGTCCCGGCAGATGTACCCAGGTAAAGCCAAATTTTTTTTGGAAGCGTTCGATGACGCTACTAAAAAACTTTTCGGTTACTTGTTGGTGGATTTAAATGCCGACACCCCAGATGACTATTGCTTGCGAACAGGTCTTTTCCCCCCAGATGTACCCACGGCTTATGTATTTAAAAAATCTAAAAGTCGGTGATCTCGCAACCACAGACTCAGTCGAAAAAACACGTTCGGGGCGTTGTCATGTCTTCACGCATTTGGAGAAACCTGACTCTCTTAAATTTTCTGGTAAAAGCCGCCCCCAATCAGCGGAAAGCTATTCTCTGCGGGGCTACAAATGATCTTGTACAGGCCATAGCTGAAATCGCCTTGAATACCTTGAAAGGGAACATACCGTTATCTGCTAAGCAGTTTGGGACTCTGAAGAGAAAGCGTAAGCTTATAAAGACTTTGAGTCGAAAGGGTCTTTCTCTTAAAAGAAAGAGACTCTTGGTGAACCAGTCCGGCGGTTTTATCGGGACCCTGTTGAGTATTGCAGTACCATTGATTACGGTGCTTCTACAACGTCAATAATGGAGTACGCTGAAAAAATGTACCTGGTACCTCAGAAACAGCTCAATCGACTCCGAGACCGGTCTGGGCTCGAAAGCGATGTAAGAAAAATAACAACCCGCCGGTTGGATGATGAAATGAGAGACATTCTTCAGAACTCACATCTGGCCGAATATGAAAAAGTGAAATTGTACAGTCAGGTGTTACAACGGTATTTGACATTAGTACGCCAGGAGACTTCCGAAAAGGGGACTTTAACTGTTGTACTACCGGAAAATGCACCTGCCGAGCTATCACGCATGTTAGCACAACCGCCGCCATCGAGCGACGCTGACTTTGGGTATATTTTGGACAGCGTGTCTCAGCGGTTCCGGAGAAATGCCGAGATATTGTTAAAGACCATGGCCTGCAATGAACCATTAATAGCCTGGAATGAAAAAGGGGAATTTGTGTACAAGGGGGCACCCGTTGAGGGCTCTCACATGATTGATCTTGTCAGGGCTCTCACGCAGCAGCAAGCAGTTGAGGTCGGTAAGAAGCCAAAAGGTTGGGATGTGTTCATGGAGGCTATGGCAGAAATCAACGTGCCGGGCATCTTGCTAGCCAACGCTGGTAACCGAGAGCTGCTTGAAAATCTCAAGGCTACCCCGCTGGGGTGTGCAGCATCGGTCAAAACTTTAAAACAACCCGTAGAGTTGTCAACGGCCGACCCGGTCTCTAAGATAACCGCTGAAAGGAGACGATCATTAATACCTAGACCCACATGGTTGTCTTTGTAACATTTTTTCTCTGGGTATGTGTGTTTGTGATAAATGACTTGAAATCTATATTAAAAAGCGTGAGCAATATAGTTAAAAATGTTTGTAATAAAATGGCTTGGATGTAACATGTATTAAAAAAAGCTTGAGCGCTATAACCGCGAATGTATAATAAAAATATTGTATTGATTTTAATTCATATTTTGTGTTCTTTTTTTAAATAATAACCACACAGACAATGAAATGGTTCGATTTCATTTTTATTTTAGACGGTCGATTAACATTTATGACGTGTTTTAAATTGTCGTAAACACCCGCATAATTGAACATTCGTATTTTCAAATGGCTTAAAAGGGTACAGGGGTCTCCATCTCACACGGCGTCGGTTTTTCAGAAACATTTCCACCATGCAGTCATTCTGGATTGCATTCATAGAATAAAGTTCTAAAATGTTTCTAAAAGATAAGCCTTTACATCTATGGTATAGAAAAAAGATGCAATGTAGACCGCAGGTCACCACAAAAGAATCTTGCAATTGTCTGTTGTTGTAAAATATGGAATTAGCATTTCTGTTTAAGAAATCAATAATGTTCTTGGGAAAGAAAAAGGCTTCGGGTGAAAATCCGTAGGAGTCGAAAAATTCTGCTCCCTCGTCATCGGGTAAGTAATAAGCAAGCCAGTGTTCACCGGGGCGGTCGTGTGGGTGAGTATTAACTATTAAACTCAGAGGGCGGTCTCTCGCACGGTAGGGCATCACTGGGGAACATGCTGTTTGGTTGTAGTGTTTAAAATTGAAGGGGTTTTGTGTGAAACTGCCGCTGAATGCCGCGTTGTCCACAAACCCCAAAATTACCACTTTGGGTACCTGCCCGAGAAAGAGGTTTTCTTGGTTACACACACGGCTCCCTGCAGGCAGACTGAAGACTTTCATCTGTACGCAGTCTATGGGGTATTTAGCGTTGGCCATCAGGAGTGCTTTGGCATGTCCCAGTCTGACCCCGGGTGACACTCTGACTCTTTTCAAAAACAAAGATGCAAAGAGTACGCTCAGTTTGTGTTCTCCGACGTTGTTCATTAAGCAGAAAGCATCTCTGTTGTGCGTGAGTTTTATTTTCAGGTCTACGCCATTCAGTAGTTGTTTGTCCTGAAAAAACAGGTCTGCGTGAATGTGACCCAGGAGCTCCAGTTTTCGGCTTTGCGTCGTGTATGATGCTCTTTTTCGGAACCCATGATTGGGTCCATCCAAAATTGTGGACTCGTGTTGCCCGGCTGTGTCTTTGTAAAAGAGCCCTGTTGAATACTGCGTCTTCAGCGTCTCTTCACTGTAGTTCAGGACAGACTCTATAAAGGCTCTGTAAGGATAGCAGTTGTTGCTCTGGCTGATCAATCGGTCTCCTACGGTGATGTCAACCTGGCTGAAGATGGCAGCGATGGGGTAATTCACCAGACTCACACGGGCTGCCACATCAATGTCCCGACCGTCTGCTTCCATTATTTTACAGGTCAAATAGAGCAGCGTGTTGTTTAAATCTAAATAATCTTCTCCGTTGCCTGCGACGTAGAACTCCAGGGGTGCGTTTTCCGTTAGGGCCGTGAGGGGTGGAACTTCTATGTAAAAGCTTTTCTCGATGCTTGTTTGGGTAAGCGCTAATTGAAATATGTCCAGCTCCGACTTGGCGCATTCTGCAGACCCGCCGTGAACAAAAGCCATATTTAAAATATGTCTTGTTTCATATATCGTTGATTGCGGTGTGTCACGCCCCTCTTCTTAGTCGACCTGAAGCTTTTATGAGTTGACTGTCTGCGCTTAGCCATTCTTTTATCAGGTTTCGGAGGCCCCCGACGGTGAGATGATGACGTCTGTCTTTTTCTCTTGACACCTCTGCGGATGTATGCTAGACCCGAACCTTCCTGCTGATGTGCAGCCACCTTAGACATGACCGCGCTTGTAACGTTGCTAACCACGTCTTTGGCGATGTCTTTAGCCGCCGATGCCATGTGCGGCTTAGCTATTTCAAACCCTCGTTTCAGAAAAGGCACGGCTTTTCTAAATAGCACTCTGAAAATACCCCCGATACCCGCGCCGTACTGAACCGGTAGCCCTGAAAATCCTGGTAATCCATAACCAGCCTGTTGTTTGTAGTAGTGTATATACAAAGAAGGATCCCCGTAGCTCTTGATGACCATCATCCTTTTAGATGTTTGTCGCTTTCACAGGTCTGAAATGCAGCTTGACGATGACCTTTCCAAATGCAAATGACACGTGCTCGTTTTGATCCGTCTTTATTTCAATAGTGATGTTGTTAAAATGATCGATGCTCACCGGCACGTAATGGGGTTTGTTGTACAATACTGTGACGCATTCACCATCCACGCCTCTGAAGGGCACACAATGCAAAAGCGGTGCGTAGACGTCGCCTATTAACTGGTGTTCTATGATATCGGTGTATATACAGATGCAGCCATTCAAAACAAGCTAGCGATACCGCATTATTTTGCGGTGCGCTTTACGCAGTCTACCGCGAGTTACCGTAAATTCTATAGTACCGCAAGTAAAATAATAGTATCCAGAATTTCCGCAAGGTGGAGCTAATAAAGCTCAACCTCTCATGTTTGAGCTGTCGCCATCAAAGTCTTTAACGAAGATATTACTAATAGTATTAATAATGAATGACCTTGGACAAGCTGTAAACTCAAAGTATTGCCCTGGTCCACATTTTTTTTTTCATTGACCGTCTTTATAAAAGTAACACCACAGCATTTCGCAATCACGCATTTGTTTCCAATCATGCAAAGTACAGTAATTTTTGAGAACCTCCGATTCACCATGCCTTTCACATGCTCATAAAAGAGATTGATTTAGGAACATAAACATATTACTGTATGCAAACTGTACTGTATACAGTATGTATATGTATATTTAATGTCTTTACTGTGCCCGTTTAAGTATTGAATATTTATATGGAATTTTACCACTGAAGGGAAATCTTAGTAGCTGAGCATAAAAAGAATAGGAGTATACTGTAATGCGTGTGAAGGCCATAAACGATATTGATTTTGGAACATAAACATACAGTATATGGCTGGACTCGGTACTTTAAAGAAAACATACACACCAGTATTCCATTTCTCCCTAAACATTTTATCGAAGTCTTTAACTAACGTGATACCGGAGTCAATTAGCATACTTTTAGAATTTGATTAAAAGGGAATATAATATGGAATCGCGTATCTAAAGAAATTAATAACGATATAATTATATTCATGTACCGCAACACAAGAATTGTACACACTGTACGATGTCTGTTGATAATGTTTTGTAGGGCTTTTTCAACACTCCTCATGTGACCTCGCAGGTGGTGCTGTGGGTTAGGTTCCCAACTATCATCTCACACACTGGGTGTTCGAATCCCGCTGAAGCTATGACTTTTTTTTTTAACAAACATTTCTTTGAAAAAATAAAACGTTTCCCTGGCTCAGAGATTAAATAAAACTTCACTTGCACCAAACAAATTTATATTTCTAAATATCACAACATGATCGAATTTAAGTCATTTTAATAACAATGAATAGTCATCTATGCGTTACAATATAAACATTTATATTGATTTAAATCGCGTTTAAATCGCCTTTATTTAAAACCCATAAATAAAGCTGATACTGTTTAGACTTTTAATTATTTAAAACTGTATTACAGCAGCACAATGCACAATGCAACGTAAATCGCTATCTTTGTCTTCTGCGTAATAATGTTCACCTCTCTGTCCAGCAAATTAACAATAGTAATAATAATGAACTTTATTGTATATGGCGCCTTTAAAGGTGGCTCCTCAAAGCGTTTTACAGGATAAAAACAATAACAACAATACTGTTAGGCTGGGCAAACGATTTTTTTTTTTTAAAGAAATACAAAATGAGATATAATGATGTGTTCCGGCTTAGACATTAACGAAGAGCATAACACGTGGGCGGCGTAGCGGTCAGCTCTGGCTTTCCCATCAACTGTATACCGATACACTCCAAGTACAACCCCCCTCTCTGCGGGAGTGCTGGCTGTGACGAATTAAACCGGTTTCACAGGTATTTTCAAAGTAGAAGGGGGCGAGATTTCCAGCGAAAGACACCTCCCCCCCTCCAAAACCAAGTAAGTACAGTACTTACTAGTTAAGAAATCTAGGCTCCTCAATGAAATCGCTTTAACATGCCAATGCGTTGGTGTAACAGTCCAGGCGTGGCAAGCTTCTAATGTCAACCCGACTACGGCGAAAGGAACCCTTCTTTCATTTGAAGACAATGAACATATTTTAGCCCTGATTGAATTAATAGCAAACATGGTTTACATAAAAGACATTTTTCCAAAAAAGTTTAGCCTTTGTCACTAATGAAACCACTAAATAAAGACATAAATATAGAAATCTTAAGATTTTTAAAATACATGACTTTGCTCAAATTTATTTAAAAATAAAAACGATTACAAACACCAGCGGAGAGAGAGAACAGGGGAGGAATGTTGGTTTTGCATAAGGGGCGGGGCTATGGAAATGAGGTCTATTTGGGAATGTGGAGTTACATGTTCTGGCTGTTTGTGAATTATCGTTGTTGAGTATGGAGTGTTGAGGTATTGATTTTGTCTAATGCTTTATGTTGAAAATTGAGGTGAATTTTGTTTCTGATAAAGAGGATAAAATGGGATGGGTGGAGGGTTCGGTTTTGCATAAGGGGCGGGATTATGATAATTGGAGGAATTTGAGAGAGTTTGCGGGCTATTTTTGGTTTGAATTACGAATAATTCGTACAAGATATTGAGATTTGTTGATAATTGGAGGACGGTTTGCTTGAATGGTTTGATATATTTGATTTTGTATTGTGGTTGTTATCTATGTTTTTGGTTGGTATTATGTTTATTTGGTTGTTTTTGTTGGTTGGTCGTTATTATGGTTAATATGTTTATTGTGTCATTTTTTTTTCAAAGTAAAGTTTTTTTACTTTGTCTTCTAAGTATATTAATAAACTTTCACCATAGCTTTCTCCCCATTTAGATTTATTTTTCTTGGGATTTTGGGATCAAACGTGGAAAGATTAGATTAGTAATCGTTTTTATTTTTTAAATACATTTTAGAAAAGTGTAATCTATACTAAAAAGCTGTATTTATTTAATACCACTCGATACTTATATTAATGGAGTTTAGTTGATGCTGTTTAAACTTTTAATTATTTTAAATTGTATTACAGCATTGTACACATGCTTAAATTGTATTACAGCATTGTACACACCTTTAAAGGCGCCATATACAATAAAGTTCATTATTATTACTATTGTTAATTTGCTAGACAGAGAGGTGAACATTATTACGCAGAAGACAAAGATAACGATTTACATTGCATTGTGCATTGTGCTGCTGTAATACAGTTTTAAATAATTAAAAGTCTAAACAGTATCAGCTTTATTTATGGGTTTTAAATAAAGGCGATTTAAATGCGATTTAAATCAATATAAATGTTTATATTGTAACGCATAGGTGACTATTCATTGTTATTAAAATGACTTACATTCGATCATGTTGTGATATTTAGAAATATAAATTTGTTTGGTGCGAGTGAAGTTTTATTTAATCTCTGAGCCAGGGAAACGTTTTATTTTTTCAAAGAAATGTTTGTTAAAAAAAAAAAGTCATGGCTTCAGCGGGATTTGAACACCCAGCGTGTGAGATGGTAGTTGAAAACCTAACCCACAGCACCACCTGCGAGGAGGTGGAGTGTTGAAAAAGCCCTACAAAACATTATCAACAGACATCCTACAGCGTGTACAATTCTTGTGTTGCGGTACATGAATATAATTATATCGTTATTAATTATCGTTATTAATTTCTTTAGATACGCGATTCCATATTATATTCCCTTTTAATCAAATTCTAAAAGTATGCTTGTTGACTCCGGTATCACGTTAGTTAAAGACTTCGATGCTTAAAATGTTTAGGGAGAAATGGAATACTGGTGTGTATGTTTTCTTTAAAGTACCGAGACCAGCCATATACTGTATGTTTATGTTCCAAAATTAATATCATTTATGGCCTTCACACGCGTTACAATATACTCCTATTCTTTTTATGCTTAGCTACTAAGATTTCCCTTCAGTGGTAAAATTCCATATAAATATTCAATATTAAAACGGGCACAGTAAAGACATTTAAATCTTTCTACGACCGACCAACGCACCACGAGTGCCCCTGTCGGTCAACCAATCACGTACCGCGGTATTTTGCGTCAACGCGCGTCATGATGCGCAAGGCTGTCGCCAATTACCTCCGGTATGTGTCTGTATCGCGCACTTTGAATGGCTGCATCTGTATACATGGTGTTAAATCCGCCAGTCATATCGACGGGGTGTGGTGATTTTACACTTCTGACACCCGATTTGAAACCCAACATCCTCGCCAGGCGGTTATGCACCTGTATAACAAACCGTTTATCACTAACAATCCTTACCGACCGGCTAATGGGGTTGTATTTAAGACTTACAGCCGATAACTTGGATTTTTCCGCAGCCCGTTTCATTTCATGCAAGAGCTGCTCGATGTTGCTGTAGTACCCTCTCGGTAAGGCACATGTCCATATAGTCTTGAGCTCATCGCTGACGAACAGAAAAAATTCGTCTTTATCAAACGTGTTTAGCGTGTGCGGATAGTGTAGCTCGACCAGGCCCACTTCCCAGCTCCCGTCCAGGTTAATCGCCTTTGCTAGGTGCTCTGTGAAGCACGCGTTGGTGTTCTTTGGAAACATCTTTGAGGATGAATTACTGGCCAGCGTAACATAGAAACCATTGAGGTTCATTTTTCACCACCTCTATATGTCTCGGACCTCGGAAGCCTTTACCCAACTATTGAATTTATCGCTCCAACCGCGCCACTTTACCAAAAGCTGTTTGTTTTTGCCATGACCCCTGGCTGCTTAAATCTTTTGGATGCGGTAGATGTTCTCAACAGCGGGGTTTGTCTTCTGTAGCTCTTCTCTCTGCATAGAAGGAGCCCTTAATGTCGTCGCCTGCGTAGTCCTGCAGTTTGTAATAGGGTCTCAGAGCCGCGGTCTGCTCTTTGACAATGAAAATTTCATTTGTGAAGGTCTGTTCATATCCCTTCTCAAACACTCCCTTTATTTTGGACACCCGCACGCGATCACCCACATTAAATGAAAACTTTGACGGTTTTCTCTTAAAGTGTTCGTCATAGACCGTTCTGCACACCTCAAGAGAGTTGTCGGACGTAACAGAAGCCGGGGTTCGTTTAGTAGCCGTGTAGTAACTATGGTTATAAGCGTAAATAAGATCTGATAGGACGTCGATATATCGAAAGGTGTTTTTGTGTGTCAGGTACCTCCACATTTTTGTTTTAATAGTTCTGTTAAACCTCTTGACCACACTAGCCTTCACATCGCTGGCCGTAATGAAATGTTCAATACTCTCACGTTTGAGAAAATTTTGGAACGTCCTGTTAAGAAATTCTTTACCCTCATCCGTTTGTAGCTTTTTAGGAGCACGCCCCTCTTGCAGTATATTTCGGAAGGCGCCTGTCACGGCCCCTCCAGACTTGGTTTTCAGCGGCACTGCCCAAGCGTATTTAGACAGCATGTCTATACACGTTAAGATGTAACAGAAACTGCCGTTGAACTTGCGGTGTTCTCTCATGTCCACCAAGTCGGCCTGCCACTGCCAGTCCATTTCGGACACCAACGTCCTGTTTCTCTTAAAAAGTACGCGCGTCGGCTTGTGCAGCGTATAAGCAGCCTGGCCGGACAACCACTCGGCCAACCGGCTGCGGCTGGCGCCGCTCACACCCCGGGATCTCACGGCCCTCACCAGACTCTCCACGCCGCCGTAACTACCCGATTCCCTAGGGTTATAATAGAGTGCACTCAACCCCGTTGCAGACATGGTCCCCTTCCAAACCAATACACGCTTTCACACACCTAAAGCAAGGGATGCGCTGCCTTGGGGCTTTTGGACCCTGAGGCTCCAGACCGACCGGCCGGGGGGGAAGGCGGGAGTTCCGACCCTTAACGACGCACCATTGGCTCCTGAGGGGGCGGGACATGCCCCCATAACTACAAGCCATTGGCTGGCAAAGGGGCGGGACATCCACTCACCGCGGACTCCTATTGGCTGGAAAAAGGGGGCGTGGTACCTGTCAAAAGTTTGACGAAAGGTGTCGCTTTATACTGCTGATATGTATCAGATATTGGAACAAAACCTTAATGAATGAATTATTAAACATATTAAAAGTATTCTAAAGGTAAACTGTTCTGTTTGTGCCATAGAGCATAAAATGCATTTGAATTATATTTATAATACTTCACTTTATAATTGAATTGAGAATTTATGTGCAAAAGAATTAGTTTTTATGGGAGAATTTTCCAATTTATAGACTATGAAATCCACTGGATTGAATGAATGTCTCATTTCAAATATTGTGTACATTTTAGTCATTATGTTTTCAAAAAGATACGCCTGAATGGGAAACAGTCAAGAGAAGACAAACCTGTTACATTCCAGGGCAGAAAATGTCATACATTAATTTGTCTTGAATGCAGTGGAGAATGGTGTGTGGAACAAGCTACCTAGCCATGTTGTTGAAGCCGATACCCTGGCTTCTTTCAAGAATTGGTTGGATCAATTAGCTAGAGAGCTAATAAATGTGCTATATGGGTTTAAGGGGCTCCTCTCATTTGTAAACTTTCTTTGGTTCTTATGAGATAAAAAGCATTCAATTTAACTGTAATATAGTAGTCTCAACATGTGCAAAATTTACATTTGCAAATTCACTTATTCAGGATAAGCCAACAGGGTCTTGGATGGAAGCAAAGCAGAACAGGATGGAAGCTTGCCAAGTGTAACTTTCAAATTAAATGCACCACAGACTAGGATCGTGAGAGGCTCCAGGAAGTGAGCCTCTCCCTGCCCCCTGCCAGTTAAACACTACCTGACATCCACATCTCAGCGTGGTTTAGTTTTTGTACTGTAACAACACTCCCCATTCCGTGTCGGAGGAGTGGAGAATGATAGGCTGGAGATGGCTTTACATACTCTCTGTTCTGTTTAGCAAAGTTCAGTTCATGTTGTTTTTTTTACCTGATTACTATACGTTTGCTGTAACTGTTAATACTTTAATTATCATATAAGGAAGGGTTACTTATGTCTTTTTGTCATCCACACTATGCTGTCGTATATTGTGCAAGGGTATAGGGTTGATTTTTGGTTTTTATATGTGAATTTAGCTATTCACGACAGTTCTCTGCAGTGCACCTTCACAAATGTTGTGACTCTACTGTGCACAAATGAGGCAGGGAATAAAGAAGGAGAAAGAAACGATTAACTTTGAGTACAGTCCTCCCATGCATAGACAGCAACTCAGTGTAGCAGTATTGTGCCAAATGAAGGGCATCAGCCAAGAGTTTGTGTGTTGAAAGTCATCTTTATTTCATATGCATATGGGAGTCTTGGTCTTGTACACAAGACTCCAAAGACAATGCTTACAGTGCTCTTTTATACAGTGAAACAAACGATACAAGATACACTCCCACATGACTCTGTGCTTGCATTGTGACTTTATATGGTCATTCTAGAAAGCTGACCATTATATATATTTTCTTTACTGCTAGCTTGGGTGACAAGCAGCCCCTTCTGTTGATTAGACCAATTGTTCCAGGAAGGGTCACTTGCTCATTTCCCTGAGAACTATGCTAGCTATGCGTAAAGACACCATGTGACTATATTATCTTTTGAGACAAGACATCCTGAGACAGAGTTAGTAAAATATAAGTACAGAAATACATAGCCAACAAGATATAATAAAAACTTTTAGTTAATTCCCTCAGCAGTTACCATTGTGAAGGAGAAATGGGCAGCACAATCTGTAGAAGAAAGGGGGAACACAAATAGAAAGCCGCCAGGTCCTCTCAGATGAGTACACTGCAATTGGTATTGATAGTCCTCTGAAATCCAATGAAAAACTATTTTTTTACAACTGACATGATGGACAGAAGCTAACAGGAGCTGTCATTCTACAGTATAAATGGCATATTTAACTCACTCTTTTTTATTCCTTTACTTGAAGGAACACATCTGCTTTTGATGGCATCTGAGCAATTGTAACAATTGCTGAGGTGAAAAGGGGATTTTCGATAATTTAAAACGCAGTGCTTCTGTACAATCTTGGTGCTAGGATGCTTTTTTACCGCTTTATCTGCAGGGTACAGGTCTTGTTTTCTTTTTCTTTGTTTATTGTTTTACCAGTAAAATACATTTGTGAAGTACCTTCTGAACAAGCAGGATCTGCAGGTCAGGCACTTCTGTTTTAATGAGTGACTTACTGTAAAAAGGGCTGACCCATGTGTAATCCTCCTGGGTTTTAAATTGAACATCTTCCTCTTTGGACTTCAGCTAACAATACAAAAAGAATATCCTGTATACCTGGAAGTTAACAATAGGGAAACAAAACTTGAGGAGAAGTGCATTAGATACCTTTTTTAAAAAACAAACAAAGGGATTACAAAAAACAATAATGAGGATCCAGTTTCTGTGGAATCATAGCATTTCCAGACCCATCTCGTAGCTTTTCAGCACAAAACCTTAATCCAACACTGCAGATAGATCTGCTGTAACCTCATTCATCCACATTTCATAATAGCTCACTGAAGAACAATTACCAAAAGGGATTTCTGTAGGAATTTACATGCAATGAAAGAGTTTATTGCATTACGTGTCCTTAAAAAGCTTTCAATTGAACTGATGTTAAAAGGATGCAATACAAAAGTTTTTTTTTTAATTGCTGTATGCTGTGCAAATTCATCAAACTATTATTTATTCAGTAGTGGAGTAAAAAAGATTTAAGATTTCAAAACATTTTTAGAATGCATATGAACAGGGATGATAAAAGAGACATGAGTCTTCCTTGTGAACATCCAGTAATACAATATGTTCACACTTATAGTATGTGTTCTCATGATACCCTGGTTCTAGATTTTAGAACTGTAACATCCATTCATCTATTTTCTAAACACTTTATCCACTTAAAGAGTCATGAAGACCCAGAGCCTAATCCGACAAACAATGGCTGCGAAGCAGAATACAACCTGGAAGAGAGGCCATCCATAGCAGGACACACACACAGACACTCATACAGTACCCAGTGCCATTTTCTCAGTAGCTAATTAACCTACCAATATACAATATATTTGAACAGTGGGAGGAAACTAGAACACCCCAAGGAAACCCACGCAAACACTGGGGGGCACACAACTCCACCCAAATAGTGGTGCTCTCATAATTATAGAAATCCCACTGGCGAATTCATTGTTATGGTGGACAGCTGCACCCTCTAGTTCTATGAAGCTTTTATATCTGTTTATATATAATTACAACCAGATAAACAATTATAACCAGTTAAATAGAATATACAAAACTTGAAAAATTAAACAGTAAAGAACTATTAGATCAAAAATGTGTTAATAATATTCTGAAGTTTAGGGCTAGGTTTTAAAACAAATAACCTGAATTAAACAGCAACAAATCCAAAACTACTTTTGAAATTCTCCTAACAGTCATTTGACTTTGTCATGAAATACAAAGTCTTATATTGAAGTAGCTCCCAGATAACTTTATTAAAATAAAACCTTCACAGGAACCAATTTCATGCAATTAGTACTCTGTACCCTATATGTATACTGGATGTTAATACAGTATGCACAGGTCCTTTGGTTAAGAAAGATGTGTCCTGTTTGAACTGGTATACTAACACCAATGAATTGTAGAGTTAGATAAGAAAAACTAGAGCTTTTTTAATGATAATGCTGCACCTTTTGCCATTTCCCAGGTGTGCTTTTTCAATGAGCCTATTCCCATTTCCAGGGCAAGACTTTGTGATGGCCTCCTGTCCCTTGTTCAGTGGGAAGATTATATTTTACATTACCTTAAATAAATGGGAAATTAATTGTTTAGTATGCATAAATGTATTTATACAGGGATGTATAGATTAAAATGTATACAGACAAATGTACTGTATATGGGTCGCTCAATGCACAGTTGTTAGCATTGCTGCCTTGCAATGGTGGGGCCTTGGACTCACTGTTCTGTTTACATGTGGGTTTCCTCCTGGTGTTCCAGTTTCCCCCTACAGTTCAACATGCCAGTGTTAAAGGGTTCCTGGGAAAACTTGTGTGAGTGTGTTTGTGTCTGTGTCTGTGTGTTTGCCCTGCAATGGACTTGTCGTGTCCAAGGTGTATCCTGCCTTGTGCCTGTTGTTTGCCAGGACAGGCTCCAGCTCTCCCATGACCCTGTATTGAATACATTTGTCACTTACATTGCAAGAACTACCTTATAGACGTATGCTACTGTACAATAATGAAATCAAAACAACAGGTGGGATCATCATATTTCACCTGAACATCTTCTGGATCCAGCTATAAATGTTTTATGTTTTTTATCAGTATTTCCTAAACTACAGCATTTCTATAACTGGAGGAAATAGTTATCACAAGATGCTGGTCACTGCATATGTTAAATTACAACAAACATTTTTTAACAACTTCATTTATGGTGTTGCTAGTATCAGTTTGATGTGTACAGTTAATACTGTAGGGTAACTCTAATATGCATCTTTTTGTGTTTAGAAATTTGTCAGATACTGTACAGTAAAATTCTTAAGGATATCTCTACAATGGTTAAGAAACGTTATTATAAATATAGCTGTAGATTTTGTGCCATTATATGTTTGCTATAATGTGTGACTTTAGATTAACAAAATCAAAACCAATGTTTAAAGCAAAAACATGGCACAACAATTCAATTATACTTTAGTCAATCTCTAACTCAATACAGCACGTTTTAACAGAGATGTAATGAATTCAAGAGCTGCAGCCCTCTGAAAGGGAGTGGGGAGCAGCACACAAGAGATGCCTGCAGCTCAGTACGTTCCACTTCCACTCAATGTCACTCAGTTTATCTGCTGTCAAGCCAGCAAGAAATCATGGACTGTTTCTCATAAAATGTTGTTTGGTTCCAAACCCCTGGATAAATTCTCTAGAACACATGCATGAGAATAAGAGTACTCATGCGGTTGAACCCAGGATGTGTAATCATCTTTTCCTGTGTCCTGGACTTATTCCATGAGTCATTTACACAACACAAAATACAATATACTTTGTCACAGAAATGCTAACATTGATTATTGACTCTTGCAAGGAAGAGTGGTGAACCCTCTGCTTAATGAGTTGTGCGTTAATACAGCTCTACAGAATGAGCAATACAGAATGTGATTCGGCATCCTGATGGAATTGAAAGGACTGAAATAACTTTAGTGAATGGAAGGGGAAAACAGTAGGGGTAACAAAAGTAACAAAAAAAATCCTAACTTTAGCAAACAACGTTGTTCAGTAGAGGTTCAGGACGAGGTCAAATTGTAATCAGGCACTTCTGCATTCTTAAGTATAAATATTTGCCATCTGTCCACATCTCTGCATGCATCCCTTCTAGCTACCTCTTGTAGAGGTAAAAAAGGTTTCTGCATTCAGTGATTCATTTCAAAAGTAAGAACACCTATTCATCCATTTTCTAGTTCAGGGTCATGGGGGACCTGGAACCTAGCAAGCAATGGGTGCAATGGGTGCATGGCAAGGATACACCCTGGATTAGATGCTAGTCCATTGCAGGTCACACACACACACTAACACACACTCTCAGACTAGAGCCAGATTTCCCAGAATTTAATAAACCTACCAGCATGTGTAGGATCTGGATGGAATATGGGAGGAAATTGGAGCACCTGGAGGAAACCTACTGTATGAACACACAGGGAGAATTTATATAGTACACTCCGTGCAGATAGTTGGAACAGTGTATCTCTAGATTAAGAAGTGAACACAGGGTCCCACACTGCTGCAAGACAGCAATGCTAACCACTGTGTCACTATGCTGCCCAAGTAAAAACATAATAATTACAAAAGAGAGGTGGATGTTCAGCCTAATTAACCTGTTCGCTGGAGAGTAGGTAATTGATAAAAGGATCTCATCCAGCTATTTCTTCAGCTGGGTTCACGCCAGGCATCAGTTTTAACAATATGGCTGAGTACCGTGCTGCATACTGTACTTTACCCTTTCTGAAAATAAGCTTTATCTCAGTTTTAAAAACCCTTCTATGTATTTTCCCAGTGTGTAAGCTGGTTCTTGTTTCACTGTTCATTCTGATAAAGTCACCTGGTTTGTCTCTGGCAATGTGTTTGAGATTTTTGAATACATGGTTTATGTCCCCACATACAGTAGTCTTCATAGTCTTCTCGGTTCAAGAATGAAAACATTCAGTTCTTTCAGCCAAAGCAAAATTTGTCATCTTTGATTTGAATCTGACTTTTGAAGTGCGAAAAGTTCAAAATAGGGAACTGATGACAAGGATCCATCCATAAAGCATAAAAACTGTGCCCTAGGAAAACAGATGTAAATATGACAGCTAAGGCAGAATTGTAGACCTTTTGTAAAATACCATGTCATGTCAAATCAGTTTTTAATGTTGTGGAAACTGGATATTCAGTGGTGTTCAACTATACTTTGCCTTGAATTAATTAAAATCTGTTAATAAATATAAATGTTTTAGTGGAAAAATCACAATTTCTTAAAAAATTCAAAGGGACACAGAAAAAAAGGACACAGAAGATAAGAATTGATAAGAACTTACAAATGTTTACAAATAAGAGGAGACCAATTGCCCACATAGCCCATTTCGTAGTTGTTACAGTATGTGATCCAAGGATTTCATCCAACTGTGTCATGAAAGACTCCGGGGGATTGGCTTCAACAACATGGATGGATAGCTTGTTCCATACTCCCTCAACCCTTTATGTAAAAAGCTATTCTTGATTTTAAATATTCTTACTGTACATATTGTTTCAACTTCTGTCCTCTGGTTTGTGTTTCACTGTTCATTCTGTAGAAGTCCATTGGGTTACCTTTAAAGATTTTGAATACTTGTATCAAGACCCACATAGTCTTCTCTGTTCAAAACTAAAAAGTTCCTTCAGCCTGTCGGTATGACTTAAACCTTTAAGACCTGAAATGTATGTGGTTGCCACCTGCACTGAAGAATAAGGAACAGTTACAGAGGAAATATACTACCAATACATCTGAAAAAAATTACAGTAATGTGCACTATACATTTATGCAATTATGCTTTAAAATGTTTTTTTTATAAAGTTTATATTTTTTCACATCTTCAGTAAAATGCAAAGAACTTCAGGCAGATAAAGAAGCTGCCTATCCTGTCTACAAAATGTGTAGGAAGGTGTTACAGTCCACTGATTCAATGTCTTGAATCATACAACAGTGGCTGCACTTTTTAAAAGTATACACAATATTTCTTACAGCTTATTTATTTATTGGAGTGTGTCAGTTTTCTTCCTCTCTTTTTTTCATTATCTGAAGAAAGGGAAAACAGAGAGGTGAGTTGCTGACCAGTCAAAAGTGAATTTCCTTTTCTTATTGCTAAATAGTTACTGTAGATTAAACAACTAAGAAGCATTTCTATTTTTTAACTTTTGGCACTTTTTGCCACATTTGGCACAAACACTGCAGATGACAGTAAGACATTAAAAATACTCTAACAATCAGTGGGGATAGAAAACATTCTTCCTTCTGTATTGGAACATTTTTTGTATTGTATTGTCTTTCCAAAGTCTGAAGTGTTGCTTCTATAATGATAGAGCTGACAAGAATAGACACAGTCTGAACTACCTTACAGCATTAGAATATACTAAACTAAGGTTATATGGTCCGAGATCAGCAAAGAGACAGCTACTACTATAAATACTATGTGCTTTTAAGTTTACAATTAATTACAAAAAGGCAAGACCTATTTGTTAATTACAAATAACAAGACCTGTAGATGCTTGCTTGTAGTGGCCATGCAAAGGTTTTAAAATCAATTTTACATTTGTTTTTCCTCAAACTGCCTGATAAGAGTATTTCTTATCAAATGTGAAGACAGGCTTATCACAATTTAAATGTATGCAAATTAAAAGAGACAGTCAGTCTATTTCTTTTAGTCATTTATTTCTAACTTTTTAAATAGTATTCAATCAGCATTTGCAGATCTAACAGAAATAAAGACACCGATAAAATTAGCAACGTCAAATGGCATCAAGACTCCCTTTTTTTACATTGCAATAATTTAAGTGGGAACATACAATTTCATACATTAAAACGGTACTTTAACAGCCAAAGACCATAGTCATTAATAATAACAGAACTGTAGGCATTTTTTCCGATTTTCCTCTTTTCATTCAAATATCCTCTTGTGCAAAGTAAGTATAATTGGTCCTTAGGAATGCAAAGTAGTGGTTTTTACCTCAGAGACACGACAGCCATGTTTTCGATAAGCAAAAGAGAAGTCTGTGATGGTGAGAATATTGAGCACTTGAGGAATGTGACATTTAGCATTTTAAACATTGCTCAATTTTAGCCAATTTATTTTTTGCGTGCATACTAACAGTATAAACACTAAATAGGCATTGAGATTTTTTTTTACCACAGTAGGTAAAATTAAAATCTGTGATGATAATGGGTACATACAGTTAATAGTGAAAACTCCATAGTTACAAATTACCCCTGATCACAAAGTTACATTTACTTTTCCATAAATCTTTTTGTTCTTTACATACTCACTGTGCAGCTTTATTTACAGACCCAAAAGGTCATTGGACACTCAGTTTCTTATATTTCAATTTATACAAAAACCGCGTTTGTAATATATGTTTTTACAATGTAAAATATCATAATAGGTGAGTTAAAAAAAAAACCTTCAGATCAGGATTGTAAGTTATCGGATGATCTAGTGTCATCTTAATTTTGTTCAAACCTGAGCTCTCAGTTCAGTTCATAGATTGTGTAATTCTTTAATTAATTGCTTAAGTATAATACTTGTAAGTTGGCTCTGATTCTTAATAAGCAACAGTACATTTAATTGAATATTTTGAGTCATTAACTGTCAACTGTAAAAAAAACCTTAGGTAATAGCCTGTAAATGTATAATTAATAGAAAAAATAGGCTAATTGTTTAATTGAGTACTCAGGTTGGAAGAAAAATAAGCAGATACAAGGCCCACCAGGAGACTCCTACTGTACCATATATTCTCAAAATGATACTCTCTTGCAGGAGACACCTGATCTGCACTGATTAGTTGATATTCAAAATGAATTAACTGTCTGGAGATAGTGGAGCTCGTTTGAACTATTATAAACAATAATTGCATCACCCCTCCAAAACAATAAAACAAAGTGTGTGGCCAGTCACTGGAGCACAGAGCTTTGTTTCTATTTTTATTTCTGAATGATTTTTAATTATCTTTAATTATCACAGGTAATTCGAAATGACAAAATTAGTTCACAATATTCCACTAGATACATTCTTTTAGAAGTATTAAGGTTATTAGTGTTTCTCTCCTGCTCAGTTTCAGGTAACACTTGTTTGTAGATGCCTTTGTTATAATTAATAAATAAACTATAGAAACATAGGATTAAATAGGTCTGTGTGTAAAGTGTGAATTTGATTAGATTCAGAACTTTGTTTTGCTACAGTTTTCCTGTGCTTCAAGGTATCTTTGCATACTGTATCAAGGCTCATTTATTCATAAAAGATATAGAATATACCATATAATGAATGGACCCAATAGGACAATATAAGATAAAATAATTAAGGAACAAGTAAAGGTTTATTCCATGCTGAAAAGATAAGAAAAAAAGGTGTTGGGAAGAAGGCTCTACAGCCGAAACATTGTCACTTTTCTTTTCAGCATGGAATAAACCTTTACTCGTTACTTTGTAGCCTACGCATGCTCACCCAGCTACCTACTTAAAATAAATTAATATTTATTTATTATTATTGTTATTAATCATGTTTAAAGGCAAAATGGACAGAGATCATACAGGTACATTTTTTATCAAATGGTAGCCTTACAGGGTTTATATGGTCTTTTTATTCATTAAAGTTATAAGAGAACAACTTTATACAAGGCATCTCTTTTTCAGAGAGGATTTTTGTTCCATTTGTTCTTAAGCCCTTTCACAGGATGAAACATAGAACAGCTCAGGATGATACAGGCAACCTTGAATTGAAATATTTGCTGAGTTTCCTATTTTTTTTAATTCTACTTTATCTATAAGTACAACAAAAGCACAAAACAAACTAAAGGCTACATTTTGGTTGAAATATTCCTTTTTTAAAAAAAATCAATTCAATAAGTAATATGTAAAGAATTTTTTAAAATATTTTTTTGAGGGAATGTATAAATCACAATTAATTAACTTTGAGCTCTGGGATATACAGTATGCTGATATCCAGGGTGAATTCACTGTTCTCCATACAGGGTGAGGCAAACCCAAGTTGAAATATTTCTTCAACCATGAAACTTCAGATACATTATTTATGCCAGTAAAAAGAGTTTTACTTTAAAATAAACAGATTTTCTGTTGTTCTGACATGTCAACAAACGCAATAGATTAAAAATGCAGCAATTTTTAAAATTTAAGATCTCTTTCTTTTTGAGATGTGAAAACCTGATGTCATCAATTTTATACTGAATGGAATAAAACTCAGACTGATTTGCTTGACTGGGCAATCTTCCTTTGCTGTTTCGTATATATGTCCTTGATTGACTTCATAATTTAATACAGACAGATGGTGGTTAAAAAACAACAACTCCCAAGATGCTAGAAAATGTACTAGATTTTAAAATCTTAAAACTGACACATTATAAAGATCTGAAGGGGCTGGGTAATTAAAGAATCTGATCAGGACTGTTGTTGCAATACAGTAAAGGGTTCCTAAGTCTAATACCTGGACTGTTCATGATTTGACTTTATAATAGTGTTTATGACCAAAAAAAGCACAAAAAAATCTTAAAGACAAACATATATGCAATCGTTACAGTAGCTCCTTGATATCATCTATTTGGGAAAACCCCTAGTGGCCTTTTATTGAAAGTACCTTCTTCTAAAATCTAAATACAGAGTATAATTTATTATGATAGACAACATTTGTGTTCTGTGGAATTGTGCAGGGACTGAATAAAGCAAACACGGTGGGCAGGATTACTTTTCATAATATACTCAGCATGGTGATGTAGTAGAAGTTCTTAAAAAACAAAAACAATTAGACAGCTGTAAGCCCTGGAAAAAGATACATATTGTTTGTATATTTCCTCAGGCACTGGACACCATTGGATTTCCAAAGTTAGCATGAACTTCATCTTTTGTTCTGATTCTGATTCCAGATCTTAATTCTTAACTGGATTTCTTATAAGCATCTGCAGATGCAGACTGTATTTGACCCCTTGCGGGTGGCATTTCATGAAGAGAGTTTTCTAGTTCGCTGAATACGTTTCATTTCGGGGAGGTGGGGGCAACGGTTTGTGAGTACATTTGTACATATGTTTTGACAGCATCCAGAAATGGTTAAATTCCTATTTGTCCATTGTTCCAAATGTAAGGGTAATTCCTGCTTACATTAAGCAATTTTGCTGGATAATGTCTCCATTCTGTGCATTTTAAAGGGGGATCAATAGAGCTCACTGCTGTTACAGTATGACTCTGGCAAAGTGTTGGTGACCTCTGCGTCCCCTTTCCTGGCAGAGTTGGATCCTTGGATCCTGGAGTTGTTAGTGAGGGAGCAGGTGAAGGCTTGGAGTGCAGCTGCTGACACAGTTAAAGCCTTGTTGTACAAGTGTTTCCATTGCAGCTGTAGAAACTGGGATTCATTCTAAACGTATAGAGACAGCCATCTGTTGTATGTGACATTTTGGGGATAACTGGAAACTGGGGATGTCCTTGTCAAAAATAGGCATTCTGACATGTGAAGAAAAATCCTTGTATAATGCATACTGTATACTGTACAGGTACAGCAATCACTTCTCAACACCCATTTGTGGTAATAATAGAATGTGGCTGGAGCTATACTCAGATTATAAAACCTTCCTTAGGATGACTGAATTCAGAGCACAAAAGGATGTACTTTGTGGGTATCTTCTTGGGTGTTGTCTGGAAAATGGCTTTTTTGTAACAAATTTAATCAAATTTCTAACCTTTGCTGAACAACACTATGACTTCATGTATTTCCTACGAGCTGTTTGACCATATTTTAGGATCACTGGATCCTTGTTGGTTGTGACATTATATATGTGGAACATTTGACTTTTAAGATCCGTATGCCAGTGGGAGGACTGTGGAGGCTTGGAGTGCTGCCGCTGACATGGGGGCTTCCATCACACTGTAGCTGATTGACCATATTTTAGAGGTCCTCAGCTAGAAACATACAGGACAGTACAGAGGGGTTCCTCTGAGGGAGGTTGGTGTGAGGTGGTTATTTTGGGGAGGGGGGGGGATAAAAAAATGTTAAAAAAACAGCAAATACGAGGGCTCTTTTTAATTCCAAAACATTTATTCATAACTTATCATGGAATTACTTACACCACCTAATTATGTTTTTGTTTAAGGATATTACAGAATATTACTATCTTAGTTTGGCGAAATATAATTTTCTCCTTGTGTACGTATTTTTTTACACTCTCTAGATGTCACTTGTCTTAACATTTTCTTTCCTATTATATCATAAAGTAAGAAAATGTGTATTTTTGTTTTGAAAAACGTGATTTTCAAGGGCTCCAGTAGAGACACTGTATTAAAGGATGCAAGGGAACTATGGTATCATCTACCATAGTACTGTACTGCTGATCCAATCATCTTTAATCTACAAAAACTTTAAAGTCAAATTGTATTTATCAGCAATACTACTTGTGTGACATCACACTCATTCATACAGTAATTACACTTCTTAAATGCACTGAAGTCACATACACAGATTTTTAAATTAAGTATTGAGCTAGTGCTATGCTGTCAAAGGAATTGCTCACATGCTGATCTATCTTCACCCAGAGTCCTTGAATCTCTAACAATGACAATCCATACCCTCTGCTGGAGCTTGGTAAATTTTCTTTTAAGCTTCATTTACTGTACTCTCCACACACAGTCCCCACAATATACATATTAAGTACTGTAAATAATCACAATAGAAAGCATGGGGAAGGATTAAGAAGAAAAGAAATACATCCATTTTAAAGTTTAAGACAGCAAAAGAGCACTCCAAGGCAGGGTAAGCTGTGTGGCTCACAGACTTGGCAGTTTTATTATTTATATCTCAAATGATGAAACTCGGTAAAATGTCACACTTAAACTAAAAAAAAACTCTAATCCAATCAAGTTTTTTAGGTAAATTCCATCACCATCTAGCTACTTGACTGGTATAGTCCTCTGTGGTGACCTCCTCTTCTTCCTGCTGCCTTGAGAGGTATGCTTTCTGTTCCCGGAGCAGTCGGCGTTCCTCTCTCCTTTTCTGCCTCTCCTCCTGGTGCTCCCGCTGCCGGGTGAACTGGAAGCGCTGCAGGAAAAGGTCCTTGGCATACTCGTACAGCTGCATGTCCAGGAAGTTCAGCTCCTCTATGTGTCTCCGAGTGGCCTCACTGATATCGACGTTGGCGGCCCGGGTGCTGTTGATCTGCGTGAAGGGCGAGATGAACTGCAGGTTGAATGTCCTCTCAAAGAGGTACTGCGTCTTGCGCTGGTACTCCGTCAGCCCATAGAAGGCCATGTTTTTGAGGTTGTTTTTGGCGCTACGCAGCAGAATGTCATTCCGCTCGCTCTCGTTCATGGACGAGAGGTTGTAGCAGCCCACCAGGCTGAGGTCTGCCAGCATGCGGACCTGTCGGTTGTTGGCTAGGTTGTAGGCACAATCCATGAATTCTAGCAGCGTCACTCCAGACCAGTCATCCCCTATGTAGCAGGTGGGCAGCTCATCCTGTGTGGGGGACCTTCCATCACACATGTGCAGAGAAGTCTTCCACGTAGCCCCTCTCTGGACATGCTTCCATTCACTTAAGTATCGGGATACTGGGTCTCTCAGCATAGTGATGTAGTAGAAGTTCCTAAAAAAAACAAGTGGACAGCTGTAAGCCTTTAATATTAGACCTGAAACATTTGTTTTTTTCATTTCTTTTACAGTTTACTAATAAACACTCCTTTTTTGCATTTCATAAAATAACCCTCCATTAGAGCAGGACCTGGCACATCTCTGACTGCTCCTCAACAGCATTAGGAAATGAACATGAAAAAATGTTACACAGTATATTCTGTTTTTTTAACACATTGTAGCATTTTGGAATTATACATGCATTAATACACCTGAAACACAGCAGGTAAAAGCTTGGAAGGAATGCAGACAAACTTGAATGCCAACCCTAAATATCTTAATAGCCAATTTCCTGATGCACAAATAACTGTCACTGATATACATTATTTTTTATTCTTTTCTGTCCTGTCTTGTTTATTTTACCTATACTGTATATTCATCGTTTTCTCTTCTATCTGGCCTCTGAAGCAGGTTACATTTTATCCATCCATTTGTTAAATACTCTATCCAAATCAAACCCGGACCCTATCTCAGCAAGCAACAGGCATGAGGCAGATAGGATTCCAGGTCCATTGCAGAGCACACACAGATACAAACACTAACACACACACTCACAATCTAGGGGTAATTTTCCCAGAATCCAATGAACGTATGTCTTTGGACTGTTGGAGGAAACAAAACAAAAAATTTTGGTGCTTCCTGGGGTAAAGTTCTTTGACATTTCACAGAATATTTCACATGTTTCCATTACAACTACTGTCCTACAAACAATTTCACCTCTTGAGGCTAGCAACTTTCAGGAGAAGTGTGAAAACAATTTATTTCAACAACACAATATGAAAAGTGTAATGGGCTCACTGTTGGAACTCCTTGGTGGTCTGGTCTTGATAAATATTTAATGCAGAAGTAATGCAAAAATATCACATGCAGGTGAATTTTTACACTCTTGAGGAAGTGTCTCTTTACGTTTTGTATTTGTGGTCCTGCAGCATACATTATCTTCACAAAGACAGAGACAAGGTTTCAGCCCCATTTTCACAAGCAAACATTGCCTTCCGGAGAAAAGAATTTATAAATAGAATGATGGTGGTCATTATTTTCTTCACCACATAAATCACTTTCAGTCAGATGCAAAGAGTAAAAGAGTGAGATACTGAAAACGAATCCATATATTTTTGGGATGTTAGGGATGACTGATTAGGTGATTTTTCATTCTTTTACTTTCGAAAGGCTAAATAATGAAAGTCTGCTGTTTTGCAAAACTCTTAGACATCTTCTTCACAATTAGGAATTACTGTACTACAGTACAGTATGTATGTAATAAATATCAACAACAGTTATCATTTAAGCTCATCTTTTAACAATGTCAATCAGGTCATAATTGACTAAACTGGACCAATTTTAGAGCTTTGTCTGGCTCTGTTTGATGCTGCTGTTTTCTAGAGATCTAGAAACTGCAGACAGACCCCCAAGACCAGGACTGAATTCCTCTAGTGTTCTCTACTATTACAACAATTTCAATAGTTACTGATACGGCTTAGTTTGAGTGAATAGAAATTGTATTAGCTTGTATTAGCTCAGCGTCCTACCAGCTAAAATGCTTATCATCAATTTCCCTTCAGGATCAATAAAGTCTTATCTATCTATCTAGAAAGCATTTATTAATCAAGACATTTATCTTTAATTCAAAGAAATTAGAATAAAAACACATTGGTAAATGTACTGGATTTGCTAGCTACTCATGTATAATTAACTTTCAATGAAATCTAATTGGTTCATTTACTGGTGTTCCTCATAATTAAGATCATTTGCTTATATCCACTAAGCTAAAAGGCTGATTTTCATATAACAAAACACATATTTCTCAAGAATAACTGTTATCTTAAAACAAAATGGCTAAACATTTCTGTAGGAGGTCATGATAGAGGTTACAGATAGTTAATATGATTTTTATAGACAGGAACACAAAACTAAATAATGAAAAGCACTCAGTGGGTGCTTGCTTAAAAATGAAACTGTCATTGGTTTTCAGTCCATCAGGCTTTATTCTAACTATGAACTTAACAGTTTAATTAAACTAATTATTTGAATAAGAAGTCAGGTTTCCTGTTTATGAGTGTTAATCAGCTTCTAATTAAAAGTATCTCCAAAGCAGGAGTGCCAAATTTAATCCCATGAAAGGAGTATTCTGTTATTTTTTCAAACCTGAGTAGTCAATTCAAGTAATTATTTTCTTTGTCACATATGGGATTTTTCTTAAGGTCTATGCTCATTACTCAAAATGAGCACTTCAGTAAAGTACAGTTACATAAAAAGGACCATAATTAGTGTTTTAATTAAATAATTAACCATGTACCCAGGATTGCAGTAGGAACAAAAAAAAGGATTTGAGTTTGAGGCTCTTGGTGCAAAACTTGCAGTCCACAGAGGTTTGGAATTTCCTACTACTGCTATTTACCACAAGAACATAAGAAAGGTTATAAACAAGAAGAGGCCATTTAGTTGGCTTGGTTTTCAAAGCATTTCCACACTGTTTGCACTGGTCCCCTCTGGGTAATGTTTCACTGTTCATTTTGAAGAAATCCACCAGGTCAACTTTGTCAATGCTTTTGAGGATTTTGAATACTTGTATCAGGCTCTCTCATAGTTTTCTCTCTTCAAGAATAAAAGGGTTCGGTTCTTTCACCCTCAGTGAAAGAGTGTCAGTGTAGGATATTCTCTTAAGCCAGTGGTAACACCTGCAGGATTTCATTCAATTCCACCTTAATTAGATAATTGAAGCCTTAATTGATCTAAGAGGTTGCTTCAGTTGAATATTTGCATTTGGATTTTAGTCACAAGTTTGGGATTTTATTTCACTTATAAAATACAACAGTTAAAGCACCAATACAGTATATTCAAGAGCTGTGAGCAAACAGTTCAAACTAAGTGAAGGGTTAAGTTAATGATTGTGTAATTGATGGTCTCAGCTAGAACAAAAACCAACAGGCTCACCAGCACCAGAACCACTGCCTAAAGCCCTGGAATGTATCTGATTGTTCTTTTCTGGACAGATTCAAGAGCAGCAATACTGTATCTTTTCTATAATGAAACACCATATTTTTCAACATAATGAACAGACAATTATTATTATTTTCTATATACAATATCTATATTTTTGCACTGCATTTGTACACAACATGAATGTGTTTGACAATCAGGAGTTGCAATGTACTGTATACTGTACATGTAAAAAACATCAGTAATTTACTCAAAGCCTTCACTAGTATTTTCTGTTATCATAACTGACTTTTCTTAATATAGCTTAGTTTGAGTGAGATAAAACCATCTGTATCATTTAGCAATCTTTTTATTATGATTGAGTAGAATCTTTAAAAATGTTATCATGCCAACTCAAGGAAAACTGTGGATGAGCAGTCAATACAAAATGTTATACTAGCTAATCCAGCACATGTACTGTGCATACTGTATTTAACTGGCTCATTGCCAGGTGCCTCTCATCATTGACATAATTTGACAGCTTCAGTATTATACAGTATTATAATCCCTTGTAGGCGGTCAAGAATGTTTCATAAGTAACAATGGATTTTTGAAGAACTCTGAAGAATTCATCAAGACCTGTAATTTACATTTAGAATTCAGGAAATACATGATAATAAAATTAGAATGACAACTACATTATGCCCTTCCAAAGAAGCAAATGATGAAGCCCATAAACTGTTGCATATTTTAAAGAGTTCTAAATTAATCTAGCCAATCAATTACTGCTCCCATTCAGGAGTAAAATCACTGTATGCCACAATATACCTTAATGCTAATTAACTTTCCGTTAAAGTGCAAATTCCCCAATGGCAGCATTTATGTATATTTATAATGTACAGTATGTGACTCCCTCTTTACATATTACCCCTGTTTAAGAAGAACTTGTTCTCAAAAGCACAGTAACAATCTTTAATGCTCAGAATTTACACATAAGCAAAGTAGAACAGTTCTGCATTCAGTACATCAAGAGGGAGCTGGACATTGAGCTCGGCTCCAGTGTAACCTATAAGATACTCCTCAATATGCTGCTGGTTAGCTGCACACCAAGGAATCACATTAAAGCAGGGAAAACTTCTAAGCAAAGAGACTTGATTATACATTAGTAACAAGGTGAAATGAGTGATACACATGATAATAAAACAAACATTATTTCATTAATCAAATTTAAAATCAGGTATTAATATTTGATTAAATCATTTTTATTTCAGGAAAAATGAACTTTGAAGATCCATTATTGTTTTCATGAACATTTTGCGATTCAAAGGTGTCCATGAAATACATTAGGTAGAATTTATAATGACCACTGTGGCTCACTCTGAGAAGGAGTACTCTAAGGGGATCTGAAAATCAGTGGGACTAAGCAAAACAGGCACACAAATGTAGCTGTAAGGCACAATAAAACAGTGCAGTGTTCTTTATTTAAAGTGCAAGGAAAACAAACCATCTAATCGGTCAGGTGACTGAGGATTGCAAGTGATTTCACAAAGCTTTCTGGGGAAGGAGCTTCAACAAACACACGCCATCTTGTCTCCACCTATCGCAGTCTTACACCATTTAAAAATTGTTAGGTCCTTTTGAAACCTTCATAGGCTTTGTTTTTAGATAACACTAATCATTGCTACAGTACTGTACATGTGTGTACGACAAGGATCACTCAAAAGTGCAATATCTCGATTCCAGCTTTGACTGGTCAGTGGAAAAAGTAAGTCTTTTCAATGAAAGGACATGGTTAGAATTCTTGCTTTCATTTTTATGTAATGACAATAGGAAACTCTAAAAACAAAAAAACAAAAAAAAATTCCCAGTAGGGGAATACACCCTACCAGTAAGTCAGGAAAAGTCCTTCCTTAATACCTTCTCAATCCTTTACATCCAGTAGGTAGAGGTGCTTTTCCTGGACTGTGCTGGACTTTAAAATAGTGAAGAATGCATTTCACAGTACAGGCTCAAACACTACATTTCATTAAGAAACCCTAACCTTCTGCAATGTGAACACAAGAAATAAATGGAGTTATAATTTCATTAATTTATCATTTAATTTGTTTATAGAATTTTTACGTTGGGCTTTATACAAATGCAAAGTATTACTAGACTTTTGGTTGGAAAAGTGTTTGCTGCAAAAACGTAAAGAATACAGGAGGGAAGAGAGAATACAAAAAGTCTTTGAAGCACAAGTTTACAATTAGAGCGGTGTGCTCGTAATTGTCCCTTTTGTCAGTAAGCTACATACCCGAGAAGAAAGACTGCAAGGTGGAAAAGCACCTCTACCTACTGGATGTAAAGGATTGAGAAGGTATTAAGGAAGGACTTTTCCTGACTTATTGGTAGGGTGTATTCCCCTACCGGGAATTTTTAATCTCTGCTTCTTCCTTTGCAGCTCTCATGTTTGAAGCAGCTCCCTGTTCTAGACCCTTCAGTTTACAGTACTGTATGTGCATTTGTTATGTGATTTTGGTAAACACCATCTCAAAACCCAATAGAACATTAAACTGGAAATAAAGAATTGAACTGTTCTAAAAAATGACACGTTCAGCCAGCCACTAGGCCATTGTCTGCATTTTCATCATCCTCAAATATATTCCTTTAATTGCAAAAGCTCCAAAATTCATTCTGCCTAAGAACCCAGATGAACTTGGAGTGTGCCGCTTCATTTAATTGAAAATTGGAATGAGCTTAAAGATTGATTAAACCTTATGGTTCGATTTATTAAATGACACCCTCTCCATATGAAAAATTAAAATTGCATTGCCTGTGAAAGGGACATATTAAGGAATTTCTGACTTTTCAGGGTAAGTAATAAATCTCTTACTTGCATTTATAATTTACAACTGTCATAAACTGGCAGAATCTGCAAAAAGTGACTAAAATGATACACTGATTCAGGAGCACACAAATCTCTATACTAAAATATTAGTTTGGTGTGGACAAATGGGTTTTCCTCATATATTTAACCCAGTTCAATACAACATACTGTATCACCTGTAACTCTCTATTCTAAACTCTTTTGAAGATCATTACATGTAAAGATATTTGAAAAACCTCTTTAATCAGTCTGTGCACAGAAAATGAGGTGATTAGTATTATTACTACTATTAATAATTATTTTATTTCATATGGTGTCTTTTGTGTCAGGACATCTCAAAATACTGTGCCTACTCTCTCGTTAATAAGAATTTGTAATTAATCATCTGTATGTACATCATTGTAAGACAAACTTACAGAAGCATAAGTGAAATGTCAGGTTTAATTTTTCGCAGTTCAACAAAATTTCTTCTTGCTGACAGAAAGTTCTCTTTTTCAAAAGTCTGGGGAAAGCTATCCCTGATGTTTCCTAATTTTCATTAATTTCTTTGCTCATCCTTTGTTCTATCTTTTCTTCTCTTATGCTGTAGACCATTAATTTACTTTTCATGTTCTTACTCTGATCTGGTGTTCTCCGCTCAACGTGATCAGATTTTGAGGAACTATCTTTGCTGTCTATTCACTAAAATATTTAGAGCACTTACTGCAAGATCGGGTCTGCACAGTACTTGAAATGACTTTTAAATAATGACTTTCTGTGCATAGATGATCTTTTTAATGTTTTAACATAGGGAGATAATCACAAATTAAAGGAGTACACCACATAAGAGCTCTATATAATCTTTTGGTATAATTTACATTTGCAACTAGGCTCATAGTTTAGAAATCAATCAAATAAGATCTGGCCAAGGAAACATACCTTTTCAAGGAAATATAACAATAGGAATCTATATAACAATTTTGGGATTGTGTGTCTTTTATACTGTAATGTTTCTGTGTAGGAGTCCTACTGTAAATTGCTTTTGAGCACACACCATTACCAGTACAGTAATGGAACATCAAATGAAAGGATGTCTCCTTGACCTCAAAATGGGTATAATGGAATTGTATATCATAGAGACAGAAAACTCTAAATTCTGAATGTAGCTGTAAACGTAAATCAATCAACAAACAATTTGACTTTACTGGAGTATAAATATATCTGTCCTTGATTACAAATTGGCCATTATTGTCCAACAGTCTGTGTAAAAAGAATCATGTCTTGTTAAATTAAACAGATGTGTCAGTCATTAACCATATCTGTAACATCTCTTGAATAAAATACATGTTCAATCTTTGAATGCTTTCATGGCCCATGCTTTGTTTTGAAACATCGTGTTATTGAACAGAATTTTTAGGTGAAGGTCAAATTCTAATCTCACACTTCCACTTCCCTGCACATAAAATAATCCTGGCTGAACACGGTTCTGCACACATCTTTTCTAGTACTCTCCATTTTGCTTTGCATTGCTGGGACCTTATGGGACCTTTCATTATGTTCATCAAGTTGTTTTCTTACCACTTTATCCCTCCACTGGAAACAAGTAGCTCTGTGCCCACCATTCTGTCTTTATTTTTTCCTTTTAGGTCTCCTGATGTTAAGAAGCCTTTCATAAATTCCAAGCAACTGTGACAGCTGTCCCTATGGCAGTTCCCCGCCCCCCACTGCCCCCCAACCCCCACTTCCCTCTCCTCTTCCTGCTCTTGCCCACTATGTTTTCCTTTCTTCCCCCTTCTCTCTCCATTTCTGGTTGATCGTCCTGTACTGTGTCTAAAGTCCCACTCTTTATCTGTTGTTTTGTCTCTCCCTTTCTCCCCAGTCCTTTTTTTCTCTGTCCACTGCAGGAGTTCCCAATTGCTGACTCCAGCACCGCCCCCCAGGAGCGAGCACACAGCATCATCTGCACTGGAGCTGGACTTATTCATTTATCCCCACACTGTTCCTAGCCCTTGGCCCTAAGTAGCTACAGCAATAGGTTCCTCCCTCCTCTCATTTACAATCCACCTTTTTTGGTTAGACTCCAACTGGTCAGTGTCGGCCCTCTTTCCCTTCCCAGTTCTTCCAGCCACATACTGTACAGTACATACCTGATTCCTTCTGTTTCAGGAGTTCAGCTTGGAATACATTCTTACCCAATACATCTAATGAACAATCAGCACATCTTTTCCACTCTCCATGTCAGGCTATTTTTCTGGGCCACCACAGTATTTTCTGTCTCAGTGCTGCTCCCTGCTATCTACAGTTCTCTTCCTGATTTTGTGTTCAAAATCTCAAAATAAAGTTCCAGTCTCCCATAAACTGCACATATTTAATCAGCATCTACAGTAGGAAACCTTTAAAGTTCAAACTCTTAATAGTTTCAGCAGCATAGGCTTATTGTAGCACAGTGCTACAAAATAACTTTACCATGATTTTATACAATCATTCTAACACAGAAGTATTGTATAACATGTGAGCTTACTGGGACTTTCAAGGTAAGCAGAGGAAATGTTTTTCAAAAACTTAAATTTATAGGGTAAGCAAAAATGATTTTTTCAGTCACTCAATACAATAAATATGAGAATTATGCATTAAGAGTGTGAAAAAATGGAAAGAAGTGGCAAATATAGGTTGTTCAATTTAAAAGTAGGAAATCTGAAACCCAAAGGAAAGTAATAACTGAGAACAGACGAACAGAAACGTGGCAGTTTCATATGACATGTTGGTATTTATAACTGGGATAATGGCACTTCAGAGATGCTGTTTGCTGTTTTTGTGCCTGGGTAACGCTGCAGTCTTGAGGATGGATGGACCATAGGGTGATGAAGTGGATCTAAATCATTGTTTTAAGCACCTGTCAACACTTTAAGTATAGACTAAGTGCTTCAGCTTATATTACTAACGAATATAACAAATAAAGGGCGGTTAAAGATTTTCAAGAGCCCCAGGCTGCAACTCTGCTCGTTTACTGCTTCAGCAAGCAGTGCTCCCTATGACTCAAAGATTAAAAAGCTTAAAAAACAATAAGCAGTGAATAAGTCAATGAAAAATAAACAATTGGGTAATCAGGTGTTACTTTTAAATAGCAACATTGTTGGTTTTTACCATTAAAGATCCCTCTCCACGGTTTGATTATCTGAGGAGCTCTGTAGTCATTAGTAGGAGTTACTGAATACTAAAAAAGAACACTAACAGCAAAACATGCCACCAACTGTTAATATAGGGCACAATCGCATATGAAGAGATCTGAATTAATCAATGGATGGACTTTAAGAAAAGGAAGTGTCACAGCAATCACTGATTTCTTCAAAATGCATTTGACAACCATTTTAAGTATGATTTGTGAATTTTAGACTAACAGATTTTGTTTCTTCTGTAAAATTAATGTTTTCTAGGGTGGTGATATGGAGAAATGGTTAAGGATCTGGATGCTTTGTGTAGTGGCTGGTGGATTCTTGTCCAAGTCCCACATGGGGAAATCTTCCCCTGTACCCTTGAGTACAGTACTTTACCTAACCTGCTCTGCAATGCTGCTATAAATGAATACCAGAATTCGTATATGAAAAGGGAATGAGATGTCAAAATGTAAAGTTTTGCCAAATTAATGATAACATTTCTTTATCGCCTGACGGAACAAAACATCAAAGTGTGAAATTTAGAATTGTTTGCTTTAAAAGTGCTACAAGCTTTCCACAGTTGCTTTAACTGTTTATCACATTACATAGGGCACTCTTGGTCACATAACTAAAACCAGAAGGTGAAGCTTTCAAAAAGCCATAAAAGTATTCAGTCAAAGGATACAGGCTTGTTCTAAGATGGTAAAGATATCACCAAAAGACATGTTTTTGAATCACAGGTACAGTCATGACCAAATGTTTGCACTTCCTCTGCAATGTTGTAAAAATCTTTACACTTTTCAAAAAATTAAATGATGGTTTACTGTAACTGAGCAGTTTTTCCATTCCTTTACGTTTTATCATAGACTCTTCACTAGAGTTTAAACAGACACTGTAACATAATGTACCGACTAGGTCCCACTTCTACCTTATCAAAATCTCATGGGGTTTACGAAATCACTGGCTGGCAGCAGAAACTCTGGATAATTAATGGGTAGCTTTGTTGCTAGGATATTGAAGTTCCACGGAGGGATCTTAATGTCTTGCTGTTTTTCAGTGTAAATCTCTGAATGAAAAATGACTATACAGGGGTAAGTGTCCAGCATGTTATAAACATACTCTTTCACTCTGTGAAATTGCGCTGCCTAGACTGTAAGTGGTGATTAGCACCCCGCTGGCTGCAGCTGTAGTCAAGCTCTTTTCCTTGAGTAGGCGGATATATAGACACTACTTCATTAGCCTATCTTTAGGACATAAACACATGCTGTAAGTGTTACAAATACATTCAAACATCTAAAGGTCAGGCATGAGTACTTTTGGTGTCAGAACATATTACTTTCAAAGCTTTTAGGGAAATGCATCAGAGCACTGCTTTTTCAAGATGCTTTCAAGCTCACAACCCTTTTTCCAAGCATAAGAGATACTTTAGCAAATATATTTTGTGACATACAGTAGCAGAAAGTAACCAATTCCAAAATAACTGTTTTTTGGATGATTATTATATCTTAAGATGATATTGCAACAGGAATTGGCTTTTCTAAAACATAAAAACTTTAATCATGTCTATCCAACCATCCATTTTCTATCTGCTCTATCCAATACAGGAACACGGGTGAGCTGGAACCTATCCCGGCAAGAAACGGGCGCAAGGTAGGATACACCCTGGATGTGATGCCAGTCCATTACAGGGCACACACACACTAGGGGCAGTTTTCCCAGAAACCAATTAGCCTACCAGCTTTTAAAATTAGCCTACCAGCACTTTGGACATGGGGAGGGTGGGCTAAAAACTTAATGCTGATTACACCCCAGACAGTGCTGTGAGACAGCAATTCTAACCACTGTGCCACTGTGTCACCCTAAACTTGAATAATTAACTGAAAATAAAAATCAGTTACTGTTGTTTTTAGAAGCATAAACTCCTAGTATGGCACTTGCCACTGCTTCCTCAAACATATTAGGTCCTGGGCTGATTCTGATTTTAGGCATCTTCTGTGTGGAGTTTACATGTTCTTCATAAGTCTGCATGAGTTTTCTCTGGGTGCTCCAGTTTCCTCCCACCTCCCAAAGACAAGCTGGTGTTTCTAAAATGCCCTGTTTGTGTCAAGCAATAAAGTGACATCCTCCCCAGGGTGCAGTCTTGATTTGTGCCTCATGCTCTTGCTGTAAAGTTTATCAGGATTAAGACACTTTCTTATAACTAATGTACAGTATGTCTTTCGGAATACTCTAGATTATACTTGAGAGAGGGAATCTCAGGCAATCTCATGATCAGAAATCAAAGCTTTATGATTCAAACTCTTAGTGTACTTAATAAGGTGCCTACTGTAACATGTTGGGTGGTAATTTAAAACAAAATATGAAAAAGTATTTAACTCAAACTCCAGCAGAATGTTGCTTTATCACAGATTGATAATGACTGTAAGACCATATTGCCTCACTGTAGGTTGCAGAAATCTAATTCCAGGACCAGCAGCAAAACTCATTTGGAGTCTGGTTTGAAAACTGTGTTCATAATTAAATTTAGGTAGATTATCTGAAAGCAACAACAGTACAGCATAATTATTGTAGCAAAAACAGGGATTCAACATGATTTATTGTGTTTAAATTAATACTGGATGTTTTAATGAATATGCCACCATTCCAAAACACATTCTTATTACCTTAATGTAAATCTTTCCAGAACCTAATATTCTTTGATTATATAAACCTTAGACTGTTTAAAAATATCACGGACATTTTAAAAATTGATTATACAGTACCAATCCTTTTCACCAAAGGGTGAAATGTATACATATTTACACATTTGAAGATGATTCCCTGGCTTGTTTCAAGATATGGCTGGATGAGATCCTGGGATAAAAGAGCTACAAGAAACCAAACAAGACAGGTGGGTTGAATAGTGTCCTCTCACTTTCACATTTCTTAGGTTCTCATCTTCTTAAAGATGAGGGCTATTTCACACTTTTATTCACTTTGAAGGTTGTGCTGGGAAATCATTGTGAAGATATCCATCTCATCTTAAAATCATTAAGAATTTATGAAAATTACTATGAGAAAAAAACCACTTCAAAATTTATAGTGTAGTTAGACATAACTCCTCTGAAGCAAAGTTCTTTAGAAATTGTCTGTCTATTAAATATTTTGGTAGTGCCTTAGGGAGAATATTCTTCTTATAAGAATATGTCAAAGCCAACTGTCCCTATTTTGCCTGAGCATGACCTTATTCATAGAATATTGCACAATTATAAAACATCAGAACAGGTGCTATAATTTCTGTAATTATACGGCACGCTCGAGATTGTAGTGTGTATGAGAAGTAATTAATTTCCTTGTCTTATACCACAACCTCAGTGACTCTCTCTAAACACTATTGGAAAGACAGGTAAATAGAAGAAAACAGTACTGTACATTTCAAGGACAAGAAAGAATGTTGCATGACAGCACAAAGGAAGAAGAAATATTGTAGTGACCTGCAGAATCCCTGTTTTGCCAGGGAAGGAATTCACGTGAAGAAGCAACAAAGAGCAATTTATCTAAACTGACATGAGCAGAACAACTAGCTGTGTTCTAATTGTTAGTAATTAACCTTAATGGCAGAACTCACTGGCTACAAAAGTAGGATCAGTCCCATTTCTACTTAATTGCACACGCACTGAAGGAAAACGGTAGATTTAATCCATTAAATGAATTATATAGGTTATAGACTTGTCCACATCTAGCTCAACTATATTACAAGTCCTTGATCTTCCTAACATAATATATGAAAAAGGATTGATACAGAGGGTAGGTGAATCATCAAAAATAAGTTGCACTGCAAAAAAATAATTATTGTTCCTTATCCAGCAAGCAGTAACAGTGCTTATGAATATATAGTTCTGCCTCTATGACATTGCATACAAAATGTTATATAAAAAAATGTTAAACAAAATGTTGAATAAAGAAAGTAAATGAAAATATAATCTAGTTAGAAAAATCTAAGTATAAAAAAACCTGAAAATGGAAGTTCAGGAGGATGTTCAGGTCATAATGTCATGCACTTTCTCTCTCCTACATACCTCTCTCGCATCCCACCCATCTATTGTACACCTACAGCTCCCTAGCTCATTCCTCACAATAGTGAGGGGGGTTAATGCAGCCTTATCCTTGTACCTACAGTAGGTTGCCATTGCAATCAGCTAGATGAGTCACATCAATTACTCTCTCCACATCTTGCCCCTCTATTGCATCCATTAAATTCTATCCTAATTACTAATTCTGTATTTGACATGGATGTTCAAAAGATCTGCAAAAATTTGTATCCATAAACACAGCACGTATCTGAAGACAGGGTGTGCTGAAGAAGAGATGGGCTTTCTTCACCACTGAAAATCTTTCTATGGCAATGACGATGGGGATTATACCTGAATGACATGGGCACAGGGCATCAGCATTCAAGGATCTACACTGTACAGAGAAATTAAAGTCAAATAGAAAGGATGAGGATCCAAAGAAAATCTGTAAGGAACAGGGAATAGAGTTTAAAAAAAGAACCCAAGGGAAAAACAAAATTTCAACAGACCATCTAATTAAGAGCTTATACCTAAATGCCAGGAACAAAATGTGAGAGATTGATTCTACTGCATTAGCATGCTGTAACTGGAATCACAGGAATGTGGCTAATGTAGAATGATGCAGAAGAATTCAACATTATTGGATACACAGAGGTCCAGAGAGACAAGAAATATGGAAGAGGTGACAGTATAGCACAAAGCATTACAAAGAGCTGTCGGGCACAAGAATCAAGGGTCTCATAATCTGTATGAGCCGGACTTTCAAAAGGCTGCCAACCACATGAATTCAGATATCATTTTTCATATAGTCTTCTATAATGAAATCAGGAATGCATTTGTAAAACAAGAAGTGGTTATAATGGAAGATTTTAACAAATCTAACAGTTTGTAAAATAAAACATCAGGGGTTGAAACTGAAATAGTAGACATGAATAACAATTGCTTTCTTACTCAGTTTATCAAAGCACCTCCTTAGCAGAATGCATGTATTGATCTAGTTTTTTCAAACAATAAAGACAGGGTAAGTCAAACATACTGTAGGTGAGAAAACCATTAGGGAACTGTGATCATAACGTGGTTCATTTTGAAGTTTATTTGTGCAGGTGGAGTTCAAAACTAATACAGTATGTATTGTTTCAGGAATGCAGCCTATGAAGGAATTCAACAGAGCTGTGACCCAAAAAGTTGAATAAATTAAATCAGAAAAATATTAAGAAAGATTTCTATAAAATATTTAAAAGGACCAGAATCCAATTAAAGAAGATGAGTAGAATAATTGTAATTGTAAGTAATAATTGTTAATTGTAAGTACAGGCAGATAAGGATATTAGAAAGTCCAAGAGAGACATAAAAGCATATTGAAATAATGGATACATTATTTTTTCAGTATTATAAAAGAAAAAAAACACCCATAAACTATGAAGTAACAAGTCTCAAAGATAATAGGAAATCTTTAGACATTGAAAGGGAAATGTCCATTTTGTATTCTTCTGTTTGATAAGTGACTGAGGACAAGCAAGCCAAAATTCTATATCACATAATATTAGCACAGAAAAGAATATAACAGGATGTAAAACAAATAGGTTTCCAGGGCCTCATGGTATTCCACCAATAGTACTTCAGAAAATAAGTGATGTTATTCATCGGCCATTAAAAAACTCTTCCAATAGTCTTTCAAGACAGGGGTTGTACCAATGGTGTAGAAATTAGCTAACATACAGTAGTACCCATTCAGAAAAAGATTTTAGACCAATTAGCTGTCTAGTACACAAAGGGGCAAGGCAAAAATAGAGTTAAACTGTTTTTGAGAATCCACTAGTTAGCAGTAGGATTAAGGGCAGCCAAAATTATACACTTGGCAAATACCTGACAGATGACACTTCATGTAGACAACTGCAGAGAACAAAATGGACCAGCAGAAACATAAAGCATAAAATCAATAAGATTGAAGAACTTATCTATTGAAAATATTTAAATGGTAAATGCTGGCAAATAAGTTTCATCTTCTAAACAATATGTGTAAGGTGAACAGAATGAAAGGATATATACTGTAATTAAAAGTACAACATTTTTATCAAGGAATACCATATTAAAAATTTGCAACCAGCTAGCTAGGCCTACAGTAATTTTAAATGCTGTACACACTTTTGGTCATCACAAAAATGCAGTATATTATTGGTCTGGAATCAGTGCAGAGAAGAGTGGATAGATACATCCGCTATTCCTTTGGAAATTCAAAGGAATGTCCAAAAAACAAAAAGAACCAAAACCAAAAAGATAACATGAATATTAAGGATCAATAACTAATTTCAGCTCATTTGTCTTTTTTAAAAATGTGCAGAGAAAAAAAATTGCACAGAAGATAAACTATAATACTGAGTAATCATGGATACTTTGCTGCAGTGTGTCCTATTGAATTACAAGTGCGTAAAAGAGTAGATATTTATGACCTGGCAAGAGCCTTTAACCTTCTTGTAGATACTGTTCTTCTGTCTGCTCATGCCCTTTTCTTCCCTTAAAGTTTGATTTCCATTGCTGAAAGGAAATTTCAAAACGTCACCCTTAAGCTTACTAACCTTTCAGTTAAAGGTTGCCTGCTTAACAGAACTATTGATTGTATCACACATGCATATTTCTGTGACATTTCTACTTACAGTATGTTAGGTACAGAAAACATTTCTTTTTTAAAATAAAAAGGTGTTTATCGGATCATTTAAATAGTTTTTTAATGTAATTGTCAATTGTCAAGTGTTCTGGGCTCTGTCAGTTTTGTCTCTAAGACTCTCAGGTCTCCAGTCCTATGATCCCTAGCTTGTGTTTCATTTGGATTCCTGACCCCGCTTTGTCTTGACTTCCTGGATCACCCCTGAGCTTATTATGGTCCTCTGTGGACTTGGCTTGGCCCCTGCTTGTTTATTTGTGGATTCTCCCTGAGGTTTACTACAGTGTCTTTCTGGATCTGACCCTCACTTCACCCTGACCACATCTTTTGCATCCTTGTGCTTTGTACTTTCTGCATTACAAAGTTGGCTTTGCCCCTGACCTCTGCTCTGAACTGTTTGCCTAATTCCCTTGCCTTACTGTCTGTGTGTGGCGGTGTGTTTACTGCCTACACTGTACTGCTGGTTTATCTAGCCAGATGGCTCCCTGCCTGCACAAGGCTTCACCTTACAAGTTCCTTAAGCGGTTTTGTATTACAGCATGACTGCAAGAGGTGAAGTCTCTGATTTTGAAAGAAGGATGATAGGCGGAGAGCATTTCACAGGAGCTTCAGTGACAACGACAGCTCAACTTGCTGATGTTTCACAAACAATTTTGTGTGAGGTGTTGTCAGCATGGAACTCTGAGAAGCAAATGGCTACAGTGGGCAGATGCATGTACTCCAGGATTGTGATATCCATCCAGAAATTCAAAGAGCAAGGTGCAACAGGGAGCGCTACAGGAGGTCATTCTTGCCGTCTGCCATAAGACTGTACAACGCATCCACCTTGCGTCTTGGCAGAGGCAACATCGACAGTGACCTGTATCTGGATTAAACGCATCTACACATCTACTGCTACATCTGTTCTCTTCTTCTTCTTTTTCTTTTTCTTTTTCCCGTTTACAACCACTTTCTGTGCAATATATGCCAGGGACCTGTGCAATACATTTATATTTATATCTACAGTTACATCTATATTTATATCCATATGTGTGATATGAGTGTGATATGATTTTCTGTGTACTGTTCTGTTCTAGTTTGTTCTTGTGCGTCTGGACTGTGAGTAACTCTTGTATTGTATTGTATGTATTGTACTATTATTATATAATTCGTTACATTGTGGCTGTGTTGTGTGTGTTAAGCTGCTGTTGCACTGCAATTTCCCTCACGGGATCAATAAAGTATCTATCTATCTAAAATGATTGAGCAACTGCAGATCAATTAACCAACAATTTAAACCTGGGAGAGAGCAAGCATCAGTTTAATCAAAAATTGTCTACTGAGAATTCAACTGAGATACAATAGGCAGGTTGCAGGGCACAAAGTTCTCATCACACCTGGCAGCGCATGTCTAGTGCATGTTAATTGGTGAGGAATAGAGAAATGTGATATGGTCTGATTAATAACTTCACCATGTTCTCACCAAGCAGACAAGTGTATACTATGTCGACTGAGTGCTACGGTTTCCTCCCATTATCCAAAGACATACTGGTAGGTTAATTAGCTTGTGGGAATGTTGGCCCTGTATTCACAATGGTATACACACCCCTCACATGTTCACAAAAACTTTGGTTAAAAAGAACAACAATCTAACACAGGTTCTGGCAGTCTCATTAGGATATCACTTGGAGGCTTGTTCACTGTCCATTTAAGGAAGGATGGGAATGAATTTAACCTTCACTAATGTAAATAAAGGTACTGAAGCTTTTAATATCCATTGTGAATAGAACAGTACCTAGACACCAGTCAAATAACCACACCTAAAACACTCAAAGCTGAGGCTGTGTCCCCGCATATTATTCTTTTTCAAGAATGTCAGAGAAGATTGATACCATGTACATAAGATAATACATCTAACTAGCAATGCAAGGTATACAGAATGCCAGATACAATAGTGAAGCTTTTAGCCTTATAACTTTTTATCATCTGACTCAATACTGTATGTTACAATATCATCATGTCATATTTCAATAAGATAGGGCTAGAAGTGTTTTAAACAATTTTTGTTATTTCTAGGGTTTCCGCAAAGTAGAAATAAAACCTCTCAAAAATAAGATGCATTAGGTGATGCAGACCTTTAAGAGGGATACGAAGAAATATAACTTCTGAGAGATATTTTAAAAAGGTGAAAATACTGCCATTGTAATGTAAAGTTTAAGGTATAGGAAAAGTTTATACAGTAATTCAAAAATGTTAGCAAAATAAGCATGCAATCAAAATGACCACATTCTTTGGTATTTAAAAGTTTAAATATCATGTCAGAAGCAGTAAATCTACTGTAAATCTCTTCTAAAAGGCCATAGAAGCTTAGCATATTGCATATAATACAGCAATGCTGTCACTTCAGTATAATGCCTGAAAGCAATATCTATAGCAATAAATATCAAATCGGTGGCACAGAAGTTAGCCTTGCAGTGCTGGGGCCCTGGGTTCAGTTCCTGGGGTGCTATCTGTGTGGTGTTTATAAGTTTTCCCTGTGTTTTCCTCTGGATGCACCAGTTTCCTCCCACAGTCCATTAATTGACTTCTCGGAAAATTGGCCCTGGGAAAAGTGAGTGTGTGCATGTCTATGTCTGTGTGTGCCCTGCGATGGACTGGCATCCTGTCCAGGTTGTATCCCACTTTGTGCCCATTGCTTGCTGGGATAGGCTGACCTTGCTTTAGATGAAGTGGTGAGAAAATGGATGGATAGATAAATATAAAAAACAGAACAGAAATATAGATTATAGAATTACAGATAACAGATCTATATGACAGATAATACTGTACATGGTCAAAATGATATTACAGAGTTAGTATCTGATGTAACATCTCTGAAAACTAACACAAGAATGTTGATTCTTGCTGATTAACATTTGGTTAGACTGCTTTGAGCTGCGCTGCCACTCTTCCTGTACAGTTCCAGCCAACTGATGTTCCCGGTGATGCTCTAGTTCTGACGGACCGAGGTCAGGTAACCAGTGTCAGGAGAGCTGGCTATGGCAAGACCTGAATGATACTGTATACTGTATAATAAGCCAAGTCATTGTAATCCTACAGTAGCTCCCTATGATCTTGGAATGTCCAGTTGGGAAAACTGATACTTCTTGATTGGCTTGCAGGAAAAGAAAAACTGCTGGCACAAGAAATTTGTCAATTTTACTAAGCAGTAAAATTATAGTTAATCTGCACCAAAGGCATTATTGTGCTAAGATTTCTCCCCTCATCACCATACTTCCAGTTTGTTACTTCTTGGTTTGAACAACACAACATTTATTCACTATGTCTATGTTCTTGATGAGCTATCAGTGTAAAATTAATACTTATGCACTTTCACTGTTTATCAATATACTTTACCTTTTATAAGAACACAGCTTGTATTTTCACTCATTTTTAACACAGCCTTCCTATATTTACCTGCTACAAATGACAGAACACAACACATTTGGTGAACTGTCAACATCAACACTGCCTCTTGTTATAGATGTTTACACTCACTGCTTTCAGATCTGCTCACAAAAACAATAATAACACTCAGTCCAAAACTATTGATACACAGAAGTGTGAGAAACAATATTCTGTTGTCTGCTCATAAAAGAAACCTGTTGCATGGGCTATAGTACTATTCTAAAACTAATTGCAAAATCCAATTTAACTGTTTAAAAACAACAAAAAAGAAAATGAATTGCACCCTCAGGATAAACACTAAAACAGAATACATTTCAGGAGAATAAATCACTGCATAAAATATATTCAACTAGAGCGTTTTTTAAATCCCTCAAAGTGCTCATTTTACAGTGAATCTTCAATGTTATTTCTGAATTATGTAAGGTGAGCATTTTATTCAGTAGGTTTTGGTCCTGTTGACAGACAGAGGTTCAATCTGCTGTATCTGTGTGTCAAATACATTACCTCAGTTCACAGAGTGCATGCACAGTCTGTCATAAAGTCAATACAAATATGCACAATATGATATACATAAGAACTTTGTGGTACAGTGAACAAAGATTGATGAGATTTAAAAAAATCTTTTGTAGTAAGGTTTTGAAACTGGTCATGTCAATATAGTAGAGCATGAAGAGCATGAATTATTAGTGAGAGAAAAAATTCATAGGTCATTTTCACACATTTTAGATTGGCTCTGGGCCAAATCAGGGCCATCTTTTCTCAAGTGTGAACACTCCCAAAATGAAAATATGGCCCTGGTCAGATCTAAACTTAGGTCTGCTTCTTAAAGTGGCACAGGTATAGCAACTGTAGGACCAGGGTTGATCTGCTACTGTAAATGAACAGGAGGTGAACATGTCAAAACCAGGAGAATAGTCCCAGATAAATGCTAGGAATACTCGATGACCTTTAATCCTCTTTCCCCATATAGCACCCAGCTGGTGTGGACCTGGCACACAAAGAGGAAATGAGCACCAGCTGAACAGACACACCTGTGCAGAAACAATCAGCACAGGGATAAAGGATACACTAACAAAGGCTGATTTGTTGTTTGCTGTATAACAAGGGCTAAGACAAAGCCAGAAATCAGGAGCTTAAAGAAATCATTTCAAACTTTGTTTAGAGAAGAAGCTGGACCTGAACTTACTAACTTCATTTGTAGAAAAGGCCTCTAATTTGTTTTGTTTTGATGTACAGTATGCTGCAAAACCATCTTTCTGCCCAGCCTGGTGTAAGAAAAATAACAAAGTTAGCTAAAACTTTTAAAGACAGAACTAGGCTCTTTTTTTGGTTTTGGTTTGTGTGCCTTCCCAGATACTGTTAAAGACCCCAGTGTATTTCTTAACTTACTGTACTTTGATCTTTGTGCACACTCTTCCTTCAAGGGCATATTCGCACCTGGCTCCTTTGGGCTCTGTTTTCCCAAATTGAGTTCAATTCATTTCGTGTGAGTGCACAAAGCAAATTTTACAAAAGAATTTAGCCCCCTTCATAGTTATTTTAATTGAACTGAAGTGGGAATTTTCAGTGATAGTGTGTCCTTGTGCCTTCTTATAAACATGGAAAATCCGATTAAGGTGAGAGATGGTACAGTATATAACTTTACATTTGTTTTCATTTTTTATTATCAATAACAGTAGATTTTTGTTTGATTTTCATTGTACTGTATTGCATTTTTTACAATAGTTCAGTAGGGGTTCTGTGAATTTACTGGTGCAATTTATTAATTGTAGCAGTAATAATGAGGTGATTCGTTATGAATATTAGAAAATAATTCAATCAGCGACACACACACACAGATTCAATACACGAGATACATTTATTAATACATAAAATGTGCATTTAAAACATATAACAGTCTGCCTGGATACAAATGGCTGATCTTACTTCGAGGGTTATTAAAATACAAGGTACTATATATAATCACGAAGAGATACAAACAAAAAATATGCTTCAGTATACCGTTCGGCTATACTATCGTTAATCAGTCTACATTAGCTACTCAAAAGTACATACATTACTCATATAAATTGAATTGATATCAACTTGTGTTGAGGTAACAATTGAATTCTCGAGATGCAATGTAGAACATTGGGTTTATTTATCCAGATTTCCTGGCACGAACACCAAAAACCAGCTAGCGGCTGCATCCAATCGCTGCAGCATTAAATAGGCGTAGACCCAGCTTTCTCTGGCTCCTGGACAACCAGTCGGGATGCAGCTCGGAGTCGGACGAATTAGGAAGAGAGATTTCTGTTGTGGTGACGCAACCAGCAGTGTCTCTCTCAGGGACCTACTAGTAGTCTGACTGACTAGTAGAAAGTGTCTATGCAGAGGGTGTCTGCGGGTCCAAGCAAGTCACTCTTTAGGGTGAAGAAACTTGGTTTGCTTTCGGTGTAGCGCTGCTGCTGAATAAAAATGTATTCAGATTGTCGACAAGAGTCCAAACGTATACTGAACGGTGATCAAGCGAAGCGTCCACATTGGCATTGGCTAGCGATTTACGTATGGGCATTCCCTGGGCCGACATTTTGCTGAAACAAGGTTCCAGTCCCTATAAAGACAACACTGGCTGTCACATAATTGTCCCTGAGGGTGTAAAAATTGGCCGGAGAAGCAAAGTTTCTGAGCTGTGCAGTATCTCTTTAAACCAGAATCAAAACCAGACAGGTGATGATTGGTTGAAAGTTTAGTGGGCATTTCAGACTTATGTGGGGTTACCACACCCTGCAGGTTCCAAATTGGTTGGTCAAGGTGAGAGGTGAGTAACAATGACCTCTGACATCTAGGACCGCAATCCAGATGTTCCCAAGAATCTCACAGACAGATAGGCGCCAGGAATGGCCATTGATCATGTTAGCCATTTACAGTACTACTTGTGCTGATACCCCTTACTTATTCAGAAACAGTTTGACATGAGCACAAATTCAGGCAGTCACAGAAGGATACAGTATTACTTGGGAGCTTGTTAACTGTCCTTTCTTCTACTTCTACCGAAGCCTTCATTATCCATTAAAAACAGGACTTACCTTGTCATAAACAGGAAATATTATGCAGGTGAAAGAAGGACAACCTTGTATTATTTCTGACATCAGTCGCAAATAATAATGTGGTGTCAGAAAGAACAACAATATTTTGTATCTGGGTGACTGATCTACTCTCCAAACCATCAAGCATTATTAGAGGCATCCACTTTACACTGTTTATGTGGTGGCCACAGAAACATCAATTCTATCTTTTCAATAGTGAGCTACATACAGTATTAATTCAAGTTTTAATCACTAACAAGCAGTCTGTAGTGACACTTAGGTCTGTGCCTGCATTACTGAGTGAATTAAGGACTGAGTCACTGACTGTCATGACGATGGATGTTAAAACCATGGTGACTGATTATCTAGTCAAGTGGTGACAAGTACTGTATATTCTGAAAAGAAGAGGGCTCAGAAAGTAGCCCTGGGGAACACCAGATGTCACAAAATACTTCCTGTATGTCACTATGGACTTACTGTAATACTGTAAAGTATATATCATACAGTATATCAGTTCATGTCAGGGGATATATCAGTTTCAACAACATGGTTGAGCAGTTTGTTTTATTCTCAGATGGCTTTTTTTGGAAAGATGTACTAGATTTTCAATTTTAAATTTTAAATGTTGTGATTAAATAATGAGCTGTTTGTAAAGCATTACATACTAAGTGAAGGTTTTATGTCACATCTTACCACCAAATCATTATTTGTCACAAACTTTACTAAGAGTATAACCAGCTTTAAGCATTCACTTAAAAATGACACGTTCAATGAGCAGTATTTCCAGTCCACATAAAACATTACACTCATATTATTTAGCCTTTGAGGTATTAATGACATTTGAACTCAGGTTCTTTTTTAAGGAACAAAAATGAATCTACATTAAATAGAACATCTTATTATGAAAAGAAAATCTGAAAATATTCAGAATCCCCTTGCTTGCTGACATGAACTTTTCTAAATTTTCTGAATTTTTTCTTTGAGCTGGCCAACTGTGAAATTGCTGCCGAATTGAAAATGTTTGCAATTCCATTCTCTCCACACAGTCTGGCAAGTTGTTAAACATGTCATTACACATTCATTTCAGTTTTTGCCACATGTCATTAATAATTAATTCTGTTGGATTTGTAATCGTGTTTTATAAAATGTGTACACTAAAACCAACTTTTTGTTTCATGAAGTCAATTAAAGTTTCTAGTTTTAAGGTAGAGTAGGACCTAATAAATATATGATACCAAATGAACAAAAACACCAGCAAATACTAATTATGAGGATTGCTTTATTCCCTGAAGGTGATTAAGTCTTAGATTAAGTCCAAAGATGTGTTGGTTATAAATAAAGCATAATAATAATATTATTGATAAAACTGTTATAAATAAAAAAAGATATGAATATGTTTTAAATAAAACATCTGTAATCATTAATAATGTTATTAACAGCTAATGAGAGTTCAATGGAGTTTTTCTTTTTTGCCTGCGTTATTAGTGTAATATGTGTATTTCACAGCTCTTTGCAATACAGTAATATTCTATGCAATTTTTGACAGCATAATAATTAGGTTTATGTCAGAAAACACTGTTTACTTACAGTACATTTACCACCATCATCACTTTTGTTTATAGAGCATAATTCATGTCAAAGTGACATCTGAACATGCTTAGACAAAGAGCTAAGTAATAAATCTTGGTCAAAAGGGAAGAAAAAGTGAACATCAGGGACCAGTAGCTCTCACAAGTACAATCTGAAGAATAATGGTAGACCAGTGTTAGAATTTTACAATCTAAATAGTTGATTATAGGATCTCATCCAGCCACTTCATGAAAAATGAGCACTGTTTTTGACAACATGGCTGTTCTATATAAATAGTTGCATTTTCCAACTTATTTGAAGGTCTTACCCAATGGGAGAGCTTTTTACACACCTATTTATTAGTAGATGCTAAGGTAATCATTGTGAGAATGGCTGACAGACAATAGAAATATTTCAATTTGAAAATAATTAGAAAACATGTTAAAGTTAAAATTTGAAAAAAAAGTTAACATAAAAAAGACTTCCTACCTGATATAAAATAAGCTTTAAAGGGGGATTTTTCGATAAAAAATAAAAAAGAACACATTCTAATGATATACTTTTTCAAAGAAGGTAAAAATGCTTTGATGTTAGTTACTGTTTGAAGGAACTGGCAAACCTTGCATTTGAAAAAATGTGGACCGTGTATTGGAGGAAAATGTCAATTATACAGAGTCCATCACTGTGCTTAGAGATGACAGACAATAATCAAGATGAGATCCAATACAGATACAGAGAGAAATGTACTTCCTTAACTTCTCAGCCTACAGAGCTTGTTTCCTACAAGAACAGTTTCCCTTTTATGTTTGGCTCATGTACCAAGAACGCTTTCATGCAGTGAGGATGAAAAAGAAAACGCAGCTGTAATCACCATGGAAAGCGGGTAAGAGATGTCGTTCAGCTTTTATCAATGTTCTGGAATGGGCAATGTCTTGATATGCTAAGTATACAGAGTTATACAGGGAATATCACTGGGAAAATATGAATGTCACTTTAGCCTACTTTTAAGCAAAGCATTTTTATAGCTAAGGCCAAATAAAATTGTGCCAATGATACAATAACCCATTTTCTCGTTGTTAAAATTTTTAATCTTCATCTGTCATAGAGCTATCTGACTATAGAAGAGCAACAAATCAAAGAGCTAGTCAGAGTATCCCTAAAATTCAAGGATTTGCATCTGTTTGGACTAATAATTGTTAAAATAAACCAAGGAGTGCATAAAAAAATGAATCCGTGGGGGTGATGTAATCAGTGGAGTACCACAGGGATCTGTATTAGTACCACTATTCTCCCTGGTATTGTACAGTACAGTATATAACAATAATTGTGATTCTGATACAGTTACTGTAGTAAAACTGTCAAGTTAATAAATTATGCCAAAATAGTAGCACTAGCAGAAACATTCATATCTATTAATGATATTCAAAAAGATTTAGAGAAAATTATAGATTAAGATAAACTTTTATCTATCATTGAAATGTTAGGATATTGTCACGGACGTCCAAAGGGACAAACCGTGGAGAGCAGGAGAGCGGATAAAGACCCATATGCGTAGCGGCGGAACGGGAAAAAGGCCCGGGCTCGTTAGTGCAAAGAGTTCAGGAGTGCCGTATAGAAACCTATGCCCTCAGGTAGCGGACGTGGGGCGACCTGGTGCTAGGCGGGTCTCAGGACATCCGAACGTCAATGCTGAGCGAGGGCGGAGTGCAAGACCCGGAAATATATAGCCCAAGGGAAAGAGAGGGACCAGAAGGACAGCAGGCAGGAAACTAGGGACAGGACAGAGAAGGAGCGCCCTCTGGCTGCAGAGGGCATGACAGATATATAGTTAAAAACAGAATTTAAATGAAAAGGATGTTATGTTATAATTGAATGATTACACAGTTAAAAACCCCTACATAGAACAGTTGTGGTCAATCCCGATCCTGAATGGCCTGTGTAACAGGTTTTTATTTACCTATGACCTTTGTTGTATTGTGTTATATTCTACTACTCCAATTTATTTTGCCATGGAACATAACTGGTTGAAGCTACAGTGGAAATGCTACCTGAATGGATTAGGAAGTCATCTGAGATATGAACAATGACAAGATGTCCAAGAATATACAGATCATCAGACATGCTTAACCACTCAGGCATTTCACCTTAAAAAAGCCAGGCAAACCTTTATTATATATTATTTGTATTGATGGCAGACACAGTTCATCCCGTCATAAGTTTTTTTTTTGTTTTCTTTTTGTAGTCTGAAGTACATAATGACCTCAGGGCTTCTCTGACCTGTCTACCCAAATTGTGTCTAAAAATAAGCAGTTGCCAAATTATTGTGTGTACACTTTATAGAAAACCCCCACTTCCTCCATCTTAGAACGTAGCAAAGTACTATACAGGTACTGTGTGTGTGCATTTTCCACCCTGAATGCTTGTTAATTTTTATGGAAGGCTGGATTCTGCTGAGATTTAGATTGTGAAGTGGTTATATCTCCAGCAACACATTGCTACCCCTCCCTCTCTGACAATTCTCAACCCACTTACTTTATGACACATCATACAACACAACACCCTGGTTTTAGGTGTTCAAACCATAATAAGCAACTCATCTGAGACAGAGACCCTGCACAACATTAGTTTTGTAAATCCCACTTGTTTTGCATGTGTAATGTTTTAATGGCTTGTTGAAATCTTGGGAAGCTTGTTACACTAATTGTCATCTAGATGTCTTTCTGTTTTCTACATATCTTCAAATGAAAATAAATTATTTCAGAATTAGGATGATTGTAATGTGTCATAATGAACCTCACATTAGAATTTACTTTATTTTCCCCTCTGCAGTATTTTGCCCACTGTTTAGCCGCTGGTGAAATTGTCTCCCATCTTTGTTTCAGGTTGACCACACAGGGAGTGCCAGGATAATCCACTTACAGAGTGCAGCTCTCCATCTGTTAGTATCAGGCTATCCTTGATACCTCTTCTTTAAAGGAAAGAATGAAGGCTTTTTATTGCCTTATATTCCTCTAATCCAAATGCAACCTTGTTTTGTTGTGTGGCGTGTCTACGAAAAACTACAACAGCAACAAAATATTCTCTAAAAGGCTTGCTAAATGGAAAAGGTTGCTAATGCCAATACAGATATTTGCAAAATCCAAATAATCAATCATCTGAATTGAAGATTAAATCAAGATAATACTCTGTCTTTTCACCCTGTGGCTACAACCCCATTTAATTGCTTCTTGGAAGTCCATCATGTCACCTCTAACCTTTTCTTTATTCTACCTGAAGCAGTATCATTTTCAATCATGAGTGAACTGCACCAGACAAAATTAATTGTAGCTTTCAAAAGTCAGGATTGGGATCTTCTAAAGATCTCTGTGCACATTAGTATAGCCCCTGGGCACACTATCAGGTTTTTCCAGTAATCTTACAGTATATCCAGAAAAACAAGATCATGCCCATTCTATCTCATGTCCAAAATTTAAACTCAATTAATACCCCCAGGAGTTCATCTAGCTCAAACGACCTTTTCAGGATGATTCACAAATATTAAAAAGCTATGAAAATGTAGTTTCATATTTTAAATGTAAATTAAAATTTACAGGCGAAACACTGAATCAGCCCGATACCTCTAATTAATAGTAATTACACACTTAGCTTTTCTAGTTCAATCTCCAATCTAACAAAATGTCCTAGAATATTCTTATTTTTATTTTTGTTTTGCGACTTTAAGACATTTTACAGTAATTTACATTTATCCCAGATTTTTCTTTTGGAGTAAAAAAATAAGAAACAGAAACAACAACATCAAAATGAGACTTGAAATTTTTTTGAGGGTTTAGTAAAAGTATTATACTTTTCTTAAATAGCAGTGCTCCATTTACATTTTCTGTAGTGAAGTGGTGTAGGTAATATATAGTGTAGAGAAGTGGTTATATAAAACCTGCTTTTTAAAGAGTCTGACAGAGAGACATTTATAAACATTCAAATTAAAGCTGGGCCCTCAAATCACTGCCATTGTCCACTGTTCTCTAAAATGCCATTGTTGTATTGCGGAAAAGAAAGACATGAAAATGTGACCAAATGGAAATTGTATTTGACTGAAATTCATTAAATGTTTCATACTAGTTTTTGTAAGCATTTAAACTATATTGCTTGATAATCAGAACAGCAGTTCATATTCATGAGAATCAGACTGTGGAAAGGAGTAAAAATGGTTTTGGGGAAGAATATAATAAATGGACTTTCAAAGTGTTTTTTTTTTTACTGAGCTGCTTACTTTCTCCTGTGAAGATGCAGCTGACATTTCTTTCTTGTAAGAAAATGTATATTGTGGCTTTTTTAAAGAAAAAAAAACAGTCCTCTGACTCAGACTGTTGACTGCAAGACTTCTTCAGTCCAGCTGTGTCCGTCTGCCACAAAAAATTAAGCCTGAGGATGCACGCATCATGGATGGAGGGTTTGGCATGAATGCGGTCTCCCGTGTTTTCCCTGCAGCCTGAGCCCTGAGTTGTCCTCAGCCTTGCATTGTCTGTAGCTGTCTGGGTCTATTGTCCAAGCGGAGCATCACTTTAGTCTTTTCTACTTTCCACTTCCACTCAAGTATGTTTGCATTTTAATATATATTGCAAATACTCTAGTAATACCTCATCTAAAATGTCAGTATATACATTACAATAAAGATATTGCTGCTCTGCAGTTAGTTCAAAGGTGAGCATCCAGATCCACTCTGGTGTTTAAAGGAATGTCCTACACTGACAGGCTGAAAGAACTGAACTTCTTAGTCTTGAACAGTCTACAAAGGAGACCTGATTTAACTAGTCAAAATGTAGCTGTCAGCGGTGAGGGTTTTTATAGCTTTAAAGTACGCAAACAAGCATTATAGGGCATAAAAGAAAAGGTAGATGTACAAAGAAAGAAAAAAGAATCACAACAGAACTTTTGAATGTGCTGAAGAAAACTTGGAGAAAGATGAATGAAGAGAATATTTGGAGCAGGGTCAGGAAATGATTGGCGTATCAAAGTCTTCTAGCCTAGAGGGGAACACAAATATATTATTTTATCATGTTTATCAGGGCTATATATTTCATTATTAATTACTCTTGTTTTGCAAATCAAAGAAGAGTTGCAATTTTCCATTCTTTTAAAGGCATTTTTTTCTCATTAGAGATAAATATACATTTATTCTGTATTCACAATGCACCTGCTATATACTGTATGTTGTGCAGTGTATACTGTACTGTACGCAGTATCGTCAGATACATTGTGGTACTCTTTATGGAGAGTATCAACCAAATAAAAGACTATAATGTTAGTAACCGTGTTTTCAATATGATTCTTTTTAATTAGATTTTCTGCTCTGTGCTAAGGGATTTTTTTTAAGAAGATATCAACCTAAGAAACGTTCTAAACATGATGAGGCAATTTTGCCTATCTAGCTCATTTATCAAAAGAAACCAGGGTATTATGGCTGGGAAGCTGGGAAGCTTGTTTCAGACTGCTACAAAACTTCAGTACTTGCAGCATGTTTTTCTCAGTGATACAATACCAGAAATCCCCTCACATTTTCCCCATTTTTGAATTTGTCCATCTTCTTGTTTAGATTTAAGCAAAATAGAGCACTACCATAGTAACATTAGCTGCCTTGACACAGGAAAAATTCAGTGTGTATGCCTAATAACACCAAGCACAATAACAGAGCAGACACAAACACATCAGTCTCTATACTCAAGCCAAGGCTCTGGCTTTGCAATTCACACACACAAAGTTAGTCAGAGGTCTAATAGTATAAAATACATTATATGATCTACAATCTAATGACTTTATTATAGAATTAATGCACAAGTTCCATTTATTTACTATGACATTTATACCAGAGGCATTAGATGATGGAAAAGTAGAACTAAAATAATAACAGTTTTGAGGAATAATGTAACATCATCTAAAATTAGGTTTCCTTGTGACTTAGTCAACAGGTGAATGCAGGTTGAGCCCTTTAACCCAACTCTTCATAGTTCGATTGCTTATGTCTCAAGTTGACAATAATGAGTATTCCCCATGTGACACTGCTCAACTGGCAAACCACAGCTGGGTCAGAATGGGCATTAGCTAGCCAGTGTCTTCTTGATTTTTGATGAAACAGTGACTACACTGACTATTTGTGTGCTTCTAAACCTAGAGTGTCATCACTGAGATCTGATCCTTGGCTCATTCCTCACAAAAGAGAAAGGGTTTGGTCAGCCAGATCCTTATGGACAGGCTGGTGTTCCCTCAGCTAGGTGAGTTACACCACACAACCTCTAATACATTTTGTCTCTATGTCATACAGTATCTATTAGGATCTGACCGAACTGCTGAACTTGCCTGTGGGGTATTGCTGAATAGCTTGGGAACTGCAAAGGCACCAGCAGAGTTTTGTGTTTCTTCTTCATTTATTTTTTCAGTATGGAATTAGCCTCTGCTTGTTCCAATGTTAAAGCCTGTGGCATGCCGAAAGATGACTGGCTCTGACAAGAAAGAAAACATTAAATATTGGTCCAGACATCAAAAACAAAAATCTATGGAACCACTCCGACCACTTTTTAAACAGTCAAAAACACATTTTAAAAAAATACAAATTAAACCTAGAAAAATGAGAGACAAGATTAGGACCTTTTATTCTAACAGACTATAGAAAATCATTTTTACAGAACTTGTCTTTGTGGGTTTCACATTCTAGGAGGGATTTCTTAGTTTCCATTTTTAGTAGTTATCTTGCCCTAGCACATGCTCCTGAAACTGACACCATTTTTTCAGATAGTATCCTGGGAGAAACTGCAACTTTTACAGTTTGTAATGTGTCTCAGCATGCTCATGCTGACTTGTTAAAAACCCCTCACGGCTGCTTCGGGAAAAGAAACATTCAGATTTTTTTAACAGAAAATCCTCCAAATCAAAATTCTTCGGTGAATGAAATTCCCTGGAACCTGCACAATTAGAAAGGAGTGTGTCTAAGATGTAGGAAACCGACTGTATATGTCCGTAAGCAATGATGATTAAAAGACCTCACTGTCAAAATGTCTAAAATGTTGAAAGTATGCCTAGAGGCTCGTAATTAATGTTTTTTTTTCTAAAGAGCATCCACAGCAAATCCAGTCAACTGCCATTCATTACTTCAGAGCTTAACCAGCACTTGGACTAAAACTTCCTTTTCTGAAAACTAGAAAAAAATGGCAAATATGCTTTAAAAAAACACACATCCTAAGGGTTTGGGCCTGGCGGATGGGTGTGACTGAGGGTTTTTGGTACAACTCAGCACTATCAAGCTAAACCAGCTGGCTGCCCGGTTACTGGCTGAACTGGACATATTTAACAGCTTCTCTCATCTAACAGCTGCTGCTTAAAAGCCTGCAGATACAGCATCCCATACAAGAACAGAACGGTACACTCCTGTACAGCGCTTTTGCCATTTTAAACCAGTGTCAGATTTAATTCACTGCTTATATAGTATATATATTGTACTGTTTTATGAAATTAAATAAAGTAAAAAAGCAAATGACAATGAATTATACTGAGACCTTTTTACAATACAGAGCCCCTTCTCCTCATCAAAATGAGTCTTGAAACAGTGCTAATATTACTATATACAGTATGAATATTGAAGCTCTAATTACTCCTACCTGTAATTACTAAAATAAAGTCCTCTCACTGATTAAACTGTTGGAGTTTCAAAAGGAATAACAACACCCAATAATTAAATGAGTTTGAGGATGTTTCTTGAATATTTTGGTACTGTATAGTGAGATTTGAGTTGACTTGCTTAGCTCAATGCCAGCCCCCTGGCCATGGGACAAAGAGGTTGGGACCCCACTCCCTGCAGTGTCAGGAGTGAAACAAAGAGGGGGTGGAGGAGGGATGCAAAAGACAGCATCTGAAAAGAGAGGGATCTGTGTATGATATATATCTTTAACTTAAAGAAATGAGGCCAGGAGGATGATTTGGAACATCATGGATAAAAATGTCATCACCCCTTCTGAACTTCAGTCACAAACCGCCACTTAACAAGAAGTTGTGAATGACCTTTAGAAAATGTTAGAGCTCCTCTCTTCATTCTGCACAACCCATGTATGGTACAAATTGTACTTGTGATGTTTGTATGCATAACAGGCACACTGGCTTGCAGATTTTGATCTCGCCACAACCATGGTACTGTATTTCTCAGGGAAAAGTAAATCACTTTCTGGGAATGCTGCTTGAAAGAGTGGAACTTAAAATCTTAGATCCTTTTATCCACTTTTTTTAGAATATTGTTTTCTGCCTCTGGGAGGAGGTACCAGATCCCCTGTATAAAAATTAAGAGGGAATTTACTCCCTATTAACCTAAAAGCATTTGGTTAAACAATGAAAGAATTGTTTGTAAGAATGGGTTTTCTTCTTATTCATATTGTTTTCAGAGTCTTTACAAGTTAATTTTCTTTTTTTAATCTTATGGTACTGGAGTTTGGATTGAGCTATGTTGTTAAACGTTGTATTATGATACTGCAGTATGCTGTTGTACTGTATTATTGTCATAGGTTTGTGAGCTCTTGATGTGCAGTTCCCTTAGAATTTAATTCAATTGAATTCAAAGTTATGCAGCAAATTGCAAGGGAGTTCAGGGTTCATCCATCTATCAACACTAGATTTCAAGAATCAATACCAACAACATGGAGCAAGTCAATAATTTGGGACGAAAAATCATTCCTATTAAGTTTTGAATAGGTTTTAGGGAGTAATTACCATTTATTAATACTAATGTCTCTTTAATGCATAGAACAATACACTCCTGTACAACCCATGTATGGTAAGAACATATCTTAAAGGTAACAACAAACATGTCAGAATCTACACAGATTTGATTTATCATTACTGACAAACAATATGACACAAAGAAAACGTAACAAATACATTTAAAATTGTTTGGTTGCAGACAGAATATTGCTCCAGTATTTCTGTAGTGCAACAGAAAGTCTTCAAGGAGACAAGGTATTCACATACAGTATTTTGATGCAATGTCTTCCTTTATCATTTAGGGTGTTCTCCTCACTGGCCTTAGGTCAACAGCATTTTATGCATTAGTGTAGATTGTGAGAAGCCAAGTCCATATTCAGCAGATACATGGAATGCTGTATTGGCCCTGTCCTGCTCTGCTGCAAATATGGTAACAAATTAATACAGATTCAGGACCAAAAGTGTGGACGATCCCCCACTTGTGGTAACTCTCCATCTCCATGATCTACAGTATACTTCTGTATACCCAAAGAACTCCACTTATTAAAACCATGTAAAAATGTGCATTCTAAACAGTTACACAATAATACAATTAGCAACACTATTACATACACTGTAGGAGTGAACAATTTACTGTGTTTGAGGTCTTATTTGCTGGGCTCTAGTGGCATCCCATGGATATACTGTAACTATCACAATAGCCAAGACCCACCAAGGTAAAGTTTGTTAAAACAGAACATAGATCAACAAGTCTTAAAATAATGTTAGTCCAGGACACTTGGAAATCTGTATTATTGATACAGGAATACAGATACAGTACTTCTATTGTAATACTGTAAATCAGAATTTTTTTTAGAAGATCATAATACAGAGCACAAATTTAAGAAAGTTCAGTAAATACAGCATTCCAAAATTAAAAAATGAATAATAATTGTTTTAAAAGTATAATATAATTTGAAAATGATTGACAAAGTCAAGGACTTTGTAGAGTGAAAGAAAAGAGGGAAACCCCTGCTCTAAAATATGAACAGTAGCATATACCAACATAAGATAAATCTTTAGAAATGAAACCCTGCTGTTAAATAGACTAAATATAAAATATAATTTAATTGAGGGAAAACTAAAATACATTGAAGAAAAATATTTTTTGTAAATTTTGTAAAATACTTAAGCTAATAGTGGTGGTGCACTAGTAAGCATTGCTGCCTAGCAGTGCTGGAGTCCTGGGTTCAATTCCTGTGATGCTATCTGTGTGGAGTTTAGAGGTTCTCCCTCTCCTCCAGGTGCTCTGGTTTTCTTCCACAGTTCAATATCCTACTGGTAGGTTAATTGGATTCTGTAAAAATTGTCCATTGTGTGAGTGTGCGTTTTTGTATCTGTGTGTGCTCTGCGATGGACTAGTGTCCCATCCAGGGTGTATCCTGTCTTGTGCTTGTTGTCTGGCAGGACAGGCCCATAACTGTGTATTGGATAAAGCAGTTAGAAGATGAACTTGAACTTGAACTTTATTGCCATATGTAACCGGTACATGTACTGGTACAATGGAATTCTTCCTTACAGAAAGTCTCTCGATTGTTAAAACAAGTGTAAAAACACAAAGTGCAGACAGTGCATCAAGACAATATACAAACAAACAGTAGACAATGTACAAGCAAACAAGTAAACAGTTTGAATGTAAACAATGCAGACATGTAAACAATGACTGGAGATGTGCAATAAATAAGAAATCATAATGAGGTAGATGGTGTAGATGTGGATCAAGGAGCATGGCTAAATGTGTTCGCCAATCGCACTGCTTTTGGATAGAAGCATAGAAGCTATTGAAGAATCTAGTGGTAAGTGTCTCTATGCTTTTGTATCTCTTGCATGAGGGTAATGGGGTGAAGAGCTCATGCCCGGGGTCTTGACTGTCCTCTGTGATGGCCAGAATTCTACCACGGCAGCGGTCCTCATAGAGCTGTTTAATCTCGGTGAGACCATAGCCGATGATCTTCTGGGCCACATTCAGCATTCTCTGCAGTGCCTTTCTTTCTGGTTGGACTTAGTTTAATAATGTCATACTCACCCTCATTGGGCATCATGGAAGACCAATACATTTGATTAAATATTGGAAAAATCAGAACTGCTGGTATTGTCTATACAGGTGTTCCTACTTCAGCAACAATATGACTGTGACTCACCAGGCTGCCTAACTACAGTTTGATCTTCAAGCATAGGCTACCTGGGCATCATTTACTGTATGTCTTCTGCTGGCTCGTCTGTCTCTGAATTGGGTCTGGAAGATCACTTGTATATAGCAGAAGTTCTGACAGTTTTGTGGAAGTGTCAGTAAATGGATGCCCTTGCAGTACATTAATGGGGAACTGCTGGTTAGTCAATTTTCGACACAAAATAAATTAATTTAAAAAAATAGACAAATTCTCATTTAAACAGAACATTGAGAACTTTGTGAAAATACTGTGTGGTCGCCATGTTGTCACAAACTGGTCTCACCACGGATGAGCGTGACAGTTTGAGAGAATTGTGACTTAAACTGGTCCTTCCTGCTTACAAGTCACTATAAATTACTAATGTAATATGATATACAGTACAAGTGAATAAATACAGGTTGTGCAAGCAGACATTTCACTACACAGATGTTCCAATGTGATCTGCTTGCAGAGTTAACAAGCAAATAGTATTTGTTGACAAACCATCTCAAAGCTGACATATATATTTCTATTGGATTAAAAGAGATGTATCACAAGCCTGCTTGTTTACAATGCAATAGGACTGGTTCACATCCCCAGACGTTTTGTTGCCTGAATCGCAGAAAATGACAGCAATGTAGTGCTATGCATACCTTGAAATGTAGTCTATTTTGTAATATAAATTGAATGTTTTACACATTACTATGTACGTTTTACTTTCATTGTGGTTTGAAATGCACTCATCAATGCTGATTCTTTCTAACCCTGGAATATAAAAATAGCGTTCCTGTTCCCTGTTAAGGTATGGCAGGGCCTAAAGCCACCTGAGTAAAACCATCACTTTGCACAGCATTACATGAAGACCTGAGAATTGTGCTTCACCTATTGGTAGATCAACACCAGTCAAGATAACGCATTATAATCTTTGCATAAGGCCAATGCCCCAGATGCTAAGAGTTACCAAAGATTTTGGCATCTGGGTGTCAAGTTAATCAACTGGTTTGCTGAATTGCGAGACCTTAGCTGGTAGAGAATGCATTAACAAAAATCAAAAATCAAAATCAAATAGAATGTGCAATGTACGATAAAGTTTATCTCAAATCTGTGGTTGTAATTCTAAATTGTTTTAGTACAGTTTGGAAATACTTTCAAGGTCATTCAAGCTGAAAAACAAATGTTTTGGGTTAGCCATAAAGCCTGAATAAAACATCTGATTCAGAGCTATTACAAAGGATTAGTTATGTAACAAATTGTGTTGGGTCAATAAACTAAAAAAGGAAGAAAAGTAATGTACAGATTGTGCTGCAGAATAAAGGAATTATATAACATCTTATCTAACAATCAGGGAACCAGATATTCTATTTACTGTATACTGGTCCTACACTGTTTTCTAAATTTAAAAACAGATTTTTAAATTAAAAGAGATTTTTTTGATTTGATTGAAAATTATTTAACAAAAGTTATATAACCAAAATAAATTCTATGGAGGTACCTGACTTGAAACTTTCCAGTGAAGGGAAGTTTCCAATTTAGGTTCCTTTCAGAAAACAGGTCAACCACAGGACAGTTCTGTGGAGTTATATCTACTGGCTATGAGAAGTTTATGGCTTTTTTGTGTGTAATACTTACCCTAGTAAGTATTAGTAATCAGTATTAATTCTTGTGAAGCGCGGAAAAACGGTTAAGCCCAAAGCAAAAGTTTAACATTTCCAGAAAAAAGATTTTGAAATGGTAAAACGTAAAATGGGATAGGAAATCATGGAAAATGGATGGTAACATTTTAAACAGGTTCTGCTTGAAGCTTTAGTCCAAAAGTGAGCAACTCAAGAGTTTTAAAAAATGTGATTCTTAGAAACAGCAGTTTTAGAAAAGTGAGTACAATAACTGGAAAACACAAGGAAGGGGAATACTGCAAATAAAAATAAAATGAATAAATACTTGTTTAATTTATCTATTTATTAAATAATCAGTACTACAACAGAAAAAGAACCATCAAGGATAAAATAAAATATATCCTGAAAAATAGTGGGGAAATTCTAGATACTGAAAGTGACATTGCTGATGTTGAAAAGAGCTAGGAAAGAAATCAACAACTTTGCTAAGGGACCCAAAGGACATAGCTCTTTTATGAGTAGTATCAGCATAGGGGAGGCAGAAGGGTTTCTGGTACTAGAAGCACTCAAAAAGAATGAATCTCCAGGACCCAATAGAGTCTTACAGTATCAATTGTACTTAAGGAAAACAGAAATGTTATTCAGAAGCCAGCAGTAAGTTTACAAAATCCTCAAAAGCAATAAAAAAGGCAGCTCAGAGGACACAGTGTGGATATGCATTAAAAACTGAGAACAGTGATACGTGCACTCACGTATACAAACGGTTACATTAAAGGGTTGTAGGAGTATGGCCCAAGCTACCCAGTCATGCCATTGAAGTCAATAAACTGGCTTCTTTCAAGAAATAACTGGATGAGATCCTTGGATCAATTAGCTACTAACATATGAGCCTCCTCTCAAGTGCAACTTTTCTAATGTCTTCCATTTATCCATTTTCTAGCCGCTTCACCCAATACAAGGTTGTGGGGGTGCCAGAACCTATTCTAGCAAGCAATGCGCATAAACACAATACACCCTGGACTGAACACTGGTTCTTATGCTCTGTACACTGTAGATAATAATAAAATATAACACATTAATGAACAGTATACTGTATGTTTCACAAAAACAATAATGATAATAACAGCTTGAATGGTCTATTTGCATTCTTATTTTGCAAATAAATTACAAATCCTTAAAAGACTATAGATCCCTTTTGTGACAAGAAAATTAAAAGATAATACTTATAGAATACAGTAGACAAAAGGGGATATGAAAACAATTTATTGTTTTTTTATGAAACCATCCCAATAGTTTCAGAGAGCAGTGAGAAGCATTATACTGCACAGTGAGTGCATAATTAATTAATATTTTACTCTAATGTGGTGCTGTCTCGTTATAAGATCTAGGAAGCAGATATACAGTACATTTATATTCTTGGTGCAAAAATTATTTTCCTTGCATTTAAAGTTGATTATTTATATTGTTTTTATATCTTAGCAAGTATTAACTATTAGCCTATAGCTTGGCTTCATATCTACAGTCTATGAATAACAATTATGAAACGTGACATTACAGGGATAATTTATGCTTAGCTCATGCCATTAAACAGATAACTGATGTTATGCGAAGACTCAAGTAAGCAAGCTCACCATGCATTTTAGAATACCAAAAAGGATAAAAATACTGTAACAGGGGACACTAAGAAAGGCCAGTGCTACATATGAAAATGGCAAAACATCTCTCATCATTTCCTATAAATAAATATGTTTAAATATTTAAATATATTACAGGAGCTTGTGTCACATTAGTTTTGCTTGTCATTTTCTTGCAAACCTTCTCAAGTTTAATAGACTATTACCTAGTCTATTAATACCAGAAAAATAAGGGCATGTCAAATAGCACAAATGCAAACTATATTCAGTCATCAGTTGAATGTTTTTGCAGCAGCGACATCCAGACAAAATTTGAATCTCTTTATTTCCCGAGTCCACGTAGTAGTCTGTCCATTGTCACATTTTAGAATATCTACAACATGTGGCAGCTTTCCTGGTTTGACAGATGGCTTTTACATTCTGAGACAGGCAGAATATACTCCAGCAACATCATGCAAATGAACAGTAACTAAGCAAAAAGAGCTTTTCTTCTGAAGTACAGCTTCAAGCAAGTTATCCTTTACCTTTGACCCATCCAAATATGTCCCAAATTCTTCTTGATAAGACTCCCTTCAGAATGTTGCAGCATGACTGATGTTTTTGTGTGTTCTGTCAGTGAAAAAACACCTTGAAACTGACAAACCACCACCATGTTCAAAGTTCAGAATTCCATTTGCTATTGCACTAAATTGACACTTTTTTCCCTTATGGGAAAGCAACACAAAAAAAATTGGTATGCACTACAAACACTGTATACCGTAGCAGTACACTAACTCGGGAAATACTAAAACACATTGAAATGTTTTTTTTGTAACACTGGGTGTCTGGATTTTCTATTTTGAAAAACGGGAGGTAAAATGAAACATTCATTTTGTAAATATTTTCCAAATATGGCCCAATGTCACAAGTACATTAAGAGTGTGTGCCCGGACAAAGGTTCTAGGCAATAGGTGTCAAGTTAAAGTACAGGGAATGGAATTCATAGCCATGTTGCAATTACAGTTTGAAAACAAAATATCTCAGGTCTTTTTTCCTCCAGTAAAAAAATAAATCAAATTAATAAAATTGCTTATAATAATAATAAGAAGAAGAAGAAGACTTTAGGATTCATTTTTGGTGGAAGCAGAAAATAAGGATCTTATTTAAATAAACATCATTCATTGGTTTGTGTTTGCACTTTCTTTCTTATGCTCTTTGTCCTTTGTGCATTAGAGTGTTCTAAGAATGTGTCCTAAATTTATATATGAAAAGCATTTAAATACAATGAATCAGTGCAGGCAGGGTCAGATGCACTCAGGCCTTCTCCACTTCTTGGAAGTGGGGAAAAGGGTTGTAGATACAATTCAACTACATAGAAGGGGGTGAGAATATTGGTTTCAAGTGTACATATTGCAATTCATTTTTTAAAGCATTTTGTTCTAAAATGTTAAGCTCAATGATGATTAAAAAAGTGCAATATACAGTATGCGATTCTGTAGGCTGAATTCAGCATAATGATTATGCAGAAACCAACTCTTTATTTTGTAATGTAGAAAGAATAGGCGACATTAATGTTTTTAATGTATATTCCTAAATTTATCACATGTAATTGGTTGCCAGAATATTAATTATTTTAAATAAAATCAAAACAACGAATACAGGGTTCTTTCTTCAATTCAAATTCTTCAGCTGTGTCCTTCTGCTTATTTTAATGGATCAAAGTTCAGCATAATTTGTTAGAAGCTATACTTCTGAAGAAAGCTGTTTTTGCTCATTTTCTGTTCATTTGCAGGATGTTGCACAAGTACAGTTTGCCTGTCTCAGCATTTAAAAGCCATCTGTCAAACCAGGAAAGCTGCCACATGTTGTAGATATTCTAAAACGTGACATTGACGATGGACAGACCAATTACCCAGTCAATATTTTAAGCAAGAAATGAGAAAGTTTCTAATTTCTTTTCATTTTCTGATCCTTAGAAATTCTCAAAAACTGTTTTACATCAGTGTTTTTGAACTTAATCTGTAAGGGAAGAAAATAGAGGGAATTCCTATATTGATCAATTTTTTCATGCAAGCAATATAGAGTGATGAAAACAATATTTCTTTATTTCCTCTAGTTCCCTTTGCAACAATTTGCCACAGAGCACTTTACGGAATTATTCAGAATTGTACAGTAACAGTAGACCATGCGGGCATGAAGGAGACAAAAACCTCATCTTGTTCAAGAAAGATTACAGAGTGGGAAGAAGACACTGCAATTCTAAAATGGTTCATTAGTGTGGAAATTAAAATTAGCTTAAGAACATAAGAATGTTCTTAAAACAAAAGGATGACATTTAGCCCATGTGGCTAGTTTGTTTGTTTTTTTGTCTTTAGCAGTAAATTGAGCCAAAGATCTCTTTCCACTGGAGGGAAGCCGGGATAACATCTTAAACAGCATGACTGAATAGCCTGTTCCATACTTCCACAATCTTTATTGTAAACAGAGCCCCACTTCTCAATTGTAAATGTATTTCCAGGTAGTTTACAGCTGTGTTCCTTGGTTGCTATTTCACTGTTGATTCTGAAGATATCCATTTAGTTGACTATTTGTGAGCACAGTGGTAATGGCTGTGAGGATTAGGAAACACAGAGAATACAGTTTAATATAACTATCCAGTATATCCTAATATTCTGTATGCTTTTTATCGCTTCACCACATTTTATGAAATTGAAAATTGTTTGATATGATTGATATGCACCTAAATCTTTTACCATTAGTAGCCTTTTCAAGATGTGTTTCCCATCTTAAACATGTAGTTTACGGTTTTTCTGCCTGTATTGCACATCCTGCACTTCATTACATTATCTGTTAGTTGTTTAATCATCCCTAATTTTTCTCTTTTGAATTTCTTTTGCAGTGTTTATTAATCATTTTCTGTTGGTGCTATCAGCAAATGTGACTAGTTTGCAAACTATATCAGAATCTAGATAGTTGATATAAATTAGGAAGATAAGTGATCCTAATACACATACAGTACCTGTGGTACTCCACTAATTGCATTACTCCAATCTGAACCTTTACCCCTTATCTTTACCCTCTGTTTCCTGCCTATTAACCAATTTTTGATCTAAGTAACAAGGATGTCCTAAATACCTAAGGCTGAAATGTGAAAATATTTTTTTCCTTAACAATTTTTTTTTTATTTTCGGAAAATTTAAATCTACATACCATATGCTTTGTTCACACACCTTACTGCTGTTGCTTCTTCACAGAACTCTAGAAAGTCAGATGTATTGGTTTTTATTACATGGTTCTGTGCTGTTATTCTTTTTATGGATGGCATTTACATAAGCAATTTTCCAGTCAGTGGGCATTACTCCTGTCAGGAGACTGCAGAAAGAGTTTCATTAATGATCTATGAATAACAGTCCTTAGTTTCTTAAGTACAGTTGGTAGAATTAGAGATTTCTAGTATACAGTATGTAACACTTCTGCCTCTCCTATGCTAATATTATGTAATATAGACCTTTGTCTTTCCTCAGCCTGAGGCATGTTGTTGATTTCTTCCTTGCCAAAGGTTTCTACGTAGGTGAACTATTTATACATCAACCATTTCCCTTTCATCATCTAGAAGTTTACCTTCATATACAGTAGTAGATATATTTCATCATTCTTCATAGCTGCTTTAATGTTGTAGTCCTGGAAAATAATGCTTATTGCAATATTATTTTCTCTCTACAGGACTTTCTAATACTTTTAACACATTTGAAATCACTTTTTGTTATTTTCCTTTAATTGGATGCTGAACTTTTTAATCATTTAATACTTTGAAAACATTTGAACTGTTTTCTCTACTGACTTCTCATTTTTCCTGTTCTAATTTGCTTAAGTTCTATCTGATTGTTCCATATGTTGTTTTTCTGAAACTGTAAACCTTTGTTTTTGAACTCTACCAGTAGAGCATACAGTTCATTCACCTTTTGCCACTCAGAGATAAAGCCCACCCTTGATTCTTGTTTTTGATAAGACTGTCCATCACTAATGCACTCAAACACTCAGTTGGTAGGCCGATTTAAACTTTTTGCCTGTACTCTTTACTGTGACATTGCAGAGTAACTAAACCATTAGTCAGTCCCTTATTATGGAAGCACAAAACATTTTCTAGTACTGTACTGTATGTTGAAACAATTCAAAAATTAACAAAATCACATCTACCAGTGAAAGTCTCAGTTCAAAAAAAAGTGATTATACTTTTTTATTTAAAAAGTATAAGAACCTGACTGAACCTTGCTATAAACAAGAAGCACTGGTATAAAGTGCTATAGCAAAATACATCACTTAGTGCAAACATCTGTTAACCCTCATTTTATTTTTAGCTATACTGTAGCAAAATGGGCACCAATGACCCATAACTGTACTGTACGTCACATATTTTGGCCAAAAGGTGGCGCAGCTCCCATAACTATGTGTAATTGATCTCATTATTAGCATGTACCGCACAGATGTTATCATACTGTCTTATAGAGGAAATACTACAGTATATGATCATAGGCAATTAACAGGGTCTGCATTTTCCCCAAATTTCAGTTCTCTTTATGACTGCACCTTGATAAATCTCTTACTTTTTGAGACAAGAAACAAGCCGGTAGTGGTAGATGATGATACTGTTGTTATTAAAGTGATTTTATCACTGACTTTGCAAGCATTTAGTTTGATTATCATTTTTAACTAGCTAAGCTGTATATTACCACTATTGGTACGTGAATAAGTGACATATTATCAATACCCTTGTTTTCAAAATCCCTATCCAAGATCGGCAGTTTTTTTAAATATATATACATTATTTATTATTTAATTTCTCTGAACTGAGAAATGCAAAATTAAGGCTTCCATTCTTTAACAATTTCTAGCATCCTTCCTCATATTATTTCACTGCGATCTATAACAGTCCTAATGATATTTTAGCCTATGGCCTTTATCATTATATCATTATTATTCAAGGAACATTTATCGGTCCACTTGACATTCATACCCTGATAGTCCGCAAGTTTTCATTTGCTCAAAATCACTTGCTATCAAGGCAATTTAGCTTCTCCATTAAAAAGAAATAAATACCTCAGAACCTAATAGCATCTTGCAATAGGAACACTCAGCATCCCGAATTTAGCGATTAAATTTCAAGATCATTAGACTTATAACATGACATTATTGCTTTAATGTTTAAAGTGCAATTTCCTCTTGGTATTGGTATTAAAATGGTGAAAGAGACCTTATATTGATCAATTATGAGAAAATATGCACTTTGAACCAGTTGCTATATTCATTCATGGTTGATACAAACAACCAGCCTGAACAATACACTGCCAAAACCTGCACATACCCTGAGAGACCACTGTCTGATTTTAAACAATATGGGATTCCACTTTAGAAAGTGAAAATCAATACAGTGCCAGACATAGCACATCTTTGTTTTTCTGTGGATGAACAGCACAATTCAAATATACTCTAGTGGTAAACACCCCAATATTTATCCAGAATTCAACTTTGAATTATTTGCTTTTCCAAAATTTTCCAGGTCTGGTTGGGAAGTTTGTCTTTGTGGAGTATGAAGTGTTGTCCAACTTGCCTCTTCAATGGGGAGTCACAATACTTACAGTATGCTGTGTGGTACTTAGTTTGAGTCATTGCTCTGCTTAATTAGTGAAGCTGACAAGCAGCAATCTTCTAAAAAAGTCCAATACATTTACTGTTAAATGTATTAGACTTTATGACACGACCATACAAGCAATTAATTAAAATGTATGCAAAGTCACTTTATGTGCACTACATAACAAATGGAAGCTGTAATAAATTTGAACGCTGATGTACTGTACAGTATGTGTACATGCAGAGAAGTATACCACATATGTATTTGCCATTAATTTTGTTTACCTGTCAGTCCATGTCAATTGTTCCATTTTTCCATATTTGCAATGACTAAATTGCAGTGAATGTGGAAAAGTCAGACACAAGGATTGATAGTATTCCCCCTGTCAAAAGTATGTTAAAATTAGATAATGTATTTATGTACTGTATATGCCTCGCTGTTGTAAACTTACAGCTAACCCTCAACTATCTAGTTTGCTAATGAGGTTTGCACTGTGCAGGATGTGGGTGTGTTTACAGTAGCAGTATACAGTAGGAGTGGAGTGTTTTTTTTGTGTTTGATTAGAAAACGTAAGACATTTTTTTAACAAAACATTGATATTTGGTGGACCCAGGAAGAAAACTGAATTATACAGAGATCTGGAATTAGGGTTAGTGGCAGAGTAAGAGAGGAAAAGATAGGAATAGTGTAAGTATACTTAAGTATACTCAAGATTTACAGGAACAAATAATTACAATGACCTCAGAAGCTTCAGACATTAAGCTTCATGGGGACTATTGGGATATTTTTAGTTGTTTTTTCTTTATGTACCATGCAATTGGTATCAAATAGAAAAAGACATACAGTATACAGTATGTATTCAGCATTCTGGCCTACCTTTAAAATCCAGTCTCTAAAAATGAACAGTGTGTTATATTGTGTCCTAAATTGGCATTGGTATTAATTAAAAAAGATAACTCAGGACCCTCTTCATCTGAATACACCTGATTTTTTAAATTTGTACCGTGTGTACAATAAAAAGCACTTATACTGATTGCCTGTTTTGATACATGCTACGGAGATACAGTATATGCAGTGCAACATGTTTCATCTGAGATTCCTCTCTTCTCTTCTTTCTTCTGTTGATATGGACAATATTCACTTAGTCATTGAATGTCAATGACCAGCAATTCCAATTACCATTAATCTTCCAGCACTCTTACATTAGAGCACTCTAATAATTGTATAAAAATTTTAAGTACACAAGAAGGAAGAGTGATTCTGAAAATATGTTCCAAAATTGATAGATTTGCTTAATGTGTACCAGTATATTTTAATTCAGCTTCCGCCTAAAGTTGCATTTAAAGACTGTTCTTAGACTCTTAAATTCAAATGATGTACTGTAATCAAGACAAAAATAAACCTAAAATCTCAAATAATCATTTTATAACTAGCAAGAACACAACAATGTTTCCATACTTCCTTCTCAGACTCCTCACCATTGAATTCTTCTGCTTTGTATTTGAATGCACTCTACAGTATCTCAGTCTAATTTTTAGAAAGCTGTGTTTCCACGTAAACTGATATTACTTGTGATGATTAAGAGCTACAGCAGTTAATAAGCCCAACCTCAAAATATGCCGCTCTGAGGGAATGGAGAGTAAACAAATTATTTAAAATGCAAACTCTGCAAACACTCCAATGTTGTACTTGATATAGCTCCAATGCTTTTACTAAGAGACACTCTGAACTGCCTCTCTCCTTGCTACAGTTTCATATATCAGGACGTTTTAGCAGGGTATTTTGTTACAAGGCAATACATAGCTTATGGGAGTCAGAAATTTAATGGTATCTGACATTAATTATGCAAGATGAATTGCATTTTTTTTCTTCTTGTGAATTTCCACATTACAGGATCTTGGGGGGAATTAAGTCATACAGTAAGTTGTCGTAATGTGAACAATTCGCCAAATCCACCCTCCCTAATTCCTCCCTATTCCTGAATGTCTAACATCCCCCACAATTACCCCCAAAGCAGCAGAAGCAGAAGGATAGATTAGAGAGGTTTATTTGCACTCTTGAAACTAATGACACTTGATAAAGTAAACACAGTGCTTCCTGGGAAAGCAATCTGGTAGAACAACAGGCAAATATTCACAACAACTTGTGGTTTTCTTACTGCTTATGTCCACTCATGCACCCTGCTTTTATTTTTAATAATGATAGTATCTGCCAGCAAAAACACATATCAGTGTTTGCACCCTCACTGTCAGGTGTCACTATGGAATGTCATTAGTGTGTGTACAGTGAGGAGACATACCAGCTGATAATAGCCTGAAGCTGTCTGCTCAAATGACATTAAAGTGATGGAAATGAAATTCTAGGTGAGAAACACAAAGGTCTTCCACAAGGATTTATTTTTTTATTTGGTTAACTTATATACTAATTCTGAGGCAAATAGGAATGGTGTAGTAATATTAGAACACTGTTCTATTACAATAATTTCAATTTCAATTACATTATTGTTAATGTTTTAATACAAATTAATTGCCAGAAATCCTGTTTGAATTGTAATTGTTTGAATTTTGTTTTTGCAAAATTAAATAACCATTAATAAATAATAAATATTCAACAAAAGCTTTGACTTGGTATTGTCAGACCACATATTTATAGTACACACCCCATTCACTATCACCTGAAAAGTACTGGTTTCTCTTGAAGTAAAAATGAACAAAAAATGGCTGAGCCCATTTAGTAAACACAAAATACACCAATATTCTGGAATGCTATCATTTTACTTGCTTCAGTTCATGACGTAATTCCCCTCTACTGTATATTCCCATGTGACTATAAGTAAAGTACGAATGTGTGTATGTCCTGACCAGCTTCTGAATGTTATCTGCAGACATCAATTAAGCTTTTAAAAAGCATAGTATTAATAAGCTTGATTTTGTTTTTAAATTACAGTTTTAATTCAACTCATTACTAGCCCGAGGTCTACATTTCTTCCTTTCACTTTTGTCCTCTGTTCAATAATAAAGTTATCGTCAGCTTTCTTATGGAGACATTTAGCAGTCCCCTAGGCCTTGGATGGATATTTTGGATATCCTGTGATCATAAGAAGGAAACAGATTAACTGGTTTTCTAACACATCAGAAGCTCTTCTAACTGAACGTTTAGAATTTTTGTCTCTATTTTTTTCTTACAGAAGGAAATAAACAACCTGAAAACATAATGAATGGATGTAAATATGCAGAAGTATCTTTATTTGCACAAAAAATTCATGCTTTACTCTGCACTGTAGAATTCACATGAACTTGTAAGTATTCAGTATACTGTATGCAGCTGTACCAGCTTTAAAAGATATGTTTACTTTGTACTCTACATATTCTGTAATTGTTAAGCCCATAGAATAATGTGTATAGCACAATTTAATCTTGTTTACATCCAAGGTTGTTGAGCTTTTCAATCAGTTGTCTAAGCTTAACAAAGAGCTGGACAAATTGTTCCTTTCTTAATCCTCCAGACTGGGAATCACAAAACCTAAAGTTTTTGACTGTGCTGTTACAATTTAGTTAAATAACCATCTCTTTGCAAATAACCTCTTCAAACCCCTCCAGTCTGGTTTCAGACAGCTATACAGCACAGAAACTGCCCTGGTTAGATGATCTTCATTTAGGTTTTGACTCTGGTTCTGTTTCTATCCATATTCTCCTTCACTTCAGTCCTGCGTTTGACAGTGTTAACTATAATACCTTACTTTCTCGTCTTGACACTGTGTTTGAAGCTACTGACTCTTCTCTTATGTGGTCCAAGTCTTACCTCACTGATTGCTGTCACTTTGTCTCTCAGCTTTAGGTCTGAAATTGGACTTGGAGGCTGGTGTTCCTCATGGCTTGATACAGGGCCCCCTACTTTTCAGCATTTACATGTTCCCACTTGGTCAGCTATTAAGATCACATGGTTTAAATTATCATTTTTATGGTCCATACTAAACCTGACCTGATGTGTCTGTCTCTGCTCTCTAATTGCATCTCATACATAAAAACATGGATAATTCAAAATGTCCTTAATCTAAACTGCGACAAGACTGAAGTTATGCTTCCTGGCACGCTAAATCAACTATGTAAAACAAATGCAGTATCCCTGTCTGTGGATGGTACTGTACTTGAGTTTCAAACAAAATTGAAAAACTTGTGGGTGATGTTTGATTCAGTTCAGATATGCAACATTTTGTCAAAACATTTTTCTTTCACCTCAGAAAGATCGCCAGACTCTTCTATTTTATTGCTAATTGTTGCTGAAAATTTCGGCAGCCAGAATCCTGACCAGGTCTAGTGCAAGTGATCACACTACTCCTATCCTGGAGTCCTTGCACTGGCTTCCTGCCAGGTTTCGTATCGATTTCAAAGTCCTTAATCTCACCTACAAGGCTCCGCATGGCTTCACACCTCAGCACCTGTCTGGGTTACTATTATTCTACTCCCCACCTCACAACCTTCACTCGTCTAATTCTAGTCTCCTGTCTATCCCCCAAGCCTGTCTTCACTCTGTGGGTGACAGGGCCTTCTCCAGTTATGCCCCAAAGCTCTGAAACTCTATGAAACTCTAAGGATATCAGAGAGTCACCTTCCCTTTTTTCGAATCTAGACTGAAACCCTTGTTTTTTAGAAGGGCTTTTGTTTAACTGGTTCTGTGTCCCCCTTTGCTTTTGTACTGTATTCCATACTCCCTTCTACTATCTCCTCTCAATGTGTATTTTTTTTATTGTTGTTGTTCTGTAAAGTACTTTGAGAAGCCACTTTTAGGCTCTCTAAAAATATTTGTATCATTATTACCTAAATCTCATATTGTTCTCAGCTCAAATGACACAGGAGTAAGAACAAACATTCTGATATTGGCTAGATTAACTGATTTTCATAATGAATCATTGTACAGAAATAAAAGTAAGAATTCACAAAATCCATACTAAGCAATACCCCTTTTCTGTGAAGTGCTGTCTAAAAGAGGGGAAAAATGGCAAGCACAGTTTTAATCCTAAGACTTCTTGGATAAATCACACACCTAACAGGTATAATAGGATCCTGATGCAGTTATCATATAAAAAACTCTTTATAGTTATATGGTTAGACCATCACTGTTTTTAAAGATAATTTTCAATGTTACATTTTATGTTCCATAAGTATTTAATTTAAAGAGGAAACACTCAGAACACTTCATAAAAGGTTTACAGTGTTTCAACAACTCTTTTGAAAGAACAGGAGATAGAACTTTTAGAACTAGGAAGGCTTTAGGGGCATTTCACTAACTATCCCTCTGTAAAAAAAGGAAACGATGCTGCTATAGTCATTTCAAGATATACACACAAAAGCGTACATACACAGTCACATTCACACAATTAAGTGAAAATCAACATTAATCTCTAAAAATTCCTTTTTCAGTCTGAGATTAATTATATACTGTATAGATCAGACAGTGGGGGAAAGGTGATATTGTTAGTTAAATGCTATGTCAAATAACAAACATAACGCCGAACAAATGTTTAATTAATTTTTGACATTGGTATTCAGTTCATTTTCAACTACAGTATATCTACTGCAGAACCACCCAGAAGAGAAACCTGGAAGTCCAAATGGCAAAACTGGAAAACATAGCCGTGATTTTAACACAGCACAGCTCACTAGCAACTGAAGGTGTTTCTGTTTTTTATTACCTTGAGAAATTTCAATTTCAATTGATTTAATAAATCTAGTAATTAATAATAGATTCAACCATATAGCAATGAAGACACAAGTTTACAAATGTAAATAACATCTGTATACAGTATATTCTATCACTCTCCTCTATTTATATACAGTATATACAGTTTAGCTATGAACAGTAAATAATTTTGTTGTTCCTAATACCTACTGTATCATAAACCCTATGATCTATTGTATATCCTGAGTAATAAACTACTGTAAAGCATATTGGAACACAAACAATACAATTTATTATTATTATTATTTATCAGTAACAGATAACAAGCAATGAAAAACAGATCTATCTGGAGACATGATAAACTGGACCATGTATGTTCTGGTGACTATAGAAAGTGGTTTTCAGTGTCCTATGTAATAGAGGGATAAAGTGAGACTAATAATGGGAAACTAGCTAGGGGCAGAACACCCAGGATGTATGACAAATTTTGTATATAAAACTAATACAAAATGAACCGTACAATTTTATTTGTGTTCCTAAATTCCACAAAGTGGCAGCAGTGAGCATTGTGAGGTTAAAGAAATTGTATATTTTGTGTCATACCTGCAAGTAAAATCATAATATCATTATCCATAAAATCTGATTTCTAGCCTTCTAACATGAGCTGTTTACATCACCAGAGAATTTGTCATTCCTCAAGAGAATGTATTAACAGTACAGAAACCAGAGAAGGAATAACAATGCACTTTACAAGAAAATATGAATAATTCAGAAAGGGATTATGTCTGAATTTGGGACAAGATATGTCCAAATCAGGAGACATATAAGCTTGACTCACCTTGGAGAAATGAATGAAGTGTCACATTTTAAAATATAATAACCAAAAGGGTGTGTGTACCAGAGAAGCAACTTGACAATTGATAACATGTCCTGAATAAAATAACTGTATGTACTCTGTGTTTTAAGTTATAATGTTTTTACTGAATTTGCTTCATTTCAGAAAAGAAAGCAATTCCATATTGTCAAGGACTATTTACAATTGACTAGGCTGCTCCAGCTTTTCAGGTTTCTCTGCAGAAATGCTAAAGCTGTGTCTGTAGAGATGAAAGCTGTCAGTTTGTATTGTCTGTTTGGACCATCAAGCCATTTAAACTAATGATAGACAGTAGGGTACATGGACAATCACATTGAATGCAACTCACATGTACTGTACTTATATTTCTAGAGAATAATTGTAATTAAACATAAAACTACCATAAATTGTAAGCTTATTCCTTGATACATTTTAAATAGGAGATATATAGTCTGTTTCATATTGGATTAACTTAGTTTCTAAATATACAAAGCATATACTGTACCTTTAAAATCTTTAGAATCATGTTATTATTATAGCCTGTAATGTAAATTTATAAATCTTTGAAAATTACAAGTTATTGGCTTTGCTAAGGATGACCGTCATTAATCAAGGAGTTTACAGATAAACACCCACGTTCCTTTTTCATAAATTATCAAACTTACAGTATTATTCAACAGAGACCTGAGAATGAAAGAAATGTTCAGTAAAGAGACAACAGCAGTATATAAGTTCAAATCTGAAGTCTTCTTGGGATCTCAAATGAAATGTCAGTGGGGTCTCTGACATACTGTACATTCGTTGTCATTCCTGTTCGGAAATTTCCTAACGCTTAGTACAAACCTATACACTTCTCCCAGCAGCCTAGGCTATTGTGTCTAACCTAGATTCTTCATTAATGCATATGATTTGCATAGAACACTCCAGACACATGGACTCTAAACATCAGTAATGATCAAGTTTTCCAACTAAAACATTTTGAAGTCCTATGTCGAACTTAACATTTTGTATTTCTGAAGCAATAAAAGAAGATTTTGTTTTGTCTATTTACTTTGCCCACATTCTTGAAGTTCTGATATTGGCTTGTTGACTGCTGCCTGGCACATGTGCCTGATACATTCCCACTCTTTTCAAATGTATGACATGATGGATGGATATCTGAAACATACATTATTCGTAATGAATAACATTTCCCTAATGCTGTCTCCATTCTTAGTGACAGCTCGTAATAGACCATTTTTGCAAAGGAGACTTATGGTATCTTGTTCTGCTGCTTGATTCTGATGGAATGAGGACAACACATCATCTAAGAAACAAATGAACAAAAAGCCCTTCATTTTCTCTACAGAGAACTGGCATGGAAGGCACCTGTCATGTTTTGCCTGCTAAAGTGCTTATATTGTCACTAAAACAAGAAAAAATTGCTTTAGAAATGTCTGTTCAAATATCTGAAAGACATCCTTCATGCCTTTTTAGGAAAATGGTTTGAAAGAAGACACTTTTGAAAAAGATGCCCACAGTGTTGCTGCTGTGGTATTAAATGTACCTGGACAGTGTGTTTTCTTCTAGTCCAATGACTTTCAGTCTTATTTGGTAAAGTTAGACCAACATTCAGAACAGTACAGTATGTGACTATGAGGATGGTTTTAGGAGATATTGTTTTATATAATACATTACCTTGGCCTTCTACTATCATTAAATTAAACTACTGCGATATGATGCATGCAATAAAAAAACATACAGAACGACAAGAATGCCAATTGTTCATTCTTCTTAAGGCAAAAAAGTGGTAATTTACGCCGGATCTACACTGTGACTGCTAACAAGGGCAAACCTCCTGAATATCTTAAATGCAGCCTTTTTCTGCATTTACAGTACACAGCTTTTAACTTAGTGGAAATGTAACAGGCATTTACTTTACAATGAAATATTGTTTTTCAGACAATTCCCATACCATCAAATGTTTTTTTTTAATTAAAACACATTTTCTAAGAGATAGAAAAGCTGAAATTGTGCCCTCCTTCTTTTTAATATATCAATCCCATACTGCCTTATGAATTTTCACCATGGAAGCAACCATAAATCCTGCACCACTATCCTGTATGAATTTCAGAGTTCAGAAAATTATTTATATACCTATTTCCCTCCTTGAAGCAGTGTATTACTAAATGTATTAATCAGGTTGGGGCCTACACGCTTCTAGTTACTTGTTTGGAAGTAACAAAAAGACATCCTTCTAGCTTTATGTTTATTTTAATGAAGCCTATGATGAATTTTGTGCTTAGCAACAAAAAATGTCAAATATGTAAAATTTCAAAGTAGAGGAATAAAAAGACTGAGAAAAACAAAATGAAACGTTTGGACACAGTAGATGTAACTCAAAGAGATGACAGATATGAAAGCTGTTCTACCAAGTAGCAAGAGGCTGCTGTGACAAGAGGAAAAGAGAAAACACACAAGCAAATAACCTCCTTGTCAGCAGCAGTGAAAATGACAGTCCCTGGCATCCCAGGGAGCTGTCAGGGGGGAAAGTTGTGCGTTAAATAAAAAGGAAAACATGAAAGTGTTTCCTCAGAGTGTTAGATGGATTTAAGACTGCAATACATTTGGTACTGTCAAAAATAAACTCCTTCACAAATATGCCTGCATCAAAAAAAGCAAAATTTTTAATCATGTCATCTAGCAGCCCTGGGGCTACATACTGTACTTTATGTGTGAACTTGCAGCACAAAAAAAAGATAATCTGGATTTCTTTCTTTGCAGAGTTTTAAAACTACTTGGCTGTCAGGATAAAAATCATTACCCATTTCCAAATTATATGGACAAATTTGGCCAAAGGTGCTGATTTACAGACTAACAAGCACAGTGAGCAGGTTTACTGTATTTTTGCATTCTACTGAACAAAATTCATTTCTGCTGAAAACCTAAATCTAAAAGTTTGACTGTAGAACCCTTCATCGCGTCATTTATAATTAAAAAATGGAGGTAGGCTATAAACTATAAAATATCCAGTGTACATTGCACTACACTACTGTATTTCTTTTTTTGTGTTATAAAGGCTTAGAAATAATTGAGAGCACATCTACTGTAATTTGATGGAAAGAAATTGACAGAAAGCTTCTAGTAAGTTTTATTTTAATTAAGATGAGCTCCTGGCTTTACAGGATTTCTGCAGAGCTGGCATGACAAAAGGGGTCTTTCCAAGAACATGTGAAAGTTTACAGGGAAGACGAGGCCATTCAGCCCAGTTAGTTCATTGGTTGTTAGAAACTAATTTATCTGAGGATCTTTGTACATACACATAGAAACATCTAATGAATACCCACTGACCTAAGCTGAAATTACCTTTTGTGTTTTAGGTTGCAACATTATGTACTATTGTTTTGGGAAAAGAGGAAAGACAACAAAAAGAACTTAACACCACATTGCTGAGCAACAGTTTTTGCCCGTGCAAAGTTGGAAAAAAAGCTATTAGCTCCTCATTGCTGGTATTGACAACTGTTAAACAGAGTCATTTGAAAAAAATGAATGTACAGTATGGGTACTGACAACATGAACTTCAGAATTTTCCATTATTTTATATCTTTATATTATATTATTATATCTGCTTAATGTATATCAGATGCCTCTGCAGTGTGAAATATATATTAAGACAAAATGTTAGTTCCTGCCTTATGCTGCAATCCCATTCATCAAACTTTGTATTAACATTTCTACTCTCTTGGAGGTGTTTGCTTGTTTATGAATGTTTGTTGACTACTGAATTAATTGAATATTAATGTATGTGGCACCATGGTTAGCTGTGTACAGTACCACCAATTAAATACTTAACCCTGGATAAGAGAGTCTTCTAAGCAAATAACAATAACAGCAATCATTATGACTATTGTTGTTACACTATGTCTCAGTGTGTGGTCCTAGTATGTTTTGTTGCTATGTTCTACACTTCCTGACCTTGATTGTTCTCCCTCCCCCATTGGCCCATCATTACATCATTGTTTCCATATTACACCATCATCAGTCAGCTTCTCGGCCAATCAGAGTGCAGCTTATACAGTATATAACTTGGAGGTTTTCTGAATGAAGGGGCCTTTTGTTTGACTTCGGTCCTGCTCGGCTTAGCTTCGGTTTCGTTTCACTTTTGGTTTTGCTTCGGCTTCGTTTCGCTTCGTGTGTGTGTGTTTTCGTATAGCTTTGGCTTTGTTGGTCTGTTGGTTTACTGTATGTTCGTCTCCTCGTACTCTCGTTTGTTTTATGTTTATCCTTGTTTTGCCATTACCTGGTCCAGACGTATTGTATCAACCTCTGTGTTCTTTTGTACCCTGTTACTTGTCCATTCTCAGATTCCCTTATTTGTATTTGTGTGTACTTTTGTGTATATGGTTAGTTTAGGTTGTCGGGTACATTTTGCACATGTAGTTGGTCTCTGTATTAGTAACACTAGTTTAGTACAGATGAGTGCTGTTTTGTCTTGTATGGTTTTGGGTAGTCAGTGAAGGTTAGCTAGGGTGTTTGAAGACTCCAGAGACCGAGTGTTTCAGGTTTTCTTTTGTAGTTATGTTAGCTTTCCCTCACTTTCTTAGCCAGCTCCATTTTGTTTGTTGTTTTCTTTTCTTTGGCACTGCTCTAGTTCCCTCTCTCTGTGTGTTTTTGTGTCCTATTACATACCAGTCACTTATTCACCTTAAAATAATCACTTTTGCACCAACACTTGTTATCACGCTTTCTAAATCCCTCACCAAAACCCACCTGCATCCAAAAACTATCCTAAATGTTACATTCCTTTACCCCCAGATACTTGGGGTCGTAACAATTGTAAACAACATTATTTAAAATATTTGGGCATATGATCAATGTCAACAGTGAGGTGAGTAAGTGATATAAAAGACATACAGTAAGGCGATGTCCTGCATTTCTCAGCACCCATTTTGCTCTCCTCTAAGAAGCTGATTTAAAAGTTATAAGGTATACAAAATGAATTTCTTCTACTATTCTGGAAATGTGCAGTGCTGATGCCCTGAATATTCTCTAACAACCACCCGTTCTTTTTCAGTCTGACCACTCATAGCAAGATTTATGACTCTTAAAGTAAGCTCTGACCCGCTTTGCAGCTTTTCTCTCTCCATGTCCTTGCTTGTTTTGCACATCAGAATCACAAACTGCTTATCTTATACAGTATTGTGTGTACAAAAAAAACTGTTTGCTACATTGACTCAAAGTTGAAAAAATCCTTCTTAGAGTTTCACCACACCACAGCTGTGCTAATGTAAAAATTAAACTCTGCATCAAAATATATGTTACATTCAGAAGCCCTGTTGTTATTGATCCTGGAATGAACTCCACATTACATTTCTGTAGTCTTTTTTAAGAGGTACTGTATTTAACAGTTATTCTGATACTTTAAAAACTGTAAACCCCTAATGTTAGTGGTTGCTTAGTATAAAATAATGTATTTTCATGTAATACAATCTCTATGTTCAAATATGGACCAAAACCCACAATAACTCATTGATCATCATAATCAAAAATTAAAAGATTTATTTGTACTTGTTGTTTTTCTTTACAGTTAGATTGTCCATCCAAATGTTGACAGTAAGCCACTTTCATATTCTGTAAATTATAAAAATTATATTATATTTTTATAATATTTCATATTTTAAAAGTATAGGAAAGATTATAACAAAGTGGAGGACGTTCATTCCTTCTAGCAAAAAGTGAAACTGATGCAAGGATCTCATCTGGAAACAACATGGCAATGGAGCTTGTTTCAAACTCCCACATCCTATTAATTTGTCTGACACTTCTATCCAAAGTTGTATCAATTTATACAACTGGCCATTTTACTGGTAATTTGAGTGAACCACTTTACTTAAAGTACAGCAGTTTCCCGCCCTGAACATGAACTCACAAGCACTCTACTATGAGTCCATAGCCATAAACTCCTCTACACTACTGCCCTCTAGGACCTGAGTTGCCCTCCTCAGTATATAAAGAAGAAAGGTCTTGAATGAATTGTAGAATTTAATTATTCTCTTGCTGAGCAAGACTGCAGTACTATTTTCACAAGCAATAGCATGCATAAGAAAAGGTTTATACAAAATCTAGCACTACTGAATTTAGGTCCTGTAAGCCTGCCTTTTCATTTTAATCTCTTATGATTCAAATCTCATTTTAAAAATATAGTTTATTTTATTTTACAATGCTAAAAACTATTTTAATGTTTTTTAAATGTAAGATCTTACTTTATATAAAACATTCCATTAAATCTGACAGGTCATACTCATATTCATAGTCTAGTATTCACCTGGCTTTAAGCAAGGTACTGTATTTTGATAGATTCTGATATATACTGTATTCCTCATAACACTCTAACAAACACCAAAGTAGAAGATAAACTGCATGTAAATTGGAGTGGAAAGTGCACTGTATCATAACTCTGCTTAGGGTACTATTTAATGTCAGCATCAATGATTTCATACCAGCTCATCTTGGTGTGAGGTTTCACAGTGTGTCTGAAGCTATTAGGATTCACTGATTAGGTTCAGGAAATGACACACTGCATTTTTATCCTGGCATTATTTTCAATTGAATTAGGTACAACTCAGAGACTAAATTATTTTAAATTAATTATATAAAGAGTGTATAGCAATCATTTGGTTAAGACACATGTGTAAAGATATTTCTGCTAAAACGTGATAGCTGTGCTCCTGGAAAACAGCATTATAAACAAATTGCATTATACAGTACAGTAGAAATCATTGGTTAAATGAGAATTTAATTGTTGAAATGGAGTTAGGGGTTTGAGAGTTTAGATTCACAATAGCAAAGGTATTTTTTATAGTTATTGGTCATATTATTATGTTAAATATATTACTTCTGCAAAATATGTTTTTGTGGTCATTTTTAAACAGTAAAAATAGACAAAATAAGACATAACACTCATCGGTGTTTACATCGCTAATATATGAGAAATTCAGCAGTGTAGAAAGATTAGACAACAAAGTGGCTAATCACAAGTATACAACTTTAAAGACTGGACTAAGACTGATGCCGATGTATGAGAGAATACACCAGCATCGCAAGCATGTGTTGCTGCGCTAAGGCTGCCGCACAAGTTTTCACTCTACATGTGTGACTAGTTCCGGTACAATTGAATCGTGTTATTGCCAACATTCACCCGTGTGATGAAAAAGCATCCCCTAGTAAATCAATCACGTTATTGTCCATTCATGTTATGGAAACATGTGTTGAAGCAGAAATGAATGTCCTGTTCTTGTATATAGTGTACTGTATGTACAGTACTGTATATAGTAATATATACATTTTATATGTAGGTATAATATATAAATATTATTTTCCTTTTTAACATTTAAAACTTTTTTTAAAAAGCACTGTATATGCTGCCTATAAAGATCTAGCCTTGTCACAATAGTTTTACATTAACTATAGAAGAAGGAATCATGCTGACTGGATTTGCCAGGGCAGCATTGCTTGGAGTGAAAGGTAAGTTCCCATTGTCCTTCCAGTGCATTTGCTTGAATTTATGCAACATAATTGCAGCTAGAAATAAAAAACTAATCTAATCAAAGCCATATCACCCTGCAACTCACAACTGGCAACCCACTGAAGCTAAGCAGGTGTGAGCCTGGTCAGTACCTGGATGGGAGACCTCCTGGGAAAAACTAAGGTTGCTGCTGGAAGAGGTGTTAGTGTGGCCAGCAGGGGGCGCTCACCCTGCTGTCCATGTGGGTTCTAATGCCCCAGTATAGTGACGGGGACACTATACTGTAAACAGGTGCCGTCCTTCGGATGAGATGTAAAACTGAGGTCCTGACTCTCTGTGGTCATTAAAAATCCCAGGGCGCTTCTCGAAAAGAGTAGGGGTGTAACCCCGGTGTCCTGGCCAAATTTCCAATTGGCCCTTGCCAATCATGGCCTCCTAATAATCCCCCTCTATGAATTGGCTACATTACTCTGCTCTCCTCCCCACTGATAACTGATGTGTGGTGAGCGTTCTGGCGCACTATGGCTGCCGTCGCATCATCCAGGTGGATGCTGCACATTGGTGGTGGTGGAGGGGAGTCCCCATTACCTGTAAAGCGCTTTGAGTGGAGTGTCCAGAAAAGCGCTATATAAGTGTAAGCAATTATTATTATTATTATTATTATAAGTGAAAGCACAAGGAACAAAACAGAATTTGGCTAGTATTTCCATCAATTGCACATCTGCAAATGTAGCACATTTATGTAATGCTAATGCTCGGGTAAGTGCTGTCCAGCTCCTGTAAAACCACAGTCAGTGTTCGATCACTGAACCAGTCTATCAATCTGCCTGTTTCCAAGGCAACACGGTCAGGCGGGTTGTCAATATCACCGGCCTGTAATTAACAGCACTTACCTCATTTGCAGCAGGGTATTTATTCCCACTCCACCACCATTACAGTGCTTGGTCTTAGCACTGGCTCCTGTGTCCCAGTGCTCGTTTCGCTTGTCATGTTCTCCTGTGCTTCTCCTGTGCTTCACTTTTCTCCCTGACTTGACTTCTTGCCTGTCTTCTACCACGTTTCCTGGATATCCCCTTGCTTGTATCTCTCGCCTGTGTTTGACTTCGTGGACCCTCTCCATTGTAGTGGCAATGATTATTAATAAGACAGAATTAAGTGTTGCTGTGCTTTCCTAAATGAGGCCCCATCCCTCTTCCACAGAGAAGCAATTCATGCAGTTTCTGACTTAAAGTGTTTTCTCTCCAATAAGGAGCAGCTCCGAAATGGGGATGCACCCAGCCATGCCTGGCTATCATGATCAATGGTACCTGGTGCCTATCTGTCTGTGAGATTCTGGGAAACATCTGGATTGCGGTCCTAGATGTCAGAGGTCATTGTTACTAATCTCTCACCTTGATCAAAAAATCAGGAACCTGCAGGGTGTGTTATCCCCACGTGGGTCTCAAATGCCCACCAAACTCTCAACCAAGGCAAACCAAGTTTCTTTCCCCTAAGGAGTGACTTGCACAGACCCACGGTCACCCTCTGTGCATAGAGACTTTCTACTAGTCAGCCAGACTACTAGTAGGTCCCTGAGCAAGACACTGTTTCGCATGGATGACAGCAGAAATCTCTCCTCCTAATTTCTAAAACTCGGAACTGCACCAGGACTGGTTGGCACCGAGCCAGGGGATGCAGCCACCAGCTGGCCTTTGGTGTCCATGCCGGAAAATATGAATCCATATCCAGGTAAGTAACCCAATGTTCTACATTGTGTCTCAAGAATTCAATAGTTACCTCAACACAAGTTGATGTAAATTTCATTCATATGAGTAATGTATTTACTTTTGAGTATCTAATGTAATTTAAAAGTTGTATTAATGAGACTGATTAACAAAATAGTATAGCCAAATGTTATACTGAAGTAGATTTTTTGTTTTGCACCTCTTTGTATTTTGCATCTCTTCGTGATTATATACCTTGCATTTTAATAACCCTCACAATAAGATCTGCCATCTGTATCCAGGCACTGTTATGTTTTATATGCACAATTTATGTACTAATAAATAGATTCTGTGTATTTGAATCCGTGTGTATGCATCGACAATTGATTGTCTAATAGCCATTGAAGAATCACCTTGTGGTTTACTGCTACAATTAATACAGTACATTGTCCCAGTAAATTCACAAAACTCCTACACCAGCATGTGGACCCCTCATATGCTCGACCATCCCACTTGGACTTCTCCTTTGTGCTTCTGCCTGTTTTCTTCTCTGCTGCATTCCTGTAGCTCTGCGAACGCTGTGTGGCTGCCCGGCTTTGTAACCCGTCATCCCATGCATAAAGATCCTTCTTCCAACCATAACCGCTGCCCACATCAGGCTCTTTCGGTGCTCAAATATACAAAACTTAAATATACATTAAAGTTGAAAGGTGGAACCTCACCATGACATTTAGTGTTAATGTTCCGTAACAGCTAGGCCCTACCTTTCCCATTTAAATCGTTCTAAGCCTGCTATTAATAAATTGCTACCACCTCTAACACAATATTTTATAACTATCATTCTTACACTAATTACAATGCTTACTCACTAATTACACAAATACTCTTTCATTAGTTACCAACATTAACACTTCACAATGCTGTCCACTACTCATTTATTACCCACAAAGTCAAGGAATGGTCATGCCATGTCTCCCACTCTTCTTTAGAAACACTCACAATGCACAATAACACTCACACTACAGCATGACCACACAGCAGAGAAGACCTGCTGAGTCTGGCAGACCACTAAAGAACACATTTATGCTGCCACTGTGTGACATATGCCACACCCACTAGTGTATCCTCTTAAAGTAGTCTATTCTTTTCTGTCAGAAGCCCTCTAGGCTCCTAGCTCTTACACACTGGTCCAATCATGGAAAGTCGATTCACCAGTGACTACAGATGGCAGCCTCTGCTGTTCTATACTGTAAGTCTGCTTTCTTTGGGTTCATCAGACTTTTTACTGAAGAGTTGTTGTTTTTTTCCTGAAGAGAGTTTAAACAGGGTGTTTAAGCAAGGTGACTCACATCTTCCACCCATTAAGACAATAACACACAGAAGCTCTGAGCTCTGATAAACTGTCTGATGCCCTGTCACAACAGCCTTGTATAGAAGAAAGGGAAATTGCAATGGCTGATAACACTTTCAGCCATTCAGCATAAATTCCTAATGAACTCCAACAGAACAGCACAAGAAAAAACAGAAACAATGCTGTGGGAACACACTTTAAGTTCTATTGGAATTCATTATAAATTTGTGGAATTTAGAAAGTGGCACTGATTCACAAACTAGTAAACATTTTTTTTATCTAATGATCACGTCATTATTACAAATGTCATAATTTTCCCAACTATATTATTACATTATTACAACATTATTATTACAACTGTTATTATTATAACTCCAGCAACCTCATTTACTGCATCTCTTGCAGAAAATGCCCAGCTATCTACATGTACATTGGTGAAACAGGAAGGAAACTGGGAGACCGCCTCAGGGAACATGTCAGGGTTTTGAGGATCAATGATCTCTCCAAGCCCAAAGTTTCTCATTTCGCCTCTAACAGCCATGATCATATTGATCTTTCCGTCAGTGTTCTCAAAGAGGGGTTTTTATCCTGGGGTTTTTGCAACTCCTATTGCAAAAAGACATCTGAAACTAAAATTATCCTGAAACTAGGATCACACCTTCCCCCTTATCTCATTGACAGACTCATTTCCTTCTAATCCTCCCTTTTCATTTGCAGGTTAAGACGTCACACCTCTCTCAACTTCATACCACCTGAGTGCCCACTCTGTCTCTCCCCTGCTCCTGCCTCCTCTACACTCCTGGCTTTTGTTCTCTCATGCTATGTCAGCTACTGACTTTCCTTTCTTTCTCACAGCCGAAGAAGGCTCCACAGCTGAAATGTTGTGGGTTTTTTCTTCTCTTTTCAGCATGGAATAAACCTTTACTTGTTCCTTTGGAGCCTACGCATGCTGACATAGCTACCTACTTGAATTATTTCAGCCTACTTGAATTATTACAACTGTATTTACATTGTTGAAAATTTTGGGATTATTCCATAAAACATTTTTAGTCTGGAACTGAAGTCTCAGAATTTGTTTACTTGGTGTTTGAATATAACGGGAAAGAAAAGTTGAAATTAAGACAACAAAAGGCTTTATTGTGCAATTACAGTATTAAAGCAAAGTGTACCTACAGTAATTGTGTTGCATTAGATAAAATAAGGTCAACAACTGCACTGCAATACCAAAACTAAGTAAGTAATAAACTATAATGGTCAAACAATTACATCCTCTTTTTCCTTTTCAAACTTTCTAATTTCAATTACTGCCTAATCTTTGACAAGACAACAAAAGAATCTTGTTTACAAAACGTAAACTGTTGAGGTGCTGTCCAGAAACAATCAGTAAATATAACAAAAAATGAATTATTTTGGAGTAGTGAAAGTGTGCAACCACATGATTTAAGAACTTTGTGAAACAAAACATTGATAAGTTGTAATAAATTATGTTAGAGTAGGGAAAGCGTACGTCTAGATGATCTTGCTATATTTAAAGAATATATTGTTTGCAGAGCAAGCAGGGTCAACACCCAAGGCTGTGTTACAAAATCAAAGTAACACAATCATTTCTACAATGCAGGAATTCTAGATGTGCTTGTTTATTTGTAACACCTGAAAATAGGGCAAAATATCCAGTCTAACATTTTCACCCACATGCTGGGTTCAATAAAGCAAAACAAAAAAATGACAAACTAAACAGTACAGTGGTTATGCCATCCTACACTTTTTCAATAAACTTCAGCAAAAACTTAATTTAAGGTGTAAGCTGCATCAATTTTACAAATGAAATGTGAGTTCAAAGGGTTTAAGTTAGTTAGAATGTAAAAAGTGGTATTCCTGACGTTTTTGAGTTTGACGTTTTATTTAAGCAATATACTTTGAACATGAAAGGTGTTAGGGATTGGGGAGTATCAAGTGTTTGTCTATTAAAGTAATCATAATTAAAATAAAAAAGGAAATACTTCCATCTTAAAATGATTCACTGCAGCAGCTGTGATTTGAGACTGTTCCACCAAGCCTATTACAGCTGTAAATTGTTCAAACTAAAAACAATAGAGCTGAGCCCTTCACTTGCTTTAAAAGCTCTTTCACAGACAATTTCATTCTTCAACTCTACCCAACTTGCACTAAATATCATCTGTAAAAGCACAAGGCATTCTCATAGGCATTAAAAATAAACGCCCTTTGCCATCTCTCAATGCTGTGCCCTACATAGGTCACACAGTAATGTGAAGAAGGATGCTTAACCAGATAAAATCTGATTTATACTATTTAGAGGTAATATTTTTGGTAGTTATTTCTGGTACATTACACCTGCAATCCTACTGTTGCTTGAAGAACTTTTTACTCTGTCATAAATTAACTGCATACAGTACAACGCCTGCACAGCATTCACCTCAATAATTTCCTCTCCTGCTTTTTACATTACAAAGAATCATTCAGGCACTACAAAATGAAAACATCTCAGTAAGTATATAGGTTTCAAAAGATACAGGAATAAGTCTGTTTTTATTTTTCAGTGATATTATTGGCTTTTTTCATCCAGAACTGTATCTTAAAATTGTTTGACATCTAAGTGTCACGATTATAGTCCCTCCTCCTTAAGGGTGCTCCGGGCCTTTCACTTCAGACTTGATTATGTGCACCTGACCCCTGTTCCCAGTCCACCTTAAAAGCCAGGCGCTGACGTTCATCCGGGCTCTGCATCTGATTTCCGTATCGTGCGAGTCCGGGATCTGGAAGCGCCTGGTCCCGTTAAGGTTTTAATCTCTGTTCCAGTTCCCTGTCCGCCAGTTCCGACCCGGTTCATGTTTTTAATTCCTTGTTGGATGGATCACCTGGCTATGGACTTATTCTTGTGTTTTTGGATTACCCTCTGGATTACTTTTGGATTGTTTGCCTTGGCCACACCTCCCCGGATCACCAGCACCGTATGGACACGCCCCCGTTTTCATCCCTGTTCCTGCATGACTTTTCCCTAGTGTATTCCTTCCTCACTATTCTGGATTGTGTAGTCCGCATAGGGTCCGGATAGAACTGTTCGTTACACTAAGAAGTTTGATGAAGACAGAAACTCCTTCTTATACCTTTACAGTAGCCATGAAATAACAAGTGATACCACAATATTGATTAAAAATGGAGATAGAAGAGATCCAATTTTTTTTCTAATATAACTTCAAGTTGAAGCCTGAATGTTTTTTTTCCTTAATTCCTAAGAAAACTAGAGACACACATGTTCTCCAAGATCAGTGGTGTCAGGTTGGGATTTTTTATTTGCAGAACATAGCAGAGACTGCAAAATATGGAAACACATTCGTTATCAGGCCATGGAGCCCTCTCCGCACTATAGGCACAGATTTTTACTGGATTAACTTTTAATGAGTCTTTCATTAAGCACTTTACTTTGTGATTATAGACATTGCATGATTTTATAATATAATCATTTGACACTTATCCTGTAAATGTTCATGATTTCACATAGTTGTAAAACTAATTAAGTAAACACATGAATAAGAAAAAATGTACTTTTTAAAGAAATAACCTTGTATTTTTCAATGCACTATAACATAAATATAGTAGTGCAATTATTCCAATTACCCACCACTTCAAACTTCAAGACCAATGTTCTCCAAATTGAAAAAATAAACTGTAGTGAACACATAAATGAACACAGAGAAAGCACTTTTATGGCTCTACTGAAGACCTGCTGCAGACAAACTGTTTCCAGGATTAGATGGGCTGGAGTTAGCCAGGGTATGTGTCAGCCTGCTGCACAGCAGTGACCTATATTGCTGGTTGGTACCTGTGAGTTTGCATTGTTGCCACTGAGAATCGCATCACCCCCTCCAATCAATGCTAAGTCTGCTGCAGATGCTCTGGTTGTGCTTACAGCACAAATAAGAGACAGGGGGTATGTGAATGTACAGTATGTGAATGTGTGCCCTGTACTGAGTATGCAAGTATCACAACAGTAAGCAGAGCTGACTTATAGTTGAAAATTCAATTTAGTGTGTGCACGAATGGGATCATTGGTGATCTGGTGATTCTAAATTTATAAATATATATATATATTCTTCAGAAAAATCATAATAACAATAGTAATGTGTACAATAACACATAAAACCTTCAATTTCCTTTCAATTTTTTTTGAGATACAACGCTGGAAGACTGTGGAATTATAGTGATAGATTTGCTATGGAATGAGCACTGAAAGAGAAGTACATAGTAGAAATTTAATAGAATTGTATAATCACTGCAAACAAAATACCTGATGAATTCCTTTCAAATGTAAACAAAGGAGATATAAAGCCTTATTCTATTACATCTTTTCTTAATAGATTAAAGAGCTATATAATTATATAATTTTACTGCAAGAAATAATCAAAGCATTAAGACAAGTTTGATAAGAAATTATTTCTGAAGGTTGTTGAAGTTTAGTGTTTGATGTTTTTAAAGGAAATTGAGGCCTGCAATTATCTCTTGGAAGAAGTGGAACATCAGACGCAAATAATTGCTTCTACTGAAGCAGAAAGCAATAGCTGCCAGTTTAAAAATATGATCCTATTTTCTCACTCCAAGTGCGGATTGAGCTCTGTGATGCAGATGTCATGGGTTTGAAGATCGGTCATGTTACTACTTGACTGTGACTCCCCAGTGCTGTCACTCAGGACTGCCAGGATTAGGGTATGGCTTTGTTGGTCCAAGCTTTTTTGGAACAGGAACCCTAGTGATATCCTGGCTGCAGGTAGATGCATAGTGTACGACAGTAAACCCTTCCTCCAATAGGCTTCTAGCATTATGACAAAATGAATGTGATCACATGACCACAGTCCTGGATTGTCTAACTCCCTAAGAATATTAGGACTCGCTTTAAGACTTAATTTTGTTTTATATACTTAGAAGGCAACAAACAAGCTAATAGCTCCTCCTTTTGCTTAGGGGCATCTTTCTTAGATGCCAGTATATAATTTAAAAATATTGGATTCTTGATTACCATCTTAAAATATCAGTACTGTAACTGGGTGGTACTTAATTATAGTCATTCATGCAATTAGAGAAAAAAAAACATTACACTTTGTTAATATGAGACTAAGACTAAATCACTCTTTTCCAGAACACTTCTTTTTAAGTCTTTTCCATGGTCTGCAAATTTCTTTTTTTTCATTTTGGTCTCCTTCTGTGTTTTGTTTCACTGACATTTAGTTTTAAGCCTACATTGCATTCTGGTTTGTGGTGCACAGTGATTTAAAATGAAAAGCATTTTGATAAATAACAGACATTGCTCTTGATATTTGCAGTTTTGCTTTTTTAAATTTAGAATTGCCATTTGTTGTTTTTTGTGCTATCACCTATTCATGTATTTTTCAAATATTGGTTCAAAATTAAGAATCTCAGTCACAGTAAAGCTGAGAAAAATATCCAAGATCGAACCTATGATTATACAGTTCAACCAGTGATTCAACACAGTAAAGCAAGTGGCTTTAACATTTAAATCACTTCTGAGCCCCTGCAGCTGTGCTTTAAACAAGCAGTATTTGTTCCTTCTTACATTCCATGGCAGAATGTTTTGAGATGTGCAGAAAAACTCAGGTTGTGTTGAGATAAAAGCTGAATCTTTTGTTGACCTCTACTTAAAATACACTGAGGAATATGCATAGAGAAATTCAATTTCAAATTTAAAATTAAACTAAAGTATAAAATAATTCAACAACATTAATAATAAACAGGAACACCCAAATGTGGAACTACAGCTCTATAAAATCTAATGTTGGATAACAAAAAGTTGCAGGGATCTGTTTTCAGTACTGGTAACCTAATGGTTAACAAAATGCAGTTGAGAGTCCATAGTGAAATCAAACAATCGTAAAATTGTTTTCAAATTGGGTTGCCCTGTTTTCTGAACAAAAGCTTTTTGACTTATCAAATATCACTTCTAAGCATTTCACTAGACAAAATCAAAACAAATTAAATAGGCCCCCACAGATCACTGGGACACTTACAGTGTCTCTGTGTATTTTGTTTCTATATGTTAAAACAGAAAAAACAATGCAACCTTTAAACATTATGAGCTGTTAAAATATTGTAAGACATAAGAGCAGAAATAGAAATAGAAAATGCAAAATACAAAAACAAAAAGTCAACACTGTGTTCCTAATTCAGCAATATGAACTGTACAAAAAGTCTTAATATCATTTAGCTGGTAGTACCGCCTGCCTCAAAGACAGCTAATGAGCTGACATCAGTGAGTCATCAGGTTTCAGCACCTTGGACAGCAGCATCATATTCTCTCAAAGCAGGAAATATACTGTAGTGTTATAGAGACACTTTAGTTTGTTATCTTAATGGATTTCAATTAAGCTTTTCAACCTACACTTGCTGGAAAGAGTCTCCACAAGGCAGGGATGAAAGATTGAGATATAAATCGAGTGAGTGTGACATTTAAATTTCAGTGATTTCATGTCAAACTTCAGATTATATGCAGGTGATGTTCTTAGATCAAATCTAACACCTGTGTCAAAATTCAAAACCTCATTTTATCACATCTGACAATCACCATCTCTATATATGTCCATAAACAGTGGATATCATAGAACGGTCATGACTTTTACCATTTGAAGATATTATGTATCACACAAAATACAAATGAAACTGTTTGAGATTATTTTAAACTTACTGCCTTAAAGACTAATCAGAGTACATTAAGTCATGCATGTTTTAAATCAATGTGCAAATCCCCATACAGTACAGTTATATTTTTTGCTATAGCAGCTTTTCTTTTATTAAATAGTTTGCGGCACATGACATCCATATATGTAAGTTCATCCTAAAGTCGTGCAACACATGTGCAACAATAAAAGATCAACTAAATTATTTATTTCATTTAATATTTAGCACATTGTAGGACTTTCAAGCTGTAAATTAATCAAATGAAGTTTGCATTTAATAAAACATAGGTATGAATAGATGTAGTCATGCAGTTGTGAGGAGCATTCATTATAAAGGTTTTAAAAGAAACAAATGGCTGTTTAAAGTCTGGGTAATTATTCTCACTTTATCTGAGAAATAGGCACAAAACATAAGCAAAAACAGAAAACAGAAATTAGATTTAATATAGAGAACATAGAAATGTTTCAACAGTTACAGTACCATCAATTTAAATGAGGTCTGATTAAAAATAATTACAATTAGTGAAAACTACCCTGGAAATTAAGATCACCTTAATTAAACAGCACACATCTCCGATGAGTGTATTATTTCACTTGATTTACAGTATAACCCTAGCCATACTCATCCCAGTTTAAATCTAATACTTCATCTTACTTTTACCAATTTAACTTATACTGTACTGTATCAATCCTAATTCTAGGTATTTATCAGTAACCAGTATTCTAACCTTAATCCTAGCCCCAGCCCAGTTTCAAACCCCTTATCTCCAGCTCTTACATCAGTCCAGTCCTAAAGTTACAGCTAAGCCAGCTGTACAAAAATATGTCAGAGTTTTGCAAGCCATCACCAAGTCGTGTTATTGTGTCAATTTGTCTGCATTATTACATTTTTGGTTCCTCAGACTATATTAGAGAGTAACTGTCCTGCCACATAAACTCCAAAACCTGACTGTGTGCTACCCAGCTACTGTACATACTGGTATAGCCTACAGTAGGTACAATTAAATCCAAACTAGAGGCCATCAAGGACAACATCTCCCATCCCCTCTATGACATGCTTGTGAAAATGAAGAGCACATTCTGCAATAGGCTGATCCAACCACGGTTCTACAGTAGGTCACTCTTGCCTTCTGCCATAAGACTGTACAACGCAGGGCAACATTGACATTGACCTGTTTTGGACTAAACAATAAACTCTCTCCTACATCTGGCTTTCCTATTTACAACCATTTTTGTGCAATATATGCCAGGGACTTGTGCAATACATTTATATTTATATTGTGCAGTACAACTTTTTGTGTACTGTTCTGGCTTGTTTTTTGTATATTCTGGACTGTAAGTAACTCTTCTTAGTGCACTTCTCACTGACTGTACTGATTGTATTGTATGTATTGTATTGTATTATTGTATCATTTCATTACTCTGTGCTGTGTTGACTGTGTTAAGCTGCTGTTGCACTGCAATTTCAATCACGGGATCAATAAAGTATCTATCTATCTAAAAGTCAGAGGCCCAGGTATAACCTTAGTTCTATTAGTTCTAATATTTAACTCCAGTTACCTGCTTTATCCTTTAGAGTACCAAAGTTTACTTTTTCATCCTGCTTTAAATTGAAGCTCTTCCCCATTATACTGTACTTAGTTTATGTTAAGTCTCAGTGCTCCCTGTTGTAACTTCAGGCCACTTTCACCCTCACTGTGTTACAAGGTTATACTATGAAAATCTCTTTTAATTCAGAAAACTGAACTTTGTAAAGATCAATTTGGTAATAAAGGAGATTATTGTAGGAGGTAAGAAAGCCTTTAAATGCAATGCATTATTATTCTCAGACCTTGCAGATTTTATAACTTGCAATAAGGAATTACAATCACCTAAATTTGAAGTCTGAAGGAGATTATGAATAATCTGATAACTGCTCAGATATTGAATCTTTTACAGGAGATTTTTTTCTTGCAGAAAAATGCAATCAGTAATTATTACTGTTTTAATCGCATGTGTATAATATAAATCTATTAAATCACTCGAAGCAGAGTGCAAATATAACTACCAAACTACTAATCTGAAAAACATGCCTAACTTTATTTGTTTTGTTGACATTTTTGAATAACATTTTATGCTCCCTTCCAGACAATTTGCCATAACTACAGTAAGAGTGTCCTTTCTACACACCAGATGGTCTCTAAGAACATATGAATGTACAGTATGTTCTCTTAAAAACAAGAGGAGGTCCTTCTAGTCTGCTTGGTAGTTAGCAGAGTTAATTAATTTACAACGTCTTTCCTCTTGAAAGATGTGAAAAAAAAAATCATGACGATTTCAGGTCCCATGGACAAGTTTTGCTTTAGCTTGCTTGAGTCCTCAGATTTTGGTGCTCATCTCCAGGCTCATTTTCCTTTTAAATAATTGCATTATTATTCCATTTCTCAGAGAAGTCATGCTCAGCAAACTTGGCACTGGAGACAGTGGCACAGCTGTTACTGATCTGACGATGCAGGGTGTTCTTATCACCTGCATCCTGACTCAGGGAGCCAGCAGCTGCTCAGAAAAAAGCCCCATAAGTGACTGGTAGTCTCAGTGCTCCCTGTTGTAAGCAAAGGTGTCTCTGTAGTCTTGCTTTGTTTCCCAGTTTATTATTTACCCAATGCAAACCAGCTGAGGTGTTGAATTCTATGACAGCTGTGAAGGTCATTGATAGGTATGAGGACCACAAATTGTATTCTTTCCTCAAGGGGGGCACTTGTAATTTGTTATCTAATTAAAACAGAATCTTAAACTTTACATTTTAATGTCACTACAGTGTGACAGATTTTCACATTACCTCCCAGACTCCAATCAGATCTCAGCAGCTGAGCTGCACACCAGTCAGTGGTTAAGCTCTGCCCCACAGTGGAGCACTGTGAAAAAAAAAACCATTTGGAAATAGATTTGAATAAAAAAGGTTTGCAAACACCTAATAAAGTTCAAATATGAGTCATCTACATTTTGAAATTAAGTACTTTTTAAAAATTTTGTAATGAACCTGCTCAGCCCTCTTGCTTTCATTTCTTATTTCCTTTAAATCACCACATACCCCTTCAAATACTGTATAAAGAGAGTACAAGAGGGATGTAACAATGTTTTAGCTTCTCTTGCACAGAGACCTAAACAGGGAGTTGTAGGCTTTCCAAAATTTTGGAATTTCTGTTTAATTTAGGCACCATTCATTTTTTTTATTTTCATATTTTCATTTTGATAACTTAACAAGTTTCACAATTGTGGTTTTGTACAGGGATAGGCCCTCAAAGCTACTGTCTGTCTGACATTACAGGCAGTAATCTGAGAGGCATGCCTTAATACTGTATGCACATCATAAAGTAGGATCCTAGCACTGCAGTAACAAGTGGTTCCATCACATCAAGGCTTAGAGAATGGTCCTTCTCTAGCTGTTCTGAGTTATGTTAAGCAAACATTAAGGAAACACACGTTTCACCAAAGTAGATAAGATTACATTGTGAACAGGAGTGTGGTAGACATAAAATTTACTTTAAAGATTTCCCTGGTTATAAAGAATGAAAAGGGATTTGCATGCACATTACTCAAACAGTTGGAGATGGACATGTAAAACCAAATGAACCCAGAGTCTTTAGAACTACTGCTAGTTCTTAATCTTGATTAACTCAGTAAAAACATTGTGATGGTCTGCACATAGTTATATATGTACTGTACATGTACAAAGAAAACCTCACTTCTTTATTTGCATACACAGTGAATCATGACGGAGCCAGCTTGCTTTGAGAAATGTACAGGAATATGCTAAGATGGGATCATTATAGAATGTGACTACACAATCAACATTGTTAAACCTTCTTCTTCCCACACAGCGTAAGTACAGATGGATATACTCAAGAGGCTTTTTCTTCTTTGTTATTTTTAGAATTTCTGTCTAGATTTGCAGGATACTGGTTGATAGTAATGTTTTAATGTAAAAAACCCTCAGTTATGTGTCCTTGCTGATGATTTTCTCAAATCGGACAACAAAAATATATTTAAAATACATTCTTGGGGGTAGTTTGCAAATGTTTCAGGAAAAAATGGTTATCTTTATCTTAAAATGTATTAACCTACATTGTAAACAGAAAGGTGGGAGAACGTGGCTTCTAGGTAGCAGCATGTAAATAAGGGTGCTACAAATCTGGCCTCTGATCAAGTTAAAAATGTTAAGTCCCGTGAAGCTGCCAGTCATGTGCTCACATATTGATCCCGATGGATAACAGACAGTCTTGCATCAATTTTAATTAAAAATGCATTATATTGAGAGATAACCTTTCTCACAACAACTAAGTGATTTAAAACAGTGCAGAGGTGATTTATTTTGGCAAGACTGTGAAACCAATGTTTGGACAGATTTAAAGAGCATTTTTTACAGATCTTTGATTTCATTCCTACCTACTTATCACGCCAAAATATGCCTTCTGTAATACTCCCTGTTGCAATTTCGGATGGCTGCTACATTTTCATATTGTATTATAATTCAAATACAAAATGAAAATGAACTCCTTTGGCAGAAACTTCTAAAAACACATTCTTGAAAATAATCCCACTTACTATTAGTCTTAGGTCACAGTTACCCAGCATGAAATCTGCTCTTGTACAAAATTCAAGATGTGTCTTCAAGAACTATGAGGCAACGTGAAAAGAACTGTCAAGTTATAAATTGTAGTTATTTAATCTTCTATCATATGCAAAAGAGCAGTCAGTCCTCCACTTTCATAGCTAGATGATCACTGGAATTTTGACCAAGGCATGCTGTGATGGTGCTTCTGGTAGGCAGCTTTTTATTCTCAGCAATGTGGGATGCTGTTTTGTCAGTAGCACTACAGTCACACTCTGTTTATTCTAACATGTCTCAGTAGTGCATCATGTTTATTAATATCCAATTGTCAAGAATGCTGAGGAAAAATATGAGAGGTTGAAGCCATTGCAGGGTTGTGAAATCTGAAAAATATACATTTAAAAAGGCTCAGTTCTGTCACAAAGTGTATCATTTTTTTTCTTGTTTTTTAAAATTGTATTCCTTTCTCTTTCAACTGAAGGAAACGTGGTGGCGGACTGCTCCTGTCACTGTTCTTTTGGCCAACAGAATGCTGCTGGATACTGAAAAGACGCATGCAGGAAGATAGAGTAAGTGTGAGCCAAGCTCTACCAGGGGAAGTTTATTTGCCTTGATACCATGATCACCAATGTTGTAAACTGTGACAGCGGTCTTTACAATCACTGTTTAATGACCACTATGTCCTAGCACAAGGGTGGGCAAGATTAGAAACCTGTTTAGTGGAGTTGACACCTGCATGCTACTGAAATCTAAAACGGAGTCTTTAAGCTTTTTTTATGGTGACCAAGTGGGATGAAGACATTGCTTCCTATGCTAGTCAGCAGGTGTATACAAATGTGAGAACATTTCACATGAGTTTCATAAACAAGACAGCTGCGCTTTTCATGGGTTCTGTAGACTTGAGTTTGTACAAGAAAAAAAGCCAAGCATCACACCCAGTTAGGCTGGACATGATTAATGGTCCTCTCTTCTGCTTTCACTTGAACCTCCTTAAGAATACTGCTTGTGATTGAGATGGACGGCTGAAGTGACTGTATTGAGAAGCACATTTCAATGCAAAACCTTTTCTTCTAAATACAGTATGTGGTTACAGTAGCCATTTCACGTTTAATCATTCGGTGCTAAGCCCACAGGGAAGTGAGCTGCACGTAGGTAAAGAATTAGAGGAGGGCGGTATCTTCAGAGGACATTTTGAATCTCTCTTGCCTGTTTGTGTTTCCTACTTGCACAATGATAGACTGATTGCTTATATGCTCCATAATAATTTTACTAGCAGTCATTATCATAAATGTTGTTGTCTTTGTATGTTTCTAGCAAAGCTTAACTGAAAGGCCACAATTCTGTACTACAGTACATACATTATAATGAGACTGATGAACACTTGTCCCATTTTTTCTTCCTTTTTTTGTTTTTTTCCTTTGAAAGCTACAGTACCTACAGGCAACCAAACAGTGTAAACCACAGTGCTCCATCTAGTCACTCCAAGAGTTTGAAGCAAATATAAACGTGCATACAGTACATACTGTAAGTCTAATCATGCAATACTAGGTCAATAAAAATTCGTAATGAATACAAAGACGTATTCTATTACTTTAAAAAGCTTAAAGAGGCATTTCTTGCTACCTTATGTATAAAATTCCTTCACTTACAAAAAAGGTCATGGTGTACATCTCTGTATGAGCTGGAACTGAACATCTGTAGCTATCTACACTGTGTACCATTATTAAAGAAGCCAAGGATTGACTATTATTAGATTCAACCCACCAAGCTATGAGATGATTCATTCAGATTACCCCCAAAACATATGTGCTTTTTTGTATATTTCCACTTAACTCCAGAAATATTGTGGTGGCAAACTCATCATGAATATCTCAACAGCAGAAAGTTCCTTTTTAAAGTTAAATGTTCCCTATTCTCCAAGCAGAAATAAAAATTCTGTTAAAATGAAAGATGCAATACAGCTTTATGTTTTAAAGGGTTATTAATCAGTGCAGATTTCTTAAATTTCATAATTATAACACTTATAATCATACTTAGTACAAGCATAATTTCTCTGTGAAATTATTCCCAACTTTATTTTTCAATGTTTAAAAGGCAATGAAGTCTGCTGTATCCAGTATTTTCCCCTCATATTTCATATTATTCACAGATATTACTCTCCTTCCCTTGCATGCTTCAAGACACAAAATATATTAACAAAAAAATCTTCAGGGAATATTTTAGGTTAATTAAAGTTCATTTTTTATTTGAAAGCAAAAGAATATGAATACTTCACTTTCAGATTTTTAAGGACAAGGTGACGAACACTGACGCATCACTCAGCCACAGAAGCAAAATACATATTTTTTGTGTCATTGTCGGTATGACCCTGAGAAAAAATACAGCTTAAAAGCTACTGAAAAAGCAATAGATGTATGAATGAGGATTTCAGACCTAATCTTTTATTTTAAAAATAGACCACTTAGGCTAGCTCCAATATGAATTTCCATTAATTAACAGAGTAATTAAAAAACAGTATGAAATATAGTACCAAAAATGGTCTTGAGCAACATGTGAATGCTGTGGAGGAGTATCAAGCACATCATTTCATGTGCTGATAGAATTTCAGTGGCATGACACACGCAAGTGAGATAACAAATGTATGAGTTATTATGACAAAACAAATTAAAGTGCAGTAATGAATGTGCCATACAAGACATCTTCTGGTCATCAGTAATTATTCTGGACTAATTTTACATTATTAGGTAAACTAACAGACTAATAAATGTAATAAATTCATAACCATTAAAAAGATAAGTTAAGCTTTATCTTGAGATCATTTGGGAATTTACAACGTCTTTTATTCTTCATAAGGACATTGGATTGAAAAAATGCAGCCTAAGTCACATAAAATGCACCCATTTCCCTATTTAAAATTAATTATAAGCTTCTTCAGGTACAGGCCTTTAACTTACATAGAAATGAGACCTTTCTTTTCACACAATTGCCAAAGGGTTTTACTTTAGTCAGTGCACTTAGTCATCATGTTTGATGGCCTTGACTGCATCATTTATCAGCGACCTATAGTTAAATGTAATTTTCCTGTGAGCAGATGACTGTGGTGGCAGTAGCCCTCATTGCTGATTTGCACCTGTTGGTGTCTTGTGAAGTGGAACTGACAAATGTCCCATGTTGAGAATCTGATTAATGCACAGCTGACAGAGCGATGCAGAAATACCACGCCCGAAAGTACAGACTACCTTCACTGAGCTTCTGTGCTTTTTTGAGAAAACGCAAAACAGAAAGGAATATCTGAAGGTAAGAAGTATTTGAAGCTAAGAAGGATTGTTTGAAAGCAAACATACAGACATATACAGTATGGAGAAATTCTGATTCAAAATATAGTTACCTAACAACACAGGGATGACTGACAAGAATGTACTATATTTTGTGCTAATCAATGTTTTAATCAATTATTTTAATTGGTTTTAAAGTAATGGTACTAGAATTGTTTTTGTTCAGTTTGGTGGTATCTACAACTGCTCAATACAATAAATTTTAATCCTAAAAATTCTTACCTTCATTAACATACAGCACAGTGCTTCGGTTTATTTAGCACTGTATATAACCTGACTTAAACCTGACTGAGTCAGATTATATGACCTGGTGATTTAAATACACCAGTCAAACATATACAAATTATGCAGATTGGAATGGATGCTTAAGATACATAAGCCATCAAGAGTGCACACTTCTGGGATGAAACTTGAGCACTGTGTAAGCTGTGTAAGAGAGAGGTGGAAGGATTGAAGACATTTCCAGGCCATCCAGTAGGAACCGAATGGGTGAGGTGCAACTCCAGATGGAATAGTATTTTGAGCCTTGGAGGTAGTGATGGATAGGGCGATTCAGAGAAATACAAGATCTGAATAATGAGAAGCTGGACAGGGATCCTGGTTGGCACCCAGGGCTAAGTTCTTGAACCTGTTACACTGGAAGTGATAAAGAGAATTGGCAATATTATTAAAATGACCTGCGATGTTAACTGCAACAATTAGAAACTGATTCATAAGAGAAAATCGAGAAAGTGATTGAGATGACAGAGAGATTTCATCAGGTTGAGAGGATGATCTTCCTTTGTTCATTAAAGATGACAAAGTTATGTTTTGAATTGTGACCCCAAAAAGAAGCAGCTATAACAGTTGGAAACTGTATGAATAAAGCAGATGAATGAATGGATGAAGGAAAAAAGAAGGAAAACTCAGAAGGCCAATGTGCTGAGAAAAGCTGGCCTTGATAATACCCGAGTCTAAAGCCAATGTAATGGGCTTTTTCTGTAAAAAATTCTTTGTAGACAACAAGATTCATTATAAGAAAAAGAAAAGTTTTTCTTCTGGTTTGTTGAAAATAAGAACCACAACCATATTGTGCACTACATTGCAATTTGAATTAAAAAATGATGTAGAGATGTAAAAATACTTATGTCTGTGTCATGGTTGACATCCCTCCTCTAGAGGGCGCTGCTACCTCTTTCTGCTATTGATTTTAGTTCAATTATTTCCTGGTGTGCCTTGTTTATGTTTTGGCTTTATAAACCTAGCGTCTCCGTAGCTCCTTGCTTAGTTTTGGAAGATGGACGTCTGAAGGCCTGCCTACCACCTGGCTTGGAGGAAGCCTGAGGGCATAGGCCTTCATCCCAGACGTCCAGGGCTGACCTCTAAGTCCAGGGCTCGGAGCGCCTGGTCCTGTTATGCTTTTATCTCTGTGCTCCTGGTCTTGGTTCCCCTTCCTGGGGATTTTAATCGTCATTGAACCACTATTGCAACAACACATCATCAGTAGGCTAAAACTAACCTGTCTCACGATGGTCTAAACACATCTCACGTTCCCTATTAGTGGGTGAACAATCCAACGCTTGGTGAATTCTGCTTCATGGAATATGCTCATGGAATATTGACTGTGCCCTGACCACCCCTTTTGGACCTGCCTGGACTTGGTTGCCTTTGCTTTTCCCCATGCGCCGGATCACCTCTGCCACTGCTCACTGTCTGTCATCACTGAATAAACCCTGAAGTCTTTCCCTGAAGTCTGTCTCCTGCCTCTTCTGGATTTAAACCGTCATGCAAAGGGTCTTTACTGCACACTCCACGGGAGGCTGACCCAGCTCCTGTGACAGTCTGTCTGTATGTCTGTATATCTGGAGCAAAATACGTGCCCTGAGAAAGAATTACCTGTAATTACCTGTAAGGAAGCATGGGATTTTTTTAAAGATAATGCTAAAGAGCATTCCTAACGGCAGATGAACTGAATAGAGACATTTTTGATTGGTCGTGGAGTTGTTTTTGGTGTGTTGATCATAAACATATTGACCTGTCTGATCAGCTTGTTAGTGCTGTATAAACAGGAGAGTCAGGAGGCAGCACTGGGAGCAGCAGGATCCATGAGGGAAGAACCTGGGGCCTCATTGGATCTGTGGATAGGGGCACGAAGAAGGCACAATTAAAAGGACTTCTGATTGATCTGTCTCTGGACAGACCCAGGGCTACGGAGATGGATTCAGGAGCAGCAGGGGCCAAGAGGGAGGAACCTAGGGCCAAGCTGAATGTTGGGGGACAGAAGCAGTGCAAGAGAAAAAGTTGAGATAAAATTAAAGAACATGAAGGAACAAAAAGGCATGTCCTGAAATTCTGAAGAGTGAGAAGTTTTGACAGAATAATGAAGAAAACAAGAGGAAGAAGAATTGACAGAAACACATGGAAACTAAGAAAGAAAGTTAAAAGAAGAAACCAGCATGAAAAGAAGGTAAAATAGATGTTTAGAATGAATGTGACAAATGCAAGAATAATATGAGAGGTAAATGTGAAACGTAGACTTTTTTTGTTCTTTATCGTCACATTCCTGCTTATTGGCTTGTTGCTTGGAGCATGGTCCACTGAATATGACAAAAAAATTAGAGGAGAGCCTCAGCAGGTGAAGGCACAGGTAACTCAGTGACAAAAACAAGAAAACAAGAGGAAGAAGAATTGACAGAAACACATGGAAACTAAGAAAGAAAGTTAAAAGAAGAAACCAGCATGAAAAGAAGGTAAAATGGATGGTCCTGGATTTGGCAGTAGTGGCGGCCCAGGGGCTTCCTGTGTTGCTGAGTGACGTTATGCAAATTTATAATAATCAGATTTGTGAGAAGCCAGAGATAAGTAGCAGATGTATTGTTTTTGCTTTCTTGCTTGTTACAGTATGTGAAGCACAGCCCATGTTTAGAATGAATGTGACAAATGCAAGAATAATATGAGAGGTAAATGTGAAACATAGAATTTTTTTGTTCTTTATCGTCACATTCCTGCTTATTGGCTTGTTGCTTGGAGCATGGTCCACTGAATATGACAAAAAAATTAGAGGAGAGGCTCAGCAGGTGAAGGCACAGGCAACTCAGTGTAGGACTCAGTTGCGCAGGACTGGATTATAGTGTCAATACAGGATCAGGAGATACGGTAGTTTGCTGGAAGCACGAGACTTGTTTATTGTAAACCTTTTGGTAGGTAAAGAGAAAAAAAAATATTTAATTTACACCTTGAAAAGAATTTCGTGACAGGATGACAACTGCAGATCTAGGTCTTGGTAAGGCTTGGAATCTTGGAAAGAAAAGACCTGGGAAAGAGGGTGGCTGTGTTTGAAAAGCAAGTGACTGAGATGGCAAAGTGAAACCTGCGAATATAGGCTGAGCGTGAGCTGAAGATTTCTGGCTGAAATTAAATGCCATTCATCACAACAACGAATTGGAATATCCATTGTAAAGTGAAAAAACTGGCAGTGAAAATTATGCATTGTAGCACAGTCCATGCAAAATTACCTATGCAAGGCAGTGAAGGAGATTATGTATAGTATATATATATATGTTTTAGATGAGGAAATGGTATTAGGAATGATTATAAATTACTGACAACTGAGGCTGATTGAACTTAGCTGTTGTCATTCCTTCTGAATTTTCATTATAAACATTATTACCTGTGAAAAAAAAAAACTACAGTTGACTTACTGGATACAGAAACAAAGATTTTTGTAGCCCTTAGACAACAATTTGACAGGAGCTACATTAATATTATTTCTTTAAGGCTGAATTTTCTTTTGAAAATTACTAATATATAAAGTATGAATCATTAAATAGGTTTCAATTGATTGGTAAATTACAAACTAATATGGCTAAAGTATGATTAAAATAAATTATATTTTTGTTATTCTACATCTCTGTTAATCAGGTTAAACAAATATTCCTTGCGGAACTGAGAAGGTTGACTGAACATTTTTTTTCTCTTCAACTGTGTGATCCTATACACACTCACATTGTAGTAAGCCTTTTACTGCATTATTAAACTGGTGATTCTCCCTCCTTAATCATCAGAGTACACCAACTTGTCTCCGATAGTCTGAGAAAATAAATTCAAAATCAACCAGACAGTCCACCCGCCTTGACAATGATGGTGCAATTAGAGCAACAGCAGTATCCAAAAGCAGTGACATTAATTCAAAAGCTTTATAGAAGTGATCTGGGTATTCAACAAACTGAGAAGGTGGTAGCAGTTTTTACAGCATGTTTTATATATGGAATATTTTCTAACACACTTTATATGATCAGGGCAACTCAGCTGGAATGCAGATGAGTGTTTGGAAGGTTATTATGAGTCTTTATCGTTTTGCCTCTTTCTCTGATCTACAGTTTCCTTTCCAGAAGCTCAGGTTTTGCTATAAAGGCTTGCGATTGTCACGGTGGTGCATTCTTTGTAATTTTCGCTTCAAACCAGTTATGAACACTTTTCTATTTGCAAAGGAGTGTGTATTAAAAATATAAAGTTATGTGCAATCATTTATGAAAATACTTCTCAAAACAGATTGGCAAGGAACAGGAAAAGGACCGGGGTTTTGCTTTTTACACAGTTTTGTTTTATTAATGGAAAGAAATGGGACTTCAAGGCCAAACAAGAGTTACAGTTTCATCCAAAGTGTTCTGGACTGGCCTGTAGTCTCCATCAAGCACATCTTCCCAGAAGACATACTGTAGGAGCTTAAAAATTGCTGCAAACAAGGGGTGGGGGCTGTCACAAACCGCACGCAGGCACATAGACACCATTTGTCTACTTTAGCTCTAATTATTGTTTCCATTACACATAATAATTACAAACAAAGACTGGTCTATAGCTTCTGGGATCATTTTTTCTCTTTTTTATGATAATATTTGCAATCTGTGGGTGCAGCTCCCATTATAAACGGGAGCTTAAATCTCTTAGCTTGGACTCTATACTGTAGATAACATCCTTCATTTCCTTAAATGCAATGGAAAAATATCAGCAGACTCATTTATTAGTATTAAGCCAACCTGTCCCGTGCAGAAACTCATGATAAAATTACCTGATACTGGAGGTGTTATTTCTGTAGCAATGGGTGTCTTATTGATGTTCTCTTTTGTAAAAACCTGCACAAAATATTTATTTAAAATGTTTACTATTTCTTTTTCATGTTATACAGTATAATTAATTACCTGTTATTATTATCCCCTAAACTACTTCAGATTTTATTGCTGTAATACTGAACATAAGCTTTGCATTGCCACTCATTTTTTTTGTCTCCCTCCTCCAGTCATCAAATCCTAGAACAATGCCTCACTGTATCATATACTTTCAATAATTATTCCTACGGGCATTTTTCTGGAAATACTGTACTTTTGCTATAAGGAGTAAAGGCTTATTTTTCCTGTCACAGTGCATACCTACAGAGGTTTACAAAACCACTGCAGTAAGCTGTCAGCTGTTGCAAACCCATAAGAAATAGTGAGGTTTACTCTCTCCATCATTACTGTAATGCCTCTTTCCCTTGTAGCCATCACTGCTTCAGAACTAAAAACACACGTCAGATCGTTCTGTCCCCTTAAATCCTCACAATCCACTTGTTCTCTGCAGCCAGAAGACCTGCAATGATGCCATGTAGGATATTCAATTATTAAGCACATTTAATAGCTTATACTGTAGACTAAGATAATGAATTGCCTTAACATACAGTACTTAGACAATTACAGTACATGCTTTAACAAACTTAGATGATGAACAGCTTTAACATACAGTACACTACTTAAAACATTCTGAGTGTTGCACTTTATCAGTATTATGTGCTGCAGTTATGTAAGATATATGATCACTTGGAAATATAAATGCCCTTGATTATGATTTTGTCTGTTTTGACTGTAGTCAAGTGTAGATTATTCTGAATAGAACAAGACTGTGTGCTGAAAGTGCCATATAGATCCAAAAACAACTGCTTAAAAATCATGTCAATATTTCTTAGAAAAAACACAGGTTTTGAAATTATAAACATTTCTCCAGAATAGCAAACAATTATTTATAAGATGGTCAGCAGATAAAATAAAAAATAATCTATTTCAAAGAGGGGAAGGTTATTGGTTACTAGCTTGTGTTAGGATTGTTTATAGAAAATTTCACTACAAAGCAAGAGATCAGGTTTGAATCTACACCGTAGATGCCCTTATGGAACATTAGGCACCAGAGATACTTTAATATCAATTGATATTCTTCATAATATTAACTGCCATTATGGTTTTGATATATCCTATAATGATATACTATGTCACAATACCATGTTTTCAGAAAGTGCACCAGAATGTTTCCAGAAAATGTACATTACTGTGAGTGAACACAACAGTTACCACTTATCTGAATGTCTGTTACAGTACTGGCATCCATCCACCAGAGGGCACCTACACGATTATGGCCTACTTCATCCACTCTGGGGAGGCGTAGGCTAACCAGGCCTTGTTAACACATCGCCACGCCTCCCCTTCAGTCTATTTAAACCCTACTGTCTGTTTCTACCTTGCTCAGTATTGAGTTGTGCTTTATGAGCTTCATATCAGACAAGATTGAAGACTGTTGTGTGAAACCTGAATTTCAGATCTATACCTATGAGAGTGGTGGAAGGAGATTTATGCAATATAAAGCACAGGTAAACTTTATATCAAAAGAAAATTTCAGTTTAACTTAAATTAAAAGAAAGCATTTTCTCTCTCACAGACCTTTACAATAAATAACAGTATGAAATTTCCTTTTTGTGAAAATTCTAATGCTTGTTAGCAGATACTGACTACTTACATACAGAGCTAAATTACTTTTAAAGGGTTTTTCTAATGTGCCTTTTAACATACCTTTGTTTGTTAAATGTCTTTAACATATTTGACCACACAGACTTTAAAGAGAACTGTTCATACCTACAGTACTAGTTGGGGGTGATAAGTGTTTTACCCTTTCTGTTCCATATGCCTGGGTATGTTTTTCCCTTGGTGTTATATGCTGTAGGCACATCAGAAAAAAAAACACAACCCTGAAAAGTCACATAATGTTATTCCTGCTGCCATTAAGAATTTAAATTATGGCTAGGTGAGAAATTAACTATCTCTTCAGCAAATGGCTTTCAAGGTTAATAAACACTCTTGTTTTTTGAACAAAAGAGGAGCACATTTGCTTAATTTACTCATATTTGTCCTGTGAATTATTAGCAGCTCTAAAAGGCATCCACCAAAACAGCAAAATAATTAAAGGGAAAGGAAAACTGATGTGACTAAATATTATTGCTACTGTATGTAGCACACTTACTGCAAATTTTCTACCCATAGAAGAAAATCCAAGATGGGGTTTATCCAGGAACACTTGCATGAGCATATGCACATTTAGATTTAGCTGATTGGGTATGTGTAAAAGTTTATTTGTATCTAGTGATATGCTTTGTCACATCTCTGTAGGGCACAGGTAGACAAATGATAATGCCCCACCACATACACACATCTAGACTGAATACAAAACCTAATTTCCCATCTTTATCGGTAGTTGGAAAGAATTCTCCATATTGGTGGAGTCATGTATTATTTTTTGGCATCAATGACAACACCCAGCAGATTCTGAAACTCTTTTTTTTTAACTAAACGATGGTCTCACCTTTCAGCACTACTGGGGTAAGGATGGTTTTACCACTAATATGAAAACAAGACATGAATAATTCATAATTGATAGTCTCTGTCTTGTTCATGTTAATTCACCCACCATAATCTTGTTGCATACTATCTTGAAGATTATAAACAGTGGATTATACAACACAAGCTGCTGTGTCAGATTACTATCACTTACAAATCAAAAGCACCAAATAATCACCATGAGATTTAAATTATTGAAACCAAACAATTAAGCTCTTCCAAAACAAAGGCTAATTTTCACCATGAGCTGAAATAACCCTAAGGTAAAAAATAAAGAAACCTTATTTCACTGCTTTTGAAAATGTATTTTGAACTAACAATGAGCCATTTGGAAGAGCATTTTCTGATGCTGTATTCTGGCTAATTGTGAGATAATACAGGAATGTATGTTCAGATTTTTAATGGACAAAGATATTAAAAGGATGGACGTAGTCTAAAGTGTGCTTGTAAAAGACGCATCTCATCCGAATGACCTTTGATTTCCTGCCATAGACAAGGTCAGAGACAAATGTGCAGTTTCACAGCTCTCTCTTCCCATTGGGAATATATATAGCCCAGGAATGGAGCTTTTGCAGCTTAAGATGATAAGGTTAATCAAACAACAGATACAAATATGTGAAATGAAATTGAGCGAAGCGAAGTTCAATAAATTATTCAGTTTAGACAGACTTCCTGGTGCTGCAGTTGTATCTGTATTTTCTGCTCCTCTGAGAAATGGAAGGAAAAAAAACACTGGATTCTCTTACCACATCAGAGGAGATTCACAGTGATTGTCAGAAAGAAGCAAGCCAGAAAATTAACATTTTGTAATTTTCTAACTTGCAACATCCTATGAAGGTAAACCACTTAAAAGTGTTTGATGCTTGTATGGTAAACACAAGAGCCAATAACTTAATTGCTGCAGTCTAATAAATGCCCTATTTAGGTAATGGAAGCACTTCTGATCCACATAACAGCCTTTACACTTTTTTTGTCCCAGAAAAAAAGGATTTGTGTACTTTCTGCTTTCATTCAATTGAAGACCTGAATGCAAGGTGTAGTAGTAATTTTATAGGGAAATATAGAGTATGAGGAATTGTATACTTCATTTATAAGAAAAAAACTGCATTGTTATATAAGCAAAATAAGTACTTGTTAGAACACTACAGCTTCTGGGTTTCATTCCACCCTGGATTCTTAATTGTTTGATCATTCAATTGTTCACTCAATTGGTCTATACGTAGTTTTCACTAACAGACATCTACATTTGGTCTCATCCAGCTGTTTGCTATAAGTTAAATGGGACTCTTCTGTAAAAAACATTCAAAAGCTATCGATCTATTACAGGCACATAAATTGCAGTTTTTGGCTTAAGAGAAAGAATATGTCAGGAAATCCATAGAACATTGCATTGTGCACAGAAAGGTTGCAACTGACCACTACTAATTTAAAATGTAAAAAGCTACTTAATATTTATGAAGTTCATTTCACAAATGCTTTTTAATTGTCCTAGAATACAATGCAGTAAAGTGACCTGAAAGCAACTGTCGACACTTGCATAGAAAATGTTAACCTGCTGCCTGTTTAAAAACTTTGAATACACTAGAGGCTTATCTGTCTTGTAAAATACAACAAAATAGCAGCAACTTTAATTGAATTACCCTAAAACATTTAAAGAAGCAAAAAAGCATTTAAAGATGAACAAATCAAAAAATGAAAACAACACTTCACTTCAGTGAATATTCATCAGCAAGAGACAAATCAAAGAGACGGCTGCAAGAGCTGATCTTGTCTGGGAGACTGGAGCTTCTGCCTGTCAAGAACACAGTAATGCTACATTAGGCAATAATTTACATGAGGGTTTAAACTAGCACACTACACCAGGCTGAACAATCTTTTCAAGTTCCTGTTTTCAATCAGATCTAATTTGTAATTCCACAATAAGTGAGTTCTGTTGTTTGTCTCTTTTCCTTTTCAACAACCGTGACTACAAAAGAAAAGCATTCTATCGATTTGCCTTCAGCTATCCAAATGTGTTATCATTTGAAATGAGCGATGTTGCTGTAATTACAAGTTACCTAAATTAGACTGGACAGTGCTCCTGGAGGCTTTATACAGTATTGAACACTGGCCAAAGGGCTTGGTTACATGAAGAGCTTCATTTTAAATGCTACTTGTGTATGCATGAGTGCTGAAGGTCATTGTGGTTTCTCCTCGAGTCTGTTTACCAATTACCGCCATAGAGACATCATAAGATAGTTATGGCAATAAACTGTATATGCTATACTGCACCCCCAATTGTACCATTAGCATCCAAAAAACAGAAGACATTTTGAAAGATGGTCAAAAACTGTCAGGTGACAGTTTTCATTTTCCCTCAACAGATGATCCTAAAATATAATAATCCACAAAGGACTACAGTGTGAATATCATCTCACCGCCTTAATGATGTTCTTTTTACTTTTACTGAAGTAATACATCATGTTATCTCACATAGGACACCCTTTTGTTCATTTTCTCATTGAGCATATCATAACATTTTTTAACAACTTTCACAATTGATTTACTGTTGTTACTTCGTGAATACATAGATCGTACATTTTTAAAAAAATAACACTCTTGTAAGCTGGCCATGACTTTTGCTAAGTGAAACCTCAAAATGTACTGAACAGTCTCTTCCAGAAAAAAAAACTTAACCCTCTATGGAGACATCATATTAATATAGCCACTGAGTTTAATTGAGTTACAGTACAGTATATGCCTAGCATGGGTAAAGAATTTAAATGATATTACACTTTAGTTCCCAAAAGTTTCTTTTATACTCACAATGCCAGTTTTTTATCATAAAATGGACAGGACTTATTGTCTGTGTGTCTCATTCAGTAATGTGTAGAAACTTTCCTTTAGTACAGTGTGGGAGGAAAAAGGATGGACGCCCTGTGAAAATTAAGCCATTTCTCCCTATGTTCACTAAGCTAATGATATGCATAAGTAAGGGCTGTAAATGTGTAATTTACATATTGTATACAGTGCAGGAAATAGCAAAAGTCTCACAGACAACAAAGGTACTGAAGATCATTAAACATACTGTATATACAGTACGAGTGACCAGGAGAAGCCCTGAATACTTTTATTATCAGCACCAAAAAAAATGATGGCCAAATTACCTTGTAGCATAATCTCATAGAATCTTAGAAGGTAAGCAAGGCTGGGTCTGGTCATTACTGGTATAGAAAACCATAATGTCTTTCTGCACTGACATTTTCTTTTTGTGATCTATCTCTGCACTGCTTTTTAATCTACAGTATGTATTATAAATATATCTACTGTATATACAGGTATAAATTCATGACATATTAAACTAAGGAAATCTAAAGAGACAAAAACACCACACCATTCTTTGAGGATACTTTGCTGTTCTCTTCGTTGTGCTCTACAAATTCTGTGACACAAACCACCTCTATCCATCTGATATGGATTTGTGCACACTCCCTGATTTCAGCATTCCTCACACATCTCCTTGGGATGTGTTTGTTGATGTCATTTGCATACATTAGCAAACATTAACATTGTTCATTATACGTAAATGAATCAAATATGGAATTATGTGGTAATTGTTCCACATGCCATGTTCTGTGTTAGGCTAGCTGTGCGACTGAGTGAGTACTGGAGATATACTCATCATGTAGTAAGGACACTGGTCACATTCAAACACTTTACTGCTATTTAGTGAATGGCAATTCATACAGTGGAATAGGGCTGTATATTGTAATACTTAACCAAGATAAGAATCCATTTAGAATGTTAAAAACTCAAAATAGTGTTCAGACTCAAACTACCCTACTTGCAATTTGGAGACAACACTGAACAATTCAAGTCATACTACACCTTCTCGTTGCACGTCAGAAAGAGTGCTGATAATTCCTTCAATTATAACGCTTAGTTTAACAACCCATTCTTCCCTGATAAAATCTTGCTGTCGGAAATTAGCAAAAGCCCATTGTTATCTGATATGTTATCTAATCCAGTTTATACCTCACAATGCATTGTGTTACAGCAGGGACCTATTCCCTCAAGAATCGGCTTGCAAACAGAATAGGAAGAATTGGATCAATAGAATGACATCTATTTTAACACTCTTCAATGAGGCATATGATATAGGTCAAAACAAAGTTCAGTTTCTAATTTTTTAAAGTTAATTTCTATGAAGTTTACACTGTGTGATGGGGTGTGTGAACACGAAAACATCACATTTCATGTGATATCCACACTAGACAGCATTATATTTTAGGGGTTGATGCCAGTGTTTCCTTCTATATTACAGTACATTATTTGCACTGAAATCTCAAATATTTTTTTAAAGGATTCTGTTAGCTGCACAGATTTCCTCATCTTGCTTTAAAACTATCAGGTATTGAATAAATGCCGTTTATAAAAAAAATCTTAAAATGATATTAAAGACGGGGCCATCAACAATAATAAACACAAAGCTAGAATGAAGGATATGTCAAATGCTAAAAAAAGTAGAAATAAGCATCTAAGAATGCGTTGTGAAAACGAATCCTATTTTCTAGTGACTCTATGGCCTTCTTCTGAATATATAATTTTCTAAATGGAAGGTTCCCAAGATAGTTATGAAGTTAAATTCAATTAATTAGGATATTGGCACTAGAAGCCCATATAAAATACATCTGAGTATTGAACTCAAAGCCTCTTACCCAGATATATTTCAATTAGTTCCATTAGTCATAATATGTCTGTTTTTATTGTGTATTGGAATAACTCAACCTGTTTCTTAAAACATTTTATCTGAGATTGTTGTATGAATATCAAGACCACTTCCTCCTATGCAATGTGTTGTCCTGAACAGTATGGATTAAAAAAAAGAATAATTCAAAGCAAGTGTGGCAAGAATATCTCTCTTTTCCTAACTAGTGTTGACAACTCATGATGACATTTTCATGGCCAAATTAACAAAGTCACCTTAATCTGTTATGTAAATAAAGTCCTATTGATTTAATCAAGTATAGGGTGAACTTGGCCATTTTATCTGACTATTGTTGCTCTTTTTCGCTTGCTCAGTGCTTCCGTAAAGTGGAAAGTGAAGCCCCCAAAATCAATAACTTGCCAAGCCAATTTTCATTTATTGTGATCATGGACAGATGCGTAATTAAGAAACAATTCCAGGAAAAAGCCCAAGAAGTGTATGAGAAATTCCACAGGGAAACACAAATATTTTCCAGATTTCCCCCTGTGCACCTCTGTATTATACTGTATATACAGTACTGTATATGGCAAGGTAGTTAGTTACTTGAATCAAAGCCACTTACCAGTTACCAGTATAGATCTCGTAAATCTGATGCCTTCTTTAGAGAATTCAAAGTCTACCACATTGTGACCAAGACTAGGCCAAATGAAGGCCTGAATGACCCAGTTTGATTCTGGATCTGTTCCCAGGACTGTCCATATTGTCAGGTTAAACTGTAAGCACATTGGCTAAACACAGATGAGCTCTCCTTGTGTGAGCAGAGACCATGTACTGTATATAATGCCCAGTCACCCAGATAGCATTCAATTTGTTGGTTATAGCAGCTAGTTTTTAAAAATTAAACATGAGATACAAGACACTGTACTCGCTCTTCCCCTTCCTTTTCCTTCTTGTTTATACAGTATTTACATCACTTACTGCATTGAGTTTTGACCTGTTTCCAAAATTTAATAAAGACCATTTAAAAAAATAACATACCAATTAATTAGACCTGTAATAACTAAAATTACAGATCTAATTTCAGAGCACTCCAGTAGACACAGAGAATTATAAGGCATAAACATACCCCTGCTGCTCAAAACACAAAATACAATAAATCATTTCAAAAGTCCTTATTATATAAAAATTCTTTAAATATATAAATAGCAATTTAATGCACCAGTGGAAATTTGAATGACCTGTCATAATTTATGATCAAAAAGATTTTTCATTATTGGTTAATTTCCAATTAGGTCATTCATGACTGAATCATCCCTTAACACCCAAGAACTAAGACTTTAGCCTGAGGGCCAGTGCCAGGCAGACTATTTTAGCTTACAGAAAATAAAAAAAATGTAGACTACAGTATGTGTCAGGATAGAAGAGTGTTAATTACAAAAAAATCTAAATTGTCTTAAATGTGTTTTAAAACTGGTATTCCAATTTAGCCTATTTAGGTTCATTGCTAAATTTAGGTTTTTGCTGCGAAATAACATTTGCAGAACACAGGTATACTATATACAGTAGTAGCCTATTGGTTGTAAAGGAAAGTTTTTGGCTGATCATGTTGAATTTAAAAGAGAAAAAAATCAGTGAACCCAATTGAGACAAATGAATCTTGTTTCAAGGTGATTGGTGACAGCCGCTACATTCTAAAATGTTAAGGCATCATTTTACAGCTATAATTTTTCAATCATTCAAGCTTATCCTAGATAAGAACAGCCATTCCAGTTTGCATGGGTAACAAAGAGGCTGCTTGATTCAAATGTACAGCAGTGGAATGAGCATACATATTTTATGGTTCAGTTGTAATAAAGCTTTAACTTCTATATTAACAAACCTGAGTCATATTTTCTTAGCTAGTTCTTTTCAAAGAAACCTTGGACTGTTACACAATACACAATGAGCTTTGTATAGTATAAAATAATAATTAAACTAGTCTTCTGAGTGGGCACTTTTCATTCCATGGATGTCTGATTGTAACGATTGGGCACAAGCGTTTTAATTGACCAGGACAGGCAAATGAACATTTGTACAACATAGCAGTTATGAAGAAGGAATAAGAAAATGGGCCAGACAAGTAATTATGACTAATCAATATTAAAACACAAATTTCAATCAAGGCATCCTGTTTGTTTCAAATCATTTATATATAAATTGTGAAATAATCCCTTGTAATTATACTACAATGCTTTTGAACAGAATCTGAATTACTACTAATTTATTTTGCTGACACTTTTATCCAGAACACCCTTTTATACAGCTATTATACACCTATTTTATACAACAATAGTGTTTAACACAGCATTTGAACATAAAAACCCTAATAACTGCTCTCCAGTTAAATAATATACAACTTTAGATATTCTTTAGATTGAAAACAACAGAAGAGATCACATCATCTGAAATTCAAACAGCATTGCCCGTATTGCATTTAGAAAGCACTCAAATTTGTCTTGTAACAATACATAATGCAGACTGGTTTGTTCAAATTGATTGTGCTGAGACTTCCTAGGGTAGATTCAAATATAAAACGCCAGGATACTTACTGCAAATATCACCTAATTGCCCATGAGCTGTTTCATGCCATACTATACAGAAGGATGAGTTATTCCGTAGATGGAGAGAACATTATCATAGCCTTCTTCTAAACCAGTCAGAGGTTTCTGAAATTCATTCCACATACAGTAAATAGTTATACTACATGATTGTTTCAGTGCTTTACACAGACTATATTACCAACAAACACTAAGTACTGTAAATACGTTTTCCAATTATTACTGAGCATAAGAGTTGGATGAGTTATACATCCATGTGTGCACTGATGCTATGAAGTACTGTAAGAACAAACTTTTACAATAAACATTATAATTCATATCTATCATGTATGAAATAATTGTATACTCATAAGGTATAGTTTGTGCTCGTGTGTGCTATTTCGGCTGAAGTCAGAAAATTATTTCAAGTCTATGCAAAATGTAATTGAATAAGTATAACATTAGGACAAGCAGCATACATATTTTTCACAAAATATGAATATATTTATTTGCCTATGTTTTGTGTTGAACTTGGGCATTTCCTCATATAAGCCTGTGAAAGCAAGCAAAAAATGGTACTATAGAAGGCAGAGAATAGACCGTTGTAATAGCTTTGACCTATTATTGTACCCATTTCTTTTCAATTTCCCCAACCTATTGTGCCATCAGGCAGCACGACCACACAGTAATTTATTTCTCCCTCACTGTACCAGCTTGATCTGTGTGCACATGTAGGTCGCTGCCAGCATCTTCCTGGGAATGGATGACAGGCCTTCTTCTGGTATCAAACCACTTTCCTAATTGATCACCTTTCCTGTCTCCTATTTTACAAGCATGTCTCAATGTTGCCAAACCCCTGATCTTATTCCAGTCAGAACCTTAGTTGGACTTGACGTGTGACAAATGCACAGTCACCTCTCCTCTTAACAGACTTAACAATCTTGACCTTGGGTAGCCTTCTTTTCTAAAATTGTGCTGATTTTCATTTGTCCTAAAAATGCAATGGCATTTTCACTGGACATCAAGGCAATAGTTTGCCAGAGTTTGTCTAAAATTTCTACACAGACCTTGCTACTCTGGGGAACAAGAAAGTAAAAGAAAATCACCTCTTGCTGTGGATGCATTTTCATTGTACCAGAAAATCTAGAGCTGGAGTTAAAGCATGGTCACATCTTTTGCTTTAAAATTGTGCTTTCAAAGTCTGCATACAGCAAAATGTAAAACTAAAACTGCAGTCCTTCACAGCAGTGATTTAGCACAGAACAATTTAAAAACTGAAGAACTGAACAACTGAACACCACTACACCATTCTTCTTCTTCTTTTTATTATTATTATTATCATTTGCACTAGTGCGAGTGTGAGTGTGTCTATGTCTGCTTGTGCCCTGCAAAGGACTGGCATCCCATCCATGGTGTATACTGCCTTGCACCCATTGTTTTCTGGGATAAGCTCTTGCTCCACTGTGACACTGTCTCGAATAAAGCAGTTATAAAATAGATTATTATCATCTAACAGCATAAGAAAAGTTACTAGGAAGACGAGACCATTGGCCTGTCTAGCCCATGAAATGTGTATTTGGTAATTGATCTGAGGAGCTCATCCATCCATTTCTTCAAAGGAATGAGGGTATCTGCTCCAACAACATACTGCAGCTAGGGAGCTGATTTCATATTCCCATAACAAGCACTTCCTATTGTCAGTTTCCTGTTGGTGGTTAGCTTTAAATGTACTTCTCCACAGTTTCCATTTGTGCCCTCTGGTTTGTGTTTCACTGTTGGTTCTATTCCCTTAATGTGGTGGAGCCATGACACACTGAAGGCATTTTTTTTGTGAAAGGAGATCCAAGACTAACAAAATGATTCTGTTCAAGGAGCCAGATTGTAAATGAGTGCCTCTTCCATCAGTGCAAAACTGAGAATCATTTTTCTTCTAAATCCTTAGAAAGTGTAATTTCAGTTCAGATGCATCAAATGAAGGAGCTGTTTATAGCACTGCCTACTGTATATATGTAAATCCATGCCTTTCTAACAGAAGGAATGCTCATTTGAGCATATTAATACATGTAAATGCATTACTCATGCTACACAGGCATATCCAGATTTTGACACTTCAACCAGGTCATGCCTTCTGATGTGAGCAGGTCAGCTGTGCACTGGATGCTTGTGGCAGCATGGCAACAATACACCTACCTTGTCTTAGTCAACTGCTCCTTCTCTTTGCTAGACGGGTGCAAAAACCCAGAAGAGAATATGTGTTGGACGTACTGTACATCTCGCAAAGTGGCTGTACCACAGGAACGGAATCAGACAGATGTTAACATCAGTGGAGGCTAACACATCTACTTCTGAGATGGCCTTCTGCTTGGCCAGGCAGAAAATGGGGCAGTGATCCTTTCATTCAGCACTTCATGAGCTTTCAAGGGGAATCTACAGTATGGTTAAGAGGTATAGCTTACAAAACAAACAAAATTATTAAAAGAGTTTATACAGGAATTATTCACTAGGGTTTCTATTGCAGTGCATTTCAAAAACAAGGGGAATAGTCTCAGAACTGCATTTTGATTAGTCTCATAGTGCATTTATATTCAGTTGTATGGAAATGCAGGGCACATCAAAGCTAGATAGAATGTGTCATTTAGGCAATACAAACAGAATTTTTTTTGCAAAGTACTGCACAGCCACACACTTAAACACTTGCTGAATAGCAAACTAATTCACTACAAAACCTCACACAAAATTAGTCACTTGGCTTAAGGTGTTTCATGATATTTAATGTATCATGATTGTATATACCGTACATTGTATTATTTGTAGAAAGGGGGGTGTTCTGTCATCTTCAAAGAGCAAGGTATTTCAGGTCTAAATGCAAAATAAAATGATAAATAAATAAAATGGAAAAAAATTGCCATGTTCAGGTTTTCCATTCGCTCAGATGACTGTATTCATTTCCCATCTGTTACAAAAATCTTTTTTTCCACCTCTGAAAATGCATTGCCTTTAAAATTTGAAACCATTCACATCTGTGTCATTCTGATTACATTATTTGCACTCAGAAATGCAAATTTTAAATTCATATCCTTTCTAATCTTCATATTCCAATAGACCTTGCCATGTTCCAAATAGGAGCCAAAGAAGCAGCCCCTCACAGCACCAACCAGACTGAATCTGTGAATCTGCTGCATGCAGGGATTGTAGGTGTCAGTCAAAGACATATGGTTTAGTTGTCAGCTTATGAGAGATTAGTATTTCCTGGAACACCATACTCAGAACCTTCACACTGAATGTCTATTGTCTTGGCCTTGGATAATAAATCTCTTCTGAAATGGCTAGAACAAATGTTGTTTCCTAAAATTACATTTTAAGCCACTATCATTTTCCAATCAAGTTATTAATTTATTCAAGCAGGTGCCATCACTCTCAAATGAAATTAGTTTTTTTTTGCATTTCTTTCTCAGCACTTTTTCTCGCAGTCTGGGTGTCTCAGCAGCCTCCCTGTGTCTCTGTGAGATAATCAGTGTTCAAGTCATGACTCTGGCAGGACAAGACCTGTCTTGGAGTCACCTGCTGTGTCAGGAGAAACAAGGAGAACGTTTTGCTTGGAGAAATGAGTTGAAGATTTTACTGCTCAGTCATACACTACACAGAACAAAGCACCTCAATCGATAATCGAGCAGCAAATGAGGCATTTCAGCTCACTCAAAGCCACAAGCAGCACATCATATTAAATTAGCTATCCAAAATTTCTAAAAAATAATAATACCTTTGGCTGAATACCACTCAGAGCAGTGGGTGAAATATGGACCTGCAGTAAATGAAAAGCTTTTATTCCTGCCCACTCCCCAGAACAAAGCCTGTCTTTCTCTATACATTTGTCCTGCTTTTCTCTTGTCTCAATTACAGTCATACTGTATCAATTTCAGCTAAAAGTACATCTTTTTGACATCTGGCAGCCAGAGGGGAGGGAAAAGCCTCTGATGGTATCTATCGAATGCTTCTCTCCATTCCCTCACTGCACTAATGTTTTCAGTGTCAAAGCACTGATGTTACCTCTTAGATGATGCCACTAAAGATCTTTCCAGTATCACAAATGCATCATTTTTCTTCTCATACAGATCCTTTTCTGGCAAAATAAGAATATCTTACCCCCTCAGTTTCCTTATAAAAAACACCAATAGCATCAGTTCACTTGGCAATAATTTCCTGTTGAAATAGTTTTACAGGACACAAAGAACACACAAGAAAAAACGCTTGTGTCTTTTTAAATTAATCCACATACAGATACAAAAAGAAATGGTAACATGTTTTCTCATGGTAACCGACTACAGCATATAAAATAACTCCTACGTGTCACCTAACTAATTTCAGAAGCATTCAGATAGCATTCCAGTTATTGAAACAAAATAGTACATTTTTCTATTGATACAGTATCTGCAAAGCTGAAGGTGGAATGTCTTTATGATTACTGTATCTTGGCCAAATACTTAGTTTGATTAATTGCAAGTAAAAGTTGATTTAGCACTGAACTCCAGGTGCAGTATTTTTCAATACAAATAAATCAAAACCTGAAAACTGCATTTGATTTTCAATACTGTATGGGTAAACAGAACAACGTTTTCAAAATACACAGTACATGTATATCACACAGTTATCTTTTTATAGCTCTTTCCATTGCAAACACACTAAAAACTCTCCTCCTTTCTCGCTGTTCCTCAAACTTTATTGCTAATGTAATGATGAGATGGACTTCTAAATCCATGCCCCTAAAATATGCTCTTTCTTTGTTGACAGACGGTATCCCTCATGCTATACTGACAGGACCTTCAACAGAGCTGAAAAACAGCACTCAGAAAACCAGCCACAGGAATTCCCAGACCCAGAACCATATTCCACTGGTTCCACCCCACCACCTTTTCTATTCCCACAATCATTTTATTAAAGAAAACATTTTAATTTTGCAGATGTTTGTGACTAACTGGAATCTTTTTTTTATTTTCCCTTTTGTTGGCCTTTTTTCCAGGCCAGAAAGATCCCTGCAATTTACATTGAAGAAAACTGGCCAACCATTTCAGGAAACACATCCAAGCAATGTGGGTCAAAGATCTCTCCAAGCTGATATAATCTCCATTTTACCAATGCTGGCCCTGATTAAACTGACCTTTCTGTCTGTGTCCTTTTTAACAGGGTTTCTAGGACTCTTATTACAGAAAGACAGCATAAATTAATCCTTAAACTTGGATCACATATTTCCACCATGACAGAATCATTTCTTTAAGACTTTCATTCACCTGCGGATTTCAGATTTTCACTCTTCTCTCCCAGCTTCCATTAATTTTTACTTTTTCAGCTCTTGTCCCCATTCTCACCTTCTTCTCTTCATCTTCTCTCTTTTGTTCTGTAGTGTTTTATACAGTATACTGTACCTGTAACTTGTCTCTCTCTCTCCCTCATACCTTAAGATGACTGAACAGCCAAAATGTTTTTCTTTTTTCAGCATGGAATTAAACTCTGTGTGCTCCTATTAACATTTTTTAAATGCATGAATTTCACATTTATTTGTAGGTGGCAACAAGTATTCCGTGAACCCTACTTTACCTTTGATAACCTCAAGGTCTTAAAGGAATTGCTTTCTATAGCCTTTCAATATTCCCTCAAGCTTCACACAAGAGACTTTTGACCAGTGCACCATGTAGAACCTTCCCAGGCTGTGTGGCCTGCATAGATTTTCTATTAGAGGCTATGACAGCCAATCAGGAACATTACTTTTATTCGCCCTTTTGGTCATTTAGTTTAATGCAGCAATTGTATTGTTATCTAAATTGTGATCAAGCGTATAGCCTATAGAAGTGAGCAAAGTAAATCCTTATGCCTTGATTAGGCCATTTAAACAATAAAACAATGTGCCAATTTATTGAATTTAAGGCATGAAAAGTTGCCACTTGAAGCACTGCAAATCACTTACTTTTTCAGTTAATAACAAGCAGCTAGCTTTTTATGCTCAAAAACACAAGGAGGCCATTAGCGCTCATTTTTTTTCTGAAACATTTTGCAATTAACCAGCCACATAAAATTAATACTTCAGAACAGTTCAGCTCTAAAGTAGTGCGTAAATGCCAAAAGTCATTTAAGAGCCTTGAAGCACTGAAGGATTTCAATGAAGTATAACTGGTAGTTTCGCTGATGGAAAATGTTGCAGAATCATATTAATCACTCCTGCATGTTTAGATAAATCTTGCGATACCTGAATTAGCTACCCTTTAATCACTGTGATGTGGACAAATGAAGCAGCCAAGCAGGTGAAAGCAAGCCGAAGTAATGCATCATTACCAAAGCCTAGCTTGTAAAAGGTCCCCCGATATTGTTCCCATATCAATCTCATTGTTCCTCTTGGGGCGTCATTAGACCTCTGTGATCTAAGTATCTGCCGGAAAGACAGATGCTCTTTAGAATCTTCGTTCAACATTCAGCCTTTCATTGTGGAGTGCCATTATTATTGTCACCTGGATAAATTATCTCACTTGCTATTCACAATGTTGTTTGCTCAGAACAATGCTACAAACAAGTCACCAAAATGAACATGGATTTCTGGCAAAGCGTATACTGGCACCAGTTCTTTTCTTTCTACGCCTGCTACTGTAACTCAGACATTTTAAACATCTTTAAAAAATATGTTTTTTTTTCCTCATGAACAGCAAGACATAAAAATCATTGCACAGAGCAGTTAGGAAATTGGCTAAAAACTGGACCTGTTTTTTTTGGTAACTGATCCCGTTTCAAATAGTAGACACAGACTCCTGAATGTGATGAACTAGGATCAAATGAAAAATGTTACACAGCACAAGACGAGAGAAAACAGTGTTTGTGACGGGAAAGACAATATCGGCAAGCATAGTGTGCTAAAACTCTGGTCCTTTTGTCTGTGAATCATGCTAATCTAAATGCAATACCATAAGTAAAATGCATGATTTATGCAAAAATCTAGTTGGTGGCATCTACTGTGAATGATTGTTAACACACTGCAATGCCAATTCACTCCTGCACAGTGAAATCAGCCTGTTCCATCCCTTGGCTGTGTCACTTGGCTCATAATTTCTAGTTGTCCCAGCAATCACACCAGATGGATACACAGATGGACTCAGCCATGTTATATTTGTCTATGGTCTTGCATTTTAGCCAATAGTTTATGGCAGAGCTTATCATTGTGCATTATCCTAGAACCAAAAAACGAAATAAAAATGATCTATTCTATTACTCTTTAAAATGAAAACCTGAAAGCACAGTGTAACAGAAAAGCAAAAATATGTCACACACCTTTATGACGAACAACCTGACTGTTTTTGTCTTATGAATGGCCTCGGCTTCTATAGCAGGGACCTGTAATTTTTCATGTCCTTCTTATTAATATCATCTAAATTGTATCTGGGTGATGTTGTCATTGTTTGAGTTTCATGAGGTTTGCAGAGGTTAATTAAAGTGAAATTCACAAAATTGCATGGGCAAGAAAGTAAAATCACCCAAGCAGTGCAAATTTTTACCTTTTTTATTTTGTTCAGCCTTAAACAGGCTGTGTTTTCAGTCAAGCATAAATTCTTACACTTATTCAAAAGTGTTGTGGATGCTCATTTTAGCGCTCTCATAAAGTCCGAATGCTCGGAACACTGAGCACTGATCAGAAAATTCCAAGCTTCCGGTGCTTCTCATATTTTCTTGTAAAAGTGAGTGAGTAAATGTTATAACCCCACTCTTCACTGTTGATAATATCAGTGATTTATCTTAACTCTGCACTTCAGGCACATTGCAGTTTATCTCCTGTAACGTAACCGATGCCAATGATAATGCCTTTTCATGAAGCAGCTGTGATATTACAGCTGAATTTCGTTCCATCTAATCAGGTTTGCCTTCTCTCAGGTCGGATTTAATGACAGTGTCAACATGTGTAGCATATGCTAACGTGAAGAGTAATATTTGCATCACTGTAAAAAAAAATTAACAGAAGTTGTAACTCTAAACAATGCATATACTTTAACTTATATGTGCAAATAGAGCTGAAATAGATCTGAAATCTAAATATGTCACAATTTATGTGAGTTACTGTACAGGGGGGAGGCCCAGTGATGTGATTGTCAGATTTGCAGCCTCATTGTTCCTAAATCCTGGGTTTGGATTTAACAGGGTTTATCTTTCTATTTCACTCTTGGTCATGTGTTCTTTTGGCCAGGTTCTCTGTGTGCATGAGAAGTCATGTGCTAGCAGGGATTGGCTGAGATAAATTCTCACCATGGGGTTTCTCTTCTACGAGGAAGAGGATTGTCCTATTTCAAGGCCCTCAACCGTGCTTGGAGTGGCTTCATTGTTTCTCCCTTACATCCTGTTCATGGAACTAGACAGATGGGCTGTTTATAGGCCAATTAACTAGCTCCTGGAAAAAAAAAACAGCCAAAAGACCTCAAATGCCTGTAGTGGCCAGAGAAGCTTCATGGTGGAATTGAATTGTTCAAAGATATTGTGCTTACAAGATTATTCTTAACAATTAATCTCTTGTTCAATAAAGTCTGATCAAGTTTCAGAAAATACTAGCTTTGAAGTGAAATGAAATAATCTTGTACATTATAAAAACATTTCTAAGGTTAATCACAAAGTAAGTTACAGTAGTTAAAATGTCTGGACTGAAAACATAATTGTACTGTTTTATTATTATTATTATTATAATATACAGTGTATCAGTTTTATGGAAGGTTAATACAACACTAATAAAGAATGAACACATAAGTGCACATGGTATGAGGCCACCTTCTGCAGCAGGCCTTCCATATCTTTCACCCCTTTTTAACGTTAGTTTTTTATATTAAAGTTTATATTTGAAGGCATAAAGTGGAGAGGCTGATAGGATACAGTTGGCAGAGAAGCCACTTCTGGTCTAGATTATCTGATTGTAGATGGTGGATTATATCTTCCCGAGGCGCTACAGAACTTTCCAGAATGTTTCTCCCATCATCGAGGTTTTAAAGATTTCTCTTACCCGGAGGAAATGAACGTGAGTATTCTCCCTCTAGTTATTTTGAAAATAATTTTGGTTCCAGACCTCCTTTAATGTTAGAAAGAAGTGTAACATGAGTGAAAAACTCCTGGTGGAAATTGTCAGGTGGACACTTGCATCCGTTTGAAATTAACCCACAAAACAAAAAGCTTTATTCAGCACACAATATAGTATTCTAAGAGGAAACATAAATGCCAGATGTTATTACTAAGATTATTAAAACATTAAAAGATTATTTTAAAAATCACATTGAAACAAATCACATTCTCTATCTAGTATGAGGCAATTATAAACATGATGTCAATTAATGGTTATATCATTATTATTACAACATTTTACTTTCTTTATTGTTTAGTTTTAATTCCCAAATATGTTATCTTAATCTGACATTAGTATATACAGTATGATATGATAGGCAAAAGCCTATTTAAATTCAATGTTAAAATGCTATTATGATATCATTTGACAGTATGAAAAAAAGTCTTCCAAGCAATTTCAATTTCTCATAATTCTGAATGTGAAATGGAGGGATTTGCAAAATCTAAAAAGAGGGAAAAAGCAAATGTGCCACATGAAAGTAATGACAACATCATATTTGAAATTTCAAACAGGTTTACAGATATTGTAAGATGTGAAACACATACAGATCTTAGGACTTCCATTAGTATGGCAAATATAAACAATCGAACTCATGTAATATTTTTACATTGCTGTAACGTATTTTAAGTAAAAAATTTTACTTTGATTCAGTACAGTATCTGTTTCCCCTGCAGTGATCCTGTCTGTAATGAGATTTTAAAATCAAATGATTAATATTACAATGTGTATGGAGAGGGAAATTAGTAAAAATAAAATCTATGCAAGTAATTCTTTCCAGAAATCCAAAGCAGAAGAAACTATTAGTAAAATTAATTTGATAAGCTGATATACACGATGACACCATTTAATAGGTTACTAATTAGAAATTAATTTAAGATTTAAGATAATTTAAGATAAAGATTTCACTATTTCATTCAGTTTCTTACTGTTAATTTACAATGTTTTTCAAACAGTGCATGGCCTCAGGGGAAAACTAAAAAAAATGTCACAATCTAACCACAGTGTACAAATGGCTGATCGCTGCAGTTTATTATTATTATGGCCACACATCACAGATGTTTATTAGTATATTGTACTGTAGTCAGGAGAGCTCATCTGAGCTTTATACTGTATATTGTATCACTGGCCTTAGGCTCTGTCCTTCACGTATTTAATCAACCCTTTTCTTTGGTTGACCAGTGGCTGATCAGGTGAATGAACTGTGTGCTTCCATAGCCTGTAACAGGCAGGAACCAAAAACCTGGTGAAGAAGTGTGCAAATTCTGTTCTAAAATTAAAAATTCAGGCTCAAAATTCAGTTTCCTTGCCAGTAATTGGTTGTTTGCTTATTAATGAACCAATGAGAAAGTGGAATCACAGAATCACAGAACTGAAATGGCATACTGTATGTATTTTTGTATTATTTTGTGCTGGAGGATAAAAGTCTGACCCCTGCCTAAATAATCATTTCACCTGAACATTATTGTGTTAAAGCTCAAAGCTTTGTGTCTCATTTTGTGATTAATTCTATATGGATTTATATGCTAGAGGTTACGTTTGCTTTTATTTAGATGGGTGTTGTGTTAAAAATGTATATTTTTTTAATGGTAGCACTAAAACATCAAAAACATCAAACTTAAATGTAAACTTTAAAGGGAAAATATGAATCCCTTTGCATGTCCATATCACATTTCTTCCCAAAAAATCCCAAAGTGTTGTATATGTTGGAGGGGACCCACTTCATCCACTACTGAAGGGCAGCTCCCACCTACAGTAGGTGATATAAAGTACACAGCAGATCAGGTGAAGAAGTGAGTAATCTGCTATACTGATTGAATATAGACAGAACATTATATAGGCCAGACAGTACAAGCCCAAAGTGGTAAATGGTCAGGACACCTGGACTAAGAATTACTCTTACTCTTTTAAAAAGTGTCACAGGATTCTTTGCTGATCAAGTAGACAGGACTTCACTCCTATTGCCCAATGTACTATGTCATCATACTAGAACACCTACTGTCCTGATCCACCTCACCAATTGGAACAGCAGCAACTTGTTTCTCCTTGCAGATCTCTCATCCAAATTTTGATGAGGCCCAGCCTCGCTTAGCTTCTGAGAGCTGAATGAGGTCATTCTGCAAGGTTGTAAAACTGCTGCCAGAAAATAATCTTATCTCCAGAAATCTGCTGTGTTGTGACTGAATTAGCAATGTCAATGCAATGTCTTTTAGCCTTGCAGCCTAGCATATCTGGACAGTACAGTACACAAATCAAAGGGGCCTTTAAAAATATACAGCTGATTGAGGTTTTGCTGTTCCTAGACAAGATCTGCTTCAAAATACAATACTTCATTACATTACCGTAAGGTCATCATAAATACACATTCAACTTTGCATAACTCAGCAATTCCAATAATTTATAGAAGCAGAAGAACAATAGATATCAAAGACATTTTTGGTTATACGCAGTTGCATGCTGATGTTCACACACAATGTTTGCCAGTTTCAGGTTTTAGAAGGTAAATCTTTCCACATGGTTGGTCAAGACACTAACATTCATTGACTATGTAGTAAAAAGAAGCTGTTCAATAAATGAAAGAATTGACAAAGCTGACAAGCTGTTAATAAGGCTCGTGGGAAGAAACAAATCCGTTTTTTTTATGTAGAGACTCCTCATAAAAGGTTAATCAAAGTCTCAGGCAGTAACAGGACATCTGGATCAGCAGTATTTTAATGACAATAGAACATATGTAAGGATGTGTGGATTGTTCCTGAGAGAAAATTCAAGCCTTCACTTCAAAACAGAGGTCTGAAACTTCTTTCTTGTTTTTGGTGTTTGGGTTTGTTTTCCCATGGAGTTGTGAATCTGCTAATCTTCAAAAGAACATTGCAGCACAGAGCTGCTTACAAAGTAGAAAACATAAAATGTGACATTTTAAAAGGGTATAAGCTATCCATAGAAAGTTTAGTACAGTAAATTTAGAACACTGCAGGAACTTTTTTGTACCAAATGTACAGTACCTCAATCTGAAAAAAATATTTATTCAAACATACTTTTTAAAAGAGTGTTACAGTAGGTAATCAAGAACATTATAGATGAAATGATACTGTAGAAAATGCAGAAGAATAACAATACAGTATTGTTAACTCCTAATGACATAAATTCATATGATGCCATTATAGGACCTCTTACTTTTTGCACCCACTAAAAACAATTTTGGAAGCCATTTGTTTCACTGTTAGAAAGATCAAAGCCAGGAAAACAAGTACAGCCCTCTCTTTGCATAAATTAACACCTACAGTACATGGCTCCAATTCACATGACAGCACTTAGAGTCATTATATCTTCGATATTTACAGATTACTTTCATTCTATCTATTCAAGAAAATAACTCACTTATGTTAAATGTGTGTTGAATGTTATACTGCATGTGATACAGGAGATATCCAATAATACACTAACTGGGTGTGTTATACATTAAAGACAATGTGCAATTGTTCTTCATGCATACTCAATATGAATGAAAATAGCAACAACATGGGTGTAGTATAGCATGTGATATACAGTAGATGTACAGTACTAATATAGTACTGTATGTGAAACAAGAAACATACAGCATAAAGCCAAAGAAGCCATTGTAAATTGTGTCTACTGACAAGGGTAGCTTATAAAAATAAATAAATATTATGATTTCCTGCGAGGGACTGCTGTCCCATCCAGGGTGTATCCTGCTTGGTGTCTGTTACTTACCAAGATGGGCTCCCGCTCCCCTGTAACCCTAAATTGTTTGAAGCAGTTAGAAATCTGATGGATGGATTTAAGTACAAAATACATGTTTGAGTTCTCTTTTATTTTCTTTATGTTAATGCAAGTGCCTTTACTGAAAAAGATGCAACAAAAAAATTAATAAGATGTTACATTTTGGTCTTGCCACAGCGTCCACCATCTTAAAAAAAAAAACGAATGTACTTTGTTCATGGAGTTGAAGTGATCCCTTTTGATATTGAGCCAATCCTCAGTTGTTTATTTGTGCAGCAGCTGCAACCATTATATTGCATAGATGCTACAATTGCCTAAAGATTTGTTCATTCTCCTTAGTCATAAACTGAAAGTAACCTGCTGACCTAGAATAACTGTCAGTTTCCATTTCTGACATTTTAAACGCTGGTACATTTTGTTATTTGGGAAGGATCAATTGACTGTGCTGCACCTTGAGTTAGACAGATAAGAGAAAACTAAAAATGTTAAATAAGAGATTTATTTGGGAGCCAGAGCTGTTAATGGGTTTGGAGGTTGGATTAGGAAGTGCAGGAATAAATAAGAGCAAGTTTCTTGTCAATACTTCGCTCAATGTAAAAAAGACTGTTGAAGCGATATGTTTCAAAACTGTTTTTCTAACAATGTGAAAATGACCTGGTTTCTCAAACTGACAGCTGCTTATGAGGAAACCTATTTCTTTAAAACAGCTTTTCTTTTTTTATGTTATGCACTAGTAATCACTTTTGTATGTATTAGAGATGGAGTGGTCATAATCAAAGAAATTCATACTAATCATTCATTTTTTAAAAGGCAGCTCAAAGAATAGGCCATGGAGAAGATTTATACATTAACTAGACTTGTCTAGACTAAGCTAGTGTTCTTCAGATGAAATTATGGCTTACTGTATTTTTAAAAATACAGTACGATTAAAATCTATCTAGATTTAAAATCACATACTCTATCTAGTATGAGGCAATTATAAATATGATGTCAATTAATGGTTATATCATCATGCCAGGAGGTTGCTTGCTGTAAATTGCACCACTTATATAACCATTTATGTATTTATGTATTTATTGAACCCCAGTTTAATAAATGGTTGATCGAGTAAAAAGGTGAAGATAAACAGATGCATGACATAACAGGAGCAGGTCTCCTTGCTTAATTTTTTTACAACAACCACATTCCCTATGACTGGTTAATCAAGAAGATTATAGGCAGCAATGCAAACCACTGCACCATTGTGCTGCCCTTAAATAAATGCTTTCATAACTTACTATTTTATCTTAAAATGTTTCTAGAGAAGGTGATGTGAGCTACCTGCAATTTTGCTTAAGGTAATTTTGCTTCGAACTTTTCAAAATTGTGCTGCATGTGCCTGCCTTCATGTCGAAGTAAATCCTTCAACTAGAAGGGCTATGCATTGCTTACTCTGAGTTTAAAATGTTTTTCCAGCACAGACATTTAGTTAGTGTAGGATATCAAGTGTAATATGAGGCTCATTAGTGTGATACTGAAATGATTATCCATTTATCCAGCTTTAAGCCACCATCTCCCTGTAGTGTTTTTCACTCCTTCCTTGCCATTGTCTTTATACAGTAGCATATTCAACAGAAACAGCCTTCATACAACAGACTTTCCCTTTAGGAGCCGAATACATGTGATTAATGATTGTTCTTTGCCTAACACTAGCAAAATAAACTGGGCACACACTTCCTCTGCTCCCAAAATAATTTATTTAGTCACACCTGTCAGTGTTTTGGCATACACAAGCCTTCATCAGGGTATACAAACATATTAACAATATACTTTTAAGGAGGGAAGTACAGTACTGTATTCTGGATTTCTTAATACTTTAATGCCTTATGAATTGAACTTGGAAGTAGATTTCAAGCCTTTATTTTTAATCAAAATTTGACTAGCATGTGGAAAGTGGAATGTTGAAAATATCTATTTCTGAAATATTGTCATATTTTTTAACACGTTGATTTACTGTAGATGCATTTACTTGATTTTTTGACAATTGAATAACAAGATGATTCATAATTTATTTTTGGAGTAGAGAAAGTGTGTGTCCAGTTGATTTTTCTACTTTGTTTTTTACTGAACAGCACCAATTATTCCTCTCTTTTGGTAATTCTTTGCCCTAACAGCCTTCCATTCATAAAATAGGCTTGCCAAATATCACAGGACTTTTTTTAGAAATACATAATAAAGGAGAGTGAGCATCTCAAACACATACTGTAGTAAAGAGTAAGTAGATAAACCCTGATTGAAATCTAGTGAACTCTGCAGCCTTTCCAGAAATGTCAGTTAACAAGAATTTTCACTGCACATATTTCCGTCGGTCACGCTGAGGTGTGACTTTTCCACAATGACAACTAATTTACAGTAACGTACTGTAATCTTCACGGGAGTTTCAACAATTAAGCAAATTCTTCTAGTGTCTTTAAATTAACATCATTTGCTGTGACCTTTGGGATGAACATTCTAAACTTCAATGAAACCCATATACTGTATAATAATTAATCACCATTAGGTTCAGCTATCTTGCAAGAATTAGGAGGCCTTTTTTATTTTGTGTACAGTATGTTACACACAACTTGAACTAAAGATATGCCTTTTGAAGAGAACAAAACAGAATAGACTGAAAATATCAAAACTCATGATTCCCAAAGCTCTGCTCTTAGGTGGTTACTATCCTCAAAAAGGAGTGCAAAATGCTTAGAAGTGTCCAGGAGCTGAGTACACGTGTGTTTATCCATTCTATAAATAACCTTTAGAAGATGTTCTGGTGCACACAGATCATTATTGGGAAGAAACCAATACAGCAGGCATAAATTAAACTTAGAAACCAATAAATAACCCTTTCTGATTATACTGTGTGTGATTATTAGGCTCTCGTAATAGTGGAAATTGATTGTCACTGATTGTATTTCACCCTTTGCCTTTCTTTAAAGGTTCCATTTATACCAGGCTATAGTATTCTAATTAAATCAACTTTCCTTTTATAATGCAACCTCAAAACCAGTGGAAGGTTCTCCTTTAAGTGGGTCTGCTTGTAGCTGACAAGTCAACTGTAGTGGATGCTATTAAGTCTTTTCTTTCGTGACAGAGATTCTAAGTAGTACTGAGGTACAAAACAAACTACGTTTGAACATCAAACAAAAAGAAAAGGAATCGAAAAATGTACTTCAGGGGGAGGGGGCTTTAGTCTTCCAATTTAAAATACTACTATAAAGAAACACACTCAGAGGCTTAAGATTTTCACTTCAATTCATTCTTAACTAAAAGTGAAGGTTCCACATTCCACAACCCTTAGCAATTACAGATTCAAAGTAATGTCCTTTTAATTCACCTTACTGCATGTCAGTGCTCACAGTTCATTTCCAATATAATTTATTCCACTAACATACATTTAGTAAGTCCTTGAAAGTTGTTTTTCTCTTCCTGTGTGCTTTGAAGGAAAACTCAGTGAAGTGCAAATAAGTCAATCCACATACCTTATTACTGTTACCTTTTAGGTTCACAAACTACAGCAAATCCATTGGACATGCATTGGGAAAAACAGCAGTCCTGCAGAACAAAGAAATCTAAATCCTATTTTCTAATAATCATCACAGCTTTATTTCATGTTTTAACCTAGGGCTCTGTCTGAATTCACTCTTACAGCTGACTGAAAACATCATGCCAACAACAAAAACACTGTCAGAGATAGTTTGCTCAGGCATGAAATTGATTCTTATAATAAACATAGGATCTGTTCCTTTCAGACTGCTAATCAAATCATTTTTCAGAATGGGGTGAAAATGATAATAAAATCATTAACTTCTACAAGTAAATCAAATTCAGTACAAACTTGTTGTCATATTAACCCAGAAACCTGTTCAATAGCTAATTAAAGCAATTACTCCAAGCATGACATGCTACTTAATCATGAATGACTTACTCATTTATACTACTGGCTTCATTACTACTGGCAGACTAGTAAGATGTCTGTTTATTATAAGCTTGAGATTGTAGTATTACTGTGAATTGCTACTGTATATAGAGCCAGCAAATTCAGGTTTATTAGTGAAAATAATATAAGTGGTCACCTATTATAAAGGACAACTAAGTAGTAATGCAGACACAAGGCTGGTAAATAAATGAGGTAAAAAGAGACTGATCAAATAAGAACATGTGGGAAATATCCTTAAAAAAATACAGCATTAATAAAAAATTGTCTGTACCCACATTATTCTGTACTGCTATAATATTTGTACACATGATGGATGCTGTCATTGTGACCTATTAGCTTTTCAGTTATTATATATTGTAACTACACAGAATCCCAACAATAATTTGAGTGAGAACTGAGTAATAAATTACTAATCTATTGTAGTGCATCTCACGAACTGAATAATTAATAATTGCTTAGACTTATATAGCGCTTTTCTGGACACTCCACTCAAAACACTTTATAGGTAATGGGGACTTTCCTCCGCCACCAGTAATGTGCAGCATCCACTTGGATGATGCAATGGCAGCCACAGTGAATCTCCTTATGCATCAATTCTTTCTACTTCTCTAAATTCAAAGATACTTAAACTATGCCTCCCAGAAAATTAAAGAAATGACATTAGAATTAATATATGAGAAACAACTCTCGCATAATTCAAATGTTTCAATATAAGGTTTTCATACTTTAATTTTCTTGTCCTTGTCTCCATAATAAGCTTTGTTTGCTATATGCATCAATACAAATATGCAATTAGTTGAGCACATACTGAAAATGGTCAAGTAGTTTTTGAGTGGAGTAGACAGGCCCCATGACACAAGGCTTCGGAAGGCATATAGAATGTGGATAAACAATCTGTTTGTTAAGTCAACCCCATCTCCTCAGATGGTCAGCCAAATTTTGGCAGCTGGTCGGCTCTAGAGTTCTCTGAGGTGATCGCTGACCGAATGTCAAGCTAAATGTCAAGCTACTGTACGTCTGAACAGCAGTTGAGTTTGGCCCTGCAATACCCCCTGTCTGTGTATTAATTTTTAAAATAGTACCACCCTGCTTTCAGTTCTTACTAAGAGCACATTAAGGTGTCACGACTGGAGCTGGATGTTGTTCAACATTTTTCCAATAAAGCAGCTGAAAGCTAGCTTATCTGCAGATGTAATTTCACTCTTATATCCCAACATGCTGATGTATTTTGTATTTGTAAAACCCCACAAGTGTTATTACTTAATAAGCTATTTTACAAGATGAAGAGGGAGAATATGTTGTTTATACAGGAATATTAAGGTTTAATTATTCCAGTTCTGAAAAGCTCCCTGTTTTTAGCTATGGCGAATGAGAAAACAAACTACAGCAGAGTCATATGAATTATTTCCACTTCCACTTTACATTATTGATACATTTCTAGTGCAATGACATGCCATGATACCTGCCAGCTAAGATTTCAGTCTTAAGTTTCTACTGCCACTCATCAACACAAGCTTAACTGTGGCTTTTGGTTAATACATTTCTTAATGAAAAGTGTACTAAAAAATTTGTAAGCATACAATAGTGTAAGTACAGTATAAAAGACCAACTTTGTCTTAACAAATGCAGAGTTCAACATGGACTAATGTAATCAAAAATATAAGAGAAAACTAGTCAACCAGGAAAACAGTTGTAACAATGAAATTCAAGAGTGTCACTAAATGTTGTTTCACTAATAACGCTCCATGAAACACAAGCAGCAAATAGTGAAATAGCAGACTGACATAATACTGTATCTCAGTGTCAGTTTGAAACTTTAAACTGTCTGTCAAGTCACTCTAGTGCACCTGATCCATCTATCCATTTTCTAATGAGCTACAGTATATCCAGTATAGGGTCTTGGGGGGGAGCCAGAGCCTAACCCAGCAAGTGACAGGTGTGAGGTTGGATACACCCTGGATGGAACGCCAGTCCATTGCAGGGCAGACAGAAATGCACACACCAAGCTAATTTTCCCAGACGCCAGTCAGCTTACCAGTGTGTCTTTGGACTGTGGGAAAAAGCTGGAGCACATGGAGGAAATCCACACAAACACATGGAAACGCTACGCAGATGACACCCAAGGAGTTGAACCTGGGGCTTCAGGACTGCAAGGCAGCAATGCTGCAATGCTAACCACACTGCCACCATGCTGCACTAGAAAGCCAGGGGTGGAATTGGAACCTGTGCATTGGTGTGAACAAGACAGCAGTTTAGCCCATCAAGGTATCTTAGCTCCAGTAAATGATACAAGCTACAATAAAGCAATCAGCACATGAACTGTGAAAAAAATTCACAAAATAACCAGGACAAACTATTGCCATTAAATGTCTGCTGTAAGACTAAGCTTAAGTACAATGGACTGATTTATGTTATTCACCCATAGTTTACAGAGTTCTGAGCATTGGTCTACTGCAATGTCCAAATAACTCTCCCACCTAGTTATACATCTGCTATTTAGTGAGTGTTTTGGGGGGTTTTCCCACTATGTTTTCCTAATATTATTTTGTATAAACACAGTAGAAATAAAGTATTTTTAGATTTTATGATAATTAATTTAGGCTGTAAGTTCTAAGGGCACAGTAGCTACCAAAAGGATTTGGAAACAGTTTACAAATTACAGTTTCTAGAGAAACTTTTTTTCTACATATCTTTCATGCAGATTGACTCAGAGAAATATTTTTGACATACTGTATACATACTGAAGCCACAGTGTACACTCCATGTTGAATCCACTCAAAGTTGCTTAATAACAAATGTTATTTGTCCACAATGTTGTTTTCATTACTTTCACATCTTTGCCTTCTTAAGGGCCTTCTTGCTTTTAAAGCTTATATACTTGTTTAATAAGTATATAAATTGCTTTAATTGGAATTGTAATAAATATACTTATAATAATGTATTATAATAAGACTTTTTTTAACTTTTCTAGATGGAAGACTCCTTTTACAAAAATCTTTTTTAGATGGACCCCAGTTTAAAGATAAACAGAAGTTTGAAATCTAAAAATATTATAAATAATTCTACTATACTGTATATACTGTAAGTCATACAGTAGACTACAGCAACAGACACTGAACAGCATCCACTATAAATGCTGTCAGAACAGATTTGTTGTGAAGTAAAAGCAAGGAGTATCTTTCTATATCCCGTCACTACCAACATTAAGAGTTGAATGCGGGGTTCATTTCCCTTTTTATATTTAAAAATAAAACATTAAAAACTTACTAAGACCAGATATTTTGGATCCCATGCACCCTTAACACTGCAATATCTTTTTAAGAAGAACTTGTTAAGAATGTTTCAAAAACACTTTTTTGCCCTCATAAATACTAATATCCAGAATGACAAGAGAAAATTCTCACCACTACAACTATAGGAACAGTAAGTGCTTGGAAAAGTATGACTTTGATCCACTTTCATTAAAGGAGAACTGCAGACAGTTTTATTGCTGCGATTGCAAACATGGTATTTAAATTAAAAACAGCAGCACCTTTCTTACTTTAGACATCATTTGTCTTCTTTACATGAAAAGCAGAGCCATTCATCAAGCAGGTGAATAAACAAGTCCCTGTGTGTTGTCTTAACAGGCAACACGGCATTTTTTCCACCCCTGAGCTGAAGGGAGCATTGAGCTAAAAATGATCCCATAGGGAATTTTAAACAATTTGAGTACAAAGCATCATGAAGCACTGAAACAAAAAAAGAAACAAAGTCAGCTAAGTTTGTACTTTTGAGAAATAGCACATTAAAATATAAATGCCTGACTGTTTCAGTTTGGTACGGACATTCTAATCTATGATTTCTCAGGGATCATGTTTGCTTGACTATATTTGCATAAGTAAACAGCTGATAATTGATTTTAATTGACACTGAAAACTAGTGTAAGAATGAAAAGGGTAAATGATTGCAAATGCCTTTCAATTGCTTTTAATCTACAAAGACCAGAATTAAATCAAAACTGCATGTTATATCTTGATCGAATTAAAGTGATTTAATAGATCAACGGTATTAAAATGCAATGCAGTGAGTTTTATTTCCTAGTAAATGTTTTGCTGTATTATCAGTTCATAGCAATACATGTACTGTATAGTACATTCTCTGATGGAGTAACACGCAAAATATGGTTACACCTTTTTACCAAAATTATTCAGAAGACATTTTATTCCATATAAATCTAACCCCAAATAAAGTATTTTATATAAACTATGAGATACTGTATGAAAACAGCAAGCTTTTCAAATGGTTTATTTTTCTGTCTTAGCAGAATAATAAACTGATGGTAACCTACATTTCAGAGAAACCCAACTCTAGTCCTCAGGGAAGGAAATGTTGCAAATAACTTTCAATTAGCAGCTGCTCAAGACCTGGAAAAAATGTTAATCTTGACTAATTACTTAAATAATTAGTTTAAATGAGTAATCAAGGGCTAAAGTGAAATGAAAATGGGAAGGCACTGCTGGCTTAGAGACCCACTTCCGCTGTTCAATGCAGTGCATGGTACAGTATAACTAAAACCTGGAGGCACATTTCTTTACTACAGTGCATCTGTGCACAACTGTTGGATTCTTGTTTGGTTATAGCTTGTCTCAAATTCATCCTGTTTACACTGTGAGACTTGGTTATGTTTCATTAACAAGCTATAAAAGGAATCTATAGCTCTTAAATAGACATTTTGTATCTCCATTAAGAAATGAACTACAGTAAGCATTTGAACAACAGACTACATGCAAATAAAATCTCACTGAAGAGTTTCATTTAAACCTTACTGAAAATCACTTCAAATTTTGTGCTATCTATGGGCTTCAAGCCAAAGTTTGGCAAAGGTTTCTTTTAGAAGATTAAGGACTCTGAAACTGCTTCCATACTGAAACACTCCGTACAGCTAAGGTGCTGAGATGGATTAGCGAGATCATGTGACTCTCATACAGTGTCTGCCATTCCATTCCATTCCTCCGAATGATTCTGTTCAGGAACCTTTTTAGCCAAATTACTGTCATGATGAAACAGGGACATTGTAGAGGACTTTGCAATGTCTACTTCAATATAGCATACATTCCTGAGAAAACAACATTTACTTTCTGCTAGACTGAGATTCAATCGATAACATACGATCAATATTGGAAATTAGATAAAAGGCCTGCATTCAAATCCACTGGGTACTAAAGAAAAAAATGATGACAATTAAAAGCTTAACACCTTTCACATGAATACCTCTGTTCCTGTAAATTGCTTTCTCAGTGGTTTCTAGTGAACTCAAGAACAACCCCATGAGATTAATGTTTTTCCTTAATTTGAAGCATTTAACTTGGTGCAGTTTTCTTATTATACCTGTCATAATGTGTACAATACTGTGCTTCCATACTTACCCACGTGGTTCTCTGGATATCTGGTGCCGCTGGTGAATACATGAATATTACTTTTCTACAGTATACACAGCAGGTTGTCTGGAGAGTCTGGAGACCCATGTGATAAGAGGCAGGTATCAAACTATCCAAGGTGTGTCCTTGCTGCTGTTGCTTGCCAGGATAGGCTCTGCCCCCCCCCCAATTTTGAATAAAGTGGTTAGAAAATGAATAGATGGACAGATTTAGGTTGATGCTAAAATCTCACATAATGAAAGCTGGGATGTTTTGTATACTTATGAATACAGCTCAGACAAAGAAGACTTTTAGCATCTCATCCGTGCTGTCTCGTCTTACAACACAATGTGAAAAAGCTGCTAATCTTATCTCTGCAGAAAATGAGGCTAGACAACTAAAAGTTAAGTACAGGTATAAGAATCGTATGACTTAAAAATGGTATGAATACTTTCAAAAATAAAAATACAAGGGAAACAATAGGATCACCTCTAGATCTCTTAACTTGGAGGCATAATGCATCAGTAAGGTCATGAGATTTTAATGCATTTTTCAATGCTTATGAAATATGATATATAGATCAGAAGTCTTATACTTCCTCTGGGTCCAAAGCACAGGTGCAGCACAAGCAGCTGTAAGTCAGTACCTCTATGCTGCTTAGCCCTGACCTGGGGGAATCACTCACCATACATCTGAGAGGATAGCTCAGGCTCCATGCCCATTAATCCTTGGCCTTGCACATCAAGAATACCTCCTTACGTTTTATTTTCAGAGAAGGATTTATGATGTAGGCAGAGAATGTCTTCTGATGTTAGAAAGAGAGACCCAAAAGGCCACACCTGGGAGATAGCCTGTTGTTCACTCCCCCAAGAGTCTGATGAATACTGTACAACACAAAGCAAAACAACTGTTGGATTATTCCTATGAAAGCTAAAAATACACATTTATAAATCCTTATTCTGCCTTGTTCTATTTACAATACAGCCTGAATGTGCTGAGGTATTTTTGTAATTACTGTACCTTTTTCCGTCTGATTTAAAGTAATTTCACTTCTGCTGTTAAGCACTCCCATCAATATATACTGAGCAATTTCTCATATCCTGGGGTTTAGGCACAAATGAAGTCTGTGCTGTATAACCACAATGCTTGTTTTTTTTCAAAACAATACTTTTAATATTTAAGCGGGGCTTCGATTGTGGGTATAATTTTTCATATACAGTACAATAAGCTCCAAGATTGTGAGTTGTGCCATGAACAGATTTGAAATGTTTTATGCTGCCTGAAACAGTACAGAATTTATTAGTCCTGCAATTTCACAAAGTGCATAAAATGTGTGGTCGTGCCAACCTGTTATTGTCGATTTTCACTGAGGGCAAGTCTACAGTATGTCCACAACCAGATGGGAAACTGGCAGGAGAGTCAGGCACAACAGCAAAGCCTATGTGGCACACACCCAACGTCTAGCTGGTGTGAAAGCTGTTGTTCCATGGCTTTAATACACTTGCTAATGCAGCTCTTTGACCATTCAGGACGTGTAATGTGAAATATACATAATGGGAGTTACATTAAGTGAAGTGAGCATCTTTAAGTTGGTAAGTCAGAAGCAGCAATGCGAAAAGCAAGGCTGTATTAATAATCACCAGGCACACTATGAAAAACCGAAGCATTGAGGCTATTAGACTTAGAAAACTGGAGATAAGTCAAAGAACCTGTGATGAGGATGTTTCTTTAAATTACCTTTCTCATCTGTTTGCTATTGCCTGTCATTCTGTTTCTTTCAATGAGTTTGGCTTGTATTCAGCCCTGTAATGATTAAAAGAAGACATCTTAGAAATGGTATCAAGGATCATATAATAATTCATTAGGGATTTTCTGAGTAATGTTTTCATGCAATGCAATGTACAGTACTTTGTAGCTTTATACTGTACAATAGTTGGATATTTTACTGAATAGACCCGACAAGCAAGCAGCAGTGCCCCTCCTGGGATCTGAACCCACAGCCTTCCAATCATAAGCCCATAGCCCCTAACCACTGCTCCCATTATGGTTTATCTCATATTGTAACACACTCGCTTGTGGCCTTATTGATCAAGTCAACAAGTTATGAAATTGTGCCCCAGATAGGTTTCTATCATTTCACAGAAGTTGAGCACATCTTTTCCGAGATACAACTGACTTGTTTCAATGTCATGTAGACTTTTTTCAACTGTCATCTTCAGCCAGATGGCCTAATTGGTTGAGAAGAATGGACACGTTATGAAACAGTATGATCTGCAAACTCTTTACAAATGGCATCTTCAGCACAGTCTAACATCCATCAGAATTACATAACATATTGCATAGCTTGGAGGTTCCTATATCTGTCACGATTATAGTTCCCCCTCCTTAAGGGTGCTCCAGCCCTTTCACTTAAGACTTTATTCTGTGCACCTGTTTCCTATTCCCAGCCCACCTTAAAAGCCAGGCGCTGACGCTCATCCGGGCTCTGCATCTGATTTCCGTATCGTGCGAGTCCGGGACCTGGAAGCGCCTGGTCCCGTTAAGGTTTTAACCTCGGTTCCCGTTCCTGTTCCCTGTCCGCCGGTTCCGGCCCGGCCTTCGTGTTTTAATTCCGCGTTTTGATGGATCTCCTGGTTTTGGACTTACCTTTCTGTTTTGGATACTCTCTAAGGACTACTCTTTTGGATTGTTCGCCTCGGCCGCACCTCCCCCGTGCACCAGCGCACCTTGGACACGCCCCCCTGTCTTCAGCCCCGTATTCCTGCATGACGTTTCCCCAGTGTTTCCCCACTTCGTCGGATTGTGTCGTCCGCATAGGGTCCGGAAAGAACTGTTCGTTACAATATCATTACCCAGGGCTCTTGGAATCCACGCTAAGGCTGAACCTATTTTGAAATGTTTAAGGTACAGTACATTGTACAATACCTAAAACATACTGGCTGCTATTAATGGGAAAGACAATTAATAATTTTAACCGCAAGGAATTTTCATAGAAAAAAAAATAAACAAGCATGTCAGAACAAACTTGCAGTAGTTTGTAGAAAAGCAATGAAATAAAAACTACATGAATTACTTCCTTTTTTTCTTTAACGGCACTAGAGTTCTGATATATGATTTATTATGCCCTATTTTAAAAACCTAAAACAGAGTATTTTATAAACATAGCAATAGAGCAAAATTATTGGAAAGCAGATTATACCAGCATTATAAATTATTTGAGAGAACAGCCCAATCAATCAATGTACATTTCTCTCAAGTCAATACTTCACACAGGTGAGTGTAATTTGTCATTTTGGCATCTAGCATTGTGCTGCTGAGGCTAAAATCACCAAACTATCCTGAAATGCTGCACTACTCATAGAGGTCGATAGAGAAATTAAAAATGAATTAACACAATGAATGACCAGAAATTTAGAAAAAAAACATAAATGCAAATTTGTATAGGTTTTGTGTGCTGTTCAAAAACTGCCTATAAATACAGAAAAGTAGCCCAACCCATTGGTTCTTGCAATACATTATTGATTTTTCTTAAATGGAAGTTTAATATAGATGCAAACACTTACTTTTATGACCAACCAAGTAAAACAATGCAAAAAGGAACTACTTACCATAAATTAATCAGTGGAAGAATTTCTTTTGCATTTAAATAAATCTGAATGATGTTAAATAACACATTTTACAAATAACATTTTAGTGTCACATACAGCAGTAAGCTTTTAAAGTGTTTCTATAACAAATTCCAAAAATGGTAATTTCAACCTTAAAAGCACCTACTGTATGTAATTTAACCACGACCGAAACTACTGTACTGTAACCTTAAAGATGTTAAGATGTTAATCTCATGTTCAGGTGTGAGGATGCACAGAGTGCTTCTCTACTGCAGTAATCAGAACTGAACCAAAGCATTTAGTAATAAACAAGTAATAGATTTATTCCATGCTGAAAAAAAGAAGAAAGAGAACACAACGTTTCGGCCGTTTCTTCTTTTTTTCAGCATGGAATAAACCTATTACTTGTTCCTTTGCAGCCTACGCATGCTGACGCAGCTACCCACCTGAACTATTTAGTAATAAAGTAAACTTGAAAATAAATCACCTTCGCAAACTGCAAAATTGAGTTAGTCTATGCAGGACTAGAGTAAAGGAGACAGAAACTGAAACATTTAGACACAGTTTTCAGATGTGTAAGCTGTACTTGGAATACAGTTGAATGTCATAAACACCACCACTAATAATAATAATAATAATAATAATATTAATAATAGTAATAATAATAATAATCAATAATAAAGTAGTAATAATCTCTGAGTTGGGACTGGCATTGGTGTTTAAAGTAAATTATTTAATTTTAAAGGGGGGGATTAGTGTACAGGTTACATTTTTATGGTATAACATTTTTCGAAAATTCAGCTTGTGTTTAAACTGAATTCAAGTTTAAAGAATACTAACCTATCATATTGTAGAGAATTTAGTAATTTAAGCTAATAATGAAGTCACATATTCTGCTAATCATTTTATTAAATCCATCTGAAACACAAATGTAAACCTTATCACAAATCTTGGCCCTTCCTGAGATAATGCTGGAAAATCTACAGTAAATATCCTAAATGTATTTGTACAGTAGTTCTTAATATTTTCTGAAACACCCAGGCTATTTCAGTACCAAAGCTCTAACCTCACCCCTCATGATTCTTGCAGGGTCAAGAGCTCAAACAGATTCTAGTAGTGGTTTTCATGGGTATTTCCACAACCACAACTTCTCACAATCATTTTCTAAGACTTTAAAGGTGCACATTCAGCAAAATACAACATTACTTGTGAAAAGATCATGGGTGAGTATTTGATATTACAAGTCTTTTCACTTGAAAATAGTTTTGTTAAAGTATCTGGAGTTTATCTGTCACTCAAAACTTTGAAAAATTATAATGTACAGTAATTGTCACTACTGTAGGTCATACCAAGGAACTAAAGAATTTGAAGAAGTAGAGAGTTGACAGTAGGAAGCCCTTATGTGTCAACACTGACCATTTAGATGTAAGTGCCATAGAGGATTTATTTTAAAATAATTACATTATTATCACAGTTTGAAAGCTAAAACAAAACAAAGCAAAGGACTTGTTTTAGCACAACAATCTGTTATCCCTCCTTTAATTTTAGTGGAGTACACAGTTTACAGAGATGTACCCTAGGACAAAAAAGGCATTCATGAGAGCCCCTGTCATCTTCATCTAGTTAGCATGTGTCACAGATTTCTAAAGATATATATTTTATTATAATCAATTCAACAGGTTATTTATCAAATCAGGGAATTTTGAGATCCTCTGGGAATGAAATCCCAGTTTCACTGAGTCTTCAAGGACCCACGATATATATATACACTTGCTTATAATAATAACAGTAATAATAATAAAAATAATAAAGTCAGTTTTCTCCCAACAAAGACTATCTTGGGCAGCCCAGGCTCAAGGCAGGATACGCCTTGGACAGGACACCAACACAAATGCAGACACACACACTCACAATTAGGGCCAGTTTTTTCCAGAAGCCAATTAAATTATTAGTATGTCTTTAGACCGTGGAGATAACCAGAGCACCCGAAGGAAAAACACAGTACATGATTATGGGGAGACCATACAATCTCCACACAGATAGCACACCTGGAATCAAACCGAGGGCCCCAGCACTGCGAGGCACCAATACTAACCACTGCACCACTGACCACTGCAACTAAACCAGCAGCCTTATGTATCTTAATGATGGAAATGTCTTTATAATGAATACCACACTGTTGTCAAGTGCTATGTTTCTGTAGATTCTTTGATAGCCATTTCTAAACTTGTGGAAGCCATTGACCATTTGCTTCTTGTCTTCAAAGAGCTCCCTGATCTTAACTATGATGATGCTACTACTATTGAACGTGGCCTTTTATACCCCAGTGAAATAAGACACCTTTGGATGTCTCTATTAAGGTCTGAATGCTTGCATTAGATTTCCAAAAAAGCATAAAGTAATTTTTTATTCATGCACAGTACATAAGGTGTGAATAAATGTGGCACTGTATTTTGGAATTCAAATTAATTATGACAAATATGACTTTGGTCTGTGCAATAAAATGACAATTATAGTTATATACATATTGTGTATGTTTTAAAGTAAACATGTATATTCAAATATTTTTTATTTTAGGGCACTGCATTTTACTGGAAAAGTACAGTACGTACAATAACTCTATGTAGCTTGTCTAGCAGGAGTATAAAAAAAAATCAGCATGTTTGTTTTTATACAAGAAAAAAGCTAGAAAGGCTGTTTTCTTTCACATGACTCACATTCATTTCTTTGCTTCTATGTGTGGTAACTGAATCTAGAGGCCTTGGAAGAGAAACACAGAGGTGATAGCAAGGGTATTGCTTGTCCTATGGGGTAGCAAAATGATAATGCAGAGTGGGTTTAGCTAATATGCAATGGCTCTGGGAGACTGTGGCTACCCCAAGGCTACTAAGGATTAAAATTCATGAAGGTGACTCCCTACCTCTGGTTCAATTGGACCAGGCAGTATAACTGTGGACCTGTCTTTTAGAGGCTGAGCATTACTAATCCTTGCATGCTGTTTCACAGCCAGAGCTGCAGCTACATCAGTTACCTGTCAGAGACTGGACCCAAATAAGGAAATATGACCTTTCTCTAGTTGGCTGTGATAAATCAGGCTTGTGGTAAGTTATTTTTCAAAGCAGATACTGCAGTCAGGCCTGACTAGTGTCAATTGAAAAACAACACAGAAAACTGGAAAACTTGGCATTTAGCTGCTGAGGTTTACTCTGTCAATCTGTCAAGTAAATAAAGCAGTTGGAAGGATGATACCAATGGGAAGGATGTTCTGTATTTTCCTAATGCAGAGCAGACAGTCTGCTGTGAATGCAAAAAACAATTGCGAGAGGCTGTGATTCCTCCCTACACAATAAATTAACTCGCAATAATGTGCAACTTTATAAGATTATATAAGTAAACTTAAACTCCAGACTTTTTATTTTTTTAATTCCAGTTTGCCCTTTGGGATGTTATGAATGGTCTTCAAAAACCTGCATTAATGAAAATTTTCTATGGTGCTAACAATAGAGAGAAACATGCAATCATTAATCTCTTCTGGCACCATGAAGCCTACATCAGCAGAAAAACAGGAACATCCATGCATATCACTGAAAAACCAGAAAGAAAAACGTGTCCTTTTCTAGGTCTATCATTCTCAGCAGAATATTACATTAAAAAGAAGTGGTTCCAAGCTGAGAAAAAAAAAGGAAAATTGAAACACAACAATGAATAAGCAGCCTTGCTAATGTACTAATAATACACCTTAAGATGACAATATGGAAAAAAGAATCTTCTGAAGAAAGGTTGTGGAATTTTTTTTTTCCTGAACCCCAGACCTAAGAATAACAGTGTAAGTTCATGAGGTCACAATTATAGTGGATCCAGCAGAGTTGAGAACAAATGAGAGAAGACCATTCTGTCCATTCACAGTCCAAAAACAGACTGGTAGGTTAATTTGCTTCTGGGAAAACTGGCACATAGGTGTAAGTATGTACATGTGTGTTTGTGAAAGTGTGCCTGCCCTGTGATGGTATATCCTGCCTTGCTTGTAGGGATAGGCTCCAGCAACACTGAATTGGAAGAAGTGGTTAAAATAGATGGGTAGATGGACCCTGTATGGATAAATGTGTAGGGAGCAGATCTGGACGTTTGAAGTATTTGCCCTACTAACCCTACTAACCCCTTTCTGCATTTATGATAAAAAATAATATCTGACAAAATGACCAAAATCCTGGGATAATCTCATTTCACCAGAAGGCCAACCTGCACAAGTATGACACACTGGGTTGTAGAGTTTGAATATTTTAGCCATATATGACTGTTAAGCCCAATCCAATTCCTTAAAACCTAGGCAGTATAGTATACTATATAGTAAAGCATACAGTATATACAGTATACACTATATACTGTAAACTATAGTATATATAAAGAAAACTTACCAGAAATCTCATTATCAACAATTCATGACAATACAAAATAACGCATGTCAGAACTGTAATGCTCCAGCAGTGAGTGGTTCTTTATATTATTATGTTAACTATTCAAAGCTGCTTTTTATTGATCAGTTTTGTCATCTTACTGTATTTAACAACTTACAAAGTATTTACAGTGGAAAAGAAGAAAGAAATCATATAAATCATTACAAATTTACAATGCAATACAATTCAATGCAATCAAGTATACCGATGAAGGAAATAATGGTCTTCCATTTTAAAGATGCATTTAATCACTTTTCAAATGTATTCTTTCTCTTCTGTTACAGCTTTATGATATTACAACTCTAAGTAGACATGCCATGCATGATTTGTTTATTAATTTTCAAAACACTGGAAAATTAATTGTGTTTTCTTCTGTACAACTGCCAAAGCCAACTAAAGGCTCCTGAAATGCAGATTGGTTTGTTCAGCAACTGCATACAAATCCAGAGAAGAAATTGTAAATGTAAAACAATGCAGAGGCTGTTTAAAGTTAGACATCATGTCTGTGAAATTTCCACCATGGAGAATGAGTTACCGAACACAAAAAGTTATTGAAAAAATTGCTGCACTGCCGCATTTGAGAGGATGATGTTATGTTACAGTCAGGGGCAGGGCCAGCAGCTCTTCAGACTGTCAGGTGACTTTATAAAGCACACTTTGGCTAAAATGTTATGCAGCACTTGGAAGACTGAAGACATGCCTGATTATATCCCAAAGCTAATTTCAGTCCACAGATACACACATTTTTTGGTATTTTGCTAAATATATACTGAAACATAATTAAAACAAATAATAATGAAGATGTTAGCTTTCCCCTCTGCTAGAGTGCTTATGCCCTTGTCTCCTATTGTACAGTAGGTGCACCTCTGGTACAAGTCTAACTCATTTAGACTGACACACAGGCTGGAGGTCATGGGATTTGTATTGCATTTTTAACAGTCATGACATTCATAAACAATTTGCAAAAAACATCACAGATGCAGCTCAACTTTTTAAGTGAAACCAGGTAAGCACAAATGTCACAAATTTTGAGCAAATATTTCTTGCATTTTAGTGGGGGGGGGGGGTTATGCTGTTGTTCTCTGCATTTATTCACCTGACTAAAACTGGCAAATGTTTTTGCCAAATTAAACTTGTTATCTTTAACAGAAGAACAAGGTGTATGATAGTGCCATTTCCAGATCTTCCTATTAAGCTGGAATATTTAATTATAGTACTGATAAGTTTTAAACAAAGACATTTGCATAATATCTCACAAAGCTGTTTATGAATTTTAAACAGGTATCATAATTTGGAAAACTCTTTAGTAAAATATAACTCAACATAACTAGGTGATTATTTTAGATTTTAATTAAGCATTTCACATGCCATCTATAAAATTTTATAGGTACTTAACCTTTGAATCATGCTTCTAGTTTGCAGGTATTTCAGGAAGCACTGATACTCATGGGCTATTTATACCTTACTTACTGACATAAGCAGTATTTTAAAAAGCCAAAAAGAAAAACAAACCACATAATTTATTCCAGATTATTCCCTCCCAGCCACTTTTCAAAAGAAAATACATTTTAATATGATTAAATAATAACAATTGACTTGTTAAATGTTTTTAAATGCTCCAATTAAAAAATATTTCAACCAACCTAAAAAAAACACCTTTATGGAGAAAGACAGCAAGCCTTGAAAAAAGGGTTAAAAATTGAGATTATTTAATGGAACATGCCTTGGAAAAAAACAAAAATGCCGACAACTGAAAAAAATAACAAAGAATAGATACTGTAGGTGAACAGGCAGGATATCATTGCAAATGCAATTTTTAGTAGTCTGTTTAGACTGGTTATATCAAATTATAGCAGGATGAAGTCTTCAAAAACATATATTAACATTATTTTACCATGTTTTGTTGTGAAATGTTAGTAGATTATTTTATTTATTTATTCTTATATAAAAAAGTTTTGCACACCTTACAATATTAATCTAACAGGCTTCTGGAAGGAATGTGCGTTTTACAGTACTTTCCCATTTTGTGGGAACAGAAATGGACTATTGTGTCAAGAAGTCATATCAGACCTACTGACTGGGGCTGTGGGAGATTCTTACAATAGTAAACGTCTTCAGTTTCATGAGATGAACTATGCCAAAGTATGTTCTAGTTCAACAGGCCATTCACATTAAACAGGCGTTACACTAAATTAACCAGCTGCTAAGAGTTCTGGCCTGGCAGATGCAGTGTATCCTCTGCATTTGAATGTTTTTGCAGGAAAGGGATGTTCTCATTTAACTTAAACTGTTTTAGTTTTCACCATGTCTGCATGGTGCCCTTCTCTATGTATTTTAATACTTGATTAAAATAAATTCAAAACGTCTGTCAAAGGAAGCTGCTCGAATCCTCCCAATTGGTGCCTGAGCAGAAAGCCTTAAATATTCTTTTAAACGACATCAATGGAAGAGAGCCATTAACTTTCATCTACCACTGTGTCCTATTGATTTTTCTTTACTCTCAGGGTTTACCAATTGAAACTGATCTTCTGAGCTCGATAGGTTAGGTTTAAGGGTATTGTTTTCTAATCACAGACTTAGCTTGACTTTAAATTCATGTGTCAGGGCTATGCTGCGTGCTCAGTTCTGCAACACTAGTCACTTCTTCCATTCTTCTGTTTAGTAGGGACCCACCAGGGCTTCTCCATTTCTGCACTATTTTTCTCAGCTTTGTGTTTGAAATGGCAAAGTGTTCCCCTTTTTATGATTTTGTGTAAATCACCTAACAGTAATTTCCAGCAAATACGGTCTTCACAATGAAAAGTACAATGAAAATATGCGCACATATTTTAATGCCAAAATCTATGCTTGCCAATATTTAACTTTCCAGTCACATTAAGAAGGAAGAATGTTTTATCATTTTTAATTTTCTTATGTGAAGACATATATTGGAATTCTCTGCCATTGACAACAGGAGGCAGAAAAATTACTTAAAATGATGATACATACAGTATTTCTCGGAAGTGAAATTTTGGTTCAAGTGAAAAAGTTATTGAGAAGTACTAAAATTTTAAACAAGCGCTTTTGTGTGTTTTAGGGGTCATGTGTTTGATTAATCTAGTGTGGTGACTTTCACAAAATGGAACATTGTTCGCTTTATATAAAAAGCAAAATGGAACATTGTTCATTATATATTCATGTAATGAATTGCAGTTCATTACATATTGTATCTACAAATAGGGGTGTAGACTTTCTATAGGCTCTGTAACATGACAGCAGTACGATTACAGTAGCACTCTCCACTATGTCGTCAAAATTTGTCCTCAGTCTCTGCTTTTAAACCTCTGAATGAAAAACTGCTATATTGTATTTATTTTAAGTAGGTTTGTATAAGTAACTACTTTGTGAATAATTTAATATCTGTCACTGGAACACACAGCAATCAGATGATTTACTCAATTGCATTTGGAAGCCTGACTTTTCTGAACTTCAGATTTTTCTAACACCATTTAGAACTGCAGACATTCCTGATTGAGGCCTGCTAGAAGAGTTATTCCCCAAATCAAACTTTTGTGCAGCGGTGCCTGAGCAGCACATTGTGTCGCAGGAGGGAGCCTCAAAGCTACAGCTTTTTCGGTCTTCGTGTTGGTGCTCTTTGCTCCAAAGCTCCGAGCTTCTGACAAAAGAGCGGAAATCAGATCTGGCACATCCTCCCATCGTCTGAGTTGCAGGCTGCAATTCCTCCTGCTGTCAATCATAGAGGATAAGCCCTGCTCCTACTGCTGAAAAAGACTCAGTTGTGCCAAATAGCTTCTCTGTCAACGCACCCGAGTATGCAAGATTCATTCTGAAAACCATACATACCCATCAGCCTCAGTGGAGTGCTATTCAGTGGATAAACACCCTTAAGCACAGGAGCAAACTTTCTTCATCAGTCTCTGCTTGCCACAGAACTTGGAAGTGCCCACAAAAAGGGGTCTTTCATGACACAATTTAATTCTGGATAAGAGAACTAAACATGTGGTCAGATTCAATGGCTTTACAGACTAGTAATAGTCCAAAACGCATTTGAGTCACTAGTATTCAGTGCCCAAATATACCTCCTACTTCCCTTTTCTTAAAACATCAAGGCAGATTGCAAAGCCGCTTGAATTTTGGGTATTTGATTATTTCTACTCATGGATACGTGGCTTGCATTTTAATGAAAAGTAACACTTTCTGACAGCAACTAGCAGAGATCTAGGTAGGTACAGGAAAAATGTAGTCACTTTATAGGAAATCTTTGCTTTACCACATCCTAAATTGTCACTTTTTTTTGTACATTTAACATTCAAAACCACAAAGATCACAGTAGCATGAAAATCAGAGTTTAATGCTCTCAGCCATGTCTAAGAAATACATCCTCAGTCTCTGACTATACAGCCCTGAATGAATTTACTTACAAACAACACCATTTCAAAAAAGAGTAATAATAAAAGACAGCCTGACTTCTCATCATGTTGGAATAGTATTATTTTATCTTTTCATTATAAAGTAACATTCTGTAAGTAAACGTCAGCATTGTTTGTTTGTGTTTATGACAAGTACTTAAGGATATTTAAATAAGCCCATTTCTTTATAATGCTTTTACATAACATCCACATGATCACTGGATATATAAAACAAAATCATAACTCAAGCTCCACAGACTTCCAATTGTGAAGCACAGAGCCTAAACAAGTTACCCTGCCATGTTGAAGATGATACCCAGGTTTTTAAGAAATGGCAGGATGAGATCCTCAAGTCAAAAAGCTTCTAACTACCAAATGGGCTAAATGGCCTCATCTCATCTATAATCTTTTTTGTTCTTAGACATTAGATACAAGCAAATAGGTTGATAAAATGTTAGATACATTTTATTTGAGAAAATAACCAGCATTACATTAAAGAATATTTTCTTGAAGGCTTGAAGATTGACTAAAGAAAACACGTTCAGTTGTTATGTTCACATTTACCTTTCTGTGAAATTAAATGCTCAAAACTAAACTGCTCTGAACAGATGGAACACCCTCAAGCTAAAAAACAGCACATTGGTTAGGAATCTTGCATTGTTCTACTCTTTTCATTCAGTATTTTTCCTTCTTTGTGGAGAAACTCAATCCTACTGCTACTGTATCTTTTACTAAACGTTTAGCCTTTTGTTTTAAAGAAACATGTCAATCCTGATAGATCTGGACTTTGGAATACAAAGTGCAGCTTCTTAGCTTCATGGATGTACTGTATACAGGAGAGTTGATGATGTTAACAATGATGTTGATGATGAGATTGTTAGATTTGAATGTTAATGGTTTAACTACTTGAACACTTCACTGTGGATGCTTACATGTAATTTACCTTAAAATTGTGTTTAGAATTGCGTTTAGAGATCTGATCAATTTCAATTGAATGCCTAAATTCAAACAAATCTGTATTAATAACTAAATTAATATAATTGGAGAAAACACTAGAGGAGGCTTAAAGTAAATTACTGATGCTCTTGAGCAGTACCTGTACATACAGTATTGTGAACATCAGAAGAAACTTACTTTATTCATACATGCATTCTTGCATAAGAATAGAATATGTGGATTTTGGATATTCATTAAATGTTTTTGTCATCATCATTTTGATTAATCATGCATGACTGAGTGATCCAATTGTCCCATCAATGGTACACCACTTGAAATCACCCACATAGGGTTTCTGTGTTCATCCTAAAATGGGTTGTGGCAATCCAGTGCCTAATACTGCCAACAGCGCGCGCAAGGTAGGACTACTTCATGGATGGGATATCAGTCCATTGCTGGGCCGTGTTCATAACAATAAATAAGCTCGGGTCAGGAACAAGCAAAACATTATCCCTGAATGAGTGATCTCATTAGAATAAACCCTACTAGAGAAACCGTAAAGGTGATCACACAGCTACATTCGCTCTACAGCGATTCTCTGATGGACTGCACAAGCTTTACCAACTGAGTCAGAAGAACATTTCCTGGAATTGCCTAATACTTTATTGGCAGTTTGCTCAGATGTCATTATTACACTTTTTTTTTGCCACAATCCCCCAACTATTCCCAAGATATATTACAGTCTTAAATCTTTTTTATGGTGAAATCACAGGAGAGAATGTGAACTTTCTGGTAGAGTTTAGAGCTCTCGTGGCTAGTGAGATACAGAAAAAATGAAATAAAAAAAGTCTAACTGTATTCACAAATTTGGGTGACCATATTGCCAGTTTAAAGATAAAGCTGTGTCATATAATGTGGGTCCCACCTGAAAAGATGTTCTCTGTTGAAAAGATTCATTTTAGTGATCATATTGCCATGAAAACCCTTCTTTAAAAAAACAATAACATTTTATGCAGCTATTTATCTGTAAAAGCCTTAATTTTGTTTGTCTTTGTGACTACTTTTTCCCCTTTATGCTTATTTTTCTTGCTTATGACATCATTCAGACTTTTATTATAGTAGAATCCACTTGGACAGTATTTATGGCATCTACTGTACGGTTTTGAGTACCCATGGTTTCAGTGATGGGTACTTTCAGAATACAGAAACCTCCAACAGAAAACTTACTGCTATTTCTGTATTACTGCTCATTTCTGTTTCACACAATACATTCATTTGCATAGACCAACGTCAACTTTATTTAATTTCCAGAAATAAAAAAAACTGCTTGAAAGAAAAGAGTGACAAAGTTAATTGCACCTTTGATAACGGGAACATTCTACTCAATCTCCCTGCAAATATCTTAGGGGGAAGAAAAGCTAAGACTCATTTTAATACTCTGAGTCACTTTATTTTACTGCATGACTCATGCACAATGTTATGATAAATATATTAAACTGGATTAGATTTCTACAAAACAAAGAGGAATGCTAAGTTTGTATTCATCGGTGTTTGTTCTCATTAAAAAGCTTAAGCGAAATTTTAGAAAACTGTCTGTTCACTACAGATATCTTATTAAAACTACAAAAATTCCCATTCCAAATGGCCATGAATTTTGCTTTTAGGAGACCTGGATAGTTTCACCTTCCTGTGCTTTGTTCAGAACTAGCAAACTTAATCAGATAATCAGGGGAGAAAATGTGTTTCTTGATAGGATTGTTGTTCTGTTGCTTTTGTTAATGAATTATGGTAAATGTGTAATCAGACATGAATAATTAGAAATTGACATACACAAAGCAAGATGTTTTTGTTGTTTTTACTCTGAATTATTATCAGTTTTGTAATGCAACATTATAAAAATGCAAAGATTTTTAATTTTAAATTGTAAGATTTCAGGAGTTTTTAAATTTCAGATCACAAACTGTGGATCACATGTGGTCTCTGATGTAACTCCAGGGAGCCCTGAGTAACTTCCAAAAGTCACGCTATTACTAGCACAAACAGGTTTTATATGCATTAATGCTATATTGTTGCATTATTCACTGATAAACAGCATTACAATGTTTTAACCAGATTAAATTTACAGGATAGAGAGATATTGCACAGGTATATATGCAATACAGCCAGCATTTATCCAGTTTATCTATATGTTTTAGATTAGAATATATACCTCAATCTGATGCAATATGAAGTACAGCCTTCAAAGCTGACACTGTGACATACTGTGAAGGCAAGCATATCATGTCAAAATTACACTAGCCTGAATTCTAACGAGTAACCTTTATCTTTCAAAAGAAATTAAAATACAGGACATTTTCTAAATGCTAAATCTTTTTGCAAATGGTAATTTATCTTCCATGTTTTTATAAGATCCTTTATTTCACAGGGGAGTTGAGAATTAGCTTTTAGATATGTAATTTATTTTATTTTAAATAATAGTTCACATATGGTAATCCAACTCAGTAATGTGTCAAATGAAACTTAAATGATCTAATAAGTTCTCTAGGGCTTTAATGACCAACATTCTCTGATAACAACATGCATCTTAGTGGCTACGAAGGAAATGCTCCATTCGAGCACTTTGTTAGAAGTAGATACAGTAAAAGACCAATAAAAGTATTTTCAACATATCTACTGCTTAGAAAATAAAAACCACAGAATAAATAATTACCTCTCACATAACCTAGAAACATACTACTAATTCCTATTTATCTCTCATGTTCAACAAACCACTCATCAGAAAAAATTGCTTCCAAGCAAACATACTATCTCAGTGTATAATAAAGAACCTTGCTTGACGTTTCTCACTTCTATATCTCTCCCTTGCAAATACTCTGAGAGACCCATCGACAGTATATTCCTAAAATAATCTGCTTTTCTAACGCTAATTTTTTTTTAGCTAGCAATTGTAATATTGAATAACCTTGCTGTTCACAAGATTTAGGTACCTTGAAGTCTCTGTGAATGGTGAATTTGTGAATGTGGAACTTAATACCTTATGGGTAAAACAGGGTATGGTTCCACAGTTTGTGAAACAAGGATTTCCAAAGTAACATTTTTGTTATAACTGTTGACTATTTAAAAAATAATGTTAGTAATTATTGTTAGTTTTTGTAATGAAAATAAATAATGGAAACTTAAAAATACTGTACCTTACCTTTTATTTTTTTTATTATTCTTAGTAGATTAGTAGATATTATGAGGCATAGTTTATATATAAAAAGGCTGGCTGCAAAATAAGAAAGGTGTTCAGTCTATCAGCGCCAACTCAAAGAAATATTGAGGGCAATCACCTGTGGCAGTCACTTTAAAAAGAAAATGTCACCTTGCCTTGTCTGTAGAGACAATATTCACTGGTTGCTCCTATTTACAGAGCTGAATTGTTCTGGGTTCTTGACTGGTTTTCCTCCTTTAATAAAATAGAAGTCACTGCTTATCAAGTCTCCAGAGTAAACAACCCTTATTGGTGTCCCGATGACCTTGAAGATTTTTCAGAAATGTCTCTTTCTAGATAAAGAATAGAGTGAAAATGTAATGCAACAGACACTCCCCATAAAGATTATAAAACTGTTAAATTAACTCATCAAAGATTTGTCAGCATCATACCTGAAAGAGGAACAAATGGAATGGAGTATACTGTAGTTCAACAAGATCCTTCTTTATTGGCTAAGACCCTCTGCTAAAAGTCACTAAAAAGTCACAGAGACTACATTTTTTTAACCTGCAACCATTTTTATAGTAGAACATTATACAAGACATTTAATATTAGCATTCCATGGTTGTATTTCATTAGGCCTCTTTGTTTCTTTAATCTGGGATGAAGAGTACTAGGCAGAGAAAGTGGAAAATTATACAGAAGGAATAAAACACAATGCTTAGGAGAAACAGTTTCTGCAGTAAATCTCCATTCCCTCTCAGGCAACTCCCTAGAAAATTTAGTCAACAATTTCTTTATTTTGCCAAGAGAATGTCATAAGGAGAGGTAAATGTCAGGCCTCTTATGCAGTTGATTTGTTTGCATAACCTTTGTTGTTAACTTTATCACAAAGGCCATCAATTCAGCACGTGCTCCAGTAACAATAAGTTCACATCTGTCTCAAAGCCACAACAACATCAAAAGCAGTTACCATAATCTCTGTAATAAAACTTAAATGTCAAACACAAAGGGACATACCCATTAAGATCCCTGCAACAAATTGAAACTGCACTATTTTTGGTGAATCATTTTGCTAATACTTCAGTCGATTTATCTTAAGCAATACAGTCACTGTTTGCTGAAAGATTGCTGAAAGGAAGTCTTACGTACATTGTTTCACAAATTGTTCTTTATATTAATATATTATATTAATTTGTTTCAATTTTGAAATTGTTTAAAAGCATGGCTACATTCCTCCAAACTTCACTTTAAATTGTACCACAAAGATGCAAATACTTCGGCAGTCTTCCAATCTGTGTTGAATGTCCTGTAAATCCCTGTAATTCTTGTAGCATCTACTGTATATTGCTTAATATATTGTGTATGTTAGAAAGTTTAGGGATTTTTTAGGGGAACTCCAGGGGAAGTTTTGGGGTTAGGTTAAAATCACTAAACTAACTGTTACTTTGTTTCTAACTGTACTTAACTAAATACTGTTAAAAATCTTCAAAGAGATCTTTAAATGAACAAACTTACAGTACTTCTCTAAATTTAATCATTAGCCTTATAAAATATAATAGTGTCAAGGCTGATGCATGAAAATTTAGAATGCCCATTTTTTGTCAATTATGTACCCACCAAATTTGGAATTGCCCATCAAAATGCAACAGTTCCCATCCAACGACCCCTCTATCCTCATAGGGGGAGTCAAAATGAGCAAACAAGCTCCTCTGACCCTGGAACCCACCCAACTATTGAATTGTTAATCTTAGGACATGCTACAAGAATTATAGGGACTTGCAGGACATCCAACATTGATTGGAAGATTGCCGATGAATTCACAACTCTGTGGTGCAATTTAAAGCAAATGATTTAAAAAGTTATTGAGATATCTGTCTGTTTCTTGTCTTATATGATTATTTCCTTAAAGCAACACCTAGACTCTCCATTAGGTTAAAGTGTTGTAAAACAATGTACCAAGCAAAACCATGACTGGTATGCTTCATTAGACTGTACTGGGAAGTATTAATGCTGTTTGTGACTGCCAGCAAATTGGAAATCCATTTGCGGACAGAAAGAATGAGGCAATGTGGTGCATTGGAAAAAATGAATCCGTACTGCACCTGGAATTTGTGAGATTTTTAAAGCTTCTTGTTCTTAAAGAAGCTTTTTATTTCCAAAGGCTTTTATGAAATTAAGACAGTAAAATAAAGTAAGAAGATGAAAATGATAATATATCGCCTCATACTAAAGAGGCAGAAAGTAGTGGGGATGGATTTATAATTGATGTATATTTGATATAAAGTAAATCACGTTTGACAAAATTATTTTTGCTTTTTTGAGGGCCTGTCATACAGTATCTAGCTAGTGCACTATACTTATTGAAGTAACAGGATATTTTTTCTGTTTGATTTGAAGCTAAAATCCTTTCTATTACTGCATTTGTTATTAAAAGTGGGAACCAGGAGAATTTAGGTGCTTCGTAAAAAAAAATGCAGTGGAATGTTCACTCATGCTGTCTCCAGCAAACATTTTACGATGAAAAATAATCCCTGGCTTCTACAGTTACCCTAAAGCTTTCTGAACAGTGCAATTTATGACCTTAAAAGCACATCGTGGTTTTTGTTTTCTATAAATGTTTCTTACCTGAAAAAACATCATTTATATTCTAAAACTAGCAACTTCCACAAATCTGTAACTACGTTTCAAGGGGCGCAGATCTGCAAAATTACTGCAATGCCAAGGAAAAACTTGTGTTCAAAAAACAGCACCACCTTTAATATTGTCTCCAATATTAGATCCAATCCTTGATGCACTGCAAACTGTAAAGGGGAAGACCACAATGTCCATCAAATACAGTAACTAATCACCCCGGAATAAAAACATAACTTTTCCCAGTAAATGAGTTGCATTTTTAAATTGGATATTGCCAATTTACTACAGTACTTGAAATGTCTACATGTAAACAGTCCAGTAATGTACGAAAAGCAGGGCTTCCATTTTGTTTCATTTTCTAGCTGCTCCATTTGTCTTTAGTCCTACAGTGTATTTCCATTATAACTTCAACACATTCTATAATTAACATTGAAGAACACCTTCTTTTGCAGACATACACCTCCTGTAACCATTAAATAATTAAATGACAGACTTGTGCACACAGTTTACAAAAAGTGTCTGGTACTCAAGGATTTAGCAATTGGTTTAGTTAGATAATATCCACTTCCTTCCTACAGTATTATTGCTCATCTGCTTGAGGTAAAATCAAATGTACTGAGTCTGTCATAGACTTAATGGCTTGTTTGTTTTGAATTTAATCAAAAGGGGAAAAAGAAAATTAGTCAGGCAGCCTTGTCAGAGGCAGTGAAAAAATGAAATAATCTCACTATACAGAACAGAAAAAAGCCTACAGTAATGCAGTATGCAAAATAAACAATGTGAAAGGTTAAACTTGCCGGACATGAACATGACTTAAAATATCATATTGCTTTGCATCTTAAAGCCTCTAATGTGTTTGAATAGTTAACTGAGAGGTAGGTCAGGTTGGTATGTCATACTGTAAATTGTCAGATAACTTATTCGATTTATTATGAAATCAAGAAATAATTTAGAAATATTTCCTTTATCACCAAGTACGCTCGTTTTAAAGAAATGGTAGATGTTCTTGGTGGTCATTTCTTTGAAGGGTTGTCTCTTAATCGACTTCTAAAGAAAGTTCAGGAGGGATGAAGGCAGCCAGACTAAATGAAGCTTTGTTGCCGCAACCCACAACTAATTCCTCAGTGTCCCATACAGCACATACTGTACCACACATCACCCTCTCCTCTTCCTCATTCATTTTGCATCCCTCCTCTACCCCGACCTTGCCTTTGCAGCTGCCCCTTGGTTGCCTTTTCACCTAGCAAGGGGGTCCCAACCTCCCCATCCTAAGGCCTGGAGGTTGGCCCTCAGCCAAGCAGGTTAAGTCAAGTTTCCACAAACTCAATATAACTATTCTGCTTCCACACAAACTTCTGCTGCCGTCATTCCTCGTGAAATGAGATGTGCACAAATAATTTGCATACATCAACAAGACAGAAAAATTAGTTATTTGTCAACAGTTTTTTAATATCCATACGTTCTGTTATATAAGCCACATTCACATCCTCAGATAATAATGTAGTTCAAAGTATTTAAAGTACATGTAAACAAAAGACTAAAATGCAGAGACTGCAGTCTGAAAAACATTATGTGAGTCTAATCTTCCAGCTAATGAAAAGACTCCACTCAGCTTTTACTAATCTTACTTAAAGGGGCTAGAGAGATTACAAGTATCCTCTCAATTATTTATTGTAGCATATGTTGTATCACTGCTTAGCCTGCTTGATGTTTAGTATGGCATCAGTTACTCAGCAAATACCAGACACAAAATAGATATCTTACAGACTAAAGGTGTTTTAACTGTCAAATACAAGCTTGCAGACATTCTCCAGAGAGGAAAAAAACAGTTCTGAGCCAAGATCAAATAAAACAAGCAAACACAAACTGACATATTGCTCTAATTCACAGCATCTGGAATTACTGTACATTGTACTTCTGGAACAGAACTGAATTTATAGCTGGATAATGGAACAAAATGAAAATTAAGGGCCGAGTCTCAAGGTGATATGCAATATAAAAGGTAGAGATTTTGTAGTAATCTTTCAGTTCTAGCTGTCTTGTATTTCAGAATTAATTTGGCTAGCATTCCATTTTGCCTACTAGAGTTCTTCCTAAAAGCCTCACCCTGCCTACACCCCATACTAGCTGATATTATGCCTTAGCTGTTTGAGTTTACACTGGTACAGCTTTTTCAATATTTTTCCGTCCCTGTGGAGTCTAGAATGAATTGCAGAGGTGCTGTTGAAGGCCGAGCTGGGATTTCTAAGATCTTTACTTGTGGTTCAACTTTAGCCGTATCTGATGTTGTTTGCAGTGGTTTGTTGTTGTTGTTGTTTTTTTTTTTGGGGGGGGGGCAGTGGCTTGTATTTTGAGTCTACCTCTTGTCTGCCAGGAAACAGCCTGCACTGTTCTGTATAGACAGAAAGGTGAAATTGTACAAATGCTCTGAGTTCTGTATCGAAGAATGTGAGTGATAAAAAGCTCTCTCAGCCTTGCAAAGTCATACAGTATATAGACATAAACTTTCACTTTTAAAAGGACAACAGGCGGAGATGGCTTTAAATAAATTAATCAAAAATAAGCATTATGCATTTGATTTAAACACATTAATTTATGTAATACTAAATGTGGATGGACTATAAGGTTATTATTGGTTACTGAAATGAAAAGGTTTTATTTAATATACACGTTTATATACAGTACTGCATACAATATAAATTAGTATATTTCTTCTTAATTCAGATCTATAGGTTAAGCAATAGACTATCACCTCTGAATAGATTTTTGTTTCCTCCATCATACTGTGCTATAGACACATGTTGGGTTTTTTTGCTTGTAAATCTGGAGAGGGTATATCTAGTCCCTCTTACATAATAGACAAAATGGCTTGGTGTTTTCAAATTATTATTTAAAGCAACTTCTTTTCCAAAAGGTACAAAGTGGTAAAGGTGTATCAGGCAGTGCAAACACCTCCCCTTGTTGTTGTTAACCTTTTCTACAATAAGGAGGGCAATTCTGTATGCCATCACACACAGCAATGCTTATAATGCTATAATGCAATTTAAAGATCAGAGTTAACTCTCCATTAGTGCAACGATCACAGCAATAAAGAGTCAGAATGCAGCAGAAATACCAGTATTGACCACAGTCTCTCTGTTTGTTGTTCCCAAAAGTACCCCAAACCCATCAGGCAACATATAGTGTACCCTTCGCGGGAACAATAAAGTCGTATTTAAGGTCACTTGAAATCAGCGAGTCAAAGACAAATGTGATCAAATATGTGCATGGAATTGCCCAAACCTAAAACATATAATATGTTATACTTGTCATTCATGTGATTCTCATAATCACAAATACTAATTGCTTGACTGTAAATCAGAATCAATCATGACCGCACTTTGATAGTTGCCTATTCACTCTGGGAGTGAAATGGGAATTTTAGCATATACTGTAAGTGTGCTGAATACATGGCTTATTATCTTTGATAATTTGTGTGCGATTATTAATTTTCAAAACAAAATGTGAGATGTTAAAATATCACAATGACACTCTTCTTTTAGGTAGAATTTGATTATCACACCAAGTGGATTATTGTCCTACCAAAGCAAATACAAACCAGCTAGATTAATGATGCATGAAAAGCAATCTCCAGGTCATTGTGTACAAAACCCACTAGGGTATCATCAAATTACAATATGTAATAACAATCCCTTTAATTTCAGGAATCTGAAGGAGTCAAACATAAATCTGAAACTTTATTTCTTGGAACTTGTTTTCTTGCACATAGGCTAGATTCATTCAGATATACTTTTAGTTGGCTTGAATCCCTATATTATACACCAGCTTCCAATCGCAAGTTTAAGAGAGTACCAGTTTAAAAGAGAACAATGGAAAGTCTGTAGTGACACTTAACAAACCTACTGCTGAAGCACATCACCAAGAGTCTACCCGACTGCGGTGAAAAAAACAATTATTTTTTTCTTTATTCATTTTAACCCACTTTTAGTGTCTAGTCCTTTTTAAAGTGATGTTTTCTTTAATGCTAAAAATCTGAAGTAACTGTGCTTTTAGATTAATAATAATACAGCTACATGGACATTACCTTTATCAGCAGAGGAGAACAGCTTTGAAACAACTCCTAATAAGATAATTTTGTGTCTCTGTTCTTGTTATGTTTCACTCAAGTTTCCTGGACCTGGTTTAATCAAATCAGTTCACATATAGTATTTAACATAAGCAAAAATAATTTAAGAAATGAAGGGATAAGGGGAGGTTATGCTGATTGAAGGATTATAATATTTTTAACTGTATCATATACTGTATACTGTACCTCTCATCAGACACACAATGCTATAGATGGAAGCTATTAATGCAAATTCTTGCTTAAAGCATTATCATTTTAATGATGTCCCAAGCCAGCATTTCAAACAATATCATAAAAGGGAGGGCTTGCCAAGTCACTGTCTGCAACACTCATCCAGCAAAAAACCTATCGTGCTGTTATTAACAACGACAACTGCAGACTAAAGCAAACCATAATTATGCCTTTGGGTATGTTTAAATAACTTGAGTGTAAGCATATTTTGAAAACTGCAGTGCATTTAAATGGTTATCATACGTATTCAGAAACGTGCAAAACTGCAAGAATTAAAATTACTTTTTTAGCTCTTATGAAAATTGTGCTTGCAGCAGGATGTACTGTAGCTGGTTCAGTAAAGAAAAAAAATTGAAGATGTATGTATGTTTGCAAACATTGTAGCCTCATACAGTATCATCCAGCAGTAACGTAACGAGCAATACAATAGCCATCAGTAGTGGGCCTTGTTTTCTGACAGGTAACTCGACAGGTTTATCCTTTTTAAAGCAGCCTTCCCTAGGTCATTTTGCAGCTATATCAGGTCTGGAAAGCTCCTGATGACTAAATAAGTGATTTTAGGCTTCTCGCTGGGTAAACAGACACCATCAAAAAATGTAATAATGACTCCTGTGGAGCAGCACCAGTAAAAGGTCACATTCATGTTTATGTGAAATGAAGTAGTCGGGTTTGGCAAAAAGAAATTAAATTACTTACAGTAGACCTGTGATCCAAAATATGTCATACAATGTGTATTTACCATCACAATTATTAAAACAATAATGCTTTACATATACACTTGTGAATTGAAGCAGGTGAAGCCTCAGGAATAAGAGGTGTTTTACTAAGATGAAGAGAGTGGGTGCATATAATAATTGCAACTCCCTCTATATTTGACATGATGAATAAAATATGATGTAAAGTATTATCCTGCCAGAAGCAGAACAGAACTTGGTCTGTTATTTCATTGCTTATTTAGTAATAATGTCCTCTTATTACAGCTGTAGGTGTCTTACTTTTTTCATACACCCTACAGTGAAGAGACTGGAATCTCTGCAATTTACCACAGTGCCAGGGAAAATGAAAGAACACAAGAAATATGATCATAAGATACAAACAGGACTGTCAGTTTCCAAGTCAGCAGTGTAAGCCGCTACTTGAAATATGTTGTTGGATCTTATCTGCTTCAAGGGATGCAGGAGTTTTGTCTTATTTTGCAAGCTATGCAAAATATTTACTTTGGGAATACATGGTATGCATATTAAACCAGAACAAAATCGAAGACTCCACAGCTTTAAAATTAACATAAATCTCCCTTTAGTATTTATTAGCACTGTGGAAGAAAGTAATACCATCTGACACAAGGGAAGCAAAGCGGTATAAAGAACTTAGCAGCAGCTTGTCGTTTTAAAATCATCTGAGTCGTGCCGCCTCATCTCCCACTGGTAAGAAACAATTACATCATCACAAATTGAAAATATTGTTTTTGCTAAAAAAGACAACGTGGAGCTTAGATAATAATCAGATTTCTCATAGTTTCTCATAGTAAATTAAAAGAAACAAGTAACTACGGTTTCCCCAGAGGCTGGCTCATTTGTAAGAAGGCTCTGTCCTTAATGCAGAAAGAATCCATAGCCTGCAGTTTGCAGATTCAAATCCAGCAATGTGCAATATTGCAATGCAACCGATGGTAACCAACACTACTTATTGGCTATGAATCTGCAGGTCTGGGAGGCATGTGTGGGAGATGTGTCTTTCTTCCAGATGTCATATTAACAGTGCTATATCTGTCTCATTTCAGAACTACAGTGTGAAAAGAAGCAATTCACCTCATAATAAGGCAGTCTGGAGAGTGTATTTATTTAGTCATATTAAAAAGAAGATATTCCCATTTGTGGGAAAAAACAGATAGGGATCAGCCATACTAGATTTAAAAGAACAAATACTCATCTATCACAAAGAAAGTTAAAAACCAATGAAATGAGAAACTTTTTTAGACTTTTTTTCTCAAACATATCTTAAAACTATATGAATTAGTCATATGGAAATACTATAAACTACAAATGTTAATACTTGTATCTAAAATGTGCACCAACTTAATGTTTACCTGTTTATATAACAAACAGACAAACATACTCTACCACCTACTGTATACTGTAAATGTGTAGTAGCACAATGTGAATATTTATTTAAAGGCTTTTTAATAAGAATTAATACAATTAATTAGAATGTCTAATTACCCTTATTTTCTTGAATTTTAAAATCATTTTGAGAGCAGTTCATTGCTAGCTACCTTTCCCACAGTGTTAAACTAATATCATCATATGTGGTTCTCCTAATAAACGTTTTGATTTGTGACAGAACTGCTGTCAATTAACAAACAGCAACAAATCAGAATAAAGCATCAGTAGTGACAGAAACACTTTTTTCCCCAGGCTTTCAAAGTGACTTTAAGCTTTTTTGCAGCAGAGCATGCTTACAGAGAATGACCTCTCAAGGGTTATCTCTGAATAACTCAACATGTGTTTCAATTGTGCTGAGAAAGAATGCTGAAGAGAAAAGAAAGAAAACAAGAAACAGCTTTCGGAAAGAGACTGTTGTTTCAAGAGGGTCAAGAAAAAAAAAGACTGGGGTATAATTAAGTCAAGTGTTAAATGAAATTAGATTTACCATTCCATGACAACCATTTTAAAGAATCACTGTCACTGTGCAAAATATCTTGGTATAGTATGAGCTAAAGCACCTTCAAGGTGCATGCCGTTCTGTTCAATTAATGCAAGTTTCATGTGTTCTTGTAACAACTTAGTTTTGACAGATAATGACTTGATTCTAATTATATTACTATAGGTCCACATGATATAATTATTTAGTTAAGAAAGTATGTTGGCAATATCACACCACAGCAAACAAAGAATGAATGTGTCAGTGCTGATAATCGCCCATGTGAGGAGTCAAGCCTCAGCCTCTAATAAAAATAGTATTGTATTCGCCAGACATGAACAAACAAACCAAAAAGTTAACAGGAGCCAATGGTGGACAGGTTTCAGGAGTCTTAGAAGCAAAAGATCTTGATATCTATAACTAAAAAAAAACCTTGGAAATAGGAACAGGTGTTGAATATATCTTCTCTTGAGAACAATAGGAAAAATAAAATTCTGAGGGTCAACAAAGCTTGTACAGTCAGAGTCAATTTCAATAGTTTGGCTTTGAAGTGTTTAGATCTATTTTCTTATTGTTTAAAGAGTGCTTAAAGAATGCTCTTTAACCTGGTATTCTTGGACCCTTCCAACCATTGCCACACCCACAATAAAGTCAAGCTATTTTTAGATTTTTCATTTAATTATTTATCTGATTTTAGTTACCGCTAAGTAAAGAAGAAATTTCACTGTTAGCACATGTAATATATTTAGGTATATACAGTAGCTGTGTTGCTGATTGCCAAAATAAAAATATCCAGGAACAATTTTTACCTATTCTCATGTACCGTATGCAGCGTAGTGTCTTTTTAGGCTGATAGATGGATTTTGGGATAGTTCTTAACCAAGCATTCCTACTGCACCATTGCCAATTTTAGTTTTTGTATACTGTATGTGAAGTAATCATGAACTAGCTGATCAGTCAATTATTAGGTTTGCAAGGACATTCATGCATAGATCATAGAAGCTACTATAATTAGTGAGAGATAAACTGCATTATGACAAGCCTATTGTTACCATGTATGTGTGGGGGGGATTCAGACCTCTTGACTTGCACCTCCTGGGCAGCAAACCTCAGCCTATTTGACAATATTCAAAACAGAAACTAAACAGAAACAATGCATGACCAATTCAGTTTTCAAAATCTTGCTATTCCATTTTTAAATGTTTTATTATTTCATTAACAGCAAGGTCTATGTTTCTGTATGGTATATTTGTAGTTTTTGTACTCACTAGGATTCACTATATTGTTTTACAAATAGTGTACTGTTTTTAGAAATGTTATTGACATTATTCAGATAATTATATCATTCTTAAAATAATATGAGTAACAAGTTAGAGTGCAGCCATTATACATTATCTACTATATTTCTGTGGGTGTTCTAAAAATAGAAGGGAACTAATTGGCTAAAGAAAGAAAAAGACATGCCACACAGAAGCTGTTCAGAAAAATGCAGGTTACCTAAATACCTTTGCATTTTGTTTAGCTCTGCAGTTATGACAGGCAGCTGAATGCATTAATCCTATGTTCTTTGCCATTGTCAATTGTAATCAAGGGTTTCTGAGCCCAAACTTAAACTGCCTCAGTAACGAAGTAATGCTTTTGGAATTTGCTTATTTGAAAACACAAAGTATCTCAAAGCATAGAGTCATTATTATTTTTACCAAGACTATAATTAATGCTATAATTACAGCACTGCTAGAGTATAGCACCTGACATTTTCAATTAGCACTGTTTGCCTCCTGTCTTAACATGTAAGAACTCAGAAAGAAAAACTGTGCATTACTCTAAATATCCCTTCATACATCTGTTTGCAAATAACAGTCATCCTGGTGTTAACAAGACTTTATACTGTCAAGGCTATAGTCAGTGACTCCCTGTAGATATCTAAAGATGGGCAGTTACGCACCATTTTGTTGTTCCTAACCAGTATCATGCTCCATTGAAGCCCTCTGGAGGAATATCAGTGATCTGGTATGACATGCTTGACCTTTTAAAATTTGTCTGTTCATACTGTAGCTCATTCTGCTACGTTTACCAATGGCCAAATCCGAGGGAATGAAGGCATTCTACCTTATCTACAAGCCCAGATCTGATAGCTAACTGGATGCCTCAGAAAGATGAGGCAGATAACTTTGAATCAATGCTGCTTCATCCCCCCAATGATAACTGGATGCATGCAGTATTTAAAGTAAACCAAAACAGAGCTTTGAAAAAGCTCCCTAAATAAACAAAGATTCTAAAATAAACTACGTTCAGGGCTGTACATGATATCTTAGCAAACATCAAAAACTGTAAAATTAAATAATATTAGACATGATCATTGTTCATTGTTCAAGTCACAGGTAACTCAAATCACTTGCACAAAGTCTGACTCCATACCATTAAAATGGCAAATGAATCATGTATAATACTGTATAACTACAATAGTTTTCAGCAGATAATTACAGTATGAGCTTACCTCCTTACCATTACCATTCAATTTTTCTTCAATTTTGCACTATACTTGAAAGGAGTGGCGCCCACCCAAATTAGCATCTTTATTTTTCTTTCTTATTGACAGGTTTCAAACCTTTCCCTTATTCGTAATTGCCACTTGATAAGGAGGCTGCAGACCACTTTTATCTGGCTAAGTCAGTCACCTTAGGTGGCTCTTTCAGTTCACTTAATTAAAACACACATGACCTTTTGGGTGAATACATTAAGCTCTAGGATACTTTGGATGTTATATTAACTGACTACATTCCAGGTTTCAGTTTTGGTACAATGCTTACAATCTTAATATATACACTGTATATACATTGTTAAAAATGTATTAAAATATAAATCCTATAAAAGGTCTTTAAACAACATTAAATGGGAAAAAAGCTATTGCTTATTGATTCATTGGTTATTCTTAAAAGTAAATCCACCTATATTCAATAACCACTTAATAAAACACACAGTTGGATAGAGCCAGAGTCCAACTCAGTAGAAAATAGGCACAGGGCAAGATATACCATTGTTGGATATACACATTCTCATATAGGGGATAATTTTAAAGTTGCTAGCTACAGTGCCCACATAGCAAGGACAGCAGAAGGAAACTACAGCATTCAGCAAACATTGCACAGCTACCATGAGAACATACAAACTCCACACAGAAGGTATTCTGGGATGGAACTGAAGTGCTACAAGACAGATGTACTAAATGCCATGCCACTATGCCACCCAGACATAGGCTGTAAGATGTAAGGTACTGAACAGTAGTAATACGGTCACACTGGGTTGATTTGGACCTTACACATCAAAACCATAAACTGAGCTTATATAGCAGATCAATTCTTTTTTGAGTCACATCCTATTCAATCTCATTCTAGCAGGATGTAAATGCCACTTATAATACTAGAATTACTTTACTAAAGAATGAACCCGTTCATTTTGTGTCATTGAGCACAAACTTCTTTATGATGCTTAGGGTGTAAATACTGTGGCTGACAGAATACAAACAGCCACTCCATATACTGATTTAACAATAATCAGTGACTCCTAGTTGGAATTTTAAAACCTGTAAGTACTGCAGGGGAAAACCAGAAATAAACTTAACGAACAATACTGCTCACAGCTTGAACTGACCATGTGCTGATGTAGTGAATTGTACAGAAAATTGAACTTTTTAAGTATAATGGGCAATTTAAAAGAAGTATTATACAACCTTAGACTCTACCAATCAAGGACTTTGTAATCACAGCATGTGATGACTAATTTCACCAGAATAAGTGTTTCTTTCCTGCTTGTTTTAGGATTTAATATGAATGGTAAAAGAAAGTCAGATTATGTATTTTATGTAGAGCATTTGGAGTGTGATTTACATCATTACATACTAAAATAAAAAGTAAAATGTTAACAGCAGCAGACAGTGTAAAATAATACCTTGATGAAATTATCATGCCAAAACAACGTGGCTCATGTGCTTTAAAGCACGCCCCTAAGTGATGTCAAAAATGATTTATTAGTGCCCAACAGTCTCTCTTCAGAGGTAACCATAAATATGTTCTTGGAATAGCTATTTGAGACACATAAGAAGGAGCGAAGTAAAGACTGCAAGTACAAAATTGATGTTGCTGCTTTAAAATGAGATGCTGTCGTGTCTACTGAGCAGTTTCTTGAATAAAGGAAACACTTGGCACTGCAGAAATAAATCATGTGTTCATGCTCTTGGAGTTTAAAGTGCTTTTGTATTTTTCCCTTCTTCAAAGGAAAAAAGGAATCCATTTTTGTACGGCAAATACTGTGGCTCCAGTATCCAAAATTAGCAGTTTCTTTTAAAGTGGCAGGGGTACTGAAGGAAAGCCTCTTATATTTTCTGTTAGCTACTGTAGCACCTTCTGGTACCCAAGCACTGAGACAGCAGGACAGACCTACACTGTGTAACGCTACATTTTCAGACACACCAACTGTAGCATAGGGCATTAGTTCCTTGACATTCAATCAAATCTACTGTATTGGAGTTTGTAATCACTTTTGATTCGTACATTTGTAATGCATTTTTCTTTAAATAATAAATAACCAAAATCTTTGTTAGATTACAGGGTAAACTAATCCATGACACAGCAGGGTCTCCTCTGCCTGCAGGGTGATAGAGCTGCAAGATACTGTTTTTTGAAGTTATCTGAAGGGCGAACTGAGGCAAACGAGCTGGAGGAGGTAGATAGAATCCACAAGACATCCAAGCTTCAAAACAATGCAATACAGGACAAGTTACAGAGGGGGGACATATTCTTTAAAATTCCAAAGTCACTGTGTAATTCCATTTTGAGAGCAAGAAGGACAAGGGACATACATTACCAACTCTACATAGCATTAAAAATATTAAATAATTTACAAAAGCAAAAGCAGCTGGTAATATAAATGGGTTTTAGCCTCATATTATAGATTGTGAGAATGCTTTCTTTTTACCATTAGTGCCCTGACTGGGTTTCTCTGCTGAAAATTAAAATCAGCACAGAATGCCATCATAGAAAAAGCCTGTTCAGCTGTTCCATGATTCCATGCAGCCCCACTCCTTGCCATCTGAAACGCAGTTTTACATTTTAGATTTTACATGACGTATTCCATCACTAATTAACATTAAACGTTAACATTAACTTCATTTTGATTAGAAATGTGACCTTGTTAAATGATCAGAGCAATTATATCCAAGCACTCAATGATGGCCATAGTACTTATTCCAGTGATCACAGAAAATTCCCATTTGTTCTTGATGTAGAATCAGACTTGGAAAAGTCATCCTGCATAGACAGGCTGAGCAAGAGAAAGACAGCAAGAACACAGAATGTACAGTAGTTTGGTTTTAACACTAATTCAAACATCAGCGGTTATGACTTTTTCAAATACAATTCCTGAAGCACCAATGTTCACACTAAATGAAAATCCACCGTGCTACAGGCATGCCAGCTGGCAAAAACTGGTAACTGAGGAGGGCCAGAGGTTGTCCAGGCTTTCAATTCGGCTTAAGATCACATTTATTTTAATTGGTTAAAATGGTAATAGTTGATAATCAATTAATCCCAAGATCTGCTTTGTTTGCAATACTAAATAAGTGAGGTAAAGAAGATAGATTTTTGTAGAATCGGCAACGTTAAATGAGAAGTGGAACTGAATGAGAATTGGAAAAATACTTTGGATGATGTCACATGGCTTAGTACAGTATGCGTCACAGCAATACCTATGTCAATTTATAATAACAAATACTTGCATTTAATTTTATCAATCGTTTTTCTACAGTTAAAATATACAATTACATGCCAGACATTTTACCCATCCATCCATTTCTCAACTGCTTTATCCATGGTCGGAGGGAAGGCCGGAGCCTAATCCAGCAAGCAATGGGCGCGAGGCAAGATATACCCTAGACAGGACACCAGTCCATTTCAGGGAACACACAAACACACACACTTGCACCAGGGCCAATTAACCTACCAGTATGTCTTTGGACTGTGGGAGGAAACTAGAGCACCCAGAAAAAACCCACATGAACAACATACAAGCTCCATGTGTAACGAACAGTTCTTTCCGGACCCTATGCGGACGACACAGTCCGACGGAGTGGGGGGAACACTAGGGAAACGTCATGCAGGAAAACGGGGCTGAAGACAGGGGGGCGTGTCCAAGGTGCGCTGGTGCACGGGGAAGGTGTGGCCGAGGCGAACAATCCAAAAGAGTAGTCCGTAGGGAAAATCCAAAACACACGAGTAAGTCCAAAACCAGGAGATCCATCAGAACAAGATAAAAACCACGAAGGCCGGGTCGGAACCGGCGGACGGGGAACAGGAACGGGAACAGAGGTTAAAACCTTAACGGGACCAGGCGCTTCCAGGTCCCGGACTCGCACGATATGGAAATCAGATGCGGAGCCCGGATGAGCGTCAGCGCCTGGCTTTTAAGGTGGGCTGGGAATAGGGAACAGGTGCAGAGAATAAAGTCTTAGTGAAAGGGCTGGAGCACCCTTAAGGAGGGGGGACTATAATCGTGACACCATGCAGATAGTAGCCCAGGAATTTTAACCCAGGGCCCCAGTGCTGCAAGGCATCAAAGCTACTTGGCCTCCCCATCATACATTTTATATACCCTTAATTAATTTTATATCAAATGTAGAAGTACTTTTTTGTGTGCATGGAATGATAATTGGGAAAAGTAAAAAAAAAGAGCTCAATCTCACTTTGCTGAAATCTATTGGCTTTTGGAGCACAACTGAAAGTGTTACAGCTGTAATCATTTTCTACTTCACTTTAGGAAGTCGTTACTTGGGTTATTAATGATCACAAGATAAAAAGCACAACAAAACAAGCTGACTTCTATAAACAGCTTAAAAGTAACAAATGACCCACGATAACACTGTAAGCACACAAAATACAGCAGTGCCTTCCAGCACTGAAGTATGAGAGCTTGGCCATCTGAACAATAAGAAGGAGCTGTTTTTTATTGAAATGCTTTATTCAATAGTTTAGTGAAACTCTGTACATTATATCCCATTGCTTCTCCAGTACATTAAAACAGTGTTCACATACAGGAGTTTCAAATAACTCCTTTTAAACAGTCCATACGTCCAGTCTGGCTCCAATCCAATCACAAAAAAGAAAAACAAGACCTTGTATTTTTTCCACAGTACACATCTGCTTCATAATTGCCCATTAAAATGTCATTAGTACACTTATGTCATGCATTTCAAGGAAATGAGTCCCCTACCTAAGGAAAACGGGTCAGATTTTGTGCTTCATGTTTGATTACCTCAATTTCAAACATACTGCACTCTAGACAAAAGGACCATTAAAGAAGAAATACTGCTATAAGTATATCAGAAAGTCCAACATTTGTTTGCAAATGCCCACTTGAAACAAAAATTGTTTTTCTCTCAAATACTGTATAACATTTTACAGATAAAATGTACGTGGTCCCTCATAATTAGCATAGTGCCACTTAATTAACAATAGCAATTCCTATTCCACGTCAAACAATGGGAAATGTTATCTTCTTTCTTGTGTTTCTCTACCTCATCTGCCATGTCAGTTACATACTGTATTTCTTGCTAACTTCTTTTCATTTAAATTCCTCCCGCAAGATGTGGTGTACACAGCCAAAACAATCCCGCTCTCTCACAAAAGTGTGTCAGCTTTCCCATTCTAGACTCTGTGATTGTTCTGTGCAAAAATGTGTTCAATTGTTGTTAAGCAAACTAGAATTGGGCGAATACTTTTGCAAGGCACTATAGTTTTAGATTAATTTTATTTAAAAATGACAGGGCATTGCATTTTTACTACACTGCATTGTGTGCTGCACTTTATAGGTAATGTGCCTTACTGTACATATGGGGAAAATGTCTGAGAATCAGTGCTGTGCAAACCTTACAGAGACTGTAAAATGTCACTGTTTCTAGAGCAAAGTTTTACAATTTCTGGTCCTACTTTCCTCTGGAAAGACTACTCAGGCTTGCCCATGGCATGTCTCCATAGCGTTAATGAGGATTACCTTGAGCAGTGCTTTCAGGAATTCAGAGCTCAACTAAATGCTAAATTGTCTGGTTCTATAAAGGAGGCTCTCAGCTGCTTTTTCTGGGTTAACATTTAGTTGTAAAATGTTTCCTGTTCTAGGTCTGTGTTGAGAACAAAATTTGTCAAAACACCATTTGCACAATTCTTAAAAAGTGTTATCATTCACAAAACAAACACAAAGTTTTATACATGGTTCACCAGAATGTGCCCACCTGCCAGGCATTTATTGTTTGCATTAATGGAATCCATTCCAGTTGGAATAAGCATCACTGGAACACTGCCTGGTCTCCCTTTGACAGATTCTTTTGCTGGCATTCTCTGCATTTCCAACACAAAGGTACCATAAAAATCCACTGGGAAGGGCTTGGCTTAAATCTCCCTGTAAGATTTCCAGATATGCCCAGTTTTTCATGCTAAAACAGAATCACATCCTTAACAAATGTAGTTGTTTCTGTTCACAGGAAAGAGAATATTCATATTGTCAAGCCACATGGAGTCATCCTTATTTACAAAAGGATTAAAGTAAAAATGTTTTTACTGAGATTGATAAACAGATAGAGCATGTCATCCCAATCATCTCTTCCTCTTCAGAAACACATAGCAGAAGTATATAAAGTACCTATTAAGTAAATAAAGGCAGCTTTACTGTATGTCACTTGTGTGAGATTTGCAATTTAAACTCTCTGAGCAATGCTCCCCTGCTCCACAATTGCTGGAGAGCTCAAGGATTTCAAAGCACCTTAAACTGGAAAAGCAAAGGTTTCCAGTAAAGACAGAAGCTTTAAATTAATGTTTTTTTTCTTTTGTGGTAGGGATAAAAGGAGCAAACTCTGCAGAGGATTAAAATCTGCAGAGGATTTCTATCTGTATGGTAATTGATACACTGATCACAATAATTATCTCAGTTCCTGCTTTGAATATCTTGGGTTTCTTAGAAACACCAGTAACTGCAATGTGAGCTCTACAAAAATGATTCCCACAATCATTCCAGCACTGAAGAAGGTTCTGAAGAGCCCATCTGTTTATCATTTAAAACTGAAAACTTCAGAAAATGAAAATTACATTAAAACAGTAAAAAATAACACATTAACACTCATGATTAATGATGAAAAGCCAAAGTTTTTAGCCAAGTTCTAAAAATAACCACTGACTCAGAAAAACTAAATTAATTTAACCGAAGAACTCCACAGCCTTGCTGTGACTGAGAAAGCTCAGTCTCCCGCACAGTTCATAGCCTTAGGGACAGACTGGAGCTCAGCATCTGATGAACCAATCTGACCCACCAATCTGATGAATGACAACAGATCTCTTCAGCAGAAAACTAAATGGCCTTCATGGGATTCATAAGTTAACAAAAGATCTCAGCATCAAATGTAAAACTAACAAGCAGTTAATGCTGTGCACATAAAAACAGGGGCCATGTGGCCTCGTTACTTTAATTTAGTCAGGGCACAAACAGCACAGTTTAATATACACTGATGTACAATATTATTTTTAATCAAGTGATTTCTTTATCTTTCTTTAGCTGCAAAAGACAGAAAAAACATGCAGTGCCATTTTTGTGATGCCAACTGCTGCCAATTAGTGAGGTCATTACACTTCTGACAGGGCAAGAATTTACACCCACTCTTTTAGGACTGAAAATCTACAAGATTAAAATAAAATTGCACAAAACCTAAACTTTTGTGAATAAGTTTCATATTAACACACATGTTTTCACTATGATAATAAAAATTGCTAATTCTACAAATGTTTTTTTTTAAGTAAATGGAATAGAAGCATACTTCACTCTTTTTTCTTTAAATAAGACAATGAATGCAGCCCAGGATTCCCTCATAATAATTTTATTTAAAAAATACTGGAACTTGTTTTTTCCAACAGATTGTTTTTGTTCGGTTTCCAAAACTCTGACCATGCAGCTGCAATGTCAAAAAATTATTTTTCTTGCCCAGCATGCAATAAGGGGTCTATTACTCAACACTGCCAACAAGCAGCATTATTATTGAATTCTTTAATTATGTTACTAATTGTATGGGGAATGCACAACATAACATCACAGAAGTCAAACAAACTGCATGTAGCAGATCCATATCACAACAAGTCTGCCTGCCAAAAATGGAAACATTGTCAGAATAAAGCAAGACAGTGACCTGCTTCCACTGCCAAACTTGACAGAAATGGGCAAATCCTTAAGACTTTTGTCACTTTAATTTTTCTTTGATCCAGTCACTTCATAAAATTTAGGTAAACTACAATACCTTATTCAAGGTTAGAGATGACAGGCGACTGTACTTTAGTAGCTCCAGCATAAACATTAAAACACCTAACAGTTACATCCACTGTAGTCTTAAAGTGGTGTTGTCACTGTAGCAGTGACATTTCTTCTATCACATTAAACCTGCTTGCACAGCACGTTTGATGGTCTTATATAAGCAATGGTGTCCTTGGATTTAACCAACCAAGATGTCTGAAGCAGTTGTATCACAGATTTCATGATGGTGTCCAGAACATCTTGTTGACATCAGTATTTGAATTTGAAGCACATAAAGCTTTTGTTAAAAGTAAAATATAGGGATGAAATGGTCAACACTTACTATTCTACACATACTATTTAAGCCAGCAGCCATATCACTCTGCAACTCAAAATTGGCAACCTGCTGAAGCTAAGCAGGTGTGAGCCTGGTCAGTACCTGGATGGGAGACCTCCTGGGAAAAGCTAAGGTTGCTGCTGGAAGAGGTGTTAGTGGGGCCAGCAGCGTGCGCTCACCCTGCGGTCCATGTGGGTCCTAATGCCCCAGTATAGTGATTGGGACACTATACTGTAAACAGGTGCCATCCTTCGGATGAGATGTAAAACCAAGGTCCTGACTCTCTGTGGTCATTAAAAATCCCAGGGCATTTCTTGAAAAGAGTAGGGGTATAACCCCGGCATCCTGGCCAAATTTCCCAGTGGCCCTTACCAATCCTGTCCTCCTAATAATCCCTATCTATGAATTGGCTTCATTACTCTGTTCTCCTCCCCACTGATAGCTGATGTGTGGTGAGCGTTCTGGTGCACTATGGCTGCCGTCGCATCATCCAGGTGGATGCTGCACATTGGTGGTGGTGGAGGGGAGTCCCCATTAACTGTACAGTGCTTTGAGTGGAGTGTCCAGAAAAGCACTATATAAGTGTAAGCAATTATTAAATTAATTATTATTCTTTTTGTTATAAATAAAGGTTTCCATATCTCAGAAAATACTTATAGTGAAATTAACAAAAACACTAGAAAACCCATTTCTTACAGTAATGTGTTTATGTTTTATTTCAACTATTGTATCATAGGTCTCTTATTGCTTAGTGTTGTTTTTCATCTATACAGTTCTTTTTTTAGAAAATTCCACATACCATCCTTTTTCTACTTTAAGTAATTAGTGGATGGTGCATACTTTCTAATTAAAACCTGCAATTCAATCAAAAATTTGATTGAATACCCTTTTTTAGGAAGAATTGTGAAAAGATAGCTGACATTTTTTTCAGTATTTATATAATATCTGCAGTTCTGCTTCAGGATCCATTTAGCATTGCCTTTAGGATAAAATGGTCCCAAATAGACAACCGCCAATTAATTGTGACCACTACTCAGTTTCTAATACCTGAAACTCTTTGAAGGAGTTTCACTGCTATTACTGTAAGCTACTTTTAACTTGTTTTTGCTTCCAGCATTAATTAATCGGATTTTTCAATGTAATCAAGCTAATATTAATATAACATAAGTGTGCAGCAATTACAAAAAATACAACCATCTGTATGTTTTTCAGATTTTGCAATTTTGACATGAAAGATCCATCTGCATATTGGCTAAATAAACTGGGGACTTTCCAAATGTTCTGTTCTAAAGCTGTATTCGTTCTTAATGTTTTACACTTAAATACACTTGCACTTACAGTACAAAAGGTTTCTGTAAGGTATTCTGAGCCACAACATGGAGCAAATTTTGTACAGGAACAAAATGCTTTGAAAGTAGCCCAGTTGCTATCTCAGGCTATTCATTCATGACAGTGAAGTGAGAAAATATCAATCTATTTAAATGGTGCCTGAAAACATCAATTACAGTCCCATTTACTTTTTTTATGGAAAGCAACAGACGAACCACGAGAGAAGTGTTTAGAACGTTATATTTACAGTAAATTAATTTTTCTGCTTTAACCATATGAAAGTTATCTAAATTTTGCATTTTACTTAGCCAGTGGTAAATTTCACGTAACCGGACTTACTTGTAATTATTAAATATGTTACCATAAAGCTATTATACAGTAAGTTACAATACAGTCTAGCTTAGTTTACAGTCACAGCATGTTATAGGCATACACCCGGTATCCCCAAAATCAATACAATCTTAAATCAATACTGGTTTAATTTTAAAATTGCATTTGTGGTTAAAGTTTCCATCTTAAAAATCCATGCACATGTACAGTGTAGTATATTATTATAGTATAGTATTGTTATCACGCAATAAGCACAACTATTAATTAGGTTAGCATCCAAGATGATTTTCAAAACGAGAAAATATTAAACCATCCAAGTAGTCGTTCAGTATTAATGCATAAATGAACAGAGACTGAGACAAGTGCGATCCTCCGAACTCCTTTTTAATATGTTCTGCTGCTCAAAGAAAATGACCAGACTTCAATAACCTGCACATTTACAGTATATACACTGAGATATTACATGAAAAGCCTCACCTTCGGTTCTTCTGAGATTCCTTTTTTTCCATGATGACAGGAACGCAGTTGGTAAGCTCGGTCCAGTCCGCGTGCAGACCGCAGCTCCAGCCGGTGGAGAATCTCGAGAAGAGCCAGGACTCTTGTTTGCCGGGTCGGTGACAGGTGCATTTCTTCTGGCCGGGCTTGCAATCACACGGCTGCTCCAGGCGAATATTCCTCACCAGATGCCTACCAAACGTGGTCCCACCGGTCTTTTGGATATGCAGGAACACAATCACATCGTCTCCTTTGATATTGAAATTCACATACCGCTTCAGGTCTTTTTCGGTGAAGTTGAATTTGGGCACGAACTTAGGAGGGCAGTCATCTTCCAGCTCTTGATCTCTGTAGTAGTCGGTGCTCGGCGGAGACTGGGATGTTGGAGGGGTGATGCCCCTTAACTTTTCCCCGGTCCTGAAGTGGCACGAGTTGCTGCCGGCGGGACAAATATATTGATAACCTATCATCACAAACAGCACAGCTAAAACTGGAACCAGGATTAATTTATTGGATTTATCATCCATGATAACGAGAAAGGTTTTTCATGTCATTAGTGTGAACAGTAAGAAGCACGTATCTTTCCACCAACCCTAAGCTCCATGCCCCGAAACGACACCGTTTTTACGTCCCACTCCAAAAGCACTGCATATTCCCCTATAACAAATATGCTGTGTCCTGAATGTTTCTTCTAAAGGCATACAGGAAGTCAAAATGTACCAAAGGAAAACAAAGACATTTAATTAGTATTTACTGTACAGCAAAGATCGCACAAATTTCAGGAAAATAAGAGTGAATGTTCAACAATGCAGTTTTATACTTGTTGTTTGTTGCTGTTGTTGAGTTATAAAGTCAATGTTTTCTTACGGTGAGAAATAACGCCGAGCACACCAAACCTTAACATTACTTTTCCCCAGTAAACGTCCGACTTCACGTGCTGCGTCTTCGTGGATTGCAAAGCCACTCACACCTGAGACGTGTCATTCAAAATTCCACGTTTATCTACTCATCAAAATAGTTCTAATATTTAAGTCGTTAGTGTTTTAGCAGTATTGCTAGTATTATCATTGTGCTCTCTTGATCTTTATCCACAGGAAACCAAAACCTAATGCTTCTCAGTTACGCAACAACAGTCTCGTCCTACATGTGCTACATGAACACCACATTAGCGTGCACCAGAGGCTGGCTTCCGTCCTGCAGCTTGTGCAGCCTTGTAGGGTCTGAACTATAGTACAATTGCAATACTCATTGGTGTTTTAAATAGCGATTTTAAATTATTCCTAACACACATAGCAAAGATGTCTCCCATTCGTGGACAGCAACTTCATCCCCTGGTAAATACTAGAATTTGAATCAACCGTAATGCCAGCCTTTAAAGTCTCATAAACTGCGGCAACACCTCTCTCTGCTCTTGTTAACACCCACTCTGCACAAGCAAGTAGGCTCACATGCTCACAAATTCATCAGAAGGAATTGAATACGGAGGTATTTCAGTTCCCCGCAATTAACCAATCGTCAATCTCGTGTTAAGCAAACCCAACCAATGGTGTTTCATATGTATGCAGCCCCTCCAATAGCCACCTGGACAAAATCATAAAAATAATAAATCTTATGATGTCAACCAATCAAATATTAGAAGCAGTGGGACACTGCCCAATGCGAAATCCAAGCAGGAGATCTCTTATTGAATTGGCAGTAACTGGGTTTCGTTCTGGTCAGACCGAGAAGTGGGTATTTAACTCTATGATAAACTTAACATTTCTCGGTGCTTTGGAACAGGAATTGAAAACATCCATCTGTTTTCAAAATAAACGCAATAACCGTATTTGACTGATAAATAAAAATAGGTTTTACGTAAGCCCAGCGGAATCTGAAATGACATACTCGTGGTCATAAAGTGCAGAGTACACGAACATATCGTTTTAGCTGAATTGATAACACATACAGTAAGCGAAGTGTTCTTACACAACTGCGACGGACTCCAGTGCCGTGTCACTGTTAGGACTGTTAGGATACAGCTGCCTCCTTAAATCTGTTTCTGTTATTAGAAAGGTGATTGTTAAAACAGACAAGGGCATCTGTCTGGGGTTTTATTAGTTTTTCATCCATGCAGAAAAATAGAGCTCTGACACGAGTTAAATTTCAGTACCCTGGACAGAGAGAACAACTGTAGCCTTCTAGCGTCTTAGTCACACGGACCTTCAAGGGTTAAAATTGTTGAAACACGAGTTTCACAAGATTAATATAATAAAAGAATGTAAAAAACATAATGGAATAGTGCAGACTGCTTATTGAAAATAAGATTGAAATATTGCAATTAAAATAATCAAATATCGTTTTTCGTATGAGGGTCAAACATGAAGATTGTTCCTTTCTTAATCGAATAATATTCATTAGATTTTATTAGTTTTCGAATTTTAATAGCAGAATTAAAGCTTCCGTTACACATTCATAAATACTTGAAATTTGCAGCATTATATGAGATAAAATAAATGAAAATGTTTCAGTTTAGCGCGTTATTCGTTCCATTAATTGTTCCGAAGACACCTGGGGTGGTACCAGGTATGAAAACACTGGCAACACTGGTTTACTTTTATATAGTTTATAATGATGATAAAGATTTTGATGAAGATAACAAAAGTTCAAAAAACAAAAACTTATATGTTTTGTTCTGACATTTTAAACTCCCCTAGGTCCCATAAATAATTTTTAAAAATAGTACTTAGCAAAGTCATCAATTTGCACATCGTTGAAAAGAATGATTTTTTTTTAATTTACCCTTTAAATTGACTATGACCTTTTACTATATGTGTACACATTCTTGAGGAAATGATCAACCAGTTCAATACGAAGAGAGATTTACTGACTCATAAAATTTAAACGTTACTTGTGTAATTAACTATTTTATCACCTTGATGTTCTCCGTTTGAAAAAAAATCTGAAGCAAAATGAAAGAGTAAAGAGGCAATGAAAACACAAATGCAATCAAAATCGTTGGGCAAAATTTGTATACATCCCTGAATTTGCACTATGCAAATATACATAATTATTCTGATTTTAAAAAAGATAATGCAGACTTTTCAGTTCATTGCTAGCAGGTACAATAATAGTTTCAATTGAATTCAAGATGTCTTTGTGGAATGGAATTCAGTGATTTGAATAAAAATAGATGTGAGGTCATGACAATAGTATGTACATACTGTAACATGCTCCATAAAATATTTCTATTTCAAATATCTAGCTGTGTGGAGTTTGTATGTTCATATGGGTATCCCCTGGGTCTCTAATATTCTCCGACAGTCCAAAGACATACTGGTGGGTTAATTGGCTTCCGAAGAAGGCTCCACAGCCAAAATGTTGTCTTTCTTTTCTTCTCTTTTCAGCATGGTATAAACCTTTACTCATTCCTCTGAAAAAAAAAAAAGTCTGCTGTTGTGTGTGTTTCTGTGTCTGGGTGTGTACCACCTTGTGGCTGTTGCTTGCTGAATCTGTGGCTCTCCTGTTGTTACAACCAGCAATAAGAAACCTATTACCAGAAAACCCTCTAACCATTCCCCAGCGCTGGCTAATTCCACAAAGCACCACTGCACGTGTTAATCAATCAGTCTCAGCTGTCCTTCACTAAACTCACCCCAGTCTCCACTCCTTATAAACCCTCATTCAGTATCAGTTAGGCCTTGGTATTGGTTTCTCCCTTGGAGCTCCTACCTTGCCTGTAGTTCTCTTTGACTTCCTATTCTTAACCCTTGGCCTTTTTGGATTTTTGCCTGCTTAAAGACTACCTCTTTTTCTAGCGATTGGGATTGCTCACCTAATGCTCTGAGACCACCGCATAGGGTCCTGATATACCTTATACCCTTTGGCAGCTCACCATAACACCTGTGACCCTGAATTGCAAGAAATGGTTAGAAAATGGATGAATTTTCACAATATACTGTACACGGCCTTTATTAAGGGTGATGATACCATAATATTATTAATAAACTTCAATTGAAATGTTGAATAAATCAATGTGCAACTGATGTATGAAATACATAAATACAGCTGTCATAAATATGATCTCCAAAGGTGTATTTTATTTGGGTAGTTTTTGTAATTGTGTGGACAATATCAATAACTTAATTGATGTTCAGGCATGCTGTTAGTGCAGGATATTTCTTATTTACATAAACCACAAAGGGTGGTTTAAAGGCAGAATTAACTCCCACATTAATAATATTTCAAATAATTAGCATAGGAAGCATGACACCAAATTCTATCTCCTCCAATTGGCATTGGAAATCTGTTTACTGCTCACAAATCACATCTGCTAAAGATATGCACTCACCTCGCAGCAGTTAATTGTGGGGATACCCTTACACATACAAGCTACATTCAAACCCACACACCTGCTGGCTTTTATTCCAGATGAGCTCTGTTACACAACTGAACCCTTAATTGATTTAATAATAGGATAAATTTTACATCTTTAATTTTTGTCTTCTCCTAAGGGATGGAGATTGCTATTTAGCTATCGTATTCCATAACTAATAATCTGCAGCATTTGAATAGAAAAAAAAGGTACCATGAAGAATTCAATTAAATAGAAAGCCTAGTTAGAATTCATACCAGCAGGTGCATGGGTCAGCAAGACTAGAGTTGGTAAATAACCTCTGTATTTATATATCTCCAAGCTTGGTCACAGCTGTCGTAGGTGTTCACAGCTGCTCACAGGTGCCAGTCATTCATTGAATATCCCTTGTAGTTAAGGATGATTGTGTTTCATGAAGACTGATCAAACCAATACTGAGGAGGAGCTAGTTTTATCTCAGGAGATTCTGGACTTTGTGGCACACTCTTGGAAATGTCATATGAGGATCTTTAAATAGGTGGGTCCAGGCCACAGCAAACACAGAGATGTAAGGTTCAAAATCAGCAGTGCAATTTACTTCACAATGCAGGGAAAGAAAAAATAAAAAATACCACAACAAACAACCAAATCAAAATACTAAGATCGTCTTTCGTATTCAACCTACACTTCTTCTTGACATCCTGAACTATCACAGCCAAGCAGCTATGTTGCTTACTGGCCTCTATCCAAACAATAAAAGTCTCTTCTAAACAAAAACAACTTCCAGAAGTTCAAAACTCATGGATCCCTTCTTCTTGGTCACTCATCAGTCCTATTTCCTAAGCTGACTTGTATGCACAGGGTTTCTGCCCTCAGCCCCTTAGACAATAGCCATCCACTCCCCCCCACACTCTGACACAGGAAGACTTTGCTTACAGTTTCTTAAACATTCAACTGACCAATTCCTGCAACTGGTTATTGATCAGCAGAGGAATCTGGCTCTCTTCAACACACTCACTTTGCTTCCTTTGGGTCTCAAAGGAAATATCTGGGATCCTTGGCAGATATTCTTCTGGTTTGGTCAAGAAGCTGATGCTGATATTGCATTTCTTAATGTTTGCTTTTACCATGTTTTGAAACAGATCATCTTCCATTTATCCTCCTCTGATTGAGCCAGTCCTCTCGTGGAGTCTTCCTAGACTAAACTCCTACTGTATATGAGATGTTCTGTAGGCCACTGTGATACTCCAGCCACCTTTTAAATGTCTTGTACAATTGCATGTATTGTATGTTGTCCATGTTTTAGACGCAGAAATAAGGTAGAAATTAAGACTTCATCGTTGACTATCCATTTGATTTCAGATTTAATGGGGTGATATTCAAAAACCTGCTTCCTCAGTGCAAGTGCACTTTGGAGCTTGATGTTTGGTCGTCTTAAGATTAAGTCCCATTTCTCATAGGCTTCAGTACATATATTGACCATTGTTTGGGGATCTATTTCTGTGCAGGCACATACAGTACTGCAGTGTCATCATCATACTGGTGTTAGATCACTGAGGTTGAGGATATTTTCAGTTTTTGACTGAGGTCGTTGGCAATTAAACATTTCACCAACCGTTCAATAAATTAGCTGCAGTCCTTTGGGGCTGGTCTGTAATCAAATGAAGGAGGGTACTCAGATTGAAAATAGTGTTTAGTGGATGACACAGCATTGTTCGACTCCTACCCAGACTTCTGAGGGCTCTGTAGTGGATTCATTAGTGAGAATTACAGCCCACTTATCATGATGAAGTAGGCTATGGATGCTGACGAATCCTTTCTTACAAATGATTGTCCCGTCTGCATCACAATTCACAGTGTCAAAAAGTTTTTGTCGACACAAAAAAATATTAAATTAAGATCAAAGAATACAAATGCTTAATTTTTGTATGAACCGATTCACAACGTAACAAGAGCAAATACAAAACAAAATCTGACACATATAAAGAAAATTAAAAATATGGATTTTTTCCTGATCACTTTTACAGTATATTGCCATACTAAGGCATATGGAAACAAACAGCGAAACAGAGTCCAGAGACGTTTCTCATTTGCAGAATCGGTTATTACTAGGTAGTCGGCCGTATAAATGCCTGATAGAACATCGCAGAAAATCCAGTATTCAGTATGCAAACAGCAAAGGTGATAGTTGACACACTTTTTTTTAAGATAGAAGTTTAAGCTATTCGGGGTTTTTTTGCCAAAGGAAATTTTAATTGCACTACTGTGTGTGGGCTTTCAAACAACTATGAGAAAGTGGCACAAAAACTGTGATTTTGTGAGGACCCAAAAATGGCTGCGGCCAGTCAGACCGGGGTAAGATGAATACTGCAAATTTCGAAATTTAGCGACATCAGTTTTACAGCTCTAATGAAAAAGCAGTGATATTTTTTACACTGGTGAGAAAAGTATGTACAGTGTGCTGATGACTGCTTCTTCATTCCGTTACTTGCCTTAATGTTCTTACACAGAGTTTCATATCAAGACATAAGAAAAAATCCCTATATAAAGTTTTAATTAAAGTACATCTTGTTTTTAAAGAAAAAAAACAAAGATTATTTTAACAGACTATTTCCTTGCTATCTCAATCTGCGATGTAGATTACATGATATTATTGTTAAAGACTCACGATTTGTGATTAATTATCGGTCTCTAGTTGTTACGTGGCAGTATGACTGCTTTGAGTTAACGATACTAGGCTCGAACATGATGGAAATTGTTGTGTAGATAAACATTGAATTAAACATCGATATGAATTGTTCAAATTGGTTTTGTTTGCGATTTTTAGATTATTGCTATTAGTCATTAGTCTGATAATTACAGTATGCTGTTACTAATAATGACTTGCGTTAATGGCACATGTGGCATAATTTTATTTGAAATTCCTTGTATTCCAAACTGAAACACGAGATAAGGATTTGGGTCTGTTGGCAGATATTATCTTGGATGCATTTTCCATTTAAATGATTAAATGCATCTTGCCATGCATAATTTAATTCTGAGTGTATTGCGTCTCAGATGACCAAATTTACAGCGTCGTTTTCCAGCTATCTATATTAAGATCACCAGAAATGAATTACCCAAACTGTTGTGTAGAACTAGGTAATGTGTAGAAATGTATCATGAACATCTTGACAGGGAGAGAGTGAATTTCTTATTTTTAAACGAAACATCGGCTTAAACACGCCTGTAATGCATACATTATATACAGTATCGATATACTGTATACACGTCATTGCGGTTAACGTGATTTATTTCAACTGATACAGGGTGATTACTGTTATTAAATATCTTTTAAGTACAGCTGGTCTTCGACCTAAATTTTATTTTTTTCTCTTTGGCTGGATTATAAAAAAGAATCAAACACTGCTTTTGCTCTTCTCATCAACTACAAACATTATTTCAAACAGAAAATTAAAAATAAGACTCAAGTACTGTAGGTGTCAACGTTTTTAATGTATGTAATCATTCCCAGTTTTTTTTATTTTTCTAAAGGTGTGTCAAAAACTGTCAGAAAATAAATACAAAGCCGGTTCCATATTTCTCCTAACCACAAATCGATGTTTTAATACTACTGTATGTAGTTACAATCTCGAAAAGATGTAACAAAAGACAGATTAAAAAGAACCACACAGTACCTTCTTAACAGCTGTTTTCTGTTCAACGGAATAATGTATGCGCATAAATATCCCATAACGTATTATATTGTATAACTTAACGATTCCACTAAAATGTTCTGGTAGCAGGATTGGCTTATCACAGTTAATAGAGTTCCTAAAAAATAGTCATCATTGTTAGTATACCTCCTGATTCCTCTCTTGTGATGATTGAATTTAAGATGTGATTTCCAGATTTTCTGTAGCTTTTACTTCAGTAAGGATTCTGGCCTAAACCAAGATATTTTACTGCTTGGTTATTGTTTCAGCGAGCCATGATGAGGGTTCTTTCATTTCTGCTGGTCATTATCTTAAATGCTCATTGTGGCCATGCAGCATCAAAAGGGGTGAATGTCATCTTAAGTGCTAAGTGGCCAGCAACACCCCTTCTGCTAGAGACAAGGTAAGATGGCACAGATGGATTCTTTTAAGTATTAAAAGTATTTAAGTATTAGACACTGCAAATGGTTCACTTTTTCCATTGTTTTGTTTTGGGAATTAAAAATGGATGTTGCCTTCATTAAAGGGGATTGAAAAGCATAGACCATGAGGCAGTAAGAATATATGAATATCTAATGATGTATACTGTAGTTTGAAAACTGATAGCACTGCTATTTCAAAAGTTACTAGGAGTTAGGTCATAGTTCACTTCATTGCCTTTTGTGATATATGATTAAGTTTGTACAGGATCATGAATGAAGTGTCTTCAGTGTGATAGCCACAGGAAAAGTGACAGCAAAATTTTTCTTTTGTAGCAAATGAAGTTCCTTCCTTAGTTTTCAATGAAAGAGATATCTTCACTTAAAATATATGGTGTTATTTACAGTTGTTAGTTTGGTAGCCTTGTGCTTTGTCATTTTTTTTTTCATAGTGAGTTCATTGCAGAAGATGGTGAAGAAAAATTCTGGCAGTTTGTTGACACCGTAAGAGAATTAACAGTATATAAGGGTGGTGGTGAGTATTTTGAGCTATGAAAAAGACTTAATATCGAAAAAGTCTTTGGTTAGAATGCAAGTTTTATTTAAGATGAAAAAAATAGCAGAACATTTTCTAAACTGCAAAAAATAGCATTTCTAAAATCAAATAATTGATATTGAGCACTAATATTTGAATCCAGGGTAGTTTGTTCAGTTTTTTAAATGTTGCACAAAGGATGTCAGCAAATGTTGAGATGCCAGTTGCTCATTTTGAGATGTCTCTGCCCTGGTGGATAATGATGTGCCAGTTCAGGCTATATTTTGTCTTCATGTTCCAAAGTCCTTGGTGTCCTTCCAACCAAAGTCAGAATAAAGAGAAGATTACACAACTGAACATGCTATATTTTCTGTTCATTGTAGACGGCACTGCTATATATCAAAATGAGCACAAGCATGGGACATAGTACAGTGCATCCATATAAAAACACACAAGAATAGCAGTCTCTCAGATAATGTGACCTTGTGTGTTACACAAAGCCTGAAACAGACTTTTATGGATATTTTTTCCCCATCGGTGTTAAAACAATGTGGAACAACTGGACAGTTTTACCGTGTTTAATGATATTACTCATTGTAATGTGGTGGGAGCCTGTGTAGCAGTTCCATTTTTTCAGGAGTTCATATTACGTGACTTTGCCATTTAATGTCCTTAAGAAAAAAACATGTTATGGTATTTGTTTTAGCCTAATTAATTGCCTTTAGTCTAATTAAAATTGCTTTTGTGTGACATTAAAAGCATCTCTTTTTAATATGAGTGTTACTCTGTGATTTATATTTCTTACCTTAAACAGTTGTGCTAATCATTTTTACAGGCCAAAACCCTATTTGTAACAACCTAGATGTTTGACTTTACTGGGCTGTGGATTAAAAATCTTGATTCAGTGTTTGATTAATTTGTATTTCCCTAATAGAGTCTGTACGTTCTTATTACAACTTGATATTGAAGAAGGCTGGACAGTTTGTTACTGATCTTCAAGTCAATCTTCTGAAATTTGCCTTGTCCTTGAGAATTTATTCTCCTGCAGTGCAGGTATTTCAGCAGGTAAGATCACAGTAAAGGACACAACCCATTAAGGATACCTCCTCTATAAGTATTTTTAATAAAATATTGATAAAGACATATTTTATCATCATCAGTAGGAAAGCAAGTTACAGCAGATGAGAAACAAGGCATTAGAAGACAGTACAAGTATTTTCTGAGTTGACTGAATAAAGTATTGTAGCATTGCAATAGTTTTCTATTAAATAACAGAGGTGATTCAAGAACACAAGGTTTTATAAACTTAATATTGTGTGTATAATTAAGGTGAAACTGAAGTTTGTGCTGTGATTAGAGATAATATATATTCTCTCATCATTTCAGCAATTAAGAGGTGATTTATTTCAATGTAAACTGAACTGAAAATATGTTTTACTTGCATATTTTGAGATTCATTGTATTGATGACCTTTTTCAATTCTCATGGAGAAAGTCATGGACGTGGTTAAGTATACAGTATGTTTAGCCTAAGGGCACCACGGTGGCTAGCATTGCTGCCTCGCAGCACTAGGATCCTGGGTTCACTTTTGGACCCGGGCTGCTATCTGCATGACAGTTGTATGTTCTCCCAGTGTTTGTGTGAGTTTTCTCTGGATGCTTCTATTCCCTTCCACAATCCAAACACATACTGTAAAGCTAATTGGGTTATGGGAAAATAGGCCCTGGTTTTGAGTGTGTATGTCTGGGTCTGTATGTGCCCTACAGTGGAATGGCATCCTGTCCAGGGTATATCCTGCCATGCTTCCGTTTACCAAGATAGGCTCTGGCTCCCCTGCAACCCTGAATTGGAAGAGGCGATTTGAAAATGAATGGATGGATATTTAACCTTGTTTGAGTTGTACAGTAAATCGAAGTGCAACTAACTTATACAGTATATTAAGTGTTGAAAACTTGGCAAAATGGCAAATTTTAAATATTGGCTATTTCACAAACACTAAAAAATGGTCATTTATTAAGTCACTCTCTGTGGCTTTAACTTTTGAAGCTCTTTGTATCTGTAGAAGCAGCTTAGTCATTCAACTTCTGAACATCAGACTGTTATTTTGATCACTGCCTCTTAATTTAAGAAAGACGATAAAGACAATTTGTCAAGAAAATGTCTATATTATTTAGTTTCCCAGAGGCTTTAGTAATTTCGCTTGGTCTTTGACTTTTAGTGTTTTGAATAAGTCTGAAGTCCATTGTCTAAGGACTTCATTTATAGCCAAGCTTCATTTATAAGCTGTAATATGAACAGTTACCTGTACTATCAAAATTGTATTTTTAAGTTGTATCTTATCAAATAGTACTACATTACACCCACAGTCTATTTAGCCTAGAAACAGGTTTTAATAGACAGAATCTTTAGTACTGATAGGCGAGGCCTTTAAGGAAAATCAGATTGCTGCTGTTGGTGGCGCCAGTTTGTGGCACTCTTTCCTCTTGACCAGAATTTCCAAACAAATACCTTAAATGACTACATCGGTATTAATATTGTAGCAGATGCTCTCTTTCAATGAGCCTTTAAATAGAGGCTACTTGGTTATTAAAAATCCTATGTCATTGTTTGTTAGAATAACGGTATTAACTCCTGTGTTGCTCAGTTCCACTGTGGGCTTGCACAGTCAGGTGTCCTGAAATGTCCCCATCAATTCAATTGGTTAATTACTTTCTCATTATACCACCTGATCTTCTATGCAGGGTGCTGGCACATAACGGCTTGTGTACCTCAACGCAAGTATGTGCTGCACTTCATTGGTGGATGAAGTGGGTCCTGCCTATATTTGAATTTTTTTCAAATAATTGGGAGTCTTTGTGATGAAAAGCACTAAACAAATTAAAGGAGCTATTATTATTAACTATAAATTGATGTCTCCTGGTGTAAAACATGATAAATCATTTACAATTGTTATACGTCTTTTATTATAGTTTTATTTTCTCTGTGCTTAACTGACATGAACTATATTAGATTGTATTTGCCTTATTCCTAGTGACATATTGGGCACTATGTTGAGAAAACATTGTCTCTTAAGTTTCTAATGGAAGCATAAGTGTTTTGAATAAAGAGACAAATATGTCACATCCGTGTCACTTTGCGTATTAACTTGAATTTTCAGATGTGAATGTTTGTCTGATTGTTAGGAAGGCCGTAAAAGGATTTGTGCTTGAAATAATCACTTTGATGTGCTCTTCTCCAAACAGATTGCTGCAGATGAGCCACCCCCTGCTAATTGCACGGCCTTTGTTTCTGTTCATGGGAAACACACCTGCAGCACCAAAGAGGTTAAGAAGCTCTTGAAAACGGCAGCAGGCAGGTAACTCTCCCCAATTTCCTTTGCTCTCAAGTGGAATATTAATGTAGCACATTCTGGAGTAAATGCTGATTTGGGAAAATATAATCTCCTACATTTGTGCCACATCTTAAATGCTAAATAATGTTAATTTATCATGCATTCCAACACTTCCCTCTTTTGGGCTTGAAACGCAATATATGCTCCTGGAAGAAGACCAAAGGGGTACCATTCAAAAATACCTCTACCAGTTCTCACGTATATAATCACAACCAAGTAAATATTCTTCTGCCCTTGAACCAGTGATTAGGAGTCACATTAAACATGCTATGCCCTTTATTCAACGCATTTAGGTACTGAAATGTTTTGAATACAAGGTTCAGTTTCAGCTGATGCTTTCTGTGCCATTAACCTATGTCCATTCTTAGTTTCAAAATGCAGTGCAGCCCCAGTGTTAAAACACCATGCAGACATTTATTAATGAGCAGACATGTTTTGCCAAAAAACAATTTCTGTTTTTAAGTTATTCATAGGAGCATCTCTGTGGGGATATTTTTTTATTAATATAGACTTATTCCAAAATGAATAAGCCCTTTTGCATTTCTGTACAGTATGGCTTGAAATTTATTTAATGGAATATTTTCCTTTGCCTGTTTTGACACCCTGTCTGGACTGACACTTCAGATTACTTGGTTATCATCTGAAGGCTGTTTTTTTTCTTTCTGTTTCCATCGGCAGTAGTGTCATTCTTTTTTTCTAGTTACTACCTTGTTTATTAAGGTTATCTGAATGTTCTGTTTCATGTACTGTGTTCTGCTTCATATGTGTACAATGTATGAATGGTTTTAAAGAATAAGGCTTGAAGTTACTCCTGAAAGATACATCTGAGTAGTTAAGATCTCACTGTATCGGATACAGAGACTTAAGTGTGTCCCTAAAATGATAGTACTATCTGTTCAAATTTCACTTAAAAATTAAGATTGGTTCGACACAGTCATACTGCCTACTGTACATTTCTCATTTATGTATTTTAACTGTGAACTACTTTGACTGCAGTTCCATCATTTGTGTTTTGATTTCTTCCTTTTTAAAGATTTTTAAAAAATAATTAATAGCCTGTACATAGATTAAGCTTAGAAAATATGGCAAACTTAACTATACATTGCGTGTTACAGATGTGAAGGCAAACCCAAGGGATCTCAGATTAAAATAAAGTTGTACTTTAAATAAAGATTCCAATTAACACCTAGTTCTTTAGACTCAGACTTGGTAAATTCATTGCTTTGATTTCATTTGAAGTGTTTGTAGTTTAAAGTAAATTCTGTACTTCACTGCCTCAGAGCTTTTGGGTCCTATGTTCCATTTTGGCCTTGGGTGTGTTCTCTGTTTGCGTTTCTGGTTTCCTCCCACATTCCAGGGACATGCTGATCAGGATACTTGATGTATTTACTGTACATTCTCCCTGTGTGTCTTCCACCAGGATGCAGTCCTACTTGACGTCATATGCTCCCAGGATAGGGTTCAGTAACAAGAAAACTGCAATGCTTACCAGGAATTTGTGGCTTTCTTGTTGTTGTATTTGTGTTGGATGGATGGATTTCTAACAGCTCACGTTCTTATTTCATGTCCTTAATTGCATTTTTAAATTTGACAATGTGCACAGTTACGGCATTTGAAAACAATGCCCAGGAGTGTTTTTAAGAGAATCATTGTTAAGTTGTTCTTTCTTAATGAAGCAATCCAGTACTACAACTACAATTTTATTTACAAGCACGGTTTTGTGTTTTCAAGAAACGCAATGCTCCGTTCAATGAAACGCACATAATACAGAAGAGAAGCGAAAAGAAAGTGGGGGCAAAAAAAGTCACAGTAATTGGACTTAATGATGCAATTGATACAATTCACAACAGAGTCTAACAGATTTTAAATCGTCAGGCATTTTCTTGATGTCAAAGGTCTCGCGGTGGATGTTGCAATGCGTCAATTAATTTCTGGAGCAACCTCTCTAATTCGTGCACCTACACCGCTGTGTCGGCTTGTCATTGCTCTAGCACCGTCTGTACAAACTCTGACACATTTTATCCAGTCGATGCCATTCTCTTCGATAAATTCATTCAGAAGCTGAAATATGTGCTCTCCTGTAGTTCCTGTTGGTAGCGGTTTACAGAACAGAAAGTGCTCATGGGACGTACCCTCAAACTCGTATCTAATGTAAATGAGCAAATTGGCCAAATCGACTACAGACTCATCTAATTGCAGTGAAAAACATCTGCTCATCTTAACGCGCTCTATCAGTGTACTTTTGACATCATCTGCCATATCAATAATTCTATGAATGACTGTGTCTTTCGGGGGGGGCAGCAGGTTGAGCTGTTTAGCAGCTTTTTCTCCACACATAATACGTGTCAGCTCTTTTGCCAACGGTAAATAAGGTTCTTCAAAAATAGTGTGGGGCTTACCTGCTTTAGCAATCTGCAAGCTTGCATTTTTACGTGTTTCCGTTTTTATTTCCGTATTTATTTAAAGTTTTTATTTCATGCGCATGGGAGGGAAACACAGAGACGCTCAGTGTATTTTTCTCAAATTAACTTAGAACAGTTCTTAAATATTTTTCTGTTATCTATCACGCTTTCCTGTGCTCACAAGATTACCAGCGTTCGTAGCACGTATTTCTATACATTCCTGTGTTTCCAACGTTGGCATTGTTCCAAAATCACGCACATTCTCCTTCTTCCCTATTTGCTGGAGATACAGTAGCTTTTTTTAAATACAATTGGTCACTTGCGTCCGTAGCACGCATTCCTATAGAGTGGTATAGAATTACAGAGTATCTCTTGTGTCCACTGAAGTATTAGCGCGCACTGTATCGTAGTACGTAGGCTGCATATTCGACACGTATTAAAATACAAAATATGAAAACCCGTCCCGATTTTTCAGCACACATGACACAGTTCCAGGGTCATTTGGCTTACCACCTGGCGGCACTCCGCGTACCACTGCCGGTACGCGTACCACAGTTTTAGAACCACTGCTGTAGGATGTTGTAATTGTCAGTCTCGAAGCTGCATTTAAATCCAGAAAGAGTAGAATATTAGTGACCCACAGTTAGAAATGGCAAATTATAAACAACCTTAACAAGGGCTGTTTTTGCACTGTCTGCCCATCTAAACTCACCTGAAAAGCTCATTAGATGCAAAATGAGATTAAGTGAGCTGTTCCCACCCTTTCCAGAATACTCTTCTGGTTGACAAATCACATTTCTGAACTTGGATTGTTTTTTTAAAAAGATTTGAAAAAAAGCTTACCTAGCATGACGCATGCTAATCCTTTAACGTCTTTCATGTTACGTAGTGTATACAGTATCATCGGTAGGACTTGTTTTACCTCTAGATTCTAGATGAATTAGTGAAGCTAACAGGTATAGACTATTTTTTATCATCAAAATGTGAATTGATCTTATAAATCTTTGATTTTTATATGCTTGGACCTAAAACTATTGTGCTTTTCACTTTTTGCAGGCCAAAACCCTATTTGTTCAAATTTGATCATACATTCCCAGGGACCAATGGCAGCGACCTCCCAGTAGTCATTCTTTATGCTGAAATCGGTACCAATAAGTTTAACACCTTTCACAAGCTGTTGTCGGAGAGAGCTAGAGATGGTAAAATTATTTATGTCCTCCGTCACTTCGTAGTGGTAAGTACTGCTTTTTTAACTTCTGTAGTGATGCAGTAGAGTTTTACTTTACTGAGCTGATAAATTCAGCAATACTGATCAACAGAGTTTTGCTGGCAGTTTACTGCATGCTTTTCCCATGCTTTTATGTACCCCAGTTGATGATCACAGCTTCATGTATTTTCAGCTGTTTTTTAGATTTTTGGTGCTTTTGATGCCTGCTGTTGACCACTCAATCCCAGTTATCACTCAAAGCATATTTTGTTCTTGTTCCTGTCTTTTGCATTCTTCTTAAGGTTATCCCTTTACACTTTACACAGACCAGTTTATTGGTTTTGCAACTGTCTTTTTGTAATGTACCAAGCCGAAACCACATCATGGTGGTTTAGTATGCTGTAGGGCCATTATCGTGTTCAAAAATGAGCTCTTCAACTGCACGTGTTCTTCTTGAGGTTATGGACTGGCATAAAATGAATAGATATTGAATTGATATTGTTTCAGCTGTCCACGGCATATTTGCTTTTGCCACTAATCTTTGTAGATTAGTATTCTTGTCCAAGCAGAGGCTGTGGATCTGCAGCTCCTCCCATCTTAAAAACTTCTCAGAAAACCTTTGCTCTGTTTCTGTATTGTTCGGATAGCTTCCAGTTTTTATTGGAACTTTTGCAAGGTTTGCCTAGTATCTTCCATCACAAGATTACTGTTCCTTGTGAAAGGCAGTTATAGGTGCCATCATTATGTTTTATTTCCTTCCTTGGGGCCATATTAACGGAAGCACTAAACCACTATACAAATCTCCTCTAGCTTGTCTCGGGCTCCCCATTCAGAAGAAATTATATTGTATTGATTGTCCAGCTAGGAAACTAACTTGTCCCGGATTTTTTTGCGGTTCCTTTGTTTCACCTAACTGAGGCTGTGGAAGGTTTCTGCAACCTTCTGACTGGGTGATAATGTCCTCCATTACAGGAGGTCATAGTTTTCTGTCAGTGTAAAAGTACGAAGCATATCTGCTATTATCTCTATACACACATTTGAATAAACAAATGGTTTATTAAATTAGAATTATTGGGAGTAACAGATGCTAATTACAGGTGATCATTTTCACTGCCATTTTATGTACTTCTTCATAACTAGGAGGCAGTTTACTTACTTCAGCTTTGCAAGAAGTCGATTTTCTTGGTATACAGCAATACACTCTCTTATGTATTCTGATCGTCTCCCAAACCTGTCACTTTGAAGTGCCATTTTTTTCCCCACCATAACCTTTTCCTTGATGGGTTTAGTGGAATATTGTTGTACTTTTTAACAACAAAGCCTGACAGTGGCGAATGAACGAAAGCAGAGCGATTTCTAATGAGAAGAAACCCTGTGCACCTGTCAGACCTCACATTTCACAAAATCGTCTGATTCTGAGCATGGTTTTTGCCAGCTGGCACCCCACCCCCTATACCCTGTTTAAATACAAGTTTGAATAGCAGAGTGCTTACTTGTTGAAGATGGATTTTAAGAAAGCTCATTATTTTATGAAAGATAAAACCTAATAAATAATCATTTTAATTCAAACTGTTAATGTTAATGTTAATTAATCCTTAAATCTTAAAATAACATTTTGTCATTCATTAACTTTGGCCTCACTCTATTTTATGTTAGATGGTCATGTGTTTTATATAACCTGTTTTATGCAGGGTGAAATGATTGGTGAATGGTCACTCTTTTACTCACTATTTTAAGAACAAGTTGTGCAACATCCTTTTTACGTGCAGTAACTGTCAGATGTGCTGAAAATTAATCTGACTTAATTATTTGTTAGCTTAATTTAGATTAATTTTATTTGCCTTTGTTTCAGAAATACTTGGGAAACGTAACCAGTTTGTCCTTCTTTGCTCTTCATATGATGAGTTAAAGTAGCAACAACTCCCAATAACCTGTATTATATGTACCAAAAATATGTCAGATTGAGACAGGAAAGTTTTGTTTTACTCCCCATAATATCTATCTCCCTTGATTTTTCAGTAAAAATGAAAAATTTTGATTAACCTGAAGTGCAAATGAAGTTAAAAATGTGTACCTGTGCCCCTACTAAACAGTTCATAACCTCTCCATATAATGTGAGATTATATTTGTTGCTTTTTTTGAAAATCCATTCCTGTGCCATGTTTTATTCTTTAGATTCAGGATGTCAACAGCCTCCAATCCTTCAGTGATTTTAATCTAAATATATGGGTTGAACAGCTCATCTTGTTGTTTCTTTTTTAAATCACCCTTATTTTATACAACAGCTTTGAATGACATTGAAGTATTTTAATCCTTAATCTTAAAAAGATTATATCATCAGTATAATTGATCTTAGCATCACAATATTTTAAGTTGCATGATCATGTTTTAATTTGGATCTTTTTGGCATTTATAATTTTTTTGATATTAAGATGTTATTCCTTGCTTTGAGGCTGAATGTTGAATGTAATGATGTTGCTTGTTAATGGAAAGTTCTACTATTATAATCATAATTTTTACAGCGGTTCCCAGAACAGTATCAGGAAAGGAAGGTTTCCATATGGATTGTAAGAATTATATTTTGTGTGCTGTCAAGATTTTTGATGGAAATGAGTGTAGTTTGAAATTGTGTAAGTAACCAAGGCCATGACACTGTCTGTGATGTTCCTTATGATATAAGGAAAAAAAATAAATTATTGTCAGTTTTATACTGCTACACTGAATTACTGAGTAAACATCACAAAGTGTAGGTATGAAAAAAGAACCTGTGACTTATCAGCTTCTCCTAAATCTGTCATTGAGCACCCTGGGGACCTTCAGTGAAATTAAAATGTTTGTTGAATTTCAAGCAGTGTAAATAAAGATGAATCAGCTATGATGTCTTCATACTTAGAAAATCAAAATAAAAACAAAAAACTATAATTATGTATGCATTTTTACATGATGTGTTGGTTTAAGGATATTTAATAATTTTATGAAATGCAGTGGAATTATGAAATGTCTGTTAACAGTTACAAAATAATGAGTTCAAAAGGGCTGCCTGGAACCTGATTAGGAAAATCTAAAGAATATTTCTATGACACTTTTAACGATAAACTCAAGGCTCTGAAAGTGCTTCACTATAATAACCTAACTGTATTAATTAAATGTGAGAGAGAGCTGGAGAGAGCAGACTAGATGGAATGTGTCATTTAAACACAACAATACTGTAGGAAAACTACCCAAACTAGAGCAGTGAGGAAGAAAACATTGGGTATTTAACATAATAGAATATAGAAATGTTGAATAGAAATAATAGAATATAGAAATGTTGCCATTACTGGATAGGTTACTATCCCTGTTTGACCCATTAACTGAACTTGTTTACCAGAGTTGCAGAATGAACCTTATCTGCACAGTGTACTCACTCGTCCAACCATGCCACATTCCAGAGGTTGAAAAGTTCTCATGCCCCATTTTTTTCTTATTCATTGCTGTATGTGGAGTTCAGTTACATTAAATGTGATTAAATTTTTTTGTCAGCGAACAAAGGTTATGTCAAAAACACAATGTCCTTCTTCAAATGCAAAATGTTACCATTACTGAATGGGTAAGTATACCATCATTGTCACAAGAGATCATTAACTACAAAGTAGGCCAGGAGCTGCCGAGTCAGCATCATCAGATGGCAGAAGTAGCAGCCAAAGGCACGGGCTGTGATGTGGCTGTCAAGAAGATGAGGAACAGAAGCTGGAGTGCTTGTGGTCCACCACATTCAATCTGTAAGACCTTGAGAAGGCCACAGAGTGGCATTCCAGATGATCCAGGAAAAAAAGATGGATGAGCAGTACTGCCAGTGTTTCTCATGGAGGGGCTTGTATCAAGAAACCATGTGATCAGCTGCTGTTTAAGACAGGACTAGTCATGGTCTTTGAGAACCCAAAGAAAAATTATTAGCTGCTCTGTCACCAACTTCCAGTTCTTTTAGCATGTTACAGCCCAGTGGTGATAACACACTCAACCACTTTTCCAGGTAAGTTTGAAATGGGGCAAACAAGAGACCTTCAGGGAAGGACTTGTGAGAATTGCAGGAACAGCAAGAACTACACTATGTTGTGAACAAATGCGTGGTACCAGGCCTGGAATGTTCTCCACCTAATCCTATCATGAGAGTAGATGGAAGATGTCCAAGCAGTGATCAAGGTCAGGGTCAAGACAGCCTGCGTGCCCTTAATCGAAAAGTGGTTGGGTATAGGAAGTCTGTCTTTACCCAGCTCTGAGACTGCGTGTTGGCAAGAGTGGAATGAAATGAAAACTCATGTTAACAAGGCAGCTGTACAGCTTGTGCACATGTGGAGCAACTTCGGTATACATGTTCAGCTGTTTAGGGTAATTTTGGGGTAAACAGTGATGTTAACCAATTCAGTTGTGGAAACAGTTTGCATTTGAAAGGGTACAAGCTGTTAAATTTTGATTGGAAAGATGGCTGAAAAATAGAACTGACAAAGAAAAAAAAATAGTCAAAGGCTTTCTCGTAGCAAACAACATGAAAAATGTCTTTTACTTACTACTTGTTAGTTTTGAGCCCGTTTTCTTGTTAGTTTTAGGAATTAAAAATTCATCTCCTAATGATGTCTAGGCTATGTAGGTATGGATGACTTTAATGTTAGCGTCCATTAAAACAACACATATACTCCTCACTAAAACTTTAAAACTAGTAAGAAGGGATTGGACCATACAAAATACGTTTTCATGTTATCTGTCTAAAATAAGCTCAACGGATGTTCTGTTTGCATGTTTACAGATAATTTTATGTTTTTAAAGATTATCCATGTCAATACCTTAACTTTGGAGCTAAAACAATAGACATTTTTAAAATTTCTTTTAAATGGCACATTCCTGAGGTCACTGTAATTGTGACCAAGTGCAACAGTTTTTTTATTTCTTTTTGATGTTTTTCTTTTTTCACAAAATGTGTCCTCGTAATAGTGAGGAATGTATTAAATGCAAATGGAAAATCCTTTAAAGAGAGCTTCTTGTGTATACAAGTAGTAGTTTTACACTTTTTTTTTCTCCTTATGTTTTGTTACAGAACACTAAGATGGAGAAAATGCATTTGTCTGGATACAGTGTTGAATTGGCCATAAAAAGTACTGAGTACAAAGCTGTTGATGATACCCAAGTGAAAGGTATTTTTTTTTGCTTTTTTCTTTGGCAATGTGTTAATATGTGAACAGACTCAACAAGAATTTACTTTTTCATTAATTTAAAATGGCTATTGCATGCAGACTATCAAAAGATTTTCACTAAATTGAGCTCACTAAAGAGCACATTTTTCTGTAACAAAACATCTATTTTTTTTCCTTTCATTGAATAAACTCCAGATGCAAATTCTACAGTGAGTGTGGCCGAAGATGAGAGTGATGACGTTCAAGGCTTCATTTTTGCAACGTTAAAGTATGTGAAGTATTTCAGAATATTATGATGTGACGTTTTGGAATTTTAATATTAACATGATTGTAAATGAATTGCAATTACAGCAAATGTTTTTTTCAGGTATCTTAGGGTAGGATTTCATGACAAAGATAAATGGGAAGTTCTACCCACCTTCATTCATTCGGTTTGATTGCACAGTTGATGAATCTACTGAATCTGGAAGAGTCGAGTAGATTGCTTTTGGATTTGAAGGGTGCACAGGTTATAAAGTAGAAAAGTTGTTTTCTAAATTTGAGATAAGTAGTGTGGTAAAAAAGACACTCTTAACTATGGAATTGAAAGTCATCTGTCTTGTATCTGCAGTTGAGTTCATTTTTGACTGTTTCCTCGGGTTTTCTAAAGTGGGACACAATTATGTCAGTTTCTTCAAGTCTTCGATCTTGGCTGAGTGCCTGCAGGGAGTGATTGTTTTGTATTATAAAGAGTATATAGAGAAAAGCATTAGCCACTGATTTGCCTCACCATGTTGCTGTAGCCATGGAGCAACAAGGCTTGTTGATGGAGGGTTTGCACAAGCATGACAGCATGATAAAATCCTTATTTTATATATAACTTCATTTTCGTATCTGACCTTCTCATTCTACCTCATCATACATACATTTCAGAGTATTTTATCGCCAATTTCAATATATCTATTCAGTTCCCATCAAAGAATCTTTTTGATTAATGACTTTGTTAATTATAATCTTGGATTTTATTTTCTGACTGACACTTGACTTTATATGTATGATAATGCTTCTTTGATTGAAGCTTCTACTCCTTATACCTTTGTACCAAAAGGACATCTGGTGATGAAGGTGAGGTGGAGGACTTGAAAGCATTTTCCACATCTTTATAGTTTGCGTGAATGTACTCGAGATGTTTTCCTTCTTTAAGGAAGATCTTTTCTTTAAGATCTGTTCTTATTATTTAAGAATCATGTATCTGTATCTTTGTGGTTGTTCGTTTTGGCAACCATTATTTGTCACCAGAATAGTTGATAGCTTGTCTATTCTATTCTTAACTGTGGTAAGATACTAGATACTAGGTAAGATACTAGGATACATATCCATGTACATCTTGATATTAAATCTGATTTGAGGGACCTAATACCAAGTACTGTATATTTCAGGGAAACATGGTGTGCATCACATAAGTACTGTAAAACAGTAATCTTAATATGTTTACATTTCATTTGAGTGGTCTGGTTTTTCTCAAGAAAGGTCAGGAATATGGACAAATATGTAATGCTTTTCCTTCCAGACCAGAATTTCCAAAAACCAGTGTCCTAATATGGTGACTGGAAACACTGTACGATTATATACAGTTCCATCAAGGGTACCATGTTTTGAATGAAAAATTCCTCTTAAGTCCTGACTGCTTGGTCATCATGGATGCCATGGAACAGTCCGTGTTACTCCAGTGTCTTAGCTAAATTCCATTGAGGTCTAGCACAGTCTGGCCCCTTAATTCAGTTTGGTGAAGCTGTTTCTCACTTCCTTAACTAATCTGCTCTTTAACTGCTGGCTTGTAATAAAAGCATAAAAAAGAGAACATCAGTGCAGTTAATTATGTTAACATTCCTCAGGAAAACAAATCCTGAAAGAATAAAAGAGGCTGTTGTAAAACGGATCTTAAGTGGAGAAATACAGGAATACACATTCACTATTAAATTATGAGGGATAATTTACAGGGATGCATTGAAGCTTATAACAGGTATATCCATCCAATCACATTGTGAAAAGTAAAACAGCTCTTTTGGTGAGATTTGGTAAATGTTTTACATGTAAAACTCACTGTTGAAAAGTATTTGGAATTTCTCAGTTATTTTCAGTCTAAGATTCACACCATTGGGATACACTGCTTTTGGTGTATTGTGATCAGAGAGATATAGGGAATTACTGATTTTTTTTTTGCTAATCACTGTTCAGAAGCTGAATATGATCATAATGCATTTATCAATCTTAGCGATGATAAATAATTCCCTCGAAAACGGGATGGTTCCAATCTGTTTTGAAACTGATGTAGATATGTCTCTGCCTAAAAAAAACCCACCTGAGTTCAGTTGTGTGTAATTTTAGACCCACCTTCAAATCTGTTCTGAATCAAAATGCTTGCAAAGGATTTTCTAAAACAAGTGCATGTGTTCCTAACCGCTACTTACCTGTTTGAAAAATGTAATTCATAGGATAGAGTTTGCTCTAGTCTGAGTATTTAATGATTTATTGATGAATGGGGTTTAAATGCTGTTTCTGTTATGGTATTTCTGGACTTTGATTCTGCATTTGATATCGTGGACCACAGAATTTTATTAAACTGTCTTAAAAACTAGGTCAAGCTATCTATCAATATCCTAAAATAGCTGGAAACATACCCGCTTGATAGACAGTTTTTGACTTGGCAAGTCAGTATAAGTCCTTGCAAACATAATTTGTGGTGTTTATCAGGGCTGTATTCCTGGAATTATCTTACTTTTGTTTGTATATCACCTTTAGGCAAGGTTATCCATGACAAATGTGTAAATTTACGTTTCAATTCTCATGATAAACAACTTTGCATCTCTGTAAAACCTGATAACTTTACTAATTAATCTTCTGGTATTATTATACTGACTTAAGGTCAATTAAGCCATTCTTATCACTTCCTAATGCAGCGAAAGTATAGTCTTAGTTCTAGCTTATTCAGATTGGATTACTTTAATGCCCTTTTTGTCGGTGTTTCAAGTCATCATCATCAAGGATGCAGCGGGTGCAGAATGAAGATATTTATAAAAATAGATTTGGCTCTACTGGCTCCTCTGCAGTCTTCTAGTTTACTTTTTTTTTACAATCAGTAACTGAACAAAGAAGTTACTTTTCAGCACCAGGTTATTTTCTTGTTTTTCTGAGATGTCTCCTTATGTGCACTGAGGTCAGGTATTGTATTTACTTTTTGATTTTTAACAGATTTATTGTTATTTTTTATTTCTGTTTTGGTCCTTTTTATTGTTATTTTAACTAGATATTTTTTTATTTCTATTTATATGGTAAATACATTTCTAGATTCTCTTGATCTTTTTAACCATTTCATTATTGTGTATTTTTAATTTTATCTTATAGCTTTATTGTTAAGCTTTGTTTTTTTAATTGTCTTTAAGAACTAGGGGTATTTTTTATGTGTTCTGTGATTAGTTTCTTCATCTGTTAGTTAAGATCAAAAGGCATGTTAAAAATAACATTTATTATTTAATAAAAGGAATTAATAATAATAGTGCTTCTAATAGCAGTAATACATAATTTGTGTTTATTAATAATAATGCCCTAAGAAACTGAGTAAAAATTGCTTGTTAAACTAATGGAATGTCAGTTCCAGTCACCTGAAACCCTTTCTCAAGATTGTGAATTTCATACTTTATGATCCTGGGGGCATGGCTGCATTAATGTTAAGAAAATAAGATAATTTAGACCACGTAGCCCATTTTGTAGTTAGTAGTTAATTGGCCCATGGATCTCTTCCAGCTGTTTTTTGAAGGAAGCCAGGATATGGACAGGTATCTTGTTCCATATTCCTATAGCCTTATTGGCTTTTGGTTAAATGTACCCCTTGTTCTCAGTTTTAAATGCACTCAATGTAGTTTCCACTTGTGTCCTCTGGATCACATTTCAGATTTGATTCTGAAGAAGTCCACAGGGTTGACTGTGCCGTTCCCTTTGAGGAATTCTTGTTAAAGTATTATGCACAATTTGGGGAAGTTCATTTCAAACTCAGAAAAGGAGGCACATCTTTACACAAAGGGTTGCAGGAGTCTGGAATACGCTATCCAGTTGTGTTGTCAAAGCGGATGACCCCGTCTTCCTTCATTAAACCTCTGTCATTTTATGAAACTGCCTCCTCTTATTTGTAACCTTACTTATGTTGTCGGCTTTCCCTTTTTTTATGAAGAAAAGCACACCCTGAGCTGAAGGAGCAGCTAAGCGAGTTCAGAAAACACCTGATTGAGAGCAGTAATGACATGGCTCCTTTGAAAGTCTGGGAACTTCAAGGTATAAATGTTTAAATTTATTCTGCCAATGCAATGGAAAGCCCATTAGCTGTGTTGTGGAGCATCATTATAAGAGTCAATAGGCTGATCCAATTCATCTGTATCCATCTAGGTTAATGCACAGCTGATCTATATCAGAGAACTTGAGAAAAGCTGGCTGCTTCTTGGCTGTATCAAGCTGTCATCTGCATTGTTGTGACAGTAAGCTGCTTCATGCAATCCAAGGAGAAAAAGCACTAGCTTATCCTAATGCACTGTGGGGTGATAGGTTCAGCTCTTAAGCATGGCGTTTTGAAAAGGCTTCTTGCACTTGCAAACATCCTCTTTTTAATATTTCCTTTTTTCAAGTTTAAAGCAAGAGTTCTCTCATAGTGAGAATTCACTATGTCAAGAAAAGAGATTGCTTTAAAACTCAATGTCAAACGAATGATAAATCCGTTATCTCTTTTCTTGTAAATTCTGATCTTATCAGCCCTTCACACCCTCTTTCCTTGATAAATTTTTAATAGACACATTAAAGGAAAGGACACGCTATTAAAAAAAGTTTCTTGGGAGGCTTCGGAATCCATGCCAATTGGCTGGTCTTTTATGTAGCATCCCCGGCAGTGACCTGCAGGCAGACCTTGTGTTTCTGTCGAGTCTGAATTGAATTATAAATCATTGTAAGATGGCATTTTTCTCCCCACCGCTGTTTCTAATAATGTGGCACAGGAGTAGGTCTATAAAGGACTGTCACTTCAATGTATAATCCATTACTTTTATCACACATTCGATCATGTGTTCACTTTGGTTGTAAACTTTAGGGATAGATTGGGGAAACAGTGGGAGTCTTACAATTTGACCTTCTAAGGAATACATACTGTATATAATGTAGCCTTCACTTAAATTTTTTTTTTGCATTCACATTTTAGTATGTCTAAAAGTCCATGTACTTTGACCTATTTAGTGTAATAATTTGTCTGTAAGTTTGTTCTATTTAATTATAAGTAACATGATGAATTATGAGTTATTCCTTTGTTTTTTATTAGTAATATAGCAATATATTGTATGAAAAATGTTTTGCAGTGTGTCAGAAGGAAATGCATGAAATTCCCAGGGTGGGTTGTATACACTTGTTTTAAATCTGCTGCCATTTTAAGAAAAAATGAATTACGTTTGAATAACTTGAAAAAAAGGGGTGAATTGATGACAGTGCAGCATTACTTTTTTGTTTTCATTCTAAAATATTTTTAAAGTAATTTGTTTCCTTATTTTTTTTCTTTCAGATCTTAGTTTTCAAGCAGCAGCTTGGATAACTTCTGTGCCAAAGTATGATGCCCTGAAGATGATGAGAGATATTAGTCAAAACTTCCCCATTAAAGCACGGTAATATCCAGATCTAATCTAATGAATTAAACCCAAACTGCTTTTTGAATAATGCATTGCTTTTCAATGAGTATGGGTTCTGAAAATGAGAAAAAAACCTGTGGTGGAATGCCTGTGTTTATTTATATACAGAGGACTAAGATAGGATGAGCATGTATTGTAGGGCAGATGCAAACAAGTACTTTTAAGGGTTGGTTGCTTGTAGCTAATTGATTTGAGAATCTTGTATCTAGGCTCATGCTTTTCTTGATAGAAGCCAGGATATCAGCTTGCACTACATGTGCCAAAGATAATCATGTGAGAAAAGGCAGAGAAATGCCAGTTCAGCAGTACATCCTGAGCATACAAAACGGCGACAACAGATACTGTATCTGATCTGAAGGCAGAGATTTGGAATTAAAATAGATTTTGTTATTTCTCTGAAATTTTGAAAAGCTATTGGAGACTGTAATTATTTTTATGTTTCCCACAGATCAGTGACTAGAACAGTTGTAAACCAAGAGATGAGAAGAGAAATTGAGGAAAATCAGAAGGTGAGATTTCTTCCAAAACAATTTTGTTTTTTATCGGAGGGAAGCGTATTTGTTGATATTGTGCTCCACATGGATTTCTTCTGTATATAATACTGTAATAACTATGTTAATTATAAGTCTTCAATGTTTTGCGTGTATCCTGAATTTCTTATTCATCAAAATATTTTATATTTTGATTTTGGAGTTTTTTTTGTTTATGCATAGGCTTACACATGAGGATTGTGTTAAATCATATATATATGTTTCTATATAAAAAATAATTTTGTACCTGTTCATGCCTAAAACAGTTTGTTTTCATTTTTATTATCCTGAAAAATGCTTTGATTTAATCAAACCCACTCAGTAGATGGATACAATCTCCTTCTTCTGCTCCCTACTTGAACTACTTCAGCCTACTTCTGCTGCCACCCACTGACCTCCACGGGTGAAACGTTGTGTTTCCTTTCTTTTCTCTTCAGCATGGAATAAACCTTTACTTGTTCCTTTGTAGCCCATGCATGCTGACGTAACTACCTGCTTGAACTACTTATATTATCTGTCATACAAGTATTATAAAAATAAAATCATTATTTCAGCTTCAACATTACACATTCTACATTCCCACTTGGGAATAAGATAATGGACCGATTCCATTTATCGTATAAATACATTTAAGATAATCACTGCAAGAGGGTCAATGCTGAAAGCCTGGGATTGTCATTGCTGTGAGATCCTTCAATCTCCTAAATCTAGAACTGGAATCCCTGTTCTGCTACACTGGGAGCAGGGATTGCTATTCAGATACTCTCAACTCTTTCAGTTCTGCTATTGTTCTTACTGTTCCCTTCATCCACGCAGCACAGCGGGAAACTGGCAAATTGTTCCTGAGATTGACTCCCACAGATGTCTGTTTTGTGTTTTAAGATGTGCAATATGCTTTATAAAGTGAGCTGAAGATAACTAGCTTAAATCTTAACTTACATCACTTTGGTAAAAAGGATACATGAAGAGCATGCCCTGCATTCACTTAAGTGCTTATCATATAACTTCTTGTATGTTTTGCATTTTTAAAACTTTTAAAGTTAAACATTCAGCATATCCCCTTGATTTGGAATGGTATGGTGCTGCCACAATAATCTTGTGTTATTTATAACATTGCAAATATAGTACTTTCTAGATAAACCTTTATTAAACCAGCAATGTCAACTGAGAACAAGTAGTCATTTGACAATTTTATATGGCTGTATTTTTTACTGGATGTGATATTCTCAACACAACTGACAACTAAGGGGAAGAATATTTAAAGACTCTTAAAAGTCTGTTTTAACAACAGAGGGTACAAATGGTTGTGGGAGAGTGGAAGAAGCTGCTCAGCCATCCTGTTAGCTTCATTAATAATAATAATAATAATAATAATAATAATAATAATAATAATAATAATAATAATAATAAGGACACTCACCACCGATGTGTAGCACCCAACTGGATGATGTAAGCCAAAGTGTGCTGGTATGCTCACCTCACATCATCCCCTTCCTGGCCCCTTCTTGTTTGTAAAAATTCTTACAAAGTGCTTTGCTCAAAGGTACAGTAACAGTATCCCACCTGAGACCTGAACCCACAACTTTCCAGGTATATCCAGAGCCCTCTCCAATCCTCTGTGATGCTTTTTTCATGTCATATTTCGCTCAGTGGCAAGTAGAAAAGAGAAAGTGGTAAATCTAGAAGAGGCAAATCATGAACAATTAGATAATTTAATCATTTCAGAAAGTTTTGTTTCAACTATATAACCCATAATATGTTTGAGTATAACATAACAGGATACTCTTCCTATACAGTATACAGTATGTCTGCAGCTTTATACTGTATGTCTCCTTTTGACTTGGCAGGACATCTCGAATGTGAAATGGCAGTGTGGACACACATGTGAAATTTGGGTTTGCATGTGCAGAGGTGGTTTGTGCACTGGCTGTAATTATACTGCAAGAATGTCATGTGTGATCATGTTCTAGAATTGGTGGTGGCTCTATTACCACAACATAAAGATACTAGAGAATCCGGGTCATTCTGTCCTCCATCACTAGACTTTAGCACATACAGTAGCACCAGATAGTCATCTATCTTTGACTCAGTAATAGAATCATTAGATTCAGAGGGACCATCCAAAAGATTACCTCCATACAAAACACCTAGGGCCACAGACTTTCAGTTTTGAAGGTATGTTTTGACTGAATCTTGACAGCAGCTTTACCATCTCTTAGTATAATCTTATCAGGTCTTGGTAGCTAGGCCAGTGTAGGCCTAATCAGTACTGGAATAGAAAACTTCCTTGTAAAACCATGGTGCTGTTGGTGGACAATGCATGAAACTGTTAACCAAAATTCCAGAATTAAACAGCGATTCAGTATAGTTGCCAGTACCACTGTGCTGCAGTGCTACAGTTTGTGTATCAAGATTGATTTCAGCTGACTGGATGTTGGTAGAGGGCATTATTTTCTCAATTAAACCTGTTTATGTCCCATTTTGTGATGGTGGAGCCAAGTATATTTCACCACTCAGTTATTAAATGTTTAGTGAGATCTGTATAATGGAGCATAGTCATTCTGTTGGAAGCCAGGTAATGGAGAGGAGAGCTGATGTCACAGCCTATGCCCATTAATATCAGTGTAACCTCACTTTTTGGTGTTCTGTTAGTCACAGTTTCAGACCTGTGCTCTACCTGTTTTTACAGCACAACCCATGCCAACACAATAATTTAATGTATCGTCATAATAATGCTCATTCCTAGATGCCAGAGGTCACCTAATCCTTAATGAATCAACCTGACATAAGTTTCATATATAGTACATGCGTGCGACTGTACATCTTCAGGTCTCTTCCCAGCTTAGTTGGGTAGAATTGAGCATCGGTTCCTATACCATTCCTTTTGAATGTACATGATTTGGCTAAATGTAGATGTCTTGGGTATTTATGACTGATATAGGGGCTTGTGGCTTATTTTCCGATGCCCATACATCATGACTTGTAGACTTTCAGCAAATACTTGTTAACAAAAAATAAAAATAATGTAAAAAGCCAAAGCTAGTATGAAACTAATTGCATTCCATCTGGTATTTATCCTAGATACCTAGTTGTGTTTCTAAATTATTTTAGTGCATAAAATATGTTCTTAAAATCAATATATATTTTTATTTTTCTTGTGTTTTCTATGAGAATGTAATTTCTGTTTCATAACAGAGTACTGACAGGCAGAAACAAAGAGAGTGACTTCCCAAATCATCAGCAGCCTTGGAAGTAGGCACAATATATCTGAATTTGTCAAGCTTTTTGTTGTTCTTGATCAACAGCGAAGTAGATTGAAGGGTTTTAACAGTTTTTATTTTTGCCTAGAGGTACTGCATTTGATAAGCATATATAAATAAGTTAATGACACCAGCTTCTTCTGCGAAATCAGTTACACACACACAGGCCTATCAGAAAAATGTTCTGTACAATACTGTTAACTTTGGACATTATATTGGACATAAAAGTGTACCATATGCTTTATGTTTGGCCAGTAATTGACAGGGTTATGATGGTGTGAAGTGGCATTTTCAAGAAGGCCCTTTTTGTGTGACTGTTCCTATAACTTTCATCTCCAAATGATGAAGAACCAGAAAAATCAGAACTGAATAGATATGTATGTTGAAAAGAAACAAGTGAACATCTGTGTTAGTCATCATTTAAATGTTACATATATTCATTGCAATGTAATTGGCACCTTCCACTGAAAAGTTCACTTGAATTATTTCTTAATGGCTACAGTGTGACTGGGATTTCAGATTCTTTTGATAGCACAATTTAATTCTCAGAGTTTTGTGGGAACATAAATACTGTTATAAGAAATTAGGACTTAAAACTGTAGTAGTACAATGAGTCCTTATCTAAATTACTCCTCGTAATTTAAGTTTTACTAGCACATCCTGCTAAACACAAATCTTAATCTCTTCGTTCACATCTTCAAACAGATCCTAATACACTCAAAGAACACAGAAAAACATGTCTGTTTTCAAGCACTTTCACTTTGGTTTTCTTCTGTTATAATTGCTCTGCCTGCCTTTCCCTGCTGTATTGCAAGAATCAGTGTTTCTCATAATGTTGTTTTTATTCTTAAGATATGTAACTTGTAGTTATCATCACTGAGTGTGCTGTTTATAGTGTGTTTATAATATTTCGATGCATATGGGATGGCCAGTTTTCTTTTTTTATACCCACACTATTTTTAATCAAGCCCTGCACCAGTGTGGAGGCAAACAAGGACTGTGAATGCCCTCCGCTGACAAATCTACTCACTATTTTACAGTCACACAGTGCCTTACAGGAATCTTAGCACCTGGTGGAGGAACAATTTATCTCTCACTGATGACTGTGCTGGCTCACAAGTGCCCAGCTAGGCTAAGAGGTCACTGATGCCCTATGAGTAGATAAAAATCTGATTTAATCCAGGGGAATTTGGCCAGATGTGCTGATGAAAAAGCCCAGGCTTGAACTGGCAGCGTCTGAGCCACAGTCTGTGTCTGCCTGCAGTCTGAGTGCCAATATTTTTTGAATTTGTTCAGGTTTTACTGTATATATACATAAATGAATAAGAAAGTTAAATAAGAAAGGTTAAAAACAAGAGGAGTAGTTAATGGCTAGTTGATGCCAGCTGGTTTTTGAAAGAAACCAGAGTATCGGCTTCATCAAGCTTGGCGCCTTGTTCCATACTCCCACAACTCTGTGGGCAAAGGGTGCCTCCTGTTATAAGATTTAAATGTACTTGAAAACTCCACATCATTTCCACATGGTCATTATGTTTTCTTGTCAAGAATAATCTGTAGGTCACACAGACTCCTCTAGCCAACAGACTTCCTCAAGTGGAAATTTTAAGATTCAAGTATATTTAATTCCAACATGATATTCAATTTTACTCTTGCATGAAAAACCAATTGATTGTCCAGACAAAAATGTTTCCAGTAATAGAAATTAGTATTATGGCATTACTGCATGCTTTTGAAATACTTAAAATATGTATTAGCTTTTTGGTGGCATACATTTCAAATATGTAGAAAAGTATATCAAGTTATATATTAAAGTATATAATGAATGCAGTTATGGTTACTTTTTAAAGCAGACATGATAACAGCTAGGTGTCACAAAAATAACAATGTAATCCAAGAAAACCACTATTATTTGAAAAACCACAATTTGAAACTGCTAACTTAATTAGTAGTTTAAAAAAACAGCATGAAAAAACCTTTCCTTTGGATGAGATATGGTACAAACCTCTTATTAATGCTCTTCATGTATCTGCTGTGTTTATCTTTTATTTAGTGCAAATGTGCTGTATAAATGCAATTTTATTACTAGCAAAGTTGTTGTTGGCACAACCACAAAAATAATGATAGGTGTATCAGAAGGATTTCTTTAGCTGTTTTTCTACTACAGTGTAAGGCTGCAGAACTATTAGTTTATAAATGAAGTATGGAAAATCAAAGTGAAATGCTTTGTTTTTTTCCATACACTGTATGTGAAGCAGAAAAAAAACTGAAGCAGACGTCTGGCATAATCGTAGGAAGGTACCTGAAGCAGTGGTGTGAAGCTAAAGCCATGTGTACTGCTGCAAGCTCTTCTTACCACTGAGCTGTTGAGTCTCCAAAGGATTCATAGTTGGTGGTTGAAGCTATCAGTGGAAATATCCTTTCGTACCCATAGCTATTTGGCACAACATGAAAGTATTCGAGAGGCGTAAAGCTGAATTGAATGTGCACACAGAACCTGTGTCTTGCAGCTGCTCTGTCACCACTAGTACTGTACAAGCTGTGTTGAAGACAAAAGCTTCTATGATGGTTCCTTCACTCTGGCAGGTCACTGAGGGTTTCTCCAATTCTGCCCGGTAACCTGAAACACCTCCTCCCAGCTCTTATGAGTAAAGGTCAATGTCTTAAAGTCCAGTCAGCAGTGAGAGCATTCTGCAAGATCACATCGCTGTGAGGATGACAGGACTGTGTTGTACTGTATATGGTACAAGTAATAGGTTTATTCCATGCTGAAAAGAGAAGAAAGGAAACCCAGCGTTTCAGCTGTGGAGCCTTCTTCAGGTTCTTTCAGCATGGAATAAACCTATTACTTGTTCCTTTGCAGCCTATGCATGGTGACACAGCTACCCACCTGAACTTGTACTGTATATGTTGTCCAGGGCCTCTCGCTATCTGCCTGTGCAAAAGCCAACATTACAAGGAGGCCACGTGGCCCTAATGACCCTATAATTTTAAAAGGCAGAAGTCTATGTATTAAGTTGTTGGTGATTGGAAGCCCAACAAGAGAAATCTGTTAAGGTTTCACTGTATTTAGATTTTCAAAATCTTTTTAATAAAGCTTCCTTTTAAATTGAATTCTTAGATTGCTAGCAGTAGGCATTCTTTTCAAAACATCTATTAGGATTCAGAGCTGTTTAATGGAGAGAACGTTTACATGGAAACTTTTCTTTTTTTTCCAGTATCTCAGTGAAAAGTTAGGAATTCAACCTGGTGAAGGAGGCCTGTTCATTAATGGACTTCATATCGATTTAGATATGCATAACCCTTTCAGGTAAGGCTTAAAACATGCATCTTCAGTACATAATACAATTTGTTCAATCAATTATTTCACACCTGTAACGTATATGTGTTTCTTAATATTTGGTTTAGATGCTAGAACTACTCCTCAAAATTGTAAGTGAATACCTTTAAGTGGCACCTTTCCATATGTAGTGTCTGTCAGTAAAAACTTAATAATTATTGCATATTTTGCTTTTTGTTTCTTTTAAGCATTTTAGATATTATTAGAAGAGAAGGCAAAGTTATGGAGGGTCTTCATAATCTAGGTATCAAAGATGATGACTTAAGTAAACTTTTGAGGCTCAATATACATCCTCTGGAAGACAACTTTGCCCTAGACATTCGACATCCTGCGATAATGGTGAGTATCTGTTATGGCCTGTTGTCCAGCACAACAGTTAGGCACTGCTTTTTTTACTCTCAGACAAGCATGTTACCTTGTGCCTGAGAAGCAAGATGTATTTGACAACATGAAAGCAAATATGTGCTGCCTGAACTGATCATTTGTGTGTTTGTTAAGCATTTATGTTTGTGCCTTACATTGTGCTTATTTGGAGAACCTGCGTTCAGGCTTATGTATTACCTAATCACATTGACATAGCTCTTTAAAACAAAACCAGCAAACTCCACATGAAATGCAAAAGTAGTTTTGTTTGATTGCCCCTTTTTGAGGAAGGGATCGCACACGTCCCCGAATACCTCAATGCACATAAAAATATTGTGGAAGAAAGAGGGACTTGAAGATGAAGCTTGTAGGTTTTTTTTGCCACAATTTTCTTGCCACCCAAGTTTCCAGCTGCCTTATGAAATTGATTATTTGATAGAGAATGCTGCTTAGGGTTTTGCTTTACACTTCTAGACTCTGCTAAATAAAGATTTTAAACATTGTGCGGCTGTCTGGAAATAAAAGTAATTTGACCAAAAGAGACTCCTTCTTGGATGATATAAATCTACACCAAGTTTTCAATCACCCACCAGGCAATTCGTTTTAACTACTTACCAATTTTGATTACCTGCAGAGGAATTGCACTGTTTTATGTATGAACACCAGTCTTGCTCACAGTAAAGTTTCTCCACATGAGGCATTTGTTTCCAGGTTGAGGAGAGGTGGCTTGGGGACTGACTGGTATAATGGATTACTCGGCTGTCCTCTGCCTTTCCTCACGGCACAGGAACTCATTTCCCTCAATCCACTCAGGAGTTAGGTGAAGCAAATGTATTATTATCTCCCTGCTCCTGGAGGAGTGCTACAAAAGCTGTGGCATTTTCTGGTCTCCAGCACAGACGAGCAGAACTAAAAAAAAAACAACAACTTCAAATTTTATTCTGTGCTGGAATGAAATAAGGCTAAGACCAATCAGAGTGAAAATAAAAAGGGCTTTCTGGAGTAAAGAGGATTATTATTATCATTATGGCAATTATTACCATCAACAAATGTAGGTATAAGGCTTTTTAAAAAAAATAATGATATATTCTAACAAACCATTAAAGTCCAATTCTCTTTTTCCATTAGCTTTGAGAAGCATATTTCATGCAGTATGTGATAAATTCTTTTTTCTCTCTTGTCTGCATTAGTGGAAGTAGCAGTGGTATGTCCCGACTACTGTCAGTTTAAGCACGCCTTTGAAAGATAGCTGAACTCAGCTAAAATTGTCCTTATTAATTGCTGTATGTTGTTTTTGATGACGACACGAATGAGTTCTAGTGTGTGTTCATTAAGAAAGCAACCACTATGTTGAGTGAAATTATTTTTTGTAAGATTCACCAGAATGCCTGTGCATCCATTTGTGCTTGTGTATTTTTGTTGGTAATTTTGTTGAAATATTTTTATTAGTTTTTCCATGTTCCAGTGTTCCCATGTTTCATCTGTATTTTGTAGATCAATATTTAATGTGTTGACCTGACAAATGAAATCCTAGTTAAAATGTTCTAGTTCTGTGCTCACTATTTGTAAGCTATGTTTATGGCCTACTGCACATTTTACCTTTAATGATGTCTAACTGCAGGATCTGGTCCTCGGCAATGTAGTCTTTTTTTTATCTGTGACTTTCCTCTGTTCCTTTGTTCCCCTGTTTAATAAATTCTTAATTGACAATTATCCATGATCCATATAAAATATATACTGTAGATCATATACTGCCAATAAATAAGCCAATAAATGATTAATTAACAAACCACTAAAAAAACTACTTTCTGTCAGTTTCCTTATTCAGAATTAATAACTAATAAAATTAATCACTGGTAAAAAAAAAATTTTGGGTGGAATTTGGATGGGCGGTATGTCTCTCAAAGATTGATTCCATGGGTGAGAGGGAACATTAAGAAAAGGTAATAAAATAACTAAAACATGCATATAAAATGGGACAGTAAAGGCTATACACTGTTCCATGCAAAAAAAAAGTATTCACATTTTTCCTATAATGTCCCATTTTGTTGAATTAAAAGCGATGTATACTATAGACATTTTTTAAAGTGAATATTTTAATCAAAACTTGAATGTTCATGGATGAAAGAAATGAAATATCTGCATAAAAAATTGCAAAGAAGAAATGAATGGTACACAAATACTGTATGTACTGTATATCTCATTTGTAATTCTACAAAATGGGACGTAGGATTTTTGCATCCATACATATCTTGTAAATCTGATGGGATTAAAACTGTTGTGTGGGTTAGCAGTAAATCATGCAGTAATACAGTGCATGATGTTTAAAAAAGGTATTATTGTGGAATATCCTTGGCTCGGCTGAATTGTATTAGTTTATTTCATTTTAGTGTTAGTAGTTATTTGTCTGCTAGAGAACAAAGGTTTTAAAGCACTGGATTAAGGTAAAGTTTTCACTAGTTTACAGTGCACACAAGATTGTGTGTGCATTTCATACTAAAACAGTTTGAAATCATGACTTCACTCATATGTTTTTTACATTTGAAAAACTTACTGTTTTTTTAATACATATAGTGGGTAAATGATATTGAAAAAGACCACATATACCAAACCTGGCCTTCAAGCTGTCAAGAACTCCTCAGGGCAACCTTCCCAGGTGTCATACGCCAGATACGACGCAACTTTTTCAATTTGGTGAGTTCTAATCACACCTCTTATTGTTTTTAATGCACAGGTTCTAATTTGCTTCTCTTATTATCGTTCCCTGCGCTCTATCACAGAAAACAAGTTGTTGTTATGGGAGACAGTGAGTGAGATCACCTAGACAACTATAATAATCATGGTGGTTCAAGCAATTGAGGCAGTTTAAACTGTAGTTCCAATACAAATTTGTACACCAGATATTCAAATATACATTTAATCAATTCTGTTTTTAGTTATTTGTGAGTGTCTGCACTGGGTGTGAGTCACCTCATACAGCAGAGGTCTATTTAAGCCCTAAGTAGATGGTACCAAGTTTAATCTCATAGGGTGTACAGCAGCACACAGGAAGCTGATATTATCTCAGTAGAACTGGGACTACATTATCACTCCATGTGAGCCATAAGTTAATTTACAGAACGTACCACATTAGTGACACAGTGTTTTTGTTACGACCTCTGGTGCTAATTGTGAGTCTGTGCTTCTGGTTGTAATTAACACAGACTCCTTAACTTTGGTAGAAAGATGCATGAATGTGGCCTAATTCAAGAATAGCAGAACAGATGCTTAGAGATTGATTCAATCTTATGCATTTGTAATATACACCCTATCACTTACCGAGCACAACCAAAACTCACCTCACAATAGTATAAATCTTTTACATTCCATAAGCAGTATTATGAAATGATTATCTGTAAGGTATTATAAGATGTTTGTCAACATTGGGGAACATTTTGCTGGAGTTGGTAAACAGGGTGGGACGTAAACGACTTTTCAAACATCCATGTAGGAAGTAAACAAAACTAAGAATTGCCCTCTTCGAAAATCTAGTAATAGACTGCATTCTTTATTCTAAAAATGATAACGGGACAGTGTATATAATTTATTTTGAAATATTGCATTGTAACTGACCAACCCAAAATCAAAGAACCTGTTTCTCCATTAATACATTCCTTGTTTTGGCCTTATTGTAACATTGTGATTGTCAAAAATTAGAAACCCAGCTTTCTGTTTATAGAAGGACCATTTCTTTTACTCACCGAAAATCTCTGATCAGGTACTGCAATTATGATCTGCAGCTGGTGGGTAAATTGAAGTTTTGATTGATCCCAGAGCAAGGTATATTTGAACAAGCACATTGCAGATGAAGGTGGGTGGCAGCCAGTGGAGGTGTCGTGGAGTATATTTTGTTTTATTTATGATCTTTATTAAACTGAACCCAGCTTTCCCCCACTTATCCACAGAGTCCACTTATCCTCACTAAAACATCTTCCAAAGCCACTTGGTGAACACTGCTTGCAGTCACAAAATCGCTTAGTTTGTTACAGTTTATTTTCTCACTGTTATGTTCTCGTCCTCAGGTGCTGTTTATCGATCCTTCACAGGAAGACACTGTTGAGCTGGTAAAACTGGCAGAACTCTTCTACCAGCACAATATCCCTCTCAGGTATGTTATCACCATTATAGTATCAATAATTGCTGTCAAAATTACTCTGGGGCTTTGTCTGTTATCAGAGTTTAATTTCTTTCTAATGATATTGAACTGTGACTGCAAAGTTTTTTTTGTTTAAGCTCTTTAATTTTTGCCTAATGTTTCATCAGAATTTCTGTCATACAAGATGCAACAGTCAGTTTTGTCGTTATTAATGTACTGTATATTTTTTGGAGATTTCAGATGGTCATGGTTCCCATTTCTTGGAATATTTTTGTCTTTCAGTAAACATTGGCATCTAAAACGCTGCCAGATGTTTAAAGGCTGCCATTTTGTCTCATGAGTAATTAAATTTAAGGAATGTGTGGATTTTATTTTTTTAGAGGATGACATTGATCTAGGAATTAGTGTCAATCACAGCTACATATCAGCTGTCAGGCAAATGTTCTCTAACTATATTTTTTTGTAATTGCTTAAATTAACTTGCAGTTTAAGATTTGCTTGATTTCTACCTTTTGTACAGCACAGCAAAATACAAGAAAAATGTTTTTTCTGATAATATAAATAATATGTGGGTATACAGTAGTTTTTCTTATCCTGTGAGAATTTGTGAGTTATAAACGTTTATTGGGCTTTTTATTTAAAAAAAAATGATCCTTGTCCGAGTCACAATAGTAGTGCTGTTGTCTGTGATGGTGTTATAGATAAGCTTGGGTTTCTTAGCCGTTTGTTAGATCTGATGTGTTTTAGAAACCATAAGCTCTAACAACATATTTGTGTAGATTTAGCTGTTTTATTTTTGCTCAGATCACATGTATTTTTTGTCATCTAAGGATTGGGTTCGTATTTGTTGTCAACACGGATGACAAAGTGGATGGGTACCTAGATGCAGGAGTTGCTCTCTTCAGAGTCTTGAACTACATAGTGGAAAAGTATGACTTTTCCCAGGCATTCATGTCCATGGTTTCTGTAAGTATGTCTGTGGAAATGTTAAAAAAAATACATACAGCACTATCAATGTAGTCTCAATTGAAATTATTTATTAGAAATGTAAGTTCTGAAGGTTCAGCATTCTGAAATACTGAATGTTTGTCATGTTAAATATATTAAGACAGTTCTAATGCTTGTCACTATGATGATGCTGATGTGATGCTCATTGTGCCCCAAACCTCTCCGTTGTTTCACTTTTAAGACTCATGAATGGGAGAGTCGGGAAGAAGATATTTACGTTTTTAGCTTTACAGAGGGCGACACGGAAGCTTTCAGAATGTTTTTGAGTAAATGTAAACCAATGGTAAGTTGCTTAAACCTGTGTTGGAATCAGCACTGTGTTTATGTGTTACATTTCCAGATATACAATAAGGTGGACAGTGGAGAAAGTCTCACTGTAGACATTGTGGTTGAATACCTGAAGAAGAAATTTCCCAGTGCAGATGTTCCCAGGATTCTTGGAATCGAATCTGTGTATGATGACAAAAGGAAGGTAATTTTTCATGAACAATGGTAAATCCTACAGATGACCATAGGAAAAAAAGAGCTTCACTGAAAGTCTTCCCTTTAAATATCCCCTTTCTCTAATGGTAGAATTAATGTAATTAAATGTAGTGCCTCATTTGTGACACTCTGGAGAGGGTTTATACACAGAGTAAATGCATGGTCACACACAATTAAAATAAGAAAGAAAACATTATTTTAAATATTATTTTTTTATGTATATTTTTTTCTTTTGAAGGTTTGGATTAGGAATTCAGCTAAAAAAGATAGCAAATTAACAGTGGTATCAAATGAACAGTAAAATCTAAATGCTTTTATTTATTGTGTAATTTGGTTTATTCCTTCTTGCCGTGTAAATTTTGGTAAACAATGTGTGAAGCTTTTTTTACATTTATATTTTTAATGGGTAATCTGTTGTCTATTTTTTGGAACCACAGGTTTGATCACATGTCATGTTAAGATATTTACAAGAATCTTTTTTCAATACTTTTTTATGCTTATTTATGTAGATGTTCATCCACACAGAATAAAGTGGTTTACAGTGATATAAATACAGTAATAAAACAGTTACCATTTAGAATGCCATTAAGAATTCAATTCTGAGCAAACAAAGAAATAATTTCACGATCTTTTTATTGAGAATTCTACAACCATGTTAAATAAATGGGAAGATGAAGCTTTATTAATATTGTATGCAAATAGAAAATCTTGATCTGAAGAAAGAATTTGAATGAAAAATAAAAAAAAAAGTGTCCTACAAAGTGCAATAGGAAAGAGAAGAATACATTTAAATGAATGCATAATCCTAGGCTTATTCTGTATCTGAAATATTATTTACTGTTTTATTATACATTATAGAATTAGACTATTGTCATTGTTTATCAAGGATGCATATTTTAGTAATACTCTTTCATAACAGCATTTAAAATAAACTAAGCTTTCATGTATTAGTAGCTCATGAAGTTGCATGAAAAAGAAGATACATTTTAATTAGCAACTAATACAGTACTGTACATGTGCAAGAACAATGTTTAGTAATTCACATACTTTGCTATAGACACTGTCCATTATTATATTTATTTTAATTACATTTTTAGGTGATTAAAATGTTGTGCTTGTTTGCATGCAGTTTTCACATTTGGCTAATTACTTGAAAATGAAAACGTATAGCTTAGGATAAGTTGGATAAGACCATATAATTGCTGCGTAGAAAAAAAATGATTTCCAGGACATCACTTTTAACATTAACATTTAACAACATGTTTTAATATATCTGTAAAATGCATTGAATGGATTGATAGAAGTGAATAGAAAAGTTAGGAGAAACTACAGAAGCCATAAGTACACGATCTGAGATTGCCTTTTCCCGGATTGTTAACTGTAATATACCTCCTGACAGGCAGGAGGGGTGTTCTATAGGAAGAGTGGGCTGAGTGCCCTCCCACAGGCCCTCTTTAATGGGATTCCTTTCAGAAGGGAAGAGATGGACCCTGACGATCTGGAGACCAATCTTCTTCAGCGCATTATGGACACGACAACCTTCTTCCAAAGGGCGGTCTTTATGGTATGCGCTGTGTATAGACTAACTGGACATTTGTGTGCTCTTAGTACTATACAACTACAGTATAGTATATTAAGTATTTTGCGTCTGTTTAAAAAAAGCTTAAATCTTAGCGCCAGACTTTCTGGATATTGTTTCTGACCCGGGGCTCTCTAGTGGATAATTTAGTAAGGGCCCGGCTCTAAGTGCAGATTAAGCTCACTGTCCTAAGGTGATGCGATTACGATCCTGGGTTGTGTCGCAAGTCAACTATAGATTCCAAGCAGCAGCGCTCAACTGGCAGAGCACTGCCAAGAATAGAGCTGGCATTAGTGAACCAGTACTCTCTCGCAGCTCTTGAAGAAGCAGTGACTCTATTTTGTAAGCTCCTGCAAGCTTGCGGTGACATCAGATGTCACTAACTCATTTGTCGCGAGAAGACAACAGGCTTGATTTGTGGGCAGATCAGGGGTTCTTGTCTGCTTATCTTTTAATGTAGTACAAAGGTTAACTGTAACAAAACTCACAATTGACCATTCCATTTAAATTAAAATATAGTTTGTTTTCATGCTCTTAGCTTAGTGTGGGAGAAGAGAGTAAAAATATTGTTTGGAGTTGTAGGGGGCTGATTATGTTTTTTGAATCATTTTGTAAACCAGCCTCATGCATTGACCAGTATCAATTGCACATGCTCCAAGCTTTTTTGAGGCTTTGCCCTTCAAATGAGCTTAAACAGGTTTGAAACTAAAAAGCTGATATTACATTGATATGACATTGAATTTTTTAAGTGGATAGCACTGTATCCAGGCGTTATGGTTTTCTTCATAAGCAAAGACATTCATTGTGTGTAGATCTTATAAGCATTCTGAATTGTTCACGATCATATCCACTGGCTCGTGATGTATCAGGTCCAGCTGAGCGATGATGCCGATGTGGTGGAGTTCCTCATGGATCAGTCAAATGTGGTGCCGCGCATCAATCCACTCATTCTGAGTAAAGCAAGGAGTTACCTGGACCTCACCTCCAGGCCAGGTAAGGCTTCTGTTTCTTTGCATTTGCTTTATTTGTGTTTGCCCTGCTGTATCGGGAAAATAGTTTGAACACATCATCTTTATTTTCTGAAGCACCTTTCATGACAAGCCAAATCTCAAGCAGCTGTTACTGAAACAGTGGAAGACAATAAAAGTCATCACAGGAAAAAGCACCCACAGGTTGCTTCATGTCTGAATGGGAAGGATATTTCCTAATTTAGGAGCATTTAGGAAAAGAAGGCCTTGTTACCCCAAGCTCATATTATGGTCTTGGGGACACAAGTGAAATACAAAAGCAAAGTCTGGCTGCTGAATCTGTTGTAGTTTGATTGGTAACAATTTAAAAAGAGGTTTGACTCAGAAACTGTGCTTTGTGACTGCGAGAGTAGCAGCTACTTTACAACAGTTTGATTTGCTTAAAAGTAAGATATAAATATACTGCTGTTAAAATAAAGAAAATTCCTTATTACTCATTAAATCAACATCACGAAAAATATTTCCTTGATATTTGGGCTTAGTTAGCTTTTTACTTATAGAGATTATAGATGACTATTTACTAGGTTGCAAAGAATCTGAACCTGTTGTATGTACCATACAGTAAATCCCTAAATTCTTTCTTGAGACTCTGCTGCTTAACAATACATTGCAGACTGTTAAATAAAGTAGGACTGAAGTATGCAACTGGTTGGGTGCTTTGAATTTTTAAATTGGTTGGTTATTAATATTTGGTTGTTAATAAGTGGTTTTACATTGTATAACGATCTTTAGATGTTGAAGAAAATTGTATGGACAGTTTTTCTACATTTTGTCCTGTGCAGTATTATACATTTCAAATAAAATCAAGATAGCACTGATTGTTTTCTTTTTTTTTTCAGCTGTACAGGACTGGCAGGACACTGTGACTTTCTCATACTTGGACTCTAGAGACAAGAGTGCTGTTATTTCAGAGAATATGAAGTACATAACTAAGAATGGTAAAGAAATAAACATTTTCTCTTTTTTAAAAGAATTCCAAAGACTGCTTCAAAACCAAACACCCTGAAGGAAACCTTGTTATTTTGTATTACACCAAAGTCACTTCTTATAAAAGCTAGTCCTGCGATGCTGTGTACACTGGAGTAGGCACCTTGAGCAACAGGACTCAATTAAAAATTAAGCTTTTTACTGTAATTTGTATTTCAGCTTGAGTTATGCCCTTACAGCTTTTGCGCATCTTCAGGCAATTAAAGAAAAAAATGGTGTTGGTTTTTTAGGTGAAAGCAAAAACATAATGTCTTCCAACGATGCTTATCTGATATCTGTGGATTTACTGGGTAATCATGCAATTCCATCCTTGGCTAAGCTCCCAGCTCCTCTGTTTGGAATCTGAGCCCACTGTGTTGATTCAGACAACTGAGCAGTGGAGGTATTTGGCTTGTGGAAATGAGGAGAGTGTGCAATCCAGGATCTATGCAGCAAACCTTGGCATCCTGCAGAATCCCCGTGATTTAATGCACTTCTTTCAGGGTCCTGTCTCTCTGGAAGCTATAACTTTAGTGAGATTTAATTGCTTTTTTTTGCTGCTGGTGCTATCACCTGCTGATCAGTCTGAAAGAAAAAAAAAGCATGTATTGGAGGTTATTTCAGTTTTGCAGGCCATGTGGTTTAAACATCAGACCCAATATTCATTACATGAGAAGTTATATTGACTGTTTTGGAAGTTCGTCGTGAATTTTTCCACCAGATCTTTTTGTAATGCACTGCCGTTGTTGTATGGAAATTGTTATAATTTGCCCTAAAACAATCCAAACCTTCTGTTATGTGTGTTATAGTAATAGCGATAATAAACCTATTTTTCTTTCGGGTTTATCACTCAAGAAATCACATGCACTTTTCCTTGTAGCCTGTTGCTTTTAAGAGTTTAATCAGAGTTCCATGTCCAGGAAACATTTTTAATTAATTTCCAGCCTGGGAAAATTGTGGCCACAGATGACTTGTCTTAAAAGACAGGCTGCAGTATAGGGCCAGGTGTTGATGAAGCTGGTCAGATTTTTATCATATGGCAATGAACTGGATGAAACTTTGATAAAGATATGAACAAAGATCTGGAGCTCTGGAGAAGGATATAGATTGGATGGCTGGGAGGCGTGTGCTGTCACATTGAAAAGTTATTGGAAACACTGGAAAAGTCTGGAAAAATATTTGAGTTAATGTGAGAAGCCAAGTGTTGCTTTCACGCTTTCTTTAAAATGATTTTAGGCTACTAAAACTAAACTAAAAAAGGCTAAAACTCAATTATATTCTTTTTAAGGTCTAAAAGTATGTGAAAACAGTAAAGAGGACAAGTCTTTGGGACTTTTCAGAAACAAAAGACCTAATTTTTCCAAATTTTTATTTTTAGGAGACACTGGGCAGCATTAACTTACTTGCAAAATCATCTTAGTCTGTTCCGGAAATACACAGTCTGAACTCAATACTAAGACCAGATCAATTCCTAATCTCCATTTTACCAGTCAGGCTATCCTTCAACATTTGCAGTGGTTTAATCTGAATTATTTTAAAACTAAACTTGGTTTTAGCGTGTTTGTGCAAATTACATTTTTTTCCCCAGCTAAGTATAAACAGACAGAAAAGAAAACGTCAGCCTCTACAGTACTGTTAAAAAAGTAATTTATTTTCAAGATGACTTTAATGATATTGTCATTTTTTCCCAATTAATCGCAATTAAAAACAAAGTCATTAATGTTATTAATATATATGTTTTGTTTTTTTCCAGAGGAAGATGTTCATATTTACGGAGTGACCATCTGGATTGTTGCTGATTTTGACAAGCCACCCGGGAGGAGACTGCTGTCAAATGCCTTGAAACACATGGTGAGCCTGTAGTGAACCCTGCTGCTACAGTGAATGTGTCATTAATCTGCAAAAGACACATTTATAGGATGTGTACAGGATGTGTACAGGGAAATGTTATTTCATCACTGAAATTAATAATTTTTAATATAATACAGGCACAGAAAAGGCGTGAAAATATAAGATAAGATCGCTTTGTTATCCATATACAATTTCTTGTATTAGGAATTTGTCTTTTTGCATACCCCAACTTGCTCTGCATGAGACACACAGACACACAGACAGGGAGAGAAGCTTGGGGTCAGAGTGCTGGGTCAGCCATTTATACGGTGCCCCTGAAGCAGTTGGGCTTGCGCAGGGGCCCAACGGAGTAGGATTCCTCTGCCAGCCACGGGATACGAACCAGCAACCTTCCAGCCACTGGCGCAGATCCTTAGCCACAGAGCCACCGCACCGCCCAATATATGTGCCACGAAATGCCTGGAACAATGTAGAAACAGCACAAGAAGTTTTATGGCAGCTTAGCATTGGGAGTCATGCAGGACCTGACACATACTGCAGATCTATCACTGGTGTGCAAAACCGGACACTTCCTTTGTGTTTGAGGATGTTCGTTTTAATTTGCAATGACTCATTATGGAAGCAAACTACTGTACATGTATGAGATCATTTTAAACCTGTGAAAATTCTGTATTCTTAAAAAAAAAACTATATGTTATTGAAAAACACACTGAAACAAATGTATCACAGTACAGAGGTTAAAGGACTAGGAGGTCGAGTGACTCAACTGCAACAAGTGCTGTGTAGGTTGAGCTCTATGATCCAGGCGGGTGTAAGCCAGGGCCTTTGTCACCCTCAGATTTTGACCAGGATTTCCAGTGGCTAAGCACCTGCAAACACAGGGTGGAGTTAGTCGGCCAGGGCTCACTTGGCTACCCACATCTCTGTGACCTCTGCAGCGTCTTGGAAGCTTGCTGGCTTGTGGTGCTGGGGGTGAGGAACCCATCTCCTGCATAGTACCTGTAGCCTGCGACATGTAAATTAACCAGTGGTTCGAAGGTGGGTGGGCTGCAGGAGTTCCCCCCCACGTGTGATTGCTGGGTCTATAACCATGTGGCAAAATGTGAAAATGCGCAACTGGTGATTTCAGATCAGGCAGCTGTATGAACAGAAAATAAGAAAGAAGTGCAGAATTCTATTTTTTTAGTTATCTGGCGCAGGGTTTTCCTGGGTGATTTAGAGCTAGAAAGCTGTGGAGGGTTTTTGATTTATTTTTCTCCAAGGGAGAGCTATTAGACTCACAAAAGGAGTATTTCTTCTAAGAAAACTAAAGGCCAGGATATTCTTTTCCCTCAACTCAACAACTCAACATTCATAACATTGTTCCCACTAAAATACTTTAGAGGGACATGCTGTATCAGTGACTGTGATCATTGGCAGGCCATATACTGTATATGTATTATAACTCCCAACCCCATAAACACAAAATGTTTTTTACTTCTCCTTATTTCACTCGAAACAAGTGAAATCATTTGTAATATTCTAACAGGCTCATGGAATGCGGTTGCAGCATTCAGCCAATTACAATTACCCTGTACAGTAGATCCATACTCTGTATCTTTTTATGAACGTATTGCATTCCCAGAAACCCTTTTGGATAGCGAAATTCCATAAAAAGAAAAACCTATTTCCATTATTTCATATGGGGGAAAAATTACAGTCTGGTCCGGACCCCAAAAATATCAACCCAACTTTTGTTCACCAAAAAATGATAAAAGAAACGATAATAACGCACATTCATACTGTGGTTTGTGTTTTAAGTAAAACAACACTGCTTAGCTAGATAAACATAATTATTCATACCAAAGTATGGTATAGTTCTGTATTATGCAGTAACCACTTTTTTAGCTTTTTGTGTACACACATTCACAATTTTCATTTTCTTAACCCTGTAAGGGACCATGATTAAGTCTTAAACTACCAATTTTCTTCAATAGCGAACAACACTCGAAGCAAGACATGGTGAACTGTATCACATATGTGTCTCGTGCCACTCCATAGGCTCCATGCTAGCTCTCAACCATACTAATTAGTGGAGTGTGATGCATACACTCAATATGAAATGAGTCAGATGACACCTTCCTCTTCATTCTACACATTTGTCAGAGGTTTGGAAATTTTCCTTCGTATCACTTCTTCATAGTTCCGAAGTTGGCTTCCGTTATTCAAAATGGGGATAACAATTTTCACATGCTTCGTAGTATCGAAATTTCATAAAAAGAACATTCGTATAAAGAGGTACACGTGTGCTATATCACCACTGTAGGATGCAGGAAATTGCATGACTCCTATAAGAAACAAAACAATATGTACGACTGATATTTTGTTTGAATGAATAACTAAAAAGTAGGCATAAAATCACCTTAGCTGGTCAATCTCATGAGAAGCAACACAAGAAATATAAGAAATACAGTATAATAAAGATGTACAGAATGTGGGGCTTACAGGAAGCTGAGGGAACTACTTTTTGACCTTTGATGGACTCTTTTGGTTTGGGGTGTATATAATGAGGAGCACCGATTCAGATAATCTGTGCAGGGACTTAAAGGAAAAACACACCATTATTCCAAATATAACAGTTTGAAACAATGATTTATTCTACAGGAAGCACATACGATTACATGGCAATATAATATGAGTACAGTACTACCCCATTATAATGTAGCATTTAAGGTCAATTAGTGGGAGACCATGCGATTTGTGTTTTGTGTTGTAATGAATTTTGGCCACAAGCCAAATTAATGGGATCTTTAATATACTGTATATAATAATGGTCACTTTCCCCCTGGATACTTGGGGAAATACATTGATACACTGTGGCTGGGGTGAGTGTCTGTCCCAGAGGGGAGCTGAGACTAACCAGAGGTACTGTCAGCTCCCCTTGTTCATGTTGCCCTGCTTAAAGAGGACACAAGCTGGCTGGTGAAAAATGAACAGTGCAGTGTTAATGCCAGAGTTTCCTGACAACAAAAGAGAAATGCCCAGTCCTGCGTTTACCTTAGAGTTTCTCATTTGTTTTGTGGTTAGCCCGCCTTGTAATCATGTCAAAGCTTCAAATCTCAACAACCTCACACTACAGTACATTAGAAATCACCATTCCACCTGTTTAAAGGGCTGTGCCACTCCTTGAATTTCATATTTAGAATTATAAATGTTACAGACTACATAAATAACACCAAATCCACAATTGTAATGGTCCATACTTGTTTTGTAGATTTGGTAGTTTTTCAGCTTTTGCTGATACAGAACTCTATGAATTCTGTATGTTCTAGTTTCAAGTGAAATGCGTTTAAATGTGGTGTTGAAAAAATCACCCAAAAGCCTCTCTTACTCTTTATAGGTTTTTTTTTGTTTTTCAACCAACATGGAGACTTAGTGATTTCATTCTTAGTATAACTAGATGTTTGAGAACCTCTGTGTTTAAAGAGAAAACTGATGATAACTGTACAGTATGTTTTCCTTACATAAATTCTAATATTAATGCTATCAAAGCTGCCTTAAATTGTAGCTGGAAGAACAGATAGGCAGGATAATTGCTTGCATTTTTTTATATCAAAATTTAAAACCTTAATGCATCAGCTGTGTTAGTTTAAAAATAGAATGAAAATTGAAATTGATAAGTGCTCATGTTTTGTTTACTGTAGTTTAAGAAGTTTAAATTAAGTAAGTTAATGTTAACCTTTTAAATTAAAAGTTCTACTAAAGTATTTAAAAGGGAATTAGCATATTTATATCATGATTGACAATAACATTACAAATTTACCATTAAGTGCCAGTTGGTTTATTCACGTCTTAAAATGCAGCAAATGCATCCAATAACTGTTAAGATTTTTTTACAAGTAATATATGATTTTGGTTTAACTAGTATTATAAAAATCTGATTTTTTTTTCAGTATATGCTCTATGAGACAGATACAGTATGTGTGTTTCTTTCTCATTGTTTTGTGAAGGTGTTTGTCACATTGTGGGCAACACTCATCCAGTCCTGTCTTCTAACATGTCTGGAGCAGTGTTAACATGCAAGAATTAGAACTGTGCATTCAAATGTCTCATTTCACAAGTGAAACATTGAAGTAATGCACTGATACAAAGTTTTAAAAAAAAAGAAGTACAGTATGAAACACTGTCTACTGTCTCAAAAACACTTACACTGGATTTTGAAGGAGGCAGACCAGCAAAAAGTGTGCTGAATATGAATGGTTGTCAGCACACAGATGTTTATTGTAATTCCTATGTTTCTAATGCTTTTAATATGTTTGAATACTCAGTGCTAAATATGTATCATGAATGATTACCTAGCTACTTAGTTTATTTTTTTGGTGCAGCATTTTTGATAGAAGTGCAGTATTGATTCAGATTTGTAAATGACCTTTGGTAGTAATCCAGTGTCCTTCTGTCCAGCACTGCTCCATGAGGTCTAGAATAAGAGCAGCATAGCTTTCTTGTCAGTTGAAACACACTCCCTGATAGTAACTCTGTGTGTTAAATTACAAGTATGTCCAAGATACTTCCATTGCACTGAGATGTCATTCTCTTTGTGTTTTATTTAATACTATCATTCTCATTTTTTAGCACTTAGAGGTCTTTCTTTATTTTGCCATATCCGTAATGGTATTACTGTTGCTGCCATTTCAGTGGCCTTTAAATAAAGATGAATCAGCATTGTAGCAGAAAAGTATATTTTCTTTGAAGCCTTTGGATAAAGGTATTTCTGTCATGTGTTGACTGGGGGTGTGTCCCCTTTGCTCCCAATATGATACCTTTCACAACACACTATGTACCTGGTCTTCATGGTGGTTTCTGAAAGAATCCATGAAAGGCATTTTTTTAATGATTTTTTTTAATAAGTAGATACATTTCACCACTGATAATTCAGCAGTTATATAGTGAAGTATAAATGGTTGCTAATATTATTTGTGGTCTCATATCATATTGCATGTTACAGCATTTCACTCATCTTGTTTCTCTCTGTTGCTGAAATTAGCTTGCATTTTATTTTCATATACTTGTCCACAGATCTGTATCATTTTGCACTGGATGACAACACTGTAAAATATCAATGTATGTACCTGAAGCATCTACTCAAAGCAAGTTATCCATTAGAATGGGAATAAAGACAAGTTCTGATTAAGATAAAGGAATAACATTTAAAAGAAAAAAAAAACCAAAATAGCTAGTAAGAACTAAGGTAAATTATTTTATTCTAAAAACTATAATCAACAGTATTAAAAACTGAAGCTGCAACAGTCAAGAAAAAACACCAAAGAAGTCTGAATTAGGCTTGAGTTTGTGCTGTAAATCACAGTTATACATTATCCAGTTTTACACTAAGCTACATCCTCTCGGTGAATAAAAATATTTTGAGATGTCTTTTTTGTTTTACGTTTGTAAAATATTTTACGTGTTTTGATTTCTGTTTCCTGCCTCAGAAATCCAGCCCAAACACTCGTATCGGAGTGATAAATAACCCTACTGCGAAGCCAACAGAAGAGAACAGCCTGGTTGCCAGAGCAATTTGGGCAACACTCCTCACCCAGAAACGACAGGAAACATTTCCATTTATAACAAAGCTTATCAAAGAAGAAAACATTCAACTGCTTGCCCAAGGAACTAAACTAAAGGACCTTTTCTTGCAGGTTGGTAAAACCTTAATGTGATATATTTAAGAGCCCTGCTTTATCATTCTTGAGAGCTTTTTATGTAAAATCATTTGACATTGTAAGGTCATTAAGTTTATAAAGGATGTGCATAACATTACTGTACATGTATATAAAACCATTGTTTAAGGTTCATATGGGGTTTTTACCACGGGAAAGTTTATGTGCCTCTCCTACATAAGGTTAAAAGAAGACTTGTCTAGATATTGCTTGTATTATCTCATTTTTAAAGTTTTGTCCATTGCTTGGCTCATTTTGGAGTTTGTTTTTACTTTTCATATAAAATCATCAGTAGTGATGGAATGAGAGTTTCTAGGCTACACTTCTTTTTTATGAATGCCACGGGTGCTCTGTAGAGTCTCTCTCATAGGAGTTTATTAGAGGAAATGATTGATGTAAGAAGGCACAGAATGTTGCCCTTGGTTGAAAAATGAATCCTCCAATTAGCTATGTGGGACAGACATGTCATATTAACCCCTGACAGAAGGTGGACTGAAGTCATTCCACAACAGAGCTTGAACTTTGAGGAGTTTCTACAGAGCTCCACACTTGGACTTTAAATGAACAGTGAAAGATAAATTAATCAAAACTGTTTTGAGAGAAATTAAGGATGGGCTGCCTTGTGCTGTGATTCAAGAGCTTATTTTGAGGATGTACTGATAGGCATCACTGTAAATTGATTTGTCCTCAAAGTGATGCTTTTCAGGTTTTTGTAACACAAATTAACTTTGAACCTATTGAAAACAGTTGTGACTTTCATAATTCAGTATTTACCTACGTCTCCAGAACAAGTATTCTTTTTGTCATATCAAAAATATGTACTTCAGATTATTGTCTTGGGAGAAAAACACATCATTGTGTTTTTGATTTTCTCTGCTATTAATCCCCAAAGGATTTCTGCTGTGTCTAGTTTATTAAATTATTTTGATTACACAGTAATTAAAAAAAATATAATTAACCATTAGTAAATGCCCTCAGGTGTGTCTCAGTTTCCTTGTTTATTTTGTAAACCTAGTTTGCTCCAAAAACTGCTGAACATTTTCAGGAACATTTTAAAATGATGTATCCAGATGAAAGTGTCCTTTTGTTTTATGAAACTTTTGTGGTTGAAAAGAATGTAAGTTATTTTTAGGGGACTGAAATAACTTGTAATAGCTGAAGATTTATCTGCTTCACAATAGGCCCCATAGTGTTTTTAATAGAATTTGGCTTCAGGAAACAAAAATATACAATCAAAATGGGTTATGCAAACAGACTGAGGCTAATTTTATTTATGTTGTTTTGCTATTTGACTATAAAATGTGCCAGGTATGTATTTTGTCACACATAACAAATTAAAACAATCCTTTGAAGTACAATAGACCAGACTTTGTGGAAAAGCTCATTTAGTAAAATCAAGGTGTTGAGCCATTTACACATTAAATCCAACATAATTAAAATGTTAATAGTAGTTCCATTAAATATTAGCACTGAGTAATCCCACTGGATTTTGTGTTGTCAATTGTTACAGTTTCACCATCCACCTATGAAATATTTCTGACTGCTGCAGTGCTGGTTCAATCTCGGGACTTTAAAAGATTTTCAATAAATAAGTAATTTTCTCTCTGCATATTTCATGTAGCAGAACAATCTGACTTTGTTTGCTGCAGACAATGCGAGTACAACTTGAGCACGGTCCCAGTGGATGTTTAGAAAGGGACAATAAATCACCTCCACCCAGGACAATAGATATTCATTTAATCTGCTGAAATGATTCATTACTTTTGCTTTAGGGAATGGATAAAGACAGTTTGGAAAAGAGACACAACACCATAGGCGTGGATTTCATCAGAACCCAACAGCTTTTCTGCAGAGATGTTCTTAAGCTGCTCCCTGGTCAGATGGCTGTTGTAAGCAATGGAAGGGTAAGTGGGAGTGAGGGACAAGTATCCTGATAATCGATTATTGTTTGCCTTAGACTTGAGGAGCTATTGCTGTGAGATGTCATGACCTTGAAGCACAATCCTCAAAGAGTTCACAACAGTATAGAATGCAGTGTGTGGCAGTACAGATTTTGACATTTTTCAATGAAAATGAAGAAGGAACAATTACTTTAACTAGACCTGCTAACAGCTCGGGAATTATTTTTTTTTGACTTTGTTTAAAATGTAGAAAAGCTCAACATTTTCTTTCAACCAAATATCCAAAGGAGTGTCACAAGTGTGCATCACCTACGGCAGAATTATGCAGTGGGCAGCAGTCTTAAAGGATTTATGTAGGTGTCTATGCACAGCTCTGTTAAAAGCATACAATTCTGATTATTACATTGTGGTTGCTATCTGCTGATGATTTACCAGACTTTTTATTTTCTTGAGGCTAAAGTTCACATCTTATTAACTGGCTATCTCTTGTGTCTGTTGTATCCTGGTGTTTTTGATTGATGTACTTGCGTTAGGACTCATGACAGCAAAGGATAAAAAGGCAAATCCCTCTGATAGCCAGCAGAAGCAATTAATATCACTTTATATTTTTGTAATAGTCTAGTCTCACAAGAAGACACACTGATCAGCAACAAATTCACAAAGTTATCATCAGGATAAATTACAATCCTTTTTGTCCGAGACCTTCAGACTTGGACCACCATATCAATTGTTTATTTGTGCCCAGAAGCCAGCCTATTGCTCTGCACATCTGCACCACTCTCACTGATGTACATCAGAATGATATACGGGAACCTGCCATTCATAGTTAAAAAGGCCACATTCACCTGACCTCACCCCAATTGAGGTGATATAGTGCATGTGCAAAACTCAATTAGTGTATGAATGATCTGTTAAAACATTCTTCCTGACCGGTGAAGTGTATCTCATTGATTCAACTCATAAGTTTATTTTACTTACTGGATTATCAGCTATATAAAATAATAGGTCTCATTTGATTGGTTTCAGTCTCTGAATCTGTTGCCATATCTCAGATGTGTGCAGAAACTTAGCAAAACTGCAGAGTAGCGCCTTCCGGTAGATGTGAAATACAGTCTTATGTTAAAGTATGCCAATTTAGTTATATTCTAAATTTACTATTATCTTTCTTGGCTGCTTTATTTACATATTTCTGAGTCATATTAAAGTCCAGACTGAATCTGATACTAATTTGTATTAGCTTTCAGTCACGTTTATGAAACCTAGCAGAAAGAGTCTGTTGTGCTTTGTAAAAGGTGCTGCTCCAGCAACATGCAAAAACCCTAAAAATCATTTTGTCTCAGGAACAAAAAATACAGTTAACATGCATAGAAGAAGACACATTCATGTTATGGAAAACAAAATGTACAAAGCCAGAAATATTGTAACAAAAAAATGAAATGGAACTCCACTGTAATTTTTAAACTAGGTAAATTCAAAACTGTCATTCCTAAGTCATCATTATTCTGACTTGGTCTCAGATGTCATTTTTTCTCTTATCTTTCAATCAGTTTTACTGTGTGTTGTCACTGCAAATAAAATGATCTAAATATAGATTCAATCAAACGTTGTGCCCATTGGTTGCTATTCTGCTATGCTTCAATAAATGAGGCATATGTGCATCTCTTGCTGGGAGCTAAGTATGATTAAAGGCACTATTTAAATCCTCTCATTTACACTTATCCACCATTGAGAGGTCATTATTGATAAAGCTTCCCACTTGCCAAAAAAAACTCCAGTGGGTTGTATTGTGGCCTTCATTTTTAGTACTTTGTGGGCCAGCAGTAGATGAATTTGACTTTTCACAGCCTTGTATTGTTTGTGCCTCAGGGGTAGGTGTAAATAAAAGGCTTAAAGTTAAGATAGAGGTTTTGAAAGCGACTGATAAAGAGTAGTTCCTGTTCTTCCTGTTGCTTCATTTCTACTATTGTGGTTTGATTGTAGATTTTTCTGTGTATTCTTGTGTACTAGTAGGTTTTTGTCTAAAGCGTATGCTGAGCCCCTAGAGGTGTAAGTGTTGGAAATATGGTGTGTGTGAGGGTTCTGATATGTGACAAAACTATTTTTCCCATATTGAAGGTGTTGTGAACTTCAACCATAACATAACCCTAGTCCCACATTCTTAATTATTACGTTTTTCTCCATATAGACATATAGAAGAACATTTCTGAGAATCTAGTGAGTGATCAGTCTTGACACACACTTCTGTAATTTAAGGCTGAGAATAAGAATTGAACCTCATCCTAATTACTGCATAGACCATGTGTCTGTTGTCAGATTCTTCATGTTAGCTGTGCCTTTTCCTTAAGCAGTCTTGTGCAGTGAGATAACTGTTTCTGATTGTATTTGAGTCACATGAGACTATACTGCAACTCTTAGGTAGCACTGTGGATTACTGCTTGGGGCTTAGGACTTGTAAGTGGAACGGTATGGGTTCAAATGTCAGGAAACTGCTGTTTGTTTCCTTGAGCATGGTACAATACTTCACTTATATTGCTGCAGATGTGGAAATTGTTTTAAATTTGTTGTTTTGAAAAAAACATTAGTAAAATGTAATGATTAATTTCTCTTTTAATTTCTGTTACTTTTGTATTGATTTGCAAAAATGTCTTAATTAAATTTTGACACAGTGATAACCAACAACTATAGCTTAATGCATCTGTTCTCACACTACAATATGGCATATTTTTCAAGATATTTAAAACAATATAAATATAAATTGAAAATGACTTTTATTTTGTTGAGAAGTATTTTATTATGTGTATATCTGAAACAGTTTGTAAGGGTGCAGGACTAATGAACTACATATCAGTCCATTGGGAATTTAAACAGCCATCATGTCAGAGATTTGTTTTCTGAAGCTCTTTAAAAGCAGTGATTACTGTTTTCATTTATCAAAAATGTTAAGTTGGTATATTTCAAATATTGAAGATTTTTTTCAAACAACATGTTAAGAATTGATGTAAAATGTGCCTGTGATTTTCCATTAAATTGGTTACACTGGATTGACTTCATAGGGTAAATATTCAAGAGTGATTACGTTTTTGACAGACTTTTAGAATTACGCTCTTTCTTGGACTGGCATCTTCTAATTACATTTGTCAACAAAGACCGTTCTAAGTTAAACATCTAAAACTGGTGTTGAAATTTGGCCCGTGGATGTATCTGGCTCGCTAAGCCCATTTGGCTGGTGTCTGTTATGTTCAGTCTGATGAGTTCAATTAGTGCTTGACTGAGTGTGCATGAAGCTATTAAGAAAAAGAGGATGGATGGACAAACAAAAACCACAGCCCTTCTAAGTAATACCATTTAATGGTTGTGACTAGTATTTCAATACTTTATGGTATATGTGCCCTGCGTGAAGTACATTTAAATAAAATCTGATGTGTCATTGCAAATGAGTTTGAACACTGATAAAAAAGCCCTCCATTAGGTTACTGTTAGATTTAGACATCCCAGAATATGTGGGATTTCCAGGATTAAAGACATAATTATCCCCTCTCTCATTAAATGTATACAAATGATCTGATGCATTATCAATGTACTGTGTATTTACAGTGCATATCGTGAAATATTCAGCTAAGATATTGATAGAAACTTACTGAATTTTATGAGAATTGTCATTAAGTTTGCACATTACACAGTTTTTTTTTTTTTGCCCGGCCACATGGCGTCACGTACACTGAGAACTCTGGGTCCTTTGCTCGTGGATTCCCAGGCCCAGAGTCTCCGTCACAAACCTGCCACCGTCCTGCTTGGGATCCCTCGATGAGTCCTTCGCCTGCTGTTACCCAGGCCTCACACTGATCACTCACTAGCTAGGAGCCGCCCTAGGACTTCCTGGTCCGCCACTAGCCACAGGCGCCCTCGCCTGACGCCACCAGGCTGGGTCTCGCACACTAACTACAACCTGAGTCTCTTCTGACACCTCACTCTCATGCCAAGACTCAACACAATGTCCCTCACATACACACAACCTCTCTGGCATCTCAGGTGGTGTACTTGCAGCTCCTCACATACATCGAACCCGTGCCCAGCCGCCACTGCTTTTTCACACCACAGCTGCTGGTGCACTTTCCCTGTATCCAACCACCACTGTGACCTCACCAGAGGCTGGCGGCCAGATGGACCCAACCTTATTCTCTTCCTTGATACCTTGTATCACCTGGGGCAGGGTCCCTCAGGTTGGGATATGGGCAAGGACACCATTTTCAGCTATGGCTGCACACATGGTGATTTTGCCACCACATTGGCCTGCAATATTCACTGTGGCTCTCTCACCCACAAGGTTTTTGCCAGATTGGTATGTTTTAGGTAGATTAAACCCAGTTTCATCTACGCATATCAATGTATGTTGAGTTTCATTTTCCTCTAGCTCCATCACTCTTTGTGAAAGACAGAATACATTCCACAGTTGATTAAAAACTGTTCAGTTTACTGTAATCTCACAATTACTGTAGAGTTAAAGATGTCTCAATATTGTTTTATATTATGAATTAACCACTCTGATCAGACCTTATTAGTAAACTGTATATTGGTATTGCATCTCTCACCTTGTCACTGTTCTTCTCAAAAGGAACTTCATATAATTGCCTAATGTACACCTGGTTTCTTCTAAGGACTCTGTTAGTGGTCGAGGGGCTCACTGAATTTGTGACGAAATGTGGCATAATCCTGGTTAACTGCAATCCAAATCTCCCAGAGACAAATGCTATTGTTCGCAACAACCATTTTAACAACAGTCCTTTCCCCTTCAGGAGTCTTTCTCCATGTTCTTAATCCATTATTTATTGACATTAATTAGCTGATAATGTAACATTTGTATTTTAACACCGAATAATCATTGAATAATTTTGCAGGTGCAGTTTTCAATGTGCAAAGTAAGGTTGGCACATGGAATTGGTTGCTTTTAACTCCGAACAGATAAATTCATTTAGTTTCACAAGACTTACCTTATTGACATATGTGTCAATTGCTGCAATTTGAATGTATGCATTTGCTAAAATGTGCTTTGCATTAGCATTTTGTGTGAAAGCAATCTTGGTAGTGTTTTTCAAAATATGCTGCTGCTGTGGGGCTTGCATTTACCGTTTTGAACTTGTATGTATCATTTGAGAAAATGTGTTAAAGCAATTGAGAAAAACTGTAATTTTGTTAATGCCCTCTATTGCTACAAATAATCTTCCTTCCTGATGCCTTTAATGACAGTGGCTATCAATAGATTTTAGGTGTTGGTACATATGAGAAGATTTTTGCTTAATTGTGTTTCATTCTTCATACCACAGTCTGTTATCCTCACAAATGGCACTTATAGCTTAGTTCCTTGGTGGATAACTACTGTATCTTTAGGCTGCTTATGTTGGACATTCCTCATTTCCTTTTACTTTATTGGAATATTATGTTAGTACACAGTACTTTTATAAGATTTTTGTTTTTGTGCTATAATGTAAGCTGGTTTGATGATAATACTGTTCATATTTTTAACATGTCAGGGGCATTCCAGTTATACCATATGAGTTACACATAGCCATATAGCATTATGTACACCACTCAGTTCAATTGGTGATCAGTTTTTAGTTGGGGCTTTGGAAACAAAAAAATCAAAGAAGTCTTATAGACAGAACTTCTATCCTTTGTCTGAGTGGAGACTTGGTAGAAGATGCCCAAATAGCAATAATAATTTAAGCTGAGAGGTGACTGGCAAGTCTAGAAGATGGTAAACAGAGGTGTATTAGGGGTTCAGCCATCATAATATTCTTTCTCTGTCTCCAGAACTGAAGAAGCAAGAGTGTCCCGAGTGAGCGCCACCTTTCTACAGGCCAAAGCTCCAGTAATTTGGGTCTACTCTTTGAGTACTGAAACTTAAAAGGTATTTTTGAGTACTGAAGAGACAGTAAATGTAATGGAAAAGGGCTGTGTTTTTTATATTTTTGAGGGAAATTTTAATACCTTCTAATACCTGCAGAGTTTGTATCTCTAGGATACACCTGTTTTAGAGGAAGTTTCCTCCAGTTTTAGATATCAGACTGTCCTCTGAACAGTCAGTTTGATATGTAGAAACTGATAGTACTGCCCTAAACAACAGTGTCTCAGTTTGCATTAGGGTTCTTTGTAGGGACGGGTGAGTGTAGCTTTGGACTGTAGAAGGCCTGGACTTAGGCACTTACAGTCTTTGTAAAGTGTGTTTTTTGTGTTTATTTTGTAAAATACTGTACGCAAACATTTTTCTCTTCTGTGTATTACTCTGCCATTAAACTGCGCCATAAACAAAGAAATATTGTGGCCATAATGACAGTCATTGCTGACTGTCATGCACATTTAGTCAAGTTTATTTATTTGTTATATTTATCAAAATTGTCATTAGAGCTTGTTTACTTCAAATGCTGTCTCTTTGATGCAGTCATTCAACACCTCATTGGGTTTAGCCTGTTCACAGCAACAGTGAGTATCTTCAGGGACACAACATTGTTGGTAAGATCAACCACCAGTACCTCACGAAGGATGGGAGAAACTCATTGATGATGAAACTCAAGCACTTGACTAAAGAAGGCGTGAAAATTTTTTGGAATATGTCCATTGTTAGTGGCAGGATAGCGTAGCCAGATATCATGTTCTTTTGCCCAGAAGAAAGAGCTAGCATCACTGGTCTCAAAGAACTGGACTGAGAAGATTAAGCTAATTGCTTTGCCATTGTCATTGTGTTGAATAGTCTGATTCCGAAGGTACCGAAGGTCAGTGACAGAAAGACAGTTTTTCGTGAAAGAAAGAACCCTCTGTAAAATGATGGGGTTGTGTAGAATGTGCCATTAATTGACAAATGCGCCATTTGCTGCAAAACTTTAGATTCGAGATTCAAACCTGCTGTTATGATGCAAAGCCACGTTGTTCTGTCAATACAACATATGGTAGAAAACATAGTTGTAGTTAATAGTATTATAGTTGTTTGTATCTGAACAAAATGGGTACCAGTGGGCTTGATACAAGAATCTATAGAGATTTCGTAGAACATTTAAGCTAAAATGGAAAGGGGGGAGAATACAGTCAATTTTTACAAAGGAGCAATGTGGTAAAGATATAAAGAGAAACAAAGGTAAAATTTAAAAATAATGGGACTAGGTAGTTAGGTGCTCATTCCTAAATGCCAGGAGTATTAGGAACACAATGCAAGAACATGGAACTAGTGGATCAGATGGGATAATTATGTAATTGGAAATGCAGCAAAATACCAATGGTGAGTACCCAGTAATCTGGAAAGACATGGAAGAGCTGGAGGGTGTATTACTAAACATTGAACGCAGACTTCAGGCACAAGACTAATCTAAAAGGATTAGTAGTCTCAGAATCTGAATGGGTTGGGTTAAAATTGAAAGAACATAGTTCTCCAAAAGATTTAGGAATGTGCTGTGGACAACAGATATTTAGTATGTATATTTCAGTTAAATCAAGGATGTGTATGTAAAGCAAAATATTTTATGATATACAATTTTGATATTCTTGCAGCAGCAGAAGACATTAGATGCAGCTAATGACTGGTTTCTTAGTCTGTCAACATACTTCAAAGAGGGAATGTCTGTATTGGTCTAGGCTTTTTAAGTTTACATTCAGTTATTAAGTAATGAAAACAGGTGATAAAACCATAGAATTTGTAATTTATAACAATTTTTTAGTTACACTTTGAAGCTGTAGGGGGAGTGTCCAAAACGGAAGTTTGTAATTGCAGGTATTTAGATAATAGAATGAAACAATTTCAGAGAAAAAAAAGTGGAATAGCTATGGAAACGTGTAATCGCTACATATGGGAACAGTAGAGAATGTTCTTGAAGCACAGAACTGATTCATCCACAGAGTAAATAAATCAAGGGCTGGAAAATAGGGGCCCAAATTAATTAATAAAGCAATTAAAATATATAATAAATAGAAAGCCCCTTATAATATCAATAAAAAATAACAGCATGTCATGTTGCAGTTAAACAAAATTAAGTACAATGATTTACATTTGCCAAAAGGATATTAGAAAAGTTGACAAAACAATGTTACTTGAATCACTTGACTATTAATACATTTTAATAAAAGCTAAAATATTTTTTCAGTATTTTGACAGCAACAGAACAATAAAGAATGAATTGCCTAAGAGATAATGGGAAAATTTAGATGAGGAATGGGATATGGCTCATGGATTAAATTAATATTTATTTCAGGTGTATATGAAGCAAGAAATTGACAACATGCAGCAGACAGTTTTGAAGTTCTGTATTAAATGGTATTCTCATAGATGAGACAGAGATGTTAGAGGTATAAGAAACACTTATATTGGCCAAATCCTGTTGGTATTCTGCCAGTTGCATTTTAGTAAGCAAGAGATTAACAAACTAACTCTTAACAAAACTTAACCGTGGTCACTCAAGACAGGTCATATATTTGTCTGGGAAAATTCAGCTGTTATCCATAAACACACTGACAAAACTGAACCACTTATTAATTACTAGTCAGTATTCTGTTACTTTTAAGTTTATAAAAAAATGGTCATCTGAACTAATCTACTACTATGGTAGGGAGTTGTCAGAAAACAATTCAGAAGAGGTAGGTCTTAACTTGTTAGAATAATTTGAACTTGCAATAGCAGTAATGAATGAGAGCATTCGATATGGTATATACAGTGGTGTGAAAAAGTGTTTGCCCCCTTCCTGATTTCTTATTTTTTTGCATGTTTGTCACACTGAAATGTTTCAGATCATCAAACAAATTGAAATATTAGACAAAGATAACACAAGTAAACACAAAATGCAGTTTTTAAATGAAGGTTTTTATTATTAAGGGGAAAAAAAATCCAAACCTACATGGCCCTGTGTGAAAAAGTGATTGCCCCCCCTGTTAAAACATAAATCAACTGTGGTTTATCACATCTTTGGAAAGCTGAGTTCAATTTCTCTAGCCACACCCAGGCCTGATTACTGCCACAATCAATCAAGAAATCACTTAAATAGGACCTGCCTGACAAAGTGAAGTAGACCAAAAGATCCTCAAAAGCTAGACATCATGCTGCAATCCAAAGAAATTCAGGAACGAATGAGAAACAGAGTAATTGAGATTTATCAGTCTGGAAAAGGTTATAAAGCCATTTCTAAAGCTTTGGGACTCCAGCGAACCACAGTGAGAGCCATTATCCACAAATGGCGAAAACATGGAACAGTGGTGAACCTTCCCAGGAGTGGCCGGCCGACCAAAATTACCCCAAGAGCGCAGCGACGACTCATCCAAGAGGTCAGAAAAAAACCCACAACAACATCCAAAGAACTGCAGGCTTCACTTGCCTCAGTTAAGGTCAGTGTTCATGACTCCACCATAAGAAAGAGACTGGGCAAAAATGGCCTGCATGGCAGAGTTCCAAGACGAAAACCACCGCTGAGCAAAAAGAACATAAAGGCTCGTCTCAGTTTTGCCAGAAAACATCTTGATGATCCCCAAGACTTTTGGGAAAATACTCTGTAGACTGACGAGACAAAAGTTGAACTTTTTGGAAGGTGTGTGTCCCATTACATCTGGCGTAAAAGTAACACAGCATTTCAGAAAAGGAACATCATACCAACAGTAAAATATGGTGGTGGTAGTGTGATGGTCTGGGGCTGTTTTGCTGCTTCAGGACCTGGAAGACTTGCTGTGGTAAATGGAACCATGAATTCTGCTGTCTACCAAAAAATCCTGAAGGAGAATGTCCGGCCATCAGTTCGTGACCTCAAGCTGAAGCGCACTTGGGTTCTGCAGCAGGACAATGATCCAAAACTTACCAGCAAGTCCACCTCTGAATGGCTTAAGAAAAACAAAATGAAGACTTTGGAGTGGCCTAGTCAAAGTCCTGACCTGAATTCGATTGAGATGTTGTGGCATGACCTTAAAAAAGCGGTTAAGGCTCGAAAACCCTCCAATGTGGCTGAATTACAACAATTCTGCAAAGATGAGTGGGCCAAAATTCCTCCACAGCGCTGTAAAAGACTCATTGCCAGTTATCGCAAACGCTTGATTGCAGTTGTTGCTGCTAAGGGTGGCCCAACCAGTTATTAGGTTTAGGGGGCAATCACTTTTTCACACAGGGCCATGTAGGTTTGGATTTTTTTTTCCCTTAATAATAAAAACCTTCATTTAAAAACTGCATTTTGTGTTTACTTGTGTTATCTTTGTCTAATATTTCAATTTGTTTGATGATCTGAAACATTTCAGTGTGACAAACATGCAAAAAAATAAGAAATCAGGAAGGGGGCAAACACTTTTTCACACCACTGTAGGTGATATCAGAAGGGTTTTGATTAAGTACTTAGTGTAAACTAGGAATTGTATGTTTTTATTGTAAACTACTGTATGTGAAACCCTTTTTCTTTAGATTAAGTACTGTGGGAATATAGAACAAGCTTCTCAGCCATGTTGTTGAAGCCAATATCCTGGTTTCTTTCAAGAAACAGTAGGGTGAGATACTTGGATCTTTAGTTATAGGAAACAAATGATTCCTGTTGTGATTCCTTATGTTATTTTATTGTAAACCCTTTGAAAGGGTATATTTTGCAACTTATTTTAAATTATGACCGTTATAATAATAGCTTGTAAATACTATCGATCATTTACAAGAACCTAAGGGCAAGAACAAGGAAAGTAGAATCAATTTAAAGTATTTTAATTGTATTGCACACCTATTATGGCCATACACAAGGAGTCATGTTACAACAAAATTACCTCTAATAGAATTGTCTGCTTTTGAAAGAGATTGTACCTGTTAATACATGACGTTTGAGAGAGAAACAAACACTTGTTTGTTTTAGAAATGTTCTTCAAAAACTTACATGCTTGATAATTTTCAGTATAAACTGTGAAGTACAATTTTTATAGAGCCATAATAAGATTTTTCTTGTGATGGAAATTTTGTGAAACTTCCTGTTTGCGATGAGTAATTTTGGTCTAATGCCTGGTTTCTCGCTAGGTCCTGGGACCATTTGAAGAGAAAGAAGAATTGCATCCGGAAGATTTTCAGTTGCTAGAAAAGATAACACTGAGCACATCAGCAGAGAAAGTCAAAGTAAAAATCAAGCAGATGAATTGGAAAGGGAAACAGTATGTTGATGTTTTTACTTAATTTTCTGAGAAATGACTGGTACTTCCCCATCCATTAAATCCCAAGTATTATTACAAAATAATATGTAATCAATATCCTGTACTTAATCCAACTATACAGGGAGATCTTCAAATTTCTAAAATATCTTTAGATTTTTTTATAGTATGTATGTTTTTTCGGTCGGTTATACATGCTGGTCTTGGAATTTTAACTCCGGAATGCCTGTGGTTTGTAGGCAATATTGTACGTATTTAATGTTTTTGAAACTGCACTTTTTGTGTTTTTAAATATTCAGTTTAAAACATTTTCAATTCTGCTTAATAAATTTAATTTCTGTATACACTATTTGTATCTCAAAATTGATTTTTCTGTAAAAAAAATCTTGGCAATGTTTAGACAAATGTTATTTTCTCTAATACAATTAGGACATTGTATTAGACAAAATAAGAATAGTTTGAGAAGTGTATACATTTGCATTATATGCTTTAATTTTTTCTGTGTGTGTATATTTGTTTCAGTTACTTAACACATCAAATAATACGTATGTAAGTGCATTCAGTTCAAGTACACAGTTTGGTAATCACTCTTTTTTTTCTGTGCAGGGCAAGTGATTTAGTTATGAAAGTTGATGCTCTTCTGACTTCAGCTCACAAGGGAGAATCCAGGAAAGATATCCGGTTTATTAAAGATGAACTGAGGTAAGTCAGATTATTACAGATGTCGCAAACCTACAGAATCCCATTTCTGTTGTACAGCTTTGTTCTCTGAGCTACACAGTCCAGTCCATCAGAGGGCCATCACCCAAGCGGACACATGGAGAAAATACAAACTACATGCAGAAAAAAGTACCCCATGAATTGAACTCAGGGCCACAGAGCTGAAAGGCTGCAATGCAAACCACTGCATCCCAGTGACGCCCTTCATTTTTCACGTTATGCTAATAACCTTTTTTTAAATGTATTGAGAAATGCAGAGGGTGGCTAATATATTTCTAATCATTGGAGTCTGGAAAAATTGAGTTAATTTATAGGATGTAACTACAGTGGCCCTGAAGTGCAAAAGACAAGCAAATAAAAAAAAGATGAATTGCAAATAAAAAAGAGGTGCTGCAAACTGAAAAGGGGTGACACAAGCTAAAAAAATGTGGACCTTCAAATTTACAATCTAAAAAGAGTCAGCATGCTAGCTGAAAAGAGTGTACAGTATGTGCAATCAACAAATGTGAATTTAAAGGTGAAGACTCATAAACTTATAAAACAATGTACACATATTCTAAAAAGCAAAGGTGTGAAAACTAAAAGAGAGCATGCAAAGCAAATATGCAAATACAAATGTCGGAATTAGGTTGGTATGGTTTTGACGGTGATATAAGGTGATGTAAGGAGTAACCTGCATATGCATAACAGAAATTTATAAGACTCGAAAGTGTAGGCTGCTGCTTTGATTTTTTTTCTAATACCCATCTACAGAAAGGGGAAACTCACCTAATTTTTTCTTGAGGCAGGATAATTCAGGATTTTCTCAAGTTATATCTAGATAGACTTAACTCGATAATTGAGTTAATGTTAATTCCATTTCAAGAAAACAAACTCAGGTTTAATTTATCTGGTTTAAACAGTCTGACGTAAGTTCATGCTGCACTTAAGTAGACAACGAGGGTCGAGCATTGAAACTTTCATTCATGTCAATTAAACCACAGCAAAAGAACATACATCTTAATTCATTGACCATGAATTATGACTATTTTTGAGATTGTCTATTTTATCCTCTATTTTTTCTCTAGACATTAAAATTTTCTGTAATGGCAAGGAGTTGTACTGTAGCCTCTGCAAAAGCCAGAGAAGACACCTGGCAAAGAATTGACTATCATTTTCATGCAGCAGTTATATATGCATTTACAATAGTTGGACCATAACGGGGAGGACTTGGCAGAGGGCTAGGACAAAATACATAAATGTCATCCACAGTGGTACGGTACTATACAGTGTAGTGCAATCCTCTGAAGGAAAAAGTTCCCTAATATTCACCAAACAAGAAGAAGCACAGCTGTGTATGACTGGAGAAGAAGGAATCATCATCATAAACCAATAAAGAATGTATTCCTTTATTGGGATATTGTCTTTTTTTCCAACATTTTTGTTGTGTGAATCAGTAGGTTTGAAGTAGTATACAGTAGGTGAGGCTTCCCCTACCCCCAAGTTGCAGAAAGTCTTAAGCCAGGTAAAAAAAAAAGTCTATGTTTTATTCTTTAACTCGACATTGATGCTGTGCTGATTTCCTATTAAAAAAAATCAGAATCAGCCTCGATTGGCCTTCTGGAGAACCTTTTATATTAGGAAATGCTGCAAGAAAAGTTTAGGTCAGGGTGCATAGCTTCAGGGAACACAAGCTTCATTTACAGTGGGTAGAATTAAATTGGATAATGTTACATTACATTATACAAAAAAACTGTTTTGGTACTAAGACCACTATATTGTACGACATACTGTCATTTTACTAAATTGCTTGAAATTGCCAACACAGTAAAAAAAATACACCAGTCACAGGGAATCACAGTTCTATGAACAGAATTGGAATTCGTTTAATGCTTAGCTGTGATGAGCAGTATTAACAATTAATGGGCTTAAATGTATGGGCTTAACAGACCATCAGTGTGAAGTATATGCTGTCTGCTGAAACGGTATCTTTCAAATAAAAATTATCAGCAAACTAAACTGTCAGCATAGCTGGATCCCTTGGAGAAAGGTGACATTTTTTGCAGGGAACTGATTGGTCTGTGAGTCAAGCTCTTAACCTCAAAGTCAGGTCAAGTTTAAATTAACCTGCCCAGGAGCATCTTAAGAATTGAGAATATGTTGCTAGAGTTATTTAACCAGATACAGTTCGTTCTTATTTCTCTTTATTTTTTTTTAATTTGCTTGTCTTTTGCACTTCAGTGCCACTAGCTCTTCAAACTAGTGCATATGTGAAAAATGTCCACCTAAAACTCTACCTGCAAACTATTTTTCTCTCTTTACTGAGTTGTAAAAATAACCCACAAGAAAGAGCTAATTATACTCTTTCCACAATTTCACCCAGTTTATTGCAGTATTTATTGTAAACAGCTGACTGTAAGGCACACATGTGTGAATCTATTGAAATTCTGTTTTTCCTTTGTTTTTTCAGTGTAGTTCAGATACCCCCCAGAGAAGATGAAGTGTTCTATCATGTTGTGGCCATTGTCGACCCAGTGAGCAGGGAGGCGCAGAAGATGTCATCTCTGTTAATTGTAAGAAGAGATCTTAGTATTGTTGTTTGATATAGCATCTGTTGAGGTGTGATTCTCTTGCAGTTAAATCCAAATGAATTATCCCACCTGCTTTATAAAGAGAATTCACCTTTCAGGAGTTTTTTTCCCCAAATGACACTGTCAAACACTGAAAAGATCAGTTCACTAAAGAGGCTGTAAGCTTAATGCACTGAAAAAAATAATTAGTAGTTGTGTGTTGCCTACTTTTTCAGAACAGATACTCTAAATGCTGTCTATTGTTTTGATAGTTGGTTAAGTTATAGGTTCTTTTCCAAGCTCTGTCAGTGCTTTTGATCTACTTATTTTAGTCTTTAAGCTCTTGCCTGTTTAGAAGAATAGGGCATATTCTGTTATTAAGTGCTTCAAGATCATTACATTTGGCTCCTCTACTTGGTCAAGAAGCACAACACACTGCCTGTATGTTCTGTGTTAGTGGCATTGAGGTTTTCATGCATGAAATACTGGACTGTGATCAGTGAATACCATAGACATTAAGTGCAGCCCCCTGTAAATGAATCTGATTTCGGAATCCCCCTAATCACTCATCAGTTAGCTCAGATTAGATGTAAAGTTTGGCACTGACATATAGTGTTCATATCATGCAATAGAATCCATAGTATTCTAGTTCATTATTTTGCCTTTTCAAATGGGTGTTGGTGCATAAAAAGACCTGTAAACATTTCTTATTTGCCAGCATGCAAACTAAACAGTTTTGAGTCTAATTGCAAGCAAATGGAATTCACTTTGATGATGAGGTAACATGCATGGCAATGGGAAATCACTGAGCATGAGCAGCAGGGCAAGCTAGTATTTACACAGTAGCCATGTCACACTGACACTCACCTGCCATTCAACTCCAGTGTCCATGGTAATTAATTCAACAGATGTCTTGTACCACCTGGAGGCAATTATTCACCATGCCCACCTCAGGTAGTTCAGGACTACATAAGCTGTGATCTGGCAGTACTTGGGAACACTGTCATTGAGTTCACTACATCTCTAGCTTCACCCTGAGTTCCCAAGTTCTCTCTGTGTTTGCTTCCTGGATCCTGGGCCCTTGACTTCTTTCTCTCAGTTCTCCTCTGGAGCTTGCACTATGTCCCTTGGTTTTAACATTTGCTTGTCCCCATTCACGGCTCTGGACTGTGTTTGCCTGGACCATGCTTGCCTGTGTTTACCTTCATTGTACCTGTCTATCTCCACTGCCAGCTACTAAAGCACCTTGCTGTCTTCTCACGCTGCTGTTGGTCTGTTTACAGTTGTTTCTCTGCCTGCTGCTGGGTTTATTTAGCAAAAAGCTGTTACTGCTTTATTATCTACAGCAGCAACATATTACACCCATTTTCTTCATTACTGGCAAACTCTGTGAGCTACCAAAACCGGTAGCTTAAGAAAACATGAGATTTAGACTGGCAAAATACATATGTGTGTCCTTACAGTGTATGAGTCTCTTGCCTTTCATATTATTGGTAATGGCATTTATATGGGAACAAAAAATACTGTACTAGTAAATTCTGCAAGAATTAAAAGGATTTACAACAATAAGATTTAAGGAAATATTTTATCTCTCTCTGTTTTAAGTACCATTTGCTTTGGTTTTAGTAGAGGAATATGGTCTAGACACAATAGGAAATGATCATTATTGCATCTAGAAAGGTTACTCTTAAAGAAACTAATTTATTTTATTTTCAGTGAAATAACTGTATTGCTTTCTCCATGTTTCTCTAGGTGCTCAGTCAAGTGATCAATATGAAGCTGCAGGTATTTATGAACTGCAAGTCTAAGCTTTCAGAGATGCCTCTGAAGGGGTAAGCAGTGAAATATAATTAAACTCCTGTTTATGTGTGCGGACACCCAGGGGTCAGAGATATTTTTACACAAGTCTCTGCTTTGACTGAACAAAAACCAATAACTTGTAGTAAAAATGCTTGCTAGCTGTATATTAACTTTTTATTGTTGTGGGGCTCTTTTATACATTGTTTGCTAGAACCTGCTTTTAGCCAGATTGGGTGAGAGAACCAAAGGTCAGAGGGGCACTAAATGTTTGTAACAATTATTATATTTTATAATAATATAATATAATAATAGTATATTATATATACTGTATGTAACAGAGCCCATTCAGTGCTATTCTATTACTTACAGATATGGCAGTTTATACTGTATGCTTTACACTTTCAATGCCAGGCTATAGAAATTCAGGGGTATCAGGTCTTTTTGTATATACTGTAGTTAAGAGCCTTAAATATTTAGTAAGTGGTTTTCATTTCCCATGTTCATCATCATAGCGCAATCACTGGGTAGAAAAAAATATGGATCACTAAATATAAAATGTCCATCCTTTGATCTCATGAACATAAAAAAAGAAAGGTATCTAGCTACTAGCTTCTGACTTTCACAATAGATCCACTATTATCTAATAATTCCTCTCACTTTATTTTCCAGCTTCTACCGTTTTGTACTGGAGCCTGACGTATCTTTTCTAGCTAATAACTCCCTGTCTCCTGGCCCAGTGGCTAAATTTGTGGAGATGCCAGAATCTCCTCTTTTCACATTGAACATGATAACACCTGAGAGCTGGCTGGTGGAGTCCGTACGAAGCTTCTATGACCTGGATAACATTCACCTACAGGAGGTATGATAAAAAAAAGCCAAATTAAAACAACATTGTGTCATGGCCTTGGAAAACTGGCTTATATGTATACAGTCATATTTTTGTGTGAATTGTGCAAATTATGGATGTACAGCTATTGCAAACTGGAACAGCATGAGCCAAGATCAGCCAAGACTTTTACTACTGTAAATTCACAAGTTCAGACCTGGACTGTACCTTTCCTGATACTCAATGCATAAATATTTCTTATTCATACTGTCTCAGCAGTGGCACAGTGGTTAGTATTGCTTTCTCACAGAGCTGAGGCCCTGGGTTCAGTTACTAGGGTTCAGTTGCATGGAGGTTATATGGGTTTCCTCCAGGTTCTCTGGTTTCTTCCCACAATCCAAAGACGTACTGGTAGGTTAAAGGCCTAATAGGCCCCTGTGTCAATGTGTACATGTTTGTGTGTGTGTGCCCGGCTATGGACTGGTGCCTTTTCCAGGGTGTATTCTGCCTTGCACCTGTTGCCTGCTGGGATAGGCTCCGGCTCCCCTGTGACTGTGTTTTGGATAAGAGCCTTAGAAATATACCTTAGGTAACATAATTATGTTGGTTATCATTTGTCATCATCATGATTAAACAACCCGGAGTCTATAAGCGTGTGTGGACACCATAGTAAGCAATTAAAGCTCAACATTTATGATGGATGCTTTGTATCAGGTTGTACAGTGCTGTAAAATTCTGTCCTATTCTTCTCGTGGAGCTCTAGGAGCCGCATGTCATCATAGCTCATCCCACAAATGGTCTGATGACAAGTCTGATGATTAGATTGTAGCAAGTCTCCCAGATCATGGTCTGTCATTGACAGATGAGGCTTGGCCATTGCGTCTTGCCAGGTTGTATATTTCTGGCTGTAAACACACAGAGAGCACATGACTATACTGACTTAATATGGCCTGCAGCATACTGATGGCATTAAGGTGTTCTCTTGATTCATGAAGCATAATGGTAACTTTCTGTATTTGTCTTCCATGTTTTGCTCACCTGTGTCCAATCAGCTCTCACACAAATGTAGGGTATTTAAGCAGCAGTACACAAAATTCAAATTTTCAGTCATGATCAGTAAATTAATCAAAATGATGGCTAAACATTTAATAAATAAACATAAATGTATAAATATTTTTATGCATTTTCTTTGATGTTCATTGTATCTTACTGTTTCGCCAGATAAATGGATTTGTAACAGCAGAATATGAACTGGAGTACCTGCTGCTGGAAGGGCACTGCTTTGATATCACTACTGGACAGCCCCCACGAGGTTTGCAGTTCACTCTGGGGACGAAGACTGACCTTCTTATGCAAGACACCATAGTAATGGCTAATCTGGTATGTTTTTCTTTCTATAAGCTTGTCTTGTGTTAAGTGCCATGCAGACATATAGAAGCTTTTACCTGTCAGGAAAACCCAAACATACCCTATGACATTTTTATTAAGACAGAAATCTTCCTGCTTTGTTATAAGCATATTGTACTTCAAAACAGTACAAAAGGAGGCCTTGAGAAACGAGAAAGGAACAACCATGCAAATAAGAGATCCTTTACCCACTCTAAAAAGAACAGAAAGCCATTTGACTGCATTTCATACTGTAGTTCGCATGGCATCAGTAAGAATTTTCAATACCTTATTAGTAATAAATAATTCTATGTCCATGCACTCACTTAGTTTCTTTTTATTTTAGTTATTTGGAAGAGCTTTCGAATGCTGTCATTCGATCAGGTGTCAGTGTTCACAGGCAGGGGTTGTGTGGGACGAAACAAGAAGTATCTAAATAGAATAAGACCTTGTTAAAATCATGCTCTCTGAAGAGACAGAGTGAAAATCCTCACAGTTTTTTTATTTTTTATTTGATATACTGACATTTATTAAAGCTAAATCATCTTATTACTGGAAACTAAGCAACTAACATGGACTGTTACGTCCCCGTGTGTGTCCGTATGTTGTTGTTTCAGCTGTATTCAGCTACCCCCCCCCCCCCCCCCATTGGTCCATCATTACACCATTGTTTCCGTATTACATCATCATCAATCAGCTTCTCAACCAATCAGAAATGAACTTCTTCAGTATTTAACTTCGAGGTTTTCCAAATGAAGGGGCCTTTCGCTCAACTTCAGTTTTGCTCGGCTCAGCTTCAGCTTTGCTTCTCTTCGTTTTTGTTTGTTTCGTTTTGTGTGTGTGTTTCTGTATAGCTTCGGCTTTGTTGGTTTGTGTTCGTCATCTCCTTGTACTTTCGTTTGTTTGTATTATCCTTTATTTCGCCATTACCTTGCCCAAACATGTTATATCAACCTCTGTGCTCTTTTGTACCCTATTCCTTCTGTCTACTCTTGTTTTCCCTTATTTGTATTCGTAGTTCAATTGTGTATTTGTGTAAACTTTTGTGTAAAGGGTTAGTTAAGGTTGTCGGGTACATTTGTGCACATGTAGTTGGTCTTTGTGTTTAGAAACACTAGTTTAGGATGGGTAAGTGCCTTTTGTCTTGTATGTTTTTGGGTAGTTAGTGAAGGTTAGCCAGGGTGTTAGAAGTAGCCAAAGACCGGGTGTTTTGGGTTTTGTTTTGATAGCTAGGTCAGCTTTCCCTCACTTTATTAGCCCGCTCCATTTTGTTAGTTATTTTCTTTCCTTCGGCACTGCTCAAGTTCCTTTTCCCTGTGTGTTATTGTGTCCTGTATACGTACCAGTTACTTATTCAATTTAAAATAAATCACTGTTGCACCAAACGTTTTGTCACAATTCCTAAGTCCCTCACCAGAAACCCACCTATCATTGCCTTGAGATTTGCAATTGGTTCTGAAACCAGTAAGTCATGACTTACTGGTTTAAGTTTAAACTTTAAGTCATGACTTTTAATTTGTATTTTGCTCATTATAGTTAAGATAGTATATGGTGTTCACTTTGCTAAGCATTGGTGGAAATTAGTGGTGAAAATCTACTATGACCCTGAGATTTGAATGTTTATGACAATAACATGACACTAACATTGGGAAACCTTGTCATGATATACAGAAAACACTGATAGCTTGACAGTATTTATTTCAGTCTAATCACTCTGGTGGTGGTATTGGGGTACTGTAAAATATGGCTGTAGTAGTTCCAAATCTGAGCTATATTGGTCAATCAGGCCAGTTCTTTTCTTGGGTTCCGTGGTGTTAAGAGAATGATAGATCAGTAAAGCGCATCATCTTATAAAAAGTGCTAGGGATCCTGACACTGGCTGGTTGTGATGTGTGTGCAAGGTAGTGTTGGAAAGTACTTGTCTTTTCAGTGGACTCCAGTGCAATCTAGAAGAGTCAGCAACCCTATGGTATATGGTGTTGTCAAAATTTATACTTTACATTTAATCCAGTTTCTTCTGAGTGGGTCTATGGCATCATCTGAGTGACAACAAATGAAAGAGTTGTGATTTATTTTTAACAGGGATACTTTCAGCTGAAAGCCAACCCAGGTGCCTGGACCTTGAGGTTACGTAAAGGCAGGTCAGAAGACATCTATCAAATACTTGCGTGAGTATAATCATTTTGTTGATTCCAAGTTTGTATTATTGGTATAATGAAATGTCAGTGTGATAAAGTTGTTTTTGTAACATCTGTGTTTTGAGAATTACATGGTCACCCTGTAATTCAGGAGCTGCTTGGAGTACTGTCAACAGTCTTGCATGCTTATTAGATTGGAAGGTTAAAGTTTTCTTTAAGGGCAAAAAATAAGGCAGAAACAAGAAATGTCAGCAGAATTCCTCGCGGAGTTGATTACCAGTCATATGGATGCTTTGGTATTCCCTCCAAAAAAGCTTTAAACAATAAAGAGAAAGGGATTAAATATATATCTGCTGCCCTGGTAAGATTTATACATCTGAATAAAAAATGACCATTACTTCATCAATCAAATCCTGAGGTGCCTCCTCTCTCCATGGATAATACCATCTGCTGCAAAGAGAAGATGATAGTCACAGTACCTTTTCATTCATGTGATCTACAACTTTTGTGGACACTTTTTTGATTCATTAGACAGGGCATGGCTGTTTATAGTATCACACGTTCTGCTTTCAGCTCTTTTTAATACTTTTTGTGGTATAGTAACCAAAATAGAATGCAATAAAGATCTTACTAGTCTGTTGTAAAGCTCAAGCTTAACATGAAGTTTCAATCCAAGGATACCTTTTCTGAAATTACCCAAGCATGTATTTATCTTTTTTATTGTCTTACCATTTTGTCTTGATGAAGAATAACACATATACGAATAAACATTAACACGCAGATCCCTTCCACAAGTAGTTTCCTGAAGCCATGCACATTTTTACGTGTATTTATAAAAATGAATACTTTTTTTAAATTTGATCATATAAACAGTGGTCCTTCAAATGTTCTTAGTTGGATGTAATTACATGACTAGAATTTTTAATTGCTGATCATATTATGTATAAAGTTACGTATTAAGTTCATAATGGTGGCCATCTGACAAATGTTTTCATGTAAATATGGCTAATGTCAGGTATGCACTGTAGTACTAGTGAGAACTGTCACCTTACTTATTTGTTTTTTATTCGGGTTATATACAGTAGGTGTAGTAACAAAAGGGCATGTTTCTTCACTTTTCTTGCAGTTTGTAAATACAGTAATTAAAATATATAAATGAGTAAGTCATCTCATCCTGTGTTTGGGAGATGCCATTGTGTACAGTAATGAAAGCTACAGCAAGTGATTTTTCCAATGTAAGAGTATGTGTACTGTGGCCTAGGTTTGCAGTACACACTAAGAAAATATAAGACATGGTCTGTGAATACCTGCAACAACAATGGGGTTCAGTCTGTGTATGGTTATGAACTTTTTGAATCATGTCAAAAATGATGCCCTTGGCATATGTCAACATTTTCAAAAGGAAAAAGAAATGAAAGTTAACAAATACATGTCTTGCAGCTTTTATCGGAGGTGGATCTTTAGAATCTTTGTGGCAACCGCTCCACACTTTTATAGGGATATTGAGTTTCTTTCTGCTATGATGTGAACATAGCCAGTGGGGGGAACGATGTCATTGAAAGTTGCTCAATACTAATGCAGGTGTCACCTACCAGACGAAAGCGCAAAATCTCTATGGTAACGGAATTCAAGAACAAAAACAGTGATCATTGTGCCATTCTCAAGGTCTGCGCATGAGTAGGAGGTTTTCTGCATTTCCAGCGTTGTGTAATGACACAGAAGGGAAAACAGAATGTCAGTCAAATATTCAGTCAAAATTAATACAACAACATTTTCATAGCATTGCTGTGAGTGCTTTTCTAACCACAGTGGACATGGGCTTATCAATAAAATATTGTCCGAAAAGCATTAGTCTTTATCTGGTAAAAACACTGTACATACGGTAAAACGTGAGCACTGTACACACATCTTGAATCTGCTGAGGAAATTAAACCTGTACTGGCTCTTTAGATGTACTATTTTGCAGAGCTTATAATCTGCTTGCTGAAAATCAGAAGATTGGTCCTCCTTTATAATTTAAGTCATTCCAGACAGAAACCCTCATCATATTTCTCTTCTGTGTTGTTTTCTTTTCTCTGGCCTTTGGACAGAGTGCTGGTACTGTAGTGTTTTTATAGAAGTATCATCATCATCATCATATTATTATTATTATTATTATTATTATTATTATTGTTGTTGTTGTTGTTGTTGTTGTTGTTGTTGTTGTTGTTGTTGTGATTCTTTTTCCCGGGTATTTACAAACCATATTTCGTTCAATAAGGATCTTTACAATGTCACAGGCAGCCTGTTACTAATTATTACAGCTAATTAATCAGAGTAATATAGTAAAACTGATGTTAGAATATAACCTACTGAAATACGAAACATCAGAGTAAAGATATACAGTAGCAGAAACACAAGAACAGATTATGTAAAAGGTAAGCGTGTACAAGTGAAAGGAAAAGCAAGCCATGATCGTTTCTTTAGAATCCATAGTAAAAACTGGAGGTGCTTCTGTAGCAGGTGTGAAGCAGTGGAGTGCTGATGAGGAATTCCTGGTGTGAGGGGAGACTGAGCGTAAGTGTCACAGGTGCAGTGAGAGAAGATGGGTTTTGAGAAGGTGCTGAAAGGTGATCAGGAATGAAGCACTCCTGGTGCCTACAAGCTTTTTCCACCACAGAAGAGGGAATGAGCAGAATGATAGATAGAAGAGGGAAGGTGAGGCAGCACTAGGTGGTTAGCTGTGATGATTGTTCTTGGATCTCTTGCTGTGCTGCCTGATCTCATTGCAGACTGTGTCTAATCAAGGGATTTGTCAGGCGTGTTTTAACCTATGGGGCAAAATGTCAGCACAGACAGTCCCTGCTTGGTCTCATCAGTAACCCTATCATTCAAGGTGAAATCAGACAAATCCAGATCACCATGTCCAGGGATTCATTCCTCATGTTACCCAGCTGAGAGGTGAACTTAGTAGGACTTGCACTGGCAATCCCTTGACTCACTTTACATGTAATACAGCAGGCAAATCAGATCAACCTTGTCAGTACAGTCCAGCTAATTTAAAAATGGTAACTTTCTTATGAAGATGAAAGTGTTTTACTGTACATAGAAATGATGAGAATGAATTTTAAGGTGTTATTTACAAATTACTAAATAAGCCGTGACAGTGAGCATGAATCATTCAATTAACATACCAAAATAAACCTTTTAAAACTTTTACTTCTTATCTAGCAAGGTCAAGGCTGTTACAGCAACTGTCTTCCTCAAGCTATACCTTAACAACAGGGTTTGAAGATGCGCAGTACTGAGTTCTACCAAGATCATCTCAGGCATCAAGATTTATCTGTTCTCTCTTTCAGGTAAAGCTAAAAGCCAGTGTCGTTATTCACTTTGGCAGTGACATTATTCATATGGTTAGCACTGGCCTTCTCTAGTTATAGGGCAAATCAAAAACAGAAAAAAAACTTTCTCACTACAGCTGCCTGTCCGGTGGGCTTCACTGTTACTGCCTTAGTGTGACAGGGATGAATGAGACATGAGTCGTCCCTTGAGGTAGGAAAGAAATTGATATCCTAAGCTTTTACGCTTTGGCCAAATGGTTTTAGTGTGTGGGGGAAAAAAAACTTAAATAACAACAGCAAAAAAAAACTTCTAATACCTGTCAGTCTAAAACATACTGCACTGTGCCCGGTGAAAAGAAACATTTGTCATTGTGATAAGGTTAATTCTCCACGTTTAGTAACTTTTGAAGGTGTACAAGCCTTTTGAACAGTGGTTGCATATAGTATTACTTATGACTGACTTTAAAGGTCAGTCTTCATAAATGGAAACTGGCATAAAAAATCCACCCTTACACAAATGGTCTGTGAAGCAGTTAATGGACATACTGCGCTAAGGCCCTAACGTAAGAATATGAACTGCAAAAGAAAGGGGGTCTTTTGGCCCATAATGGTCAATTAGACAAATTCAGGACCTGAGAACTGTGAGGCAGGAGCACTGACCACCATGCTGCAACAGAACCATCCTGAGGGCTTTGTCATTGTTTCATCATTGTTGCTGGTATGGCAAAATAAAATCTGAGTGGGAATCTTTAGTGTTGCATTTCACCATCTGTTAATCTGTGTTAACTGTGTTCATTTTGGGAATATCACAAGTATCTTTCATCCTCCTGTGTAACATTGCTCATTTAGTATCCTATTGCTTTGCCTGTCTGATGCTGAAATATTTATACTTGCAATTTAACCAAGATTACTCTACTGTAACACCATACTTGAGTCTCTGCTGTGGTACTAAATAGGCTTTAGTATTTAGTTTAGTTGAGAATTCTGCATATCAGGTAGAGTACTCATTAAAAATCTGCCTCAGCACATATCTTTTTTTTTACATTTTTATTTATGCTTAACAAAAGAACAAAAATTACAATACAAACAAGAGTACATATAACAATTCAAAACAAAAATATCGTCAGGGGTACATACGACTACATAAATTCAAGTTATGAAAAAAGATTAAATGAATTAAATAAAAATAATGTCCGCACCGCTTTCATATTTTTGCATTTCGAAATAGTCTGCAAATACCCCTTTACTTCCATTTTAAAATACTCAAACACAGGGTACCTCCCAGACCACTTCATTTTATGTATGTGATGCTTCAGCACATATCTCCCATGTTGTGTGTAAATTACATTGGCTCCATGTGATGATAAGAGTGAGCTTGGTAAGGTTCTCTTGCTTATGTATCAGGGACTGAACAGTATAACTCCAGGTTATTGTAAGGTGTTATTGCTTGGGTGTAGTCCAACACATAATCTCTGTTCTGCTGCTACAGGCCTTCTTAACCTACTATTGACCAGATTCTTAACTATGGGAGATAGAGCCATCTCTTGTGCACAATATCTGTGAAATTCACTGCCCAAATCCCTTCAAAACTGTGCTGGTCAACATTATTAAAACTTGCTTGAAGACCTAGTTTTACGCAAATATTTTTATGTTTTTTTTTTTCTGCAGAAATTTACATACTTTCTCCCTTTCCTTTCATTTTACTTCTGTTACATGTATTATGCATATTATTGTACAGTGATTTGAGCGCTTTTAAATAAAAATATATTATTAGTAGTATAGGGTTACACAAAATGCAATTATCCAATGGTTTTAGATAAATCCAAAGTCATTAGTCCTGTTCTCACAGCTGCAATCATTGCAATAGTTAAGATTACTTCAGGAGATCTCTTCTCTGCTCATTAGTCATTAGCATTGCTGCCTCACAGTGCAGGGGCCCCGGGTTCCATTCAGCACCTGAAATGCTATCAACAAAGAGTTTTTTTTATGTTTTTCTTGTGTTCACATGAGTATTCTCTGGGTGCTCCGGTTTCCTCCACAGTCCAAAGACAGACTTGTATGTTAATTGGCTTCTGGGAAATTTGACCCTGGAATGTGTGTGTCTGTGTGTGCGCCCTGAGATGGACTGGTCTTCCATACTGGACGTGCCCTGCCTTGTGCCCATTCCTAGCCGGGATAAGCTCTGCAACCCTGAATTACAAGAAGCAGTTAGAAAATGGATGAAAAGATAATCAAGTAATGTAATAACTATAATATAACATTCTGATAAGGGCACCATTGCTTAAGTGCGTGCTGTTGGCAACGATGTGATCAGTGCTTCCCTGGATGCTTTTGTTAATTTGGATAATTCTCAGGAGTGTGAACAGAATGTCTAAATTCAATCTCCTTTAATTGGAATTTGCAGTAGCTTCAACCGCAGAGGGAATGTCAACCGCAGAGGGAATGCTACTTGGTTATATTTTTTAAGAAAACTCCTGACAGTTTTATTAGTTAATAAGAGTGCATACCTGGATTGTGACTCATTACATTATAAGTGACAGTATAAGTGAACGTATCTCAGAAACCCTCAATTACCTGCTGCTACAGACTGCACCAATCGCAGTGTAAACTTTGACAGACCTAGATTATAAACCTCTGAGTAAACCATCTGATTTATGGAAGTAGTAGCAAAGAAGGGTTCAAGTCCATTTCACAATTCAAAAACCTATTTTTTTTTCAGTCATACTGCTTTTTGTCTGAAAGGTGTTTTTTTTTAAAGATTTGACAATTGCCAGTGACTGTTAATGCAAAATAATGGAATGAAAATAAAATGGTTCTGGAGTAAATAACAAAGGAAAGGCTAGTAATTGAGCAATTTTACTCTTTTTTTGCAGAAAACCCTGTTCTCATGTTTTTTACCAAAACATTTGAGCATGAATTGTCATTTAGAACATCATTTAGAAGAAAGAGAAGTACATTGAAGATTTAAAAAAATCAGAATTCAATTCCAATTAGTAGTTAATAGAACTTACATAAAACATAAGGTGTTCGGCTGAGACAAGGTCATTCTGCCAGTCTCACGTTTGGTTGTTAGAAGCAAATTGTTCTCAGAATCTCATCTAGCCATTTCTTAAAAAATGCCAGGATACTTTAGACAACATGGCTGGATAGGTTGTTTCATACCCCCACAGCCATATGGATAATGAAGTGTCTCCTGTTCTTACTTTGAAATGAACAGTCGACTGTGTTGACTTTGTCATTGCATTTCAGGATTCTGAATTTCTAATACCATACTACACAAACTGCAATGACCGTTCATCTGGTAAAACCTTTTGTAACACAATGGAGAAATCGGTAAAACTTAATTTGAAGTTAATTTCAAAACACTTTAATGCATATGTTACAGTATGTATAATTAAACATTTGATTCATTAACATAAAGCTTTATAAACAGATTTGGTTGTCAGCTTGGTCAAATTACATTTAAGTGTCAGAAAAAAGGGAAAAATTGCTCAGAACCAGAGAACAGGAATTAAAGTTCAGTGGAGGCTCATTCTATGAAGTAACAATAATGTATGATTTTCAGATATGAGTGACATGAGAGGGCGAAAAGGTCAATGTCTAAGATATCTTGTCAGTCAGAAAAAGGTACCAAATGAGGAAAACTTGACTGTTTCTACTCGTTATTTTTCTGTAAAGCCAAATTTTTCTTTCTTTAATCTCTTGTCGCTTGGTTACCTTAATGAGTAACAGGTCTCAAAGCTAAGATTCAATTTAAAGCCTTTACAGAATAACAGTGAGTTACTGCGTAAAACCATATTTAGAACAATTTGTTGAGGTGCATTTGTAAGTATCTGTTTGTGAGGGAAAGCATCACAGTGGTTCACTGTGGTGTCATGTAATATCTGCATAATTACACAGGGACTTGGTTAAAATTAACACTAATTAACACTGTTTTTAATTAACACTTAAAGCTTATTATTAGCAAGGTACTCTAAAATCCAAGTTTAAGATGTCATTTTTTTACCCTAATTTGAAATCTGTTTCACGTTTTTCTCCTCATAGTAGCCATGATGTTCACACATTGCTGTCTTATCCTTTTGTAATGTTCCTATTTGTATTTTATTTCAATTTTATGATGCCAGTTAATTAAATTATACACAGTACATTACAGTATTTAGTAACATTTAACAGTACATAATTGTGTTTTTCACATTCCGAACCCTGTTACCGCCCACAGGGAAGAATGAGGAAGCTTGGGTAGACTTCCCCATTCTGCCCACCTTTGAGTTGTTCACCTTTTAACATGTAACAGGCAACACAACCCTCCTGTGCTAAACTAGGAGGGTACAAAACCCTGACCACCTAAACCCACCTGCACTCTGTGTATTGTGAGCCAGTGTGAACCATATGGGGAACCCCAGGGTATGGTCAGCTAGTGACATGATCCAGGCTCGAACCTGTGATCACTGAGCTCAACTGGCCCTCAGGTGAGCACCTAAACAGTTGAGGCATTCAGGAGGCCCCAGTGTTTCCCATTTCTGGATGCTACTAATTTTAATGAAGAAATGCATGTTCTGCACTTGCTGCAGCTCTGCCTTTCAAAACTGCTTGAGATTGCTTTGTATTTGAGGATGTATTGTGCCATGAAGGTCCCTTCTTAAAATATTAGACAAAAATGTTTGCATCATTTTCAGAACATTGAGTTTGCAAATTCCTGAACTTCAGAAAAGTATTTCACAGTAAAATGTGATGATTATTTTAAATTGCATAAAAGTATTCCTTTCATTTTTGAATGAAATAATTGACATAGCTGTTAGATGTTCTTATTGTTTCTGGAATGAGTTTCGAGGGTGCAATTTTAAAAATCTTTTACATGCTACACAGTGCCACATGACATTGACTTGCACACCATATTAAGGTTTGCTTTTACCTAGTCACTATAGTCTTGTAAAAGTCTGATTATCTGGTTGAGTGAGTTTAATGATATTCCACATGATAAAACCTTTAATCTTTTCTTCTATGAAGACAACTTTATGCTTCTCTCTTAGTCATGACGGCACAGACTCGCCAGCTGAATCAGATGATGTGATTGTGGTGCTAAACAGCTTCCACAGTAAAATCATCAAAGTACAGGTACTGTAGGTATTTATATAAATTTTATCCAGAAAATGTTCTGAGAGACATTAAAATGTATGTCAATTTGCTTCTCTTTTCAAACACACCTATATATGATTTGTTATTAGGCTTAAAAGCAAATTTCTAAATTACACAAAAAATGTATATGTAATTATGCATGTACAATAATTGTTTTTATTACATTGTTTGTTTTGTACATAACTTTTTAAATCATCCTTTGCAGGTTATTGAAAGACCATCTTGCACATGGAAATGAAATCCCTTTGAACCTACTGTTTTGTAGTAATCTGTTGGGTTTTTTTTTGCTTACATGAAACACTAGTTTAATTTTCATGGTAATATAAAGATAACATTTATAGTAAGATTATCACTTAATCTGACAAAGTAATTCAGAATCTTTGAAAGTTCTTTGATTTTCTCCACTGAATATCCGACTCTCATCTGGTTTGTTTCGCAGGTGCAGAAAAAAGCTGATAAAGTGAATGAGGATCTCCTGAGCGATGGTACAGAGGACAGAGGAGTCTGGGAATCACTAACAAGGTGAGCCTGCAACACCAGTGTTCACAAAAGTCTTATTTTTATTTTATTTAACTAAGTGATTTCATAAGAATGGGGAAGAAAAAAAAACTAATAGTTAAAATGTTCATCTTGAGATTGTTCTCTCTTTTCTGTGTACTACCTCTAAAAACCTTTTCATACAGTTTCCTAAGAGAGATTATTAAATAGTACTGAAGTGTTTGAAAGGTAGCTCTCAGATGGTACCAGCAGGGTTTTTGTTTCATTATGTTTTATCTTTTATCTGACGGAATTAGTAATGAGACACAAAGAATGCTGAATATTTACAATACTTATGGTTAGAATGTGATAAAAACATTTTACAGTGCTTTCATAGGAACTGTGGCCAAAACCATAGAAATTAAGGAATTTTAATAGTCTGAGCATTAGAAAGTCTTCAGGATTTTATTGGCAGACCAAATGCAAACAGAAAATAAGGTGGGTGAAAGTAAATGGAAATATTTTATTCATTCAATACAATATAATTTAGTCCTTTATAGTGTTTTTTTATTAGAAGGAAGCAGGAGTTTACCTCAGATGGCTGTAGTTAGTTATCAGGGCCTTCGTTGATACAGTATGTCTTATGGTTTTGAAGGTGGTCTAGGTGCTTTGCTATGGGAGAAGAGAGTCAGAATGTTCCCAGAGATTAAGGTTAATTCCAATCACTCTCTTTATCCGAATGCAGTTGTTCAGTGTGATTGCATGATGGTGTTTTGCTGACATTTTCTAACTGTATGATTTGCCTGCTTTTTGCTCACTGCTCACTGTGTGAAGTTTGTGGAAATCTTTGGAGAAAAGGTAGGAAGTGTACAAATTTAGCTGTCATTTTTACATCAACTTCCATTTGCAAAGTTCTGCCATTTAATGTGATATGTGCTATTGTCCAGGCTTTCTCCTGAACATTTAAAAATCAGTAGTTATTCCAGTTTTCAGGTTAGGTAAAATAAGTAAACAATACATGGATGAATTTACTGTCATAGTCTCCCTGTGTTGACCCTGTCAACCACTAAAATAATATGTATACTTCACAATTACTTGAGATAACTTTCAAATAAGAGCACTTAGGAACTGTGAATGTGGTTTGATGAGATTGAATAAGTGTAAAATATGTATTCCAAATAGGATTGTGTTTCATGGAGTGTAGGCTAATCCCACAGACAAATCTTTTTGGCTGTTAAGAAAAATCTGGCTGATTTACTGTAGGTGGTATTGTCTTGTTGAAAATGGAGTGTTTTCTATATATGTTTCTTAATAGAATTTGCCATTGTTAGAGTCTTTTGAAATAAACACATTGAAACGAACTGCAACCCAGCATGCCAGGCTTGTGTCAGCAGCAGTTCACAGTATATGATTGACAAGAACATCAATGCAAGCTATTACCTTATCAAGACAGTGCTGCAGGCATTACACCAGTGATGAATTGTTCACCCTCTTTCAGTGATGATGTCACATGTTGGCCTGGATACAGGCTGGAAACAGCTACTGTACCACCAGATATTCCACTCATGGATGACCTTCTAAGTCTAATTTTGTATTATCTACCATGTTGAAACAGCAGTCTTTTTCTTCCCTTGCAGAAAGCCTTGGTTTTAATGTCTTAATCGACTGGTAATGACTAGCTCAGATGATGCAGTTTGTCTGAAATTTAGTACCTCACTTGATATCTTTCTTACAACTCAGTCTTTGACCACTATATAATGAAAATGCAACTGCACAACAAGGTGTGGATATGAAACTGATATTCCAGTCCAGAGCCTAAAGCTGTTGTTCCAGGATAAGCCATATTATGTCAATTCTGTTGTACAAATGTGGCTTGCTTGTGTTGTATGTTTGTGCCAGCAAATCTCTGGATAGATGCAAGTACATTGAGCCACTTCCAAAACAGTGTTTAAATCTAACATGTTCTTTTTGTCTGTTCCATATGAATGCTGGCTATTTTTTCTTTAACATAAAAAAGAATGCTTAGTCTGTGGTTTGATTGTAAAGCATTCATATTAAAGAAAAGGTACTTCCATTCATATGGAAATTATGTTTCAGTTGTTTTAATCATTATATGTTTTGGCATTTTGATATAATGATCTTTCTAAGTGAGATTTTCTTTGTTGCGTTGTCGTAATTGCCATTTTAAAAGTTTGCAGACCTATAAATTCGGTACAGTTGTTAAACAAACACTAATTTCTTGCTGTCGTTGACATGTTTTGTTTTTTTTCCCAACGAGAAGTATTACAGGAGGATCTAAATCGGAAGATGCTGAGGACAAGAAAGAGGATGTTCTAAACATTTTCTCCCTTGCTTCAGGACATTTATATGAGCGCTTTCTAAGGTGAGTCGCCCACACATAGCATTTATCTCAAAAACAGCCCTTCTTTAGATATTTTTATGCCTTAGGAGTTTTTCCTCATATAATCACCACCTACTCTTCTTTATTTCAGGATAATGATGCTTTCAGTTTTGCGGCACACCAAAACTCCCGTCAAGTTCTGGTTTCTAAAAAACTACCTCTCCCCTATGTTTAAGGTAATTCACTTGTGTGACTCCTTTAAAACTTCTTCTCTAGAATTTCATACTTGCTTGCTTTGCTCCACAGTCACCCTTGCAGGGATTTTATAAAACAGCCCCCATGTGCTCTCTTCTGGTTATCCCCTTTTACCCTGTGCTCCACGTTTTACCCTTGTTTCTAAATTTGTCATTTTACCCATGGTGCTAAAGTGTTTAGACTTACCAGTGACAGAAAAGGCTGGGCTAAGAAAGCTAAAAAGAATGAAAAACATTGTCCCCCACCTATAGACAATGTGCACCTTAGTAAGAGCAAAATATGTCGACACCACTTTAGATTTAACATTTATCACTGCCATCCTAAAGCTCTTAATGGCGATATAAATTCAGGGGTTGATTTACTGCATATCTGACCTGTGAAGTCATTTAGTTCATTCAAAAGGAAGATGCAGTAAATATTGATTAAACAGTTTGGTATGACGTGTACAGTACAATATACAGTCTGCAAGCGTCATCTGTGTAGCCAGCTGTGAAGTGCTTCATATTGATAAACGGTTCTCATTGCAGTAGTTGATGAAAAGTGGTGATGCACTCCTGGACTCTAGCACTCTCATTTCTTTTGAGCCAGGAGGCTTTATAAAGTGATCTTCTATTGATGTAGATGGAAGAACCTCATACTTGTAGTTTTCTGGTTTTCAGTTCTAAAGTTGTTAGGCCTCTCGTAAAAGAGGTTATTGTTAATGAAATGTCTTGAGGCTTCCAACTAAATTTCACATTTTGTCCGAGAATGGGCTAATGATGGAACAATGCCAATTGTACTGCTAATACTGCCCCCGTTGTGAAGCAAACCCCCTGTCTTGAACAGCAGTCAGCTATTCTCTGCCCTGAAACAGATAGGACTATTGGACTGGATGCCATCAATGAGAAATGATGGCTGTGCTGGGGTTAAACCTAACACAGCAAAATCAGTTAAAGTGCTAATGGAAAAAGTCTTTAATTATTTACCTTTTTTACAGTTTTATTAAACAAGTAAATGTTATTCATATTGGACACAACTTTCTTGACAAATGCGCCATGAAACCATTAAGTAGCAACTTATCACTTTGTCTAACAACCTGTGAAGAACTGCAAGTGCTTGGAGCTAAATTTCAAACAAACAAAGCTGGCTTTCACCGAGATGCTCCGCTAGAGTTTGAAAACTTCTCATGTATATAAAGAACAGTTTTTACTGAAAAAAGATTTAAAAGGGAGGTAATAAAAATCAAACACCATAGTAAATCAGAAAAGCTATGCCATTAGGCTTCTTTGAATATATATTTGTAAAAGAATAATTTCTTCCGAGGCAGGGGGATAAAGTTATTTACTGCAGTATGAAAAAGATTTGTCTTCTCTGCTTTGAATGCTTATTGACTTGTCTTTTGCAGTGCCTGCTAGGCATTTTCTCCATGGATAGCTCTAAGTATCAGCAAGTTCTTTCTGCCTGCAGAAGTAAACAACGAGTAAAAATTAACCAGAAATTTATGTTAGGTAATGCAAATGAAATGGCATCAATTAACGTTTTTCCCTATGAGGTAATTCTGTGAGCATTTATTCTTTGCAGGAATCGATTCCCCTCATGGCAAAAGCATATGGATTCCAGTATGAGCTGGTACAATACAAGTGGCCTCGCTGGCTCCACCAGCAGACTGAGAAGCAGAGAATTATCTGGGGATACAAGATCCTTTTTCTGGATGTGCTTTTCCCTCTGGCTGTGGATAAAATAATCTTTGTGGATGCTGACCAGGTATTGATGGAAGCCGTGTTGCTATGACTGCTGATGACGAAGTTCTGTTTTAATCGATACATTAATAAAATGTCTATGAAAAATAGATCCAGACATACCTTATGTTTCTCATGCCCTCTGCTTAAGGTGGAACTAAACAGTGGTAAGATTCGTAAGGTGAACCCACGTGCGGGATGAGGGAAAAACAAAACGGGGAAGCTGCAGTCAGCAGAGGTTGTGGTTGCAAGCTCAGAGCAGGTGCAGGCAAACATAGATCAGGGTCCGTGCTCAAAAAACAAAGCTTGGTTGAAAGCTGGAGAGACGCAGAGGCGCAACAGAGTGATACCACAAAGGGGCAAATCCAGAATTGTGGCTAAGACAAGCAGGCAAGGATCATAGCACAAGAAATAGGCAGGCTTAAAGCACAAAGGGCTAAATACAGAGACATGGTCGGGGCGAAGCTGGGGTCTAGTATCCAGGAAGAAACAGAAGTAAGAAAGTAACAAACCTAGGGAGGGGAGCTCAGGTCAGAGATAAACCCTGTATCGGAACCCCAAATATTTTGAGACCAGACCTTAAATATCCAGCACCACCTGAGACGGGCATGGTTGTCAGTTGCAGCAGCTGATACAGGTTTCCCATCAGAGTTTCCATGGCAAACAGTACAGACTGACAGTTGAAACTGTAATGAGTTTTTATTTAATCTATTAGGATAATCTGACACATTCTTAGGTCTGGCAAGCACCATTTAATAAGGACCATAAGCTACAACATATATTACCTATATATAGATAATATATATTATATATACAATACGTATTACACTATATATCGGTTTTTGGGGGGGGCAGCATTTTTATTGTAATCTTTTTCTGCTCTCGGGGTGTGCCAAAAACGTTTTTTTATTATATATATTGGATTGTAATAGTTTCCTCAGCGTACATTTCCTAATATTTGCAAGAGTGTTGCAATACATAAGACAAAAGGGCTCCCATGGTAATGGATTCATTTAAACACATATACAGTACAAGGAGATTCTGTATTATGGCCACTTCACTTTCCCCACAGTCTCCAGTCCTGTTTAGGTATGTCCCAGAATGATACCAGGGCACATATACTGAATGAGCCCTGTTGCCTGCAGCCTACACTGCAGACCAAGTGAAATACACATCATAGGGGACAGGGAGTGATTTCCTGCATGGCCTTGGGCTCACTCTCGTCCATTTGATGTTGAAACTTTGAGGTCAATAAGATTCAAAGTCTTTAATAAAAAGAGAAGTGGGTTAGAGGGTATGGAAGCCCATGTCAATGTTTTGTTTCCCCTTTTCCTTCTCAGATAGTGAGAACGAACTTGAAAGAGCTGAGGGACCTAGACCTGGAGGGAGCTCCCTATGGCTACACCCCGTTCTGTGACAGCCGCAAGGATATGGATGGGTACCGCTTCTGGAAATCGGGGTACTGGGCCTCTCATCTGGGAAACAGGAAATACCATATCAGGTAGGCAAAAGGAATACTCTGAACTTCTTATCTGTGGTTTTTTCACATCACACTTTTTTATTGGTAATGCCAGTTTGCAATATGAAGGGAAAATATGTCTAAGTGGTTATAACGTTTTTGTCCTAGTTTATCATGGTGACTCATTAATGATCAGTTAATTCAGTTGAGACCAAAACACGTATTAGTATCCAAATACTGATAAAATCGATATTTTTTCTAAAAACATGCAGGAATAAATAGAGCAGTGTTTCTTTGGATGCTCAGTATATATCATTTTAGCATTTTTTGTCATATGCAGTCAGTAAAAAGAATTAACAGAGGACATGATGTTTGTCTTCTCAGTTGATCTTATCTCCCCCTTGGGAACATATAACGTTTTCCCAAAAGTATTCCTCTACCCCACTTTATGTGCTAAACAGGGTCATTGTTTTAACAATTATATTCCTATTTTATGGTGCTGAAAAAATATTGCATTTCAGCTTTTGGTACATTTTTGTTAATAGATTTGGACTCCACAGTGACTTACCACAGACAAACTACCTAACCGTTTTTAAGGAAAACATTTGATGTAAAAGGAATATGTCTTAAACATTTAATGGTTTCAGTTTGATAGATTTTTCAGACTAAAGAGGGCTTTAGCAAAATCTCATATTCTGTATCTGTCCTTCTTTAGGAAATGAAGTACAATATATATAGGTACAGAGTGTGTAGGATATTATTCTCCTCATTGACTCTGTGGTAGGAGGCATTACTCAGCTGGGCCACGATGCATTCCATAGCGTATGAGCTGCAAGGCCTTTTATTTATGAGTTTTCCTTTTGTGGGAGAGGGTGAGTTATCTTGTGGTTTGCGTTTTTAAAGCACATTTCATAGTCTTTGTCCGATACTTTAAAAAGTAGTGATTCAGTTAATTGAACAAAAAGTGCATTTAGTACATAAACAAATCTTATTCATAAGTGGTTATAATTCAAAGGCAGAATGAGAGAGTTGAGGTGGGGTTAAACCGATATTGCTGACTGGAGAAATGAGCAGCCCTTTGGTCTTCTCTGGCCAGTTTTATTGGTATTATTTATTCTCTTTCTCTGAAAGAATGCTATAAAAGAACAGGTCTGTAGGGAATTCTGGGTAGTGGTAGGATGCTACAGCTGGTGGCCCTCTCAGTGCAGGAAAAAATGTTTTACACTTATAGATGAATTAGAAACTACTGGAACTAATAAATCAGGTCAGCAACCTCAGTTTCAGCCACTTATAATTGTGTAGTATACAGTATATAATATAGGCACAGTAATACTAAACTTCCCTGTATTAACTGTCGCAGATTAAAGAAGACAGAAGCAAACAGCCCTTTTATACATATAATAAAATTGTTGCTAGTGAGATAACTTTATTTGAAAATGCACCAAATTATGGTAATATAAATATAAGAACCCCTTATCAGTATATGATGTGTGTTGATAAGGAAACTGAGGAATCTTCCCCTACCAACTTGAAATATGTAATGTCTTCAGCCTGAGTATAACTAGGGCATTACCCTAGTTATGCTATAAGTTAGAAATTATAAATATGTGCAATATACAGTATTGTAAATAAGTATGAAAAAAAGGAAATTGACATATTTGGCAATTTACTTTTTAGAAATTCAAATAAAAATATAATGTTAAAATTAAGGTATAAAAAATGAAATGATATTAAATAGAATCTTTTGTTGACTTACTACAATGTTATTTGTTATCAGGATACCCTGCCTCAATGCCATTATAGTTAGTGACTGCCTTGTTAGACCATCTACTAAGGGGATTTACTGTATTTCTCCTGTCTTTTCAAATAATTAAAATGGATTAAGGGAAACAGAGGTGAGATAGCCATTAAGGAACTGCAATCAACAAATGGTATGATTTGAAAATCATACAATCAATTTCAGGAAATGAGATTTAGAATTTAAGAGAAATAAAATGTTATAGAACTGGTTAATAGCTAGAAAACAGTAAAATAATGATGGTGACATTAGTGAAGTTCCACAGTGATCTGTGTTTAGAAATACTGCTCTTCCTAATTGTAATTATATTGTAATAATTTGCATTCTAGTTTTGAATTAGTCATGTTTGCAGATAATACCAAACAAAATAAGATGATTAGCAAAGACTTTTTGTAGACGTTGCAAATTTAAATAATATTTAGACAAAATTCAAGAATGGCCTAAATGGCAGATTACAAACAATGTGGACTAAAGTGTGTTACATGCAGATAGCGGAAACATAAATGTTAGAAAATATAGTAAATACAGATGCAGGTTTTCAAAGCTATCTTTGAAAAAGACTTTAAGTGTTGCATCATTTTCATCTTTGAGACAATGTTAAGTAGTAAATAGGGCAAAAGCGTTAGAATGTATAAAATGTCAAATTAAAATCAAGAGATTTTATAATTACATATAAGATTAATAAAAACAAATAACCATTTATAATATTATGTATAATTTTGGTTTATCACATTACAGACAAGATATTGCTTCTCTGGAATCAGTCCATTGAAAAGCAGCCAAGGTATTGTACATTCCAGGACTTAACAGAATGTCCTACAGTGACAGGCTTAAAAAGCTTAATCTTTTTAGTCTTGAATGAAGAACATTATGGAGGGGACCTGATTTAAGTATTCCAAGTCCATAAAGGCGCTGATAAATTCAAAACGTAAGACTTCTTCACAGTCAAAAGTGAAAAATGAATCATAAGTGGAAACTCTTATGAGGTACTATATATTTAAAACTGAGAAGAGGAAGCACTTTAGAAAAGCTATGGTGTCAAAAATGATAGCCTGACTTCTTACAGGAAGAAGCTGGATTAGGTCCTCAAATCAATTAGCTATTGCAAATCCAGATAGATCAGAGGATTAAATTTGTGTGTTTGTTACTATTCTTATGTTCTTACAAATACAGGCAGGTATACCATATTTTCATTTCAAATACTTTATGTGAGAGCACTGTGACTGTACTAGGACTGCCTGACAATGACAGTGAAGCATCTCAGTATACTGTACTATATGAAGAGTTTTCATTTTTACTCAAAAGCTATTGATCCACCATGTGTAATTTGCATTATTTTTTCCATCTGTGCATACATAGAGGCATCAGAATCAAAGGGAAAAATTACACATAATTTAATTGAAATTTAATGAACTATCACTAACACAAATAGAAGCAAGCCATTTACGGCCCCTTAGGTTTTCATAAAGCAAATTACGGACAAGACTGTGGATTCTTCTAGAAGCTCTCCTTGGAGACAGTGTCTGTGTGGGAGTGAGAGGGGCAGACTGTGGCTGTGCCTTTGCTCTGGTGCTGCATAATCAGCCACTGCCTGGCTGCTCCAGCTGGCACACTGCTCTTTCAGACAGCTCTGCAGCTGTGAAATTTATCACCCCAACCAATCCGTGAGGTAGAATTACTTCCTAAGATTGGATTTATACTTCTAAAAATCCTCTGGATCATTTTTATTTCAGGTTTTCTACTCAAAATTGGATTACAGCATCAAATGTGATTCCAGGCATTATTGTAGACATGTTACAAGCAGATGGACAGAGGGACAGCATTTTATTCCATAGGCTGTTACTTATATAATTATCAGCATGCCTTTTCATTCCAAAAGCATGACATTTTTTGAGAGGTTGAGAACTTATATATTTATTAAGGTGAATAGATTTTTTCACTCTAATCGATGTCAAATGCTTGTGTACAGGTCAGAGCAGGGAGGCATGTCAGCATTTGGGCTGCCAAGGAAGAAGTAGTGAAAAAGTTACTTTACTCAGGTGGGTAACAGAAAAGGACAGGGACAGAGAATAGTGGGGCCTGAGGAAAACTCCAAAGCCGACACATTCTGTATTTCACTCTTTCTTGTAACTTTTCAGTTCTTTATGGTCTAATGGTTGATAACTCATACTTTATCCTACAGTGCCTCTGTTCAGTACAGAAACCCATATCTGTGTTCATGGCTGTCCTTTTCAGTGCCCTATATGTTGTTGATCTGAAGAAGTTCAGGAAGATTGCTGCTGGCGACAGACTTCGTGGTCAGTATCAAGCACTGAGCCAGGACCCGAACAGCTTGTCTAACCTGGATCAGGTACAGTATGTGGCTACCTGTGGATGGGAGATGAATGAAGGCAAATGTGAATGTGTTTGCAGTTTTAAAAGAAAAAGAAGTACTCTGCATGCACACTGGATCTAATTCACCCTATAGCTATATTTAATTAGTTTTGTGTATTTGCTGATGGAGAGTTGTATAAAAGTAATTGTAATTTTCATCTCGTAACTTTTAATCAGTAAAATCATTTAAAAAGGATGGGGGAATGGTGGTATACTTGTTATAGTACCTGTGCTTCACAGATTCAGGAGCCTAAGTTCAATTCTGGGGCTCTGCTGTCTGTCTTTGTGAAGTTTGCATGGTCTTTCTGAGTTCATGTAGGCTTTCTCTTCTGGGTGTTCTGTTTTATTCTCCCACCTCTATAAGAAGGGTGGGCTAGGTTTCATTGGGAACTCTTCAATTGTAACAGAGAAAATAAAATCCTTACTGGTAGGAGAGTGTTTTCACTTTTCTGTTTCTATCACCCTTGCCTGCATGTAGACTTCAAACATAAAAGGCTTTTGTTATGATTAATAGAATGAGCTTCATATATTTGTGTGTCAAAAGCACTGAGGTATCGTTTGAAAAACACATCTCCATATGAAAAAGCAAGCATCTGGTCTTTCAGCTGCTAATTCAGGGGCAAGGTTGCACCTGGTTTTTGAAAATACAATAAATTCAATGTCTTTGCTTCTTAGGGTAAAAGCAGAATGAGTGTTATTTAATTTTCTTGAATTTTAATCTAATCTAATAGGTTTCAATTTAATTAAATTTTCCTTAACAAGAAAAAGTGTACCTGAAAGCAGGTGTGGCATATTCACTTTCAATAGTATATAAAGTTAGGATAACGATTTCTGTACTCCCTTCAGCTCTGTGGTCCTAATTTGTCCATAAATACAACAAAACCAATTGTATCCTATTTGGAAATTAAAAAAAAACAGATTATAATTAAATCCATGAAAGTCTACAAGAGTAGAGACATACTTAGCTATGCCGTTTAGCAGCACAGATCTGCTGAAACAAAATTTATGGTGTCCCCTACCATTATCCCTATTAGATTGAAGCTGAGAATGCAGTATGACCAAAATGTTGTGCTCAACATTATCTATTGAGATCTGATGCTGCAGATCAATTTGAAGATAGCTAGAACATGTGCTTCTAAATTACTTTTCAAATTAGGTTCTTTGGTACATTAACATATGGAATGTAAAAATAGTTACAAATAAGTTTGTAAGGCCCACCTAGCTTGTTTGATTGCTAGTAACACAATGATCTGAGAATCCTGTCCATCCAATTCCTAAAAGAAGGCACAGCGTATGGACAATACAATATACAATATAGATCCCTGGAGTCCTCCACTGCTTACAATTCCTATTGTAAATGTCAAATGTCAGGAGCCATTCTTGCCATTCTTCTCCAGTTTGCTAAGAGGGATTTGGGGCACTCTTTGCCTTGGTAGGAATTTCTAGGGCCCCTACGGGTCCATCTGCCATTGCATTTGATACAGGTGGTGGCATGGTTGGCAATTCTGGTGGACTGGCGCGGGGCCCAACCCATCCCTGCAGGTTCTGGCTATGCCATCCATTTGTAATTATATTTTGCGTCTTCCGTTTTTAGCAGACTTTTTTTTCCTCATTTCCTAAATCCCAGGTGCGTTCAGAAGTGTTGATTTTGGTTTCTTAAATGCAGTTAGGAGAATGTCCTGACCTCTTTTCCTTTCTTGAAGGATCTGCCCAACAACATGATCCACCAGGTGGCGATCAAGTCTCTGCCTCTGGAGTGGCTGTGGTGCGAGACCTGGTGTGATGACAACTCCAAGAGTGCAGCTAAGACGATTGATTTGGTTGGTGCCACTACATCCTTACTGAATAATACTGTATTAGAAATTAATAATTATTTTGAATTTAAATTATTTAAGTGGTTATCATCTGTTAATTCCTCTTTTTTTCCCTTTTTGGGCAACATGCTATTTGAAAACATGCCTGTGCTTAGATTTCCAATGTGTGGAGTTAATAAACATGATGGCTTTCTTTATCTGAATCTCAGACATGAGACATAACTGCAAAAATGGATAGTGAACAACAGCATAAAAAGATACAAAATATATTTTTGTGGACTGAAGTAATCTAATGTAGAGACCACTTTTCCAATTTGTTTTATCATATTTAAAAATACTGTAGACATTATTAGGTTTGTACTAGCTAGTGTATTTGTAGTAGTAGTTTTCTTCTGTATGGGTTTTGAACACTAACATTCTTCATGTCTGTATTTTAAGTTCAGAAGTATGTAACATGATTAAGAACTGTGGACCTGTTGTGAAACATTTAGATGTGTAAAATTCCCTTTGATTTAAGTAAGCTCTGATGGCCTGAAGGCCTTTTTTGTTCTTTTTTTTCATTTTCCATCTCTTCCTTTGCCTTCCATCTTCCATCTCTTCCTCCCTCACAAAGAAATAAGAATCTGAGAATATATTTTTGTAGGGATGCTATGTTTGTTGTGTATGTAACAATAATGTAGCACCAATTGTTAGTTTTTCTAGAGACTGCAAAACCTAGGCTTTTGTTTTTTTTTAAATTTAAAGACACTCTAGTTCTGTTTTGCTGTCAAAGTTAGTAGTAGTCTACAGTATCTCTCTCCTGACCTTGACATGACTTAGTGCTCTCCCTTGCCAAACGGTGGTGGTATCGGACTACCAAAATGAGCACTGTACTCTTGCATGTGAGCCATTGCTGGGGCTGGCAGATGGCTTTTATAGACATAAAAACATCTATCCAGATGTTTACTTTACCTGGGGACTCAATAAGTCCTAATTTCAATTTTAGAACATGCAGCTTCACAGGCGGTTGAGATTAATTAATTTTTTTTCTCCATGCACCTACAGTACAGTGAAAAATTGTTAAAAGTAATAATAAGTAATTTCTGTGGAATTTAGTGGGACAGGTACTTTTCAGAATAGAAGTCCTATTTGTAAATTACTTTGTTTCAGTTTGTTCTGAGCAACTGCACTTCGAAAGGGTCATTAAGGAACTGATATCAAGTGTCATATAATTCAAAAAGTGTGTTGCTTCATTACACTTTCTGGGGTACATTTGTACTATACATTTTTGAATTAGGCTTACTGGAGGGATCTGAAACACTGGCATTGATTTAAATCATGAAAGGACAAAACTTTTGTTTTTATGAAACAATATTAATAGGATTATTCATTCTGTGAACCTGTGCATTTGTGTGGGTGAGTTGCATTGAAAATAAATATGTAAATGTATTCTGAAACTGGGTAATACATCACAATAGTGGCTGCTTGTTTTGTATAAGAATAAATTTTGCTGCTCCTGAAATGATTTCAGTCACCCAGACAGGCATTTATTGATGGCATGAGCTATCACTTACCAATCTGAACATGGCTGAATACCCACATAAATGAGAAGGAATACAGTAACAGTATTTGTTAAACTGTGTTCAAAGTAAAACCAAGTGATTAGGTTTACTTGAAGAAAAAAGGTTCAGCAATTTATTACTTTATTATTGTAATGTATAATGTTATTATTGTAGTAGATGTCGGTTTTTATATATTGGAGTGTTTATGTTTGTGGCTACAGGATACTTTTCGAGACAACCAAGAAGACAAAATGAACCCCTATTAACTTAAAACTTAAAGATGGTAAATATTAAGTAACATTAAGCTATAACCTGCAGATCAACAATTTTATAATAGTGTTAATATTACACTTTGCCAGGCTTCAGGTGAAATGTTTTGTTTCTGGGGATCCCCTTAGTCCTCAAAGATCCCCAGGGTTAGAAGTTCAGGGTGGCATGGTAGCGCAGTGGTTAGCATTGCTGCCTCGTAGTGCTGGGGCTCTGGGCTCAATTCCAGACCTAGGGTGCTGTCTGCGAGGAGTTTGTTGTATGCATGGGTTTCCTCCAGTTTTCTCCCACAGTTCAAAGACATACTAGTAGATTAACTGGCTTCTGGGAAATTTGACCCTGGTGTTGAGTGTGTGTGTTTATGTCTGGGTTATCCCTGCAATGGACTAGTGTCCCATCCAGGATGTACCCTGCATCGCGCCCGTTGCTTGCCGGGATGGGCTCCGGCTTCCCCCACAACCCTGAATTGGATGAAGCAAATGTGTGGATGGATTAGAGATTCAAAAACATGCAAAACTCCACTTTTGTGTAGCGAAAGTGAGTTCCCATTGTTTGAACTGACCTTTTGTTTCGATGGAGTATGGCATCTGTTCAGGCTTTCACAAGTTTTAAAAAAAACTGTAATTGACGCTGCTTTCATATTAGACCTACTTCACAATGGAACTACTGTACATTTCCGTTTTATTATCAGATGTGGTTAATCATTGGAGGACGTCATAATAAGTATGTGCTGTGTTAAAAATGATATGCTGTGAAAATAGAAATCATAATGGAAATCTTTCCATATGTGGCAGCAGTGCAACTATTTAATATAGCAACAAATTGAATTTTACCATACCAATGGAAGTGGTGATGGATGGAACATAGCAACGGGTAAAGCTGGAATTGAATTGTTCCAAATTTATCACGTTGTAAGACCGCAGAGAGAAATGTGCTGTGTATCCCCTGAACAAATGAGACAGATGGGCACTTCCTGACTTCAGACACCAATTAATGCTAGCAAATAAAAAAGCAGACACAGCTTTCATTTTGAATGAAATTTATTAGAAAGGTGTAATAGGATCCGAGACCTCAAAAAAGAAAATGACAGTTAAAAAGTATAAAATATCCTAAACGTGTTGTTTCCTGAACCTTTACAGTGCAATAACCCCAAGACAAAGGAGCCCAAGCTAAAGGCTGCAATGAGAATTGTGCCCGAGTGGATGGAGTATGACACTGAAATTAAGCAGCTGTTGAAGCATGCTGAAGATAAGAACCTCAAAGACACCAGCCAGTCTGCAAGGACAAAAAATAAGAGAGGTAAAAAAAGAAACAGTATTGTATTATATTCTGAATTCTCCTGATTCCTTGCTACTGAACTAGTTTTGCAGTTTTCTTTACAAGTACTGTACCATACAAACTATTTTTCACCAAGTACCAGCAGAATGAATTATTTGGTTCTGATCAATTAATATTATCTCTTCACTTTACACAGCCCTACAGTTTCATAGAGAAAGTGTGCTTGTGACACAACACCAACTTCGAAAACAAGTAGATACATATATACAATGTATATATAGTGATACTGATTTCACAAAATGCAGAGTGCTACTGTGCGATGTGGCAAAAAGTGCAAACCTTGTAATGACAACTGTTTTCAGATTTTTAGTTCTGTGTTGGTTCTTTTTGTCCACAGACTCTGAACGTGATGAACTTTAGCATTTGTGTTTTGTGCGTGGAAGAAACGGAGACAATTTACACAGCTAAACTACTCCATGAAGCAGGAAGATTTCCTCACTGTAAAGATGTACAGTTTCCAAGAGTTTTGTCAGGATGAAAAATTTACTGGAGCTGAAAAACATTTAACAAACAATAACAAAGTTTTATAAGAAAATGTGTACAGTTTTCTTACCAAGGTTGTTGTAGGTGGAAGAAATATATACTTTAAAAGTAGTTGTTAATGCTATTCCGGACACCATGTGACCAATTCCTCCATGCATATTACCTAAACGGCTACTTTTTCTTTCACAACACTGAACGCTGTGAGATTGTTTCTGTTTAAAAAAAAACACGTTTGCACTGATAATGCCAAAAAGATGATCTTTGTACTGTTAGTGAGCACCACCACATATACTTCCCGTTCAACACCTTCTCATCTATATAATGAACATTTCCTATCCATCCATTTTCAGTAATAACTTATAGAGAGTTGCAGTGAGTGGGAACTGAACACAACAGACAATGGGAGAGAGAAAGATACACCCTGGATGGGATGCTAATCAATCGCAGGGCACTCTCACAAGGTACAGTTTAGAGATTAGCCTAGACACTCTCTCAGAACTGGGGGAGGAAACCAAAACAACATGCAGACTCCACACAGAATGTGCCCCATGCCAGACACAAAGGTATGAGGCAGCTGCCCTAACTGCCACACATCTGTTGCCCCAGAACATGTTTTAGTCCCTTTTACATGAACAGTGGAATTCAAATTTTAAATACTATAGAATTATAGTGTTATTAATGAATCATCTAGATTGTAGTGTTAGTTTAGATATTCATATATATATTATTTTTTTATCTATATGCCTGCCATTGTAGAGAATGTACAGACTTCTAGATTATAAACTATAGCTGCAGTTCCACATGCTTCACCAGCAAGCCTAACCCAGTCACTAGCTTTTTTTGTTTCCATAGCTCTTCAGTGAATCAGGTATCTGCAGTAACCTGTGCCATGGGTTTGCATAAAGAAATGAGTGACAAAGCAACTATTTTTGTTGAAGTATGATAAAACAGCACATCCTATGACTCTTGTCATTTTAGAGTAATCTGATTACTTTAGGATTTTAGTCCAAGTATTCTCTGTACCTTCAACTGTATTTGCATGGCAATCATGTAAAATGTTTTGTCCTTCCTCTAGAGAAAGATTGTGGGTATATTCAAGATGCTGTGAAATCTCAACATTTTTTTGATTGAATGCAAACAGCATGAAGCTAGACCTTGCCTTTTGTGGTCCTCTGTTTATGTTAGAGTGGGTTGTTATGTGAAGCACAATGCAGATCCTTTGTGTGCATGTCTTCTTAATTACTCCATTTGACATCACTCAGTTTCAGAAAACTTTCACCTTTCACTGTGCCATTGTTCCTGAAACTTTTCAAAGGAAGCTTTTAACCTGTGTAGGTCTTTTCTTTGTGGGCTCTAACAAATAAAACCAGAGTTTGATACTGTACTTTAGAATAATTGTTAAAGTCTCAGGCTTTCCATTCTGTAAAAAGGTAACAAGATGGGCTCTTGCCTTTATACAGTTTCTGAACTGGAATTAGAGAAGATTATAGACTGTCATAGTCCAGGTCTGAGATGACCTTTTTGCTTCCAGTACTTAATGAAAATGGTATTGTGCTTTCGGACTAGTGGGAGTGACGCTATGTAAGACAGGAGTGTGGCGTAACAGTTAAGGCCCTGTGCTCATAAATTGAAGGGTGTGGGTTTGCATCCTGTGTGGGCTGTTGATGTTATATCCTTCACCAAGGTACTGTACTTCACTCAGATTGCTTCATCCAAGTTTTCAGCACCTTGGATAAAAAATTAAATACTTTTAACTGTGTATTTTAGTTTTGTTTAAAAATTGTATGGATATTTGAAGCAATTTCCAGCAGAACACTACTGTAATTTCAGTGCATGTTTTACTTGTTCTTCAATACCATTTGCAGCAATATCCTTTTATACCAATTTAAATTATTCTGAACCATGTCAGAAAATTTGTATTATAGCATTGAGTGACTAAAATAAATCTTGCCCCTACTCAAAACCGCTTGTAAGAATTCCTTTGAAAGGTCACACTTCTCTTAAGCTCTCTGGATTTGAGACTTCTAATGTATTCACAGCATCACTGTACCTAGCAGCTAGGTACAGCCACTGTACCTAGCTGCTTCAAGACAACCACCATCGTGCCAGTACCGAAAAAATCAGCCCCCACATGCCTGAATGACTACCGCCCTATTGCACTCACCCCCATCATAATGAAGTGCTTTGAAAAACTACTTATTCCGCACATTAAAGCCAGCATTCCAAAAACACTGGATCCTCTACAGTTTGCCTATCGCACAAACCGCTCCACAGAGGATGCAATCTCCATAGCTTTACACACCACACTAACCCACCTGGATAAAAGGAACACCTATACAAGAATGCTGTTCATTGACTTCAGCTCAGCATTTAACACCATCATACCCATAAAACTTTCTACCAAACTCAGGGCTCTAGGTTTAGATACAACCCTCTGCAGCTGGATCCTAGACTTCCTCACCAGCAGACCCCAGACTGTCAGGATTGGCAACCTCATCTCCAACACACTCACCCTTAACACCGGTGCCCCTCAAGGCTGTGTGCTCAGCCCACTGCTTTACTCCCTGTTCACCCACGACTGTACTGCTAAGTTCAGCACAAACACCATCACCAAGTATGCTGACGATACCACAGTCGTGGGCTTGATCACTGACAACGACGAGACTGCCTACAGGGAGGAGATAAAACAACTCGCAGACTGGTGCCGAACCAACAACCTATGTCTCAACATCAGCAAAACCAAAGAGCTGATTGTTGACTTCAGAAGACAAGGAAAAGTTCACTCCCCCATCTACATAGAAGGGTCTGCAGTGGAGATGGTGAATAACTTCAAATTCCTAGGCGTTCACATCTCTAAGGACCTTACATGGACACTGAACACCTCCAGTCTCATCAAGAAGGCACAACAGCGGCTGTACTTCCTGAGAAGGCTGAAGAAAATACACCTACACCCACTGATCCTCACCAATTTCTACAGATGTACGGTGGAGAGCATACTGACCAGCTGCATCACAGTCTGGTATGGCAACTGCACTGCATCCGACCGTAAGGCACTACAGCGGGTAGTCAAAACTGCCCAACACATCATCGGCAGTGCCTTACCATCCATCCAGGAAATATACAACACCAGGAGTCTGAAAAAAGCCACCAAAATTATGTCTGACCCCACTCACCCTGGTCATAACTTGTTTGTTCCCCTACCATCTGGCAGAAGGTTCCGGTCACTCCAGTCACACACAACTAGACTCCAAAATAGCTTCTTCCCCAGAGCTGTCAAGTTGGTGACGCCCCCACTCCCTTCCACCTTATTATGATCTCTCCTAACATCCTCCTGTACCCACAACCACTGTACTCCTACACCACCACACACACATGTAAGCCAAAATTGTACTGTCCCCTCGATAGCCCAGTAAAATTGTAACAGGCATAATAATATTTAATATTTATTAATTAACCATACTACTTTTAACCATACTATCCTTTTTTTTTTTTTTTTTTTTGCACTGTTCCAAGAATTACCTTGCACTGTTTTTGTCCTGTTAAATTTTCTCTGTTTGCGGAATTTTGCACAGTTTTCGATTACATGTTATTTATGTTATGTTATTACATGTTACTGTTATTGCTATTGTGTAACTGTCTATTGTCTCATCTTCTGTCCTATTTATATACTGCACCTGAGTGACTAATGAGAAACACTTTTCATTATACTATGCACCTGTGTAAGTTTAATGACAATAAAGTTGAATTGAATTGAATCACTAACCTGAAACATTTGAACAGTAGTTTGTTCTGTAATCTCCCCAATTTTCCTTTTTTCTTTAATGCATCAGGTTAAATGTTTTTATCAAGAGTGAGAAGTGGTACTTTCAATGAGTTTACAGGAACTGGGTTAATATTTGAAACATTCTCTGTGCAATTTTTGTTCCCCTCAAAAGCAAATTGTTAAAAATCCTTTAGGTCCAGCACTTAAAACCACACAAAAATACAGCGTCATTACACAGGTCTAATCATCCCACATCATCCCAAGGATTAGGCCTAGGTCTAATCATCCCACACAGATCCCATGCATTTTGTAAGTCTTTCCTATAGCAAGTACTTTACCTTGAACATTGACAAAAACAATATAATTCTTCTCTAGTAAAGGGTTTTGATATAAATTTAGAATTGCAAGTTATTGTTTTATCCACCAAATATGACATAGCCAAATGTGTTTTCACATCTTGGCTCACAGCCTCAAACCCTGCAAACGCACACAGGGGCGAAGGAGGAAGTGTGGGCGGAATCCTTCGACCTGCCCACCTTCCAGCCACTCATTTAAAATAGAACAGGAAGGTTCAGCGTGGATTTGCAGAGACGTATTACTCATTGATAGACACCAGATGCCTGCAAGTGCCCGGGAGTCGAAAGTGCCAAAGCAGGGTGAGCTGACTAAGGCTGACTTCAGTTTTGTGCTACTACTTAAGAACTTCCAGTCACAGTCGGCTGGAGACATGACCCAGGTTCAAACCCACAACAGCTCAATCTGCATTCAAAGTGCCTTTACCAATTAGATTACTCAGGTGACCACAGAGGGCTTTCATTTTTAAGACCACAATTAAAAGTTAAGAACCTGCAAATGTCCAGTTTCAGTACTTTTGAATCAGAGAGGTTTTACTTCCAAGCCAATTTTTGAAAAAAAAAAAAAAGCAATGGTTAAACTATAAAGGCTTCTTTAGATTTGTTCAACATCAGTATTGAAATTGGAAAAATTTAGTTTAAAAAAACTTGCCAAAATTACAGAAACTCAGCGAAAATTTGGTTTGAATGAGGCATTTTTAATGTTGCATATAACTGGTTATGGAACTGTGTGAATAACTTACAGTATAGGGAAACCATGAGAGGCTTTACAAGACTAAAGCAGATTAAAATAGTTTTTTGTGATGTAATTATCCAGAGAAGCAGCAGGAAAGTTCATCATAAATAGATCTTTATTTACAAATTCAGAATTAATTATAATATAAAACCAGAACAAGTCACAAGAACACGTTTTAAAGGCCTGGAGAGGGAAGGAACGCTTCAAAACTGGTTGACAATCCATTGTAAAAAGTGTCATTTTACATGCACCTTAAACTGTAGTGGTCATTCAGAAATCTACACAAACATCTATTTTGTAAGTCCAACTTCATCAATAGTTTCAGCCATCTCCAGACATACCGCATTATGCATGTCTGAAGTATACTACTGTACATGTTGTTGAATAACTCAGAACATGATCCACACAGCCCAGGAAAGCACTAAACCTGCTACACCAAAAAACAGGTCCTTAGCTTTAGGGAGGGACTTTGACATCAAATCGAGTCAAGGAACCAACCTACCATACATTTGGTCAGACCCCGATTTGAACTACCCTAAGCACATGGTCCACACAGTCCAGATCAGAGCCAAACCTGCTGCACCAGAAGACTAGCTGTTCCTGAGTGCAGTTTAAATGCTCTTGAAGGATCATTTAATACTCCAGAAAATGTTTATTACATTTTATCTCTAAAATATTTGGTCCGAAAACATCAAAATTACTTTTGTTAAAGGAACTCGAATCCAAATACTACAGCTTGGTAGGAAGGGGGAAAAAAACAATCCTCTGTTCACCACTTCATCCCACATTTAATTGCAAGTGGCTGCTGCTTACCATCTTAGTTTAAATGAAAGTCCCATTAGATTCTTCCTGGATGGTGTGCCAATAGAAAACTTCCAAGTCTTTAATGCTAATAGTGATTGTTCACCTGAGAGGTTTAGCTCCAAGGTATATACTGTAGAACAGGAAAGTGTTACAGATTAATTTTTACATTCTTATTAGCATTTACACACTGCCACAGCCTTCATAGAGTGCACTGGCAACTAAAACACTGAATGGGGAAAAAAAAAAAACTATCCTTTTCAACAACCTTTCACTTTCAACATAGTTCCTCAACTCAAATCTTTGAGGGCCACGGTGAAGCTGATAAGACCCTATGAAAACTTGATTTGTTGTTTATATGTAAAGGACTAAATTGGCCCAATAATGCAAATAAAGATTAACAATGAAGATCTTAGAATGAATGAAAACAAGACCCTGCAGCACTTGAATTAATACCAGACTTGAAAACACTATATTGGTAGTTTATACTGTATAATGAATTAATTTTAGGAATCCCAGATCTATTTCTGCAGATGAGAACATGTTTAAGGTGCTTGCAGACATCATCCTGTACTTTGGTAAAGTTGTCTTCCATTAAACAAAATTCTGGCCCCTTCCAGTTTTCTTGTTTCAGATCCCTGTGCCAGTCTCTCCAGCTTCAGTTAAAATGGAATTTGAAGTTAAAAGGTCCCGAGCCGAAGGGATTGAATCCCGTCCACGTGTTCCAGCCTCTTTGGAAATGAGGTCCACTCCCACCACCCTGCTGGTTCTCTGGGTCCAGAGGATCCTCCCCTTGATCAAACTTCCTCCTCATTTCTGAAAAACACACACACACAGGATTAGATACTTTACTTGCTCTAAGAAGCTGCTTCAATTGAATAGTTGCATTTTGTTTCTAGTTAAGTTTTGGTTCACTTATAAAATACAACAATTAAATCACCAACATGTGTAAGAGCTGGGAACACAGTTCAAATTAATATTTATCAAGTCAGTGAAGACTTTGATTGTGTAACTGAGGGCTCAGCTGAAACAAACAGTTATTTGTCACCAGGACTGGGGACCATGTCTCTAGAACATTAAAAACCACAATGCAAGAGGTTGAAGGAGGGGAGGTGATCCTAATCAACTATATAAAATGTCTTTAGCAGCCTCTGATTCACTAGGAATAACATCCAAGAACTAAGCGTATTGAAAGGTTCATGGAGTGTTGCATTCATGGTAAAATGGGGCTTAACCCATTTGGCTGAGGGCTAACCTCCTCACCGTAGCATGGGGAGGCTAGGATCCCCATGCAGAGTGAGGAGAAGCTGTAGAGGTTGAGATGAGATGTGAGGTATGAAAGGGGTTATAAGCAGCACTTATAATATTTTAGGTGAGGAAATGAGGTCAAGAGATTATAAATTACTGCCAGCCGAGTTTGGCTGAACATGGCTGTTGCCATCCCTCCCAAATTTTTTTATAAACTATTTAATTTCAAAACTCAGAAAAAACATGTAGGACTAAAAAAAAACACCCTCAATTATTTCAAATATATTTCACAAGTGACAGCCCAATATCCATTATATTAAGTTTTTTACAAAAATTAATATGAATTATTGAACTGAATCTGACTATCTGCAACCAAGTCTTTGTACAGTGTGCACTTGAAAACAATTGTATACACTAGATCAAAAACCATTTGGCCAATCAGCTCCAAGCATAGTTTCAGATGGTAATATTATGCTCACAAGGAAGGCATGATGCTATCCAGGTATACATCAAGATGGCTGCAGGGATTCTGATTAATTCTCGCACCTCTGTCTTGGCAAACGCTACAACAATTGAATCGATTTAAAATTTGGCAGATTTCACGAACCACCAAAGCTGCTTGTAATTTGTAGCTCAGTTTCCCCACCCACAGCACATTGTCAACTGCTGGGTGAAAGGCGTCCTCTTGCACAAATTGCTCCTGTCAATGGAGTAATGGAGCATTTAGCTCCAAACATAGTAGGAATCCTTTTAGAGAAAGCAGCATTCACAGCGGCAGAAATGAGGATCCTGCAAAAGCCATAATGGCTGCCTGACTGCTCTTTTTTTGTACCCCTTGACTTAAAGCCTGGCTGCTCACAGAATGTAGTGTCATGTCCACATCAGAACATCAAGTGCTTAACAAAATGCATCCTGTAACATTAGCTACGAAAAACGTGTTTGGCCAATTAACTCCAAATTTTACATATAGTAGTAGTACGGTATCTAAACGGTCTATGTGAAATGTCTGCGGAACCAACATTGCTTTTTTTTGGTTGATGCGTTGCCTGTAATACTGTCCCTTGCGGCAGTTTAAGTGGTGGGGACTTTCAAGAAACTTTCAAAATTCTATTGTAGTTTAAAAGTATTGAGAATTAAGTAAAATAATTGAGTGTTAAGTTTCAAATAAGACGAATCTGCTTGAAAATTCAAAAGGCGGACGAGCCTTGACCCCCTTTCAAAGCCGCTACAAAACAGTTTCACTGACAGTGATTCTACAGAGAATGGTCACACCAGGATCTCATTAGGCCTTAATGAAAGAGCTAAATCAGATCAACTACCTTCCAAAAAGAAGCAGTTGAGGTTTTCTGAGACATTGCCTTGTTTTAAAGCTTGCCAACATTGCCCAGCTTTAAAACAAGAAGCTGTAGCAAGAACCAAAGTGTAACAGCTGATGAGAAGTACAGAGCAAAAGGCTTTACCTGGATCTGTGAGCACCTCTTTTGCAGAGGCAATATCTATAAATTTCTTCTCTGCTTTTTTTTTCTCCTCTGAATCTTGGAAGTTGTCTGGATGCCACTGCAAAGCCAGCTTCCTGTAAGCTTTTATGATCTCCTTTTTCTGGGCACTTCTATAATGGGAAAATAACCATGTTATTAGGGAAAAAAAACCCATTGTTCCTCTGAATTGGAGCTCCAATTTTAAAAAGGTATCCCTTAAAAATAATACTTAAGTTATTGACTGACTGAGAACTTTCCATGCTGCTCCAGTGAAAGAAACTGGTTGTAATTTCTGCAGACCACAGTGAAATGTTCATATTAAGAATTTAGTCCCTCTCTGGCAAAAAGCATTATTTTACAGTACAGTTATAATAGGTTAAACACAGTGTAAGTTATTATAGAATAATGTAGGTATTCATGATAAAATATATTTTAAAGAGAACCCAGTCTCTCTCTGAAACAAACGTATCGATTAGTTTTGTAGAAACTCAAATTCCACTACCTCTTCACTCCAAGTATTTTGTAGTAGTCTCTCTTCTGGGACTGCTTTAGAAGTCTCTGTGCCCTTTCCAGTCCTTCACTGATCTCTCGATCGTTCTCATTGTTCTCACGGGCACTTTCATAGTCTCTGACAGCTGCGAAGGCAACAAAAGAGTGATAAAGTGGTCTTTAAATCATTTTTAATATAAAAAACCTAGCACTGTTGCGCATACAAAACACTTCAGCTTTGTCTGTATTCAAGAAACAGAGCAAGAGCCTTTTTGGTTAATTCTATTACTTTTCTGCCTCGCCTCTTTCTTTCATCTTTGTAATAAAAGACAGAATGCAGATCTTAATACACTGTAAATTGTAAAAAATGTTCTGGTTCTTTTATTGTTTTGCACAAATCATAAGTTTCTTCAAATCTTCAACAAGAAGCGCTTTGAGAAATCACCTTTAAAAGGCGCTATATAGAATAAAGTTTATTATAAGTAGTATCAGGTTCAGTGACCTTGACAATATCAGCTTCTGTGTGTCCAGGAGTGAAGACAAATTTGCAGCATTTACCTACAGTAGAGCAATTCAAGTCTACAATCAATGTAGAACAGATTCCATCAAAAGTTCATGTGCGTTTTTAAATGAATCTCTCAGATAAATAATAGCACTAAATTTTCTTATTGAAATATTTATTTAAAAAATATCATATGAAACACATTGTACAAGCACTAGTCAGGAGTTATTAGGTCTTGAATCTAAAAAAATATCGGACCATAAAATCTGTCCAATTCCAATTGAGTCTCTCCTACTGTGAAATGGAACACTTGTGGCTAATGGTTTTGCTTCTTCTCAAGATTTAAATTAAGAATATAAATATCATGGTTAAAAAGCTATGAAACTGACAGCTCTAAACCAAAGAGCAAGACTACATGAGGTTTCCTGCAACTGTAATTTTCAGCTTAACATAACTAAAAGGTTTTTTCAGGTTTGAAAAAGTAAGTTCTTTGTACAGGACAAAGGTCTTTTGTGTCACAAGGTCAACTTCAAATGTTTTTAAAACAATAATAGCATTTTTTTTAATACAGAATATTCATTAAGCATTACAACTTTTAAAATTAACACCTGAATTGAACTGAAAAAAAAAACATGCACCTGCCCTTGACAAGCAGGACTTCATGGCGATTCACTTTTAAATCTCCAGACAGAGATGTAGTATTTAAGAACTTGATAAGGAAGTGATTCAACTAGTAAAAACTGACATATACCTGAAACTAGTTTGAGCCTGGGCAATGTTACAGAGGTGACTATGACCAGGATTGGCCAATGTGGCACCCAACTGGTCAAGCTCTGTCGGGACTGGGTGGGCCTGTATTGGCCAATTCAATCTGGCATGAAACACTGATCCTCTGGCACTTGCTGGAGCCTTCATGCCAAATATGCACCTATGGACTGGAAGTGTTGCTATTCCACAATGATGTGAATCGCATGACCTCTGCCAGGGGCACTGCCAAGGATAACAGCAATGAGAACCACACAGCTGACATGGAAAGCTCTAGGGGAAGCACGCTCCTTCCTTATCACTCATATGCTGCTACAAGGATCATAACAAAGACCTAAGTAGATAAATACCTGGCAATTCCGAAACAGCGGGGAGCAGGGGAATAATTGGCAATTCCAAATTAAGAAAACACTCCAACTGTAACATTTACATTAAGAGCATAAAAAAAATTAAGTGCCATTTACAGAAAGTTACAGAGATGAAGTGTTTGACTTCTAGTATTGAGCCATTTCAGATGTAATGACAATTTAAAAGCAAAATAGTCCACCCATCATGCCCTTCTCAAGAGAGGAAGGCAATTAGTGCCAATTTATTTTTCCATTTGAGAACATTTATCTGTTGCCATGGAGAAGGTGTCCAAACGAAGAAACCTGTGAGAATGCTGACACTTCTGTCAGAGAAAATCATTTGCAGATGACTAAATAAGACTGGCACGATTCTCAGACAATAGTAAAAATGATGTTCAGCCATTTTTGCTCCAGACAGATACTTAATAAAGCATTTGGCATTGATGATTAGGTGGGAACTCATGACATTTGCAATACACAATTACGCTTACTAGACAGAAGCACAAACTATTTTTGATCACAGATTATTTTATATAGTGATCAGAACAGAAACATAAGAATGAATAAAAAGGTTATAAATGAGAGGAGGCTATGAAACCCATCTTGCTAGTTTGAATGTTTTAGCTTATGACTAAAGAACCTCATCCAGGGCGTTTCCTTTTTTGATTAATCCAAGAGAATGTTTCAGCAGTCATCTGGGTAATGTGCATGCTTCCTGTTTTAGCCGAGATGGTTCAAGAAGCATGTTGAGCTAGGTTATCCCCAAGTTAAGGGAACTCAATTTACAGTAGGATCCTTAAACAAAGCTATTTATCCTTGCAGGGCTTTTTCCTCCCAAACTCACAGCTAATCCAACCTGTTCTCCTCCACACAAAGAATATATTAAAATAAAAATAGATAAAACAATTTTATATCAATTGTTTGCAATTGAGGCAGTGTTACACAATTCACCATGTATAGATATTAGGAAAGACCTTTTCTTCTATTTTTGTTGTGTGCGTACCAGAAAAGGCAATTATGATTTTATTTGTTCAGCAGGTGCTCCAGTTTTTTGTAAACCTGGAACAGCAGCTGTCAAAGCAAATTCTAGCAGCAAACAGAAATGCCTTTCCAGGCAGCATGATTCTGATTCTCCCTCTAATTTGCAGAGTTTCTAGCACACAGTGTACACTCAGTGTTCTCAGACAATTCCAGAACTGCAGCTTCCTAAACAAGCAGTCTACCCTACCGCTGCCAGCACCATATTGGAATGGAAAAGCTTGTCAAACTCTCACTTCACAGCTGCTCCAAACTCAGTTAGGGTAACAATTGCACCTTGAGTCTTGCACTACTGCATCAACTCATCCCAAAGAAATCCTAAATCCTTACTAGAGATCTAGAGTGGAAAAGCATGCAAGAGAAGACCTTGCACTAAGAGAATAGTTGGCCTTAATTCTGAGCCAGTCTACCAAATGACCTAAACATTTTTATTTCCTTTTTATTTGCACATCACATTAGCTAAAATATATAAGAAGGAATGTACACCACACACAAAAATACAGCTACATACAGCCCATAACCTATAACCATCTATGTGGTCCAGCAGACATTTCAAAAAAGACACTTCTCCCTGCCAACAATTTTCCCTTCAGCATCAGCCTAGTGATAAGAATTTGACCCAGGAGACCCTGTCATCACTGCAGGGAGCCTCACTCTGCTGCCTGACTCACACCATTTCATAAAGTGTGACCAGTTTTCCAAAACAATTCTAAATAAAGTCAGCGGCACCAAAGTTCCACTGTGCACTGAATATCCATTTAAGTAGCACATATCCAGGAGGGACCAACCACAGCAGCAATCAAGGCTCCAAAAAAAGGGTGACGGATATCAACACTCCTGCATGTGGTACAGTACTCATTTCCAGATGTCTCCTTTTTCAACCTTAGCAACCAACATCAGAAAGGTGCTAAACGAGAAGAGGCCATTCAGCTCATCTGGCTTGTTTGGTAGATAGTAGTTAATTGATCCAAGGATCACATCCTGCCATTTCTTCAAAGAAGGCAGGGTGTTGCCTTATGCACATTCACAGTTCTGACTTGTGCTCTCTGCTTTGTGTTTCAAGACAAGAGGCAGACAAGAGACAGCTCAGTACAAGAAGGTGCTTACTATTCAAAAGGAAAAACTGACTTTTTTGCCAATTTGAAAAGCAATTAAAGTTGTACTGTTGATGCAACAATATCCATTTGTGATCACTCAAGTCCATAGTATGTCACCCACATGCACTGGAAACCTTTATGGTAACCCAGAGAGCCCCTTCAGTATAAAGCACATGATTACCAGCTCTTGAGTGGTTCTTGGGGAGACTGGCAATCAACAAGGATGACTTTATAAAAGGGTTAATAAAAAAAGACAAAAGCTACACAGTTACAGATTATGAATAGTGGCAAAGGAAAACAGTTTTCTGTACCTTCCCCAAACAATTATGACAGCTTTCCAAGTTCCAAAGTATTCTATACTAGCTGGCTGTGCTGTTCAAGGTCTTACCTTCTTCATACTGCTCATCCTGAAGATAAGCCTCAGCCCGGTCTTTCAAAGCACTTAAATTCTGAGGGTCTGAGCTCAAGACTTCGCTGCAGATGGCAATGGCTTCACTTGCTTGCTGGTTCTAAAGCACAAAACAAGCAAAATTTCAAACTGGAATTGCTAAAGTGATTTACTGTCTACACAAAATATAACAAAGGCATTCTTTCCTTGTGATATAAAAATCTGTAAATGGAAATTTAAGAAACACCCAATATCTACTCTTTAAAATTATTTCTAGATAGATTTTCCCCCAATTCCATTACTTGAAGCAAAAATTAGTTCATGTCCTGCAAGTAGGAAATATGTTGCACATTGTCCTACTGTCCTGGGTTAAATGACATTTTAAGCTGGAATACAGAGGTGTGCTAATCTTATCCAAAAGTTCATGCATACATCCAGGTTAGGTTAGAATGTGCTATTTCCCCCCCCCCCAAACACAGTTTGCAAGTACAATAAAAGATTTCATGTTGAAATTTAGATGCATGTACAGTGACTGAACTCTTACCTTAGAAAAACAATGGCAAATCCTTTCCTTGGCTTGAAATGTATATAGTGGAACATCAGGTTCCGTCTTCAAAACGGACCGATATTTATTAATAGCGTCTGCATACCTGTTAATAAGAACCATCATTTTAAGACAGTGTACAAAAATTAAGGTATTAATTGTCATTTAAAAAATGATATTGGTTGATATTGAAAGAACAAAGCACACTGTATAAATTAAAAATAAAATGCTTCAACGAATGTGAATGTATTCCTTCAGGTCATTTTGACAACATGGAGATTAGTCTAAATTGTACTTCATTTTTAGAAGGCACCTCCACCTGAGCTTTTGTAATTAGACCAGCTATATTACGTTATTAACTGAACAATTAAAATACTTCTTCCAGGCTCTACTGTGGATTTTACAGATAATAGTACCTTTAATGAAGTGAATGTTCTGAATAATGAACTGCAAAAGACCTTAAGAAAAACCCTATACAGTGTACATGGCTAACAACAAACATAAGTTGGAATAAAAACCAGCAGACAACAAGCCCTATAGGAATTACATTGGACAACCCTGGTCTAAGTAAACTTACCATTCTGTAAAGTTAGCAGGCACAGACAGCTGTTATGATGTTATTAGTGCTCATCAGCAAGATGCTATCTAAAACTGACAGCAAAATGGGCCTACTGTATGTATAGCATGTGTTCAAGGAACACCTTTTTAAGAGCAAGCAGTCACAATGAATTATGGGCCCAAAAAAAGGACACAACTAGCTGACATTGTTTCTACTTAGAAGTTATATAAAATCAGAGTTTGTGATAAGATACACATTTTCCAATACCATTTAATAAGCCCATAAATAAGGACCTTTTCAAATGAGACCCAGAGTACACTTCCGATAATAAATGTAAAAAAAAAAGATAGGGTTTTACTTCTAATATGTCTAAAGTTCCCAGTACTTGGATGTATTAAAGCTGACACCTATAAGAGTTCCAGTGCGATTGCTGCCAAAAAAGGTGCTTGCCGATTATATTAATGATAATGAAAGTGTGCCTGTTTTACCAAAATTGATTTTCACGTTGTACAGGAGCTTTAGGACAGATTGCCCACCATCAGGATGGTGGGAGTTTCTACTTGATGACACAAATTACACTAAGGTGTTCAATTTATGTGCATCTTTTTCATCCATAACATTAATGTGCCCAACAATAAATGCAAGCTCCCATTTGCAAATTTATATAGAGAAAATACAATCATCCCAGTTTTCCCAGTAATCATGGGAGCATTTTAACTCGACACCAATATGGGAATAAGAAACAACCTTGATCTTCACTAAAAGGAGGGTGTTATTCAGACTTCAGGTGATTAGGTTTGTCCCTATAAATTTGCTAAAGGAATCATGCAACTGGAATACCAAGTGCTGTGTAGTTTTATTTCCTGTTCTAGAACAGCAGTCGGGAGAATATTTCTAGAGCTACTCCAATGAACAAAACCAAGAATCTGGGAGATTCAAAGATTTGACTAAAACAGTAACCAGAATTTTACCTTTGCTCCTGAATGAGCTCCTCTGCAGATAAGATCTGTTTGTTCAGCTTTTTCACCTGTTTGTAGTGACTGAAGCACTGTTTGTGATCAGGGTCCAGCTTTAGACATTCACGGATCTCACTGTTTGGTGGAAAAAATTCATTAGAATGAGCAAGTCTAATAGGAACATGGAAAACAATGTGCCAATATCTATACACGGAGAGAGAGACACACATGATGCTATCTGACCACAACTTCACTGGAAAAAAAAAACATTTAATAACCTTCCACAGAAAATAGCTTTTACAGTTGTGTTAAAGGTTGGCCCTCCTTTTTAGTTTCATAATATTAAAAAAATTGAAAGTTTTTAAGTGAGGCCATAATCCATTTCTATACCTACAGTATTTAAATGTCATGGGATCTAGAAACTACAGATAGAAGACTGAAGTGTTTGGAGACCTGTAAGTGGCCTGAGAGACCACTTACAAATCATAAGGAATCTTTTGGATTTACCAAGGTTTTGATTATTGTAAACATTTACAGTCTTCAGTGTGAAACCCAGGGTAAAAGATAGGTAGGCAAAAGCATGAGCCACACAGAGAGAGGAAGCAGAAGGAGGAAACTGACAAAGAAGTGTGCCGGGTGTAAGGACAATAAAGATCAGATTCTAGCCAAGTATTGGAACCTTGTTTCAGAGAGCATGCCATTCTATTATTTAAGAAAACTCTGATGTCTTTCATATAGAATCCTCAGGTTAAAATATTTTCTCCTGGTTAATGGAGACAATTTAAGAATAGGGAGACCGATTCCCAGTGACTTTGGAACATCACAATTTTAAGAAAGATTTCATTCCAAGTTGTATTCTGTTTGATTAAGGATGCAGGTTTCTCTCTGATGGGCCAGTTCAGGCATTATAGGAGGGTTGGGAGTCAGGGTTTTACTAGTTGGTCAGGACACGGACCTCAAAGACACTTTATTTGTAAATACAGTTATGTTTTATGTTGAATGTGTATAACGTTGTGCGTCTTCTAGTTATTGCTATTGTTAATTTATCCCAGTTTACCTCAGATTTATTACTTTTGCCAAATCTGTGCCAGAGGAAGAACTCAGGTGCCTTTAACTATGCAGTACCAATCACCTGGGTATATTCTTGGCATATCTTTTAGAATTTGGGGGTTATGATTATTTTAATTGATCACACTTGGTATTTTCTATGTTTTCTTACTCCTTATATGTAGGACTTGTATAAACCTACATTTTAAGTCAAACTGTGCTATTAGAGCACTTAAGAGGCATGTTACTACCACTGATTCTGTGGTATACACACCACAGATGAGACGGATATACATAAGAGACATCTTATTTTTTTTTTTCTTGAACTCGCTCTAGTCAACCTTCAACACACAGAAATAGCTTAGTGAAACAGTTGCTCACTCCTGTGATACAGGAACAATGAATTTCTGGACTATGGATCAGTGGTTAGCAATGAGATAAATGAAGAAGGGCTTTTATCCTTCTAAATTCTAAACTGATCAAGAAGAAATCCTTTATGTACACTTATTGCTCCTATATGCTAGCATAACTATAAAAAACTAATTTATCTTGCCCATCTAATAAGATAAATAAATAAAAGGTTTACACAGTTTAAAATTAAACAGCTCTTAAAACCAAGTACCTGCTTCTTTCCCCAGGTTTCTAATATTATAGGAATAATTGCTTCTAAAACACCTTTTTCATACAAACTTAAAATATTGCTTGTGTAATCAGCATGATGCATGGCTATGCAGCCCAGGGACACTGGGGAAAAACATTTCCTACTGCAGTTTTACCACATTATTTCTTTTACAAGATTCAATTTTATACAGTACATACAGTATGCAAAGGGACTACATGTCTCACGAGTCTCATATTCCAAAAATTTAACTTAAAACAAACCTTACTTGAGTGACATTTCATGGTCTCCCAACTTGTAGTAAATAGTGCTGAGTTTATAGAATGCATCAGTGTTGTCATTCTTCAATTTGGATGCAGCTTTAAGGTCACTGATTGCTTTTCCCATTTCTCCCATCTGGATAAAGCTGTTTGCTCGGAGTTCTCTTAGACTTACATCCCAGACACAGATCTAACAGAAGAGGAATGCATAAAATGAAATTATAGATTGATTTGACAGAAACTACTTTATATCCAATTAAATGTCCTTGAAAACATAAGAGCTCTCATAAATCATTACCCCCAGAAAGATTGAATAGGATGCGGTTACACCATCATCACCAGGAATGATGACAATTTAGGATACCTAAGGCCAATTAAACTTAACTACTGTCATCCCCACCTGAACTTCTGGTGTAAGCTCCTTGTAGTGTTAACTAGCAAATAAACAAATTTAATATTTAAAAAACACAAAATCACTCTTAATTTTACAGTGTTACAGATAACATTTTGCTGGTTTTGGTTACTTACCTCTATAAGCACATCAAGACGTTCTGCTGCCATTTTATAATCCTTTGCACTATAGTCCTTCTTTGCCTGGGCCACAAGTCTTTGCATTTCATCAGATTTCAACAGCTGACTCCTAGCTTCTTTTTCTTCTTTCTCGCTAGGACTGGATTTTAGCTACAAAGTAACAGAAGAAAAAGAAAACTATCACATTTATTGTAGAAGTCACTGACTTCTTTTTAGGAGTCAGTTAAAATTCTTAGACCACAGAAGCCACTATATTGAGAACACAATAAAAATTATGAAAGCAAAGTAATTGTTAGGATGCAATTAGTTTCATTGGCGTACACCTGCAATTTAGACCTCACCTCCACTTTAGTTTTAGTTTATATGGCAGCCTACTTTGTTTTGTCATGTCAGGTTTGGAATGCACTGTTAATGGCACTTATTTGACTAAATCCTTAAATGCTTTCCAATTTGCAAATGAAGATAACACAATAGTTTTATTTTTGAGTTAAAGGGGTATACATTAATATGCCAGCATTACTTAGAATTTTCTGCAAGCTCAGCTGTTGCAAGAGTATCATGAATATGTCGAGTGCATTAAAATCCCTTGATGTTAGACTGCTGAACCATCAAGATTACTTACAAGCAGAAGGCATTACTACAGAAGCTTGCAAAACCACATAGAAAAATGTTTCAGTTATAATTGGTTTCATTGCAAAAGTGTTATTCTAAAACAGAATATGAATGATTCCAATAGGACCCTATGTAATACCATAATCATGAAGCCTGGAATCAAATATCTGAATATTCTGATGCTGTCTAAAGGCATCCCCATCAGGAGAAAAAAAGATGTTGAATTAGCAGACATGATATGAAAACTGCAATACAAAGCCAGTGAAGTTGATCTTCTATGACAATCAATATTAGGAGAGTATAGGCCAGTATCACATATAAGCAATACATATCAGTTAGAGCCGATTGTCTGAAGGACTGTGCAACTGAAGAAAAGTCTGTGTTGATTTAGTGTCTCCTCTCAGTTTAGGTGAGAATTCAAAATTACACTTTTTCAGGGAGCCTAATGAAACTGTTTTTACAATAAAGCATTGGTAAAAAAAGTTACCAAGCTCTAAAAATATAAGTTAAATGGATGCCTATCAGGTGGGTAGGTGGAAATGTTCAAGACGCAATCAATTCTGAAAATTAAGGCAGGAAATAAGCAGCAAAAATTAGTTTTTTTTCTCACCATTTAAGAAACTAAAATGTTCTCATCATTGGATGTTTTTCCATTTCATCCCTTCACTAATCCCCATTTTACCCAAGCTTAACACTGAAAACTGTGCACACCTGCAGCATTGCCGATAAATAGCCTTACTCCTGAAAAGCTGTAATGTTAGAATTGAATACATTAAACACTGTCACTTTCAACACCTTGAGCAACCTCCTTTACAACATCCTTTCTTTCCTCTTTTACTTAAAAAAAGCTTTGCTGCTGTGAACGACCTGCAAATTTTCATTTCTGTCTGGCTGGAGGAATTATTTTTATTGCATGTGCCACTTGGCACAGCTACCTGGGAATATCAATCCTCAAGAGTCAGAGAGAGAAGATTCATAATGAAGTGAAGGAATTACAAGATGGAACTCCGAGACCTCAATACAAGGGCATTTGTGTCTTCCAGCAATATTGTGTGGAAAGTCAAGAGCTTTAGGGGAGGCAGGTAATAAAGGCAGAAAATGGATTGGTAAAATATACATTAAAACCCATGGAAAAAACAGATTATATATATTTTTTACTGCATATCAAAAGCCCATCAATCTTGTGAATATGGCTGTAAATCAAGTAGTTTAAAAGTAGATGATCAGACAGACTTTAGTATTTTTTTTCAACCTAGGATTTTTATTCATATCTATATTTTTGGTGAGTTTTGTCAGGAACTTTAAGTTCTACAATAAAGCATGGATATTCTAAATGACATTACTGGACCTTCTTTTTGGCCAAAATGCAATCAATAAATAGTGTAACAATACTTTGTTGTGCATGGCAGTACCTAAAGGATCCAGGTGACACTTCCAATCTCATTTAAGAGCAGTCAGCCACTCTTTAAATTTAGGATTTACACAGCACAATCAGGCCCCACTCCACAATGTCTCTCTCACCATCATCTCTGCTTACAATTTCCCCTGGTCTTTAGTGACACCTTCTGGCATTCAGTCTTGTTTCAAGTTCTCATATCACATTTGTTTTTATTCTCTATGTGCCAAAACTGCTTATTTTAATTTAGCAGGTCTCTTTAAATAATAAATGTTAACTTTTCAATGAACCATTTTAGAAACTATACAGAAAGGGAAAGGTGTTACAATGCAAGTTATTGAATATTAAAGTGCAATGTTTTCTTAGAGACAGCTAAGGCTTTTCATAAGTCTCTCACAGTGGCCACAACTGTAGGCATCTTTAATTCAAAGTCACATTCCACCACAAAGCACGCTACAGATTTATAAGCGCTCATGGCCTAATAAAAATGTATGTGTTAAAAGCAAGTGTATATCAAGCCTTTCTTCCAATGGAAAAGCAAATGTAAAAATAATATAGTATATATATAAATAAAACAGGAAATTAAACTCATATATAACCTATACCCGCCCATAACAATACTTGAACATTTTTCATATTACCATGTCAAGTTTCCGGAATGCTCAAGTGTGGTTCATTGCTCAGAAGAATCCACATTTTACAAAACATTTGATAAATTGGTGTGATAACATAACTGAAATGAGGTTCCACAATGAATTTCTGCTACAACAAAAGCTTGCCTATAGTGTAGGCTCACAACAGCTCATCGCTATCTTTTGTTTTGCATCATTTGGGACATACTGGAGTCTATTCAGACATTTAGCCATTTACAGTACATGGGCTTTACTTCTAAATATCAGGCACTCCACACAGCCTCAGCTACTGTATCAACAGCACCCCTTCTTTTCCCATTTAATTTTCCCCTCTTTATACTGTACATAGGTGTACTACATACAATGCCACATAAAAGTATTCTCCTCCTTTCAATGAGGATACCCATGATGTATTTTTAATTAAATATTTTAATCAGATCTTGAATTTTCAGACTCAACTTTCATGGAGAAAGGTGTCAGTAAAAACTGAAAATGTTGATTACATAAGTATTCACCCAAGCCAATATTTGGAGGAAGTACCCTTAACAGCAAGTCTTCCGGAAATAATACCAATTTTGCTTACAATGGTATAAAATTCACCCATTTTTCTTTGTAAATTTGCCCAGGCTATGCCAGGTTAGTTGGGGATTGTCAATGGATGGCAGTTTTGAAGCCTTCACAAAGATTTTCCATTGGATTTAAACTAGAACTTTAAAGGGTTTGCTCAAGAACATTCACTTTCTTCTTGTTAAGCAACTCCAGTACATAGCAGCTCTGGGCTTGCGTTTTGGATATTGGCCTACTAAATTTTCAGGTCTTTAGAGCAGGCTTTCCTCTAAGACATACCTACTGTATATTGTGCTGCTACATTTTTCCCTTAGATGTTGACAAGCTTTCTCCTTCTTATGAGAAACAACTACATCTCATACTAGTAAAGTGTAGATTAGGCAATAGACCATGTCTAGCTCAAAACCCAACATACTTTAAAAGAGCAAATTTTATCTCATCTGACCACAAAATCCTTTGCTTCATCTTTTCAGTATCAGTTACAAGTTTGGTTGCGAATTCCATCTGGGATTTGAAATGGGTTTGCCATTTTATACGACAAACCAGTTTTGTGAAATGACTGGGATATTGTGCACATTTTCACCCATCTCAGCTGCTGAACTTCTTAGCTATCAGGGTCACCATTGGCATTATGGTGATTTCCCTAACCAATTTCCTACTTGCTCAGCTGCTCACTTTGAAGGGACAGTCTGTAAGCTATGTTCAGATGGTACGATACAGCTTCTTCTTCATGATGCTCAAAGGAATATTCAGTGCATCTAAAACCTTGTTACCGACTTGTTTTGAAAGCGTCTTCATCTTCATGGTTGAACCTTTGCTTGAAATTCATTACCTGAGAGCGGTACTTATTCTTAAATCACATGAATCAAATTGCAAACAGAGAGGCCACTTAACTAACTGTGTGACTTATCAAAGTCATTTTGACCACCTGAACTAATTTATGTTAACATTAATGTACAGTGCATACCATACATCATCCCAGATTAAAATAAATGGAAAATTCACTTTTAACAAGTTGACATTTAATGGATTTTTGGAGCAATACATCTCTTCCATACATTCCATTTTCTTTTCTTCAACCTTAAAATATCTTCACAAGTAAAAGGGAACAAAACATTGTTGTGTTTAAGGAGCATCAAAACAGCCAATATGATCTTGTACTTTGTTTTACTCACCACATTTTTAAAATCAGTTTCCGCTTCACCTAACTTTCCTTGCTTGAGGAGTAGATTTCCTCTCTGTAGCCTTGCCTGTAGAAGATGTTAGGATATTTAGTTAAATGCACAACATTTAAATGAAGCAATATTATAATTATATAATGTACCAGTAAGGTCTTTAGAATACTTTGTACAACTTTGGTCACTATATTGCAGGTTAATAAAATTCTGCTGTGGTATCAGTCCAGAACAAAAACAGATAAATTCTGCAGCATAAATGAAACTCAGCCCTTCTATCCTTGAATAGAAAGGATTATAAGTGGACCCCATACAGACATTAACATTCCTTAAAGGCATTGACAGAGTTAACCCAGTGGACTTCTTCAGAGTAAACCGTAGAACAAACCAGGGGGAACAAGTGGAAAGTATCCCAGTTATATTGCTGAAGCCCATACCCTGCCTTCTTTCAATGTATAACATGATCATACTGTTTTTTTAAATCAAATATAGTGCTGTATTACAAACTGCTAGAATCAATCTCTTTAAAATTAAAAGGTAAGATCCAAATAAAATAAACATGGAAAAGGTTAAATTAAGATTCTAGAAAGAAATGTCTGTTTCACATTTTCCTCTGTACAAAAAGAAACCAAGTTAAACTGGAAATTAGATTTTCTGATAGGCGACTACCAATTAAAGACTTAATCAAAATAAGCTGTTCTAACACTATCTGCAAACTATTTGTCACAACAAATGTTAAACTGAGGGTTTACCGTGTTGATTTAATGGACTTGGCCATTAATGGTCAAAATCTGCTAAAGGGGATTTTTGTAAAGTCAGAAATATTATCTTTTCCAGGGGAAATACATAAGTAATAAATCAAGGTAAAGTAATACTACACAGAAATTATGGAATATCTATAGTGCGCTATAGGGGGTAAGTTAGCTGTTTACCATGTGTTTCATATGCTTTAGTGAATTTTATACAATACCTGTACATTTTCAACAGCTCATCTAGTACTTGTGTGTTAATGATTGTACTGTATGTGAATGAAAAGGCACAATAACTATTTTAACTGACTTTGTTGAATACATAATATGTTTAGACTTTTTTTAAATAACTGCATATATACAAACATCTCATGCAATAGTGCTTTTGGGCTAAAAAATAAAATTTGCAAGATAACCAATATCTGGCAATAATGGACACCCCTTCCCCCATTTTAATTCATTAACCCAAGAATTTACTGTATCAAAATGGCTTCCCAGTGGATATTTTGTTAAGGCATATCTGTAGACTGACTTACTGAGGTGAAATCTGGCTTGAGTTCAATGACTTTACTGAGATCCGGCAAAGCTGACTTGGATTTCCCCATGGCCAGATAAACTGTGGCTCTTCTGTAATAGGCCAGGTAATTTTTGGGGTCACCATCTGTTGAACAACAGCAATTACAATAAATGATAATAGCTTGCATACACATTTAAGTCTTAGTTTATTCCTTTGCTGGAAATAATTTGTTTATTCTATTAAAATACACCATGCAGAAAGAATCAAAAGATACATTACTTCCTAGGTATGTCTCTAGTTTGTAATGGTGTAGGCATATCTGGACTAGTGCTTCCCCCCCCCCCCAATATGTTGGCATAAGCTAACAGAACAGTGGTGTGGCTTTTAAAAGAAAAAAAACTTTTACACACATTACAGAACAGATGCTTTCTTTTTCTGGACTATAGCCCAGCACTGATTCAAAATAAAACGTTTTTTGATGAGCTGCTTCATCGCAAAAAGAAAACACAGTGGATGATGTTTCCCAAATCAGGTTTTTCTTATTTGAGATACTGACCTACAGCAGCATGAAAGTGAGACAAAGCATCTGCCAACTGTCCGGCAGCCAGCAATTTCTTTCCCATTTCCAGATGGTTCTCGAGTCCTGCATTCTTCCCACACTGCACTCCTGCAAAGAGGAAAAGAAATGTGCTTTCAGATAATCTAATCCTAGAATAATAATAGAATCTGTAATGGCCAAGTAATCAGAATTTCAGTTAAATATCTGTTGCTAATTCTTTCTGCTCTGTTTCCTTCTTGTTTTTTCAGAGTTGAAAGAAATTTAGCTTGGCTAGCATTACTGCCTCACAGTGATGGTCCTGGGTTCAATTCCATGATGTTATCTGTGTGGAGTCTGTATGGTCGCCATATGTTCACGTGGGTTTCCTCCCACAGTTCTAGTTATCTGGCTGGTGGAAAACCGGCCCTGGTGTGTCTCTGTCTGACGATGGACTGACGATGGACTGACGATGGACTGACGATGGACTGACGATGGACTGACGATGGACTGACGATGGACTGACAGCCCATCCTAGGTTGCTTGCTGGGATAGGCTTGGGCTGCCCCACAACTCTGTATTGGATAAAGCACTTAGAAAATTCATAGATGGACATGTTTCAATTTTGGGGGGAAAAAAATAAAGGATAGCACAATGTCCTCAGTTACTATACTTGAACATGGTTTCTAGATTCTTCTACAGAGGGACCAGTGTCCCCAACTAGTCCACGATTAGCATTTGCACAAGCAAATATCAGTTTAGGCTAGAAGGCAGGTACTGTTACAGACAATTTAACAGACCTGGAAAAAAGTATAAACACTTAATATTAAAGGGGGGGTTTTACATCAGTGAGTTGCAACTGGAACTTTAAAAGACATTCAGCTTCTGATATTAAATGGGTGTGTAGTCAGCTATATATCCCCATTAATAAGTTGTGACCTTAAAAAAACAAAACAAAAGATTTCTCACAAACTATAAAGGTATATATTTATAAAGAAAAGACTCAAGGGGGTTTAATTTCATGTTCAGCTAAATATCTCACTAAAGCTAAAATCAGTACCAAGGTCACATTTAACTAGCAGCCACTTTTTAATTTATGAGCATAACTCATCTCTCTTAACATTTCCGCACCAGCAAAATCGTTTCCAAAAATGCTAAAGAATTTTTCAAGATACGATTTCCAATAGAATACTTTAGCTAGTACTCGGATGATGCGATATCTCCTTAAAAACAAATCAAGAAATTATTTAAAAAAAACTCAATGCAAGAAGTACAATAACTAATCAGTGAGAAAAAAACTTCAATTTCGCACGTGAAGTTCACACCATTTACAAATCTTAAATCCTAAAACTATAAAAAATAAAAGTGCACTTATAACTATCACGATAATGATGATCACTACTACCATAATCATTATACTATAAAACAAGTACGGCACACAGCTATTTGTTATACTCGCAGAAGAAAGCCTGTACTATATGCGAAATAATCGGAGCAGTTTGTTTTTATCAATCAACATTAAAATCCATGCTGACAGCTTCTGCTCAGCAGAGCACTGCTGCACGTCGTTTCGTCTTTTATTAGATTTGATTCAATATAAGCTTCTTTGGGCAGCACAATGATCAATCCATACACTCTAGCAATGAACTCAACTAAAAATAGGTTCTGGCGACTTGGGAAGAATAAGCCATTTTTCAAAGACTGCTCCCCATAAATTAAGACTACAAGAGGCATCACGCATCTGGTACTGTGCACTCTCTCTGGGCAATGCCAACCAGCTGTAAAACCACGTTACAAACAAGCGAGCTTGTCAAACTTTCTTGACGCCACGTCTGTTTGTGGAATTGAAGAAAGTCTTGTCAAGTACCTTGTCAGGTCCAGGTAATTACTGAAGAATAAAATAATTTAATTTAATTTAATAACAGCATTGAGCGAAGATAATCGCGAACGCATAATCTTTCCCGTAGGAAAAGGCAGTGTGAAACTGCAACAACAGCAAAAAAAAAATCTTACCTTCATATCGTAGGTCAATCAAAACAAGAATATATGAAAAATAACATAGGACTTTACGTGCAAAAGGGCCTACTGAAACCATGTTTAATATTAAAACGTTACAAAATTTAATTAAGCGTGAAGTTTAGGCTACCAGAACCTTGCGGAATTGCAACACTTTTTTTCCATTTCCCAGCCTTTAAAGTTCAGCACAAGTTAACTCGCCTGGTCGTGGGTTCCTCCGATTGGATGGCGGAGTTTAAAACCCCACCCCTTGTCTCTAATTCAACAACGTGGAGCCACGGCAGCGTTTTGGGGGGGGAGGCAGTAGTGTGTCAACTGGACCTGGTTTGGAAATGTTTCACATGCAGTATCTGAATTGAGTTAATTAACTCGTTAGAATACCTCGTTCTCTCTTCTTGCTGTTTTGTAGGTAGATTATTCTGTTTTAATGGCGGCATTACAGAGGCTGTGATTGTTTTTGTCTATAATCTGTTTCACATTCGACTCGAGCCATAACAGTGCAGGTATCCATATGTTTTTGATCATTTTAAAACTCCAACGACTTTGGGTCACACAGTATTTACACTAAAAATGCATTATATCTGAGAGGTAGTTCGGTTCTCACTAAAGGTATCAGTGGGCAGCTGCGGTAGCGCGTTTTGGGTGCAAAGAAAGAAAAGGTAAATTCTACGTTCAAAAGCAGAAAAAATAACCTTTCGGCTTCGAGTCTTTTTCACAGGTGTGGCGAAGTCAGCTATCAGTATAAAAAATTAATTAGTCGAATACATAGGTTGCAGTTGTTTCACATATACTGTATATCAAATACCATGCCAAAGTTTAAATTTAGCGATTAGTGATGGCACGCAATAAGTATCACCCTGTGCAAACTACATACTGTAGACACTTCAAAGAACAAGGCCTGTATCAAAGTAGCTACAGTATATCTGTGACGTTATTACTATTCTTTAGCTGAAACCTTTACTCAAGGTGACTTATATCAGAATCATTGTTTATACGCAACTCAAAAGTTACAAGACTGGACAGTGGCATAATAAGTATACAATTAAACATGATATAATAACTTTAAAATATGTTGCTAAATAAACAGTTCAAGATATACTATTAACATCAAACTGATGGACAGCAGGAACTAAATATTGAGAAAAATGTGTTGCAAAATATTTTATGGAAAAATATTGTATCACTTTACTGAAATACAGCTTGTTGAGAACTAGTAAACGTAATGTATAATCCACGTATGTTGCATGTCTAATAACTGAAACACAAGGTATTAAGTAATGTTTTAGTGACAGGTATTTAATTAGGCTTTATACAAGGGATGTCCATCATGTTTAAAATGCCTTTGTGACCTTAATTAGTAGTGCTATTGGACTATAGGGTGTTCTAATCAGGCCTAGACATATTACTAATTTAAATTTGATGTAGATACACAAAATACTTTGTCCATATTACCATCAGTTTATTCCAGCATAATGGATTTTATTCTGCTCCTACAGAATGAACAGAACCCTGCCCTCTTTTGGTTGTTACTACAATAATGTCCAGGCATAATCGTTGAAACATTAGCATCAAATTTATTTTGGTTCCCAATTGCTCATGTTTGTAGACTGAGCAGACAACTTCATTTTAGACGGGAATATCGGAACAGATGAAGCATTTAATTTGTGATAAAAACTGGGGTCTTGCATCATTCAAGAATTCACCTGACCTCAGTATTTGAAGACTATTTTGGAGCCATCTTAAGAACCCCTGTACTGATTTAATTGAAACTTGGTGAATCAATAACCAAATAAAGTGTTTTTATCAGTTTTTCACCTGAAAAGTTGTTCTGATCACTTTTACTCTCATGTCATAAACCAGTTCAAGAAACTCTACCTGTTGTGCAACTGTCACAGTTTGGGTGACACATTAACACATTAACTGCTTTGCTATGTCCCTGAATATGCCAATTATAGAGGGTGATGGACCATTTTTCTCCTAGCTCAGGAGAACCTAGCTCCAGAACCACCAGTGCATCCACAGACCAGACGAGACACTTATCATACATAATACTCCATTATATACTGTAAATAAAACCTCATAATACATCAATTCCTATGACCACTCACCCAATGCACAGAACAAACAATACAACTTCCTCATAGAGCAGTCCCCAAGCAGGACCCCAGTCGCCAGAATCAAATGTCCCAAATGAACAGTCTGGCCATTCACCCCCGAACTGTCTGGTAATTATCAAGTGTCTGCGTAAGGACCTTGGTTTTTCACTCTATGACAGTCCCCCTACTAAAATGTTGGTCTTCCTGATGCACTCTATTCCTGGTGCTATCTTTAATCCCCTAGCAAACCTACGCAGGTACCCACATTATCCACCTGCCGGTGTTTCCCTGATTCCAAGATCCTTTTTCCCTAAATTTGCCTCAGTCTCTGGAAGTCCACTGGATCCCATTTGCAATATACTGTAATAAATCTTGTCTGAGCTCATGGCCTGCTGAGATCCAAAACCCACCTGCCTAGCAGTAGGTCCTCAGAGCTCAAGCACATCTGAGCTTGTGCCCTGCAGAGTTCCAGAGGACTGTCTGCCTAGAAGTCTCACAGGGGCTTCTCCCTGGCAATATGCCTCCGTACTATAGGGGATTTACAATCCCTGATTGCCCTGTTCCTCCGTTGCAGCACCTAGGGCTGCTCTGGACAGTATGCCTAGGCAGTAACATAGGACCCACAAACCTTTTCCCCATCTCGCCTCTCTTAAATTTGCAGGGCTTTCACATGCCTTCACAGTTTCACGGTCCCCACAATCCCAGATTGCATACACGTCCACTGCAGTGCATAGGGTTCCCCCAAGCAGTATGCCCCTGCAGTGGTGGGGATTCACAATCAATGTTACAGTTAATGGACATGGTTGGAAGGCTTGAAAACTCTGGCCGTGTTTTTGTCTTCTGGCTTGTCGATTTCTATTTTGCTGATACAGTGAAATAAATATTGGTATATTAAAAGCTACAGTAAAGGTCTTTATAATTGTCCACTGTTCTTCACGTCCTGCAGTCATCGAGGTTCACGAACACTAAAATTAATATTGAAAAGAAAAAAAAACTCACACACACAGTACATACAACCAACACAGATCACACCCAGGGTCTGGAATTGAACCTAGAGCCCCACTGCTGAAAGGCAGCAATGCTAACCATTGTACCACTATGACTCCCACACCTCTGTTTTTTATTCCACTTAATCACCACAAGAGCAATTCTGTCTATCACACTTGGTCTGGCTCAAATGGTCTGCTGTACACAGCAATTATTGTATTGTTCTGCATGTCTGGATTACACGTTTTGACATTTTATGAGAGGTCCACACAAAACATAAATTAAAAATGCATTAGTTGCATTCCTGGTGAGTCTATCTTATTCTTGGTGAGTCTATCTTATTCTATTGCATTGATCAACACTGGGCTCACTTGTTGCTTTGCTTGTCTGTTCTTTAAATGATGACTGCTTAGCTCCCTAACTGTAGACGCATGGGGTTGTTGTGACCAGTTCTTTCTGTTGTAGTGGCTGCGTGAAAGAAATCGTAAAGAATAAACATGATGAAATGTCAATCCTGGTGCAGCATTGTGACTCTGAGATCATGGTCAGTCATTAGCAGGCTGAAATTGGCTGCAACATCTTGCCAGATTAGACATTGCTATAAGCTGTAAACACCCCAGATGGTGCCTGACAGTGCCTTGACTTAGTCCAGCCTGCAACATACCAATGGCACAAAGCCATTCTTATCTTGATAAGCAGGACATATTGGATCCTTTCTGTGCTTGTATTACTTGATTACTACAACTGGCTTGGCAGTCTATGGGATAAATTAGTTCAAGTAGGTAGCTGTGTCAGCATGCGTAGGCTGCAAAAGAACAAGTTAAAGGTTTATTCCATGCTGAAAAGAGAAGAAAGGAAACACAACGTTTTTGCTGTGGAGCCTTCTTCGGGTGTTTCCTTTCTTCTCTTTTCAGCATGGAATAAACCTTTAACTTGTTCTTTTGCAGCCTACGTATGCTGACACAGCTACCTACTTGAACTACTTCAGCCTACTTCTGCTGCGACCCACTATGCCTTCCGCTAAATCTTTTTCTAGATCTCTTTGTCATGCCGTCTCCTCCTCCCTGGGCCACTTGCCCCTTTCTCTCACCAAACTGGCATTCTGTCTCTTCACAGCGATCTGTTCCAAGACCAAGCTTTCTAACCACCTTCTATTCCTTTACAGATGTCATCGCTCACACCTGAAGAAGGCTCCACAGCCGAAACGTTTTGTTTCCTTTCTTCTCTTTTCAGCATGGAAACTTGTTTAGCTTGTTCCTTATAGGCTAAATCACCTTATTACCTGGCTCCAATCAACTCTCTCACTAATAAGGTGACTGACTAAGTGCTTAAGCAGCAGTCAAAGTCACTTGAATGTAATAGTCATGAATCTTCAATTAATAAAAATTACCCCAAAACATTTTATCAATATTAACAAGTCATATTATTTATCTAATAGCTTGCATGCATAGACAGAGTGTAGAGTTTTGAAACACTTTCATTTCTCTTAAGAATGCTTTCTCCATGCCAATTTCTAATCAGTGTCTGAACTAAGTTACAATACAAATACAAATGTATTTTCTTTCATTAATACAGAAGAACAAATAATAATAATTGCTTACACTTGTATAAGCACTTTTCAGGACACTCCACTCAAAGCGCTTTACAGGTAATGGGGACACCGTCCACCACCACCAATGTGCAGCATCCACTTGTATCATGCGACAGCAACCAGAGTGCACAAGAACGCTCACCACACATCGGCTATTAATGGGGAGGAGAACAGAGTGATGAAGCCAATGCATAGATGGGGATTATTAGGAGGACAAGATTGGTAAAAGCCAATAAGATATTATGCCGGGGTTACACCCCCACTATTTTCGAGAAACGCCCTGGGATTTTTAATGCCCACTATGAGTCAGGACCTCGGTTTTACATCTCATCCAAAGGACAGCACCTTTTTACAGTATAGTGTCCCTGTCACTATACTGGGGCATTAGGACCCACACAGACCGCAGGGTGGGCGCACCCTCCTGGCCCCACTAATACCTCTTCCAACAGCAACCTTGGTTTTTCCAAGGAGATGACCCATCCAGGTACTGACCATTACACTAATTTTGTTGAACCACATTTTTTATTATTGAGAGATTTCAGCCACTAGTTTAACTGTTTTCTTAAGTTACAGAATTAGCATTAGCTCATTTTGATTCTTTTTCCACTGACCTTCTTACCTGAGACCAAGTACTGAGCCAACCCTACCCCCACCTCTGCCACCCTGATTGCGTTGCAAATGTAGTTTTTCTTATCCTTCAGTCTTATTGTAGATATAAGATTATTTTACGCTGTTGGAACTGCTTCCCCAGAAGAAGCAGCGTCAGTTCTAATAGGAACATTATACAAACGCACACAGTAATAATTAGAAACTAAAAATGAATACAAGGTAACTTACATTGCTTGGTTTAATTTTTTTTTGTAAAACACCAGTCTCGTTTTCTCAGAAATAAGAAGCTACGGGTGCACTATACTTTTTTCAGAGCCTTATATCGGATCTGGATAATGCAATTGACCAAAAAAGGACTCAGAGAATAAAGTTTATAATGCAATTATAATTTATTCTGATTCTGAGCAAGATGTTGATATTCAGTAATTGCATTATAAACTATGTACTGAATTTGATTCGTCTGTTGCACTTAGCAAAGAAAGCAAGCACACACGAGAATAACAAAGGCGCCTTACCTAAAAACTAATTAAATAACACAAAAAGCTATAAGTAACAATTTCCAAAGAAATTCGAATTCCTCGCTATCCGAAGCACGCAAAAGTTATCAGTGTTGCAGCTCATATTATTTGTAGGAAGGGAGTTTGAAAGAAGAAATAGCTTAAGTATGCAGACTTCCACAAGGATTTTAAATTTGTGACAAAAGGGTTTTTGAAGCCTCTCATCAACAGGCTCTGCTCTCAAACCCAGCAATGAATTTCTACTAATCCTCCGGAAGCTCAGAACATATGGCTTCATTCTCCACCTCCGTTTTGCATACTGTGTGAGGTAATGTGAGCCTCATCTGTCCCCCCTAAATCTCCCTGCACCGCTCGTTCAGACTTCCCCTTCCCCCTCCAGCCTCTCTGTGCGCTGGGAGAGACGGTGATGAAGAGGTTTTGGAATGTGCGCGTCACCGCGGTTCGCAGCGACACCAGGCTGATTTCGAGTTCCAAGAAACTTCCTCGCTGAAGAGTTTTTTTGATTTTTTTGAGAAACAAAATAATACACAGATCTCCGAGGTGGGGTGAGTATTTCATTCTGTACGTAATTGCACTTTTATTAACCAACCATTTCCTGTTTTCCCCCCCAAATTGACTTGTTCGCAACACTCCCGTTACTTTTCAAGTTATCTTGGTATCCTGCTGTAGCTTCTTGTAGTTCAAAGGTTTAAGATCTTTTGCACGCAGAGTTAGCAAGGCAAGCTTTTACATCTTTGGGTTTTTTGTTTCTATGTAGAAAACGAGTCAGTTCTTGGCGTTGCTGCTTGTTTTGCCTGAGCCTGCCTGTCCAGACTTGAGTTTTTGGAAATGAGCTGTTGTCTTGAGGAGTGCGCTTTGTTGTTTTGCCGGCAGATGGCTTGGACCGCGAGAAAGGCCGAGTCTGATGAGTGGCTACTCGCTTGGTGATGTGTGAACCAGCAAACTGTCACGCACACGCAAATCGTGCGTTGTTGTTATTAAAATCATGAGAAAAAATGCTTGAAAGATGTCCTTAACTCGAAGAAAGTGCGAGACGGAATGAGAGATTGTAGATAAAGTTTTGTATAAATAACAGGGACATCACATCATAAACTCAAATCTGAGCAGATGCCAGGTTTAAGAAATCTGAGATCTTACCCACAGGGCGTGGAATCGCTCAAGATGATTAAACCAGATATTAGCACTATATGTCCATAATTATTTTCTCAGAGACCCGATCACGATTTTGGCTCTGAAAATCTTTAGTAAATTTAAAATAAATGCGTTATCGCGACACAAATGTGCCGTTAATTTTAATCGGAAAAGGGGGTGTTTCTGTACTGTAATTACAGTCGTTGATGATAACTTTGACTCTGGTAAGATATAATGTGTGTTTTCATAGTTGATGTAAACGAGGATTTCAAAGAATAGCAACTGGAATATAAACCCAGTACCGAAGTGTTCCAAAACATATAGGAATCAAGCGTTTTTAGTCTTCACACAAAATAAACCATTGAAAATCTGCCAGGATAGATTTACACGTATTACACGTATTTACACGTTTGCTTCTTTAATTAGAAGAAAATATGAGAAGACCCATTTTGATGCAAGAAATTTCCCGTGATTGAAAACATGAAAAAAGTTCATGAAACTGGAGCATTGATGTTTTTGCACAAAAAACAATATTTTTTTACAGTATTACAGTATTGTAATCTTTATACAAAATATCTTTAGGTTATAATTTTGATGCATTAGAAATGTAACTCCAGTTACCAAGTATGTAAGAAATAAGCCTCTCTAACCTTTTCTTTAAGTGCTTTTGCAAAATCTAATAACTTAATTTCATTCTTAATGCGGTAATAACGTTTTTTGTAATGAAGCTATAAATTCGATTATTTAAACAGTGTCCAAAGCAACGCAGATTTGCTCTAGCCAAAAGTGCCTACTGAACAGTAAAAACACTATCCTGTAACTCAATTGTAAAACAGATAGTAACCATTACGCGAGTTATGGAATAAAGGACGCTATTAACAATGATATGCTTTATTTCATTTACATAATTTCTGTATGCCATTTATTAAATTGTAAAACGTTCGTTATTGTGCTAGTAACTGCATGACTGATGTTTGCGACATTTAAAACGCCGTCTTTTTCTATCAGTTTTTAAGGCTTGTTGTCTGCCTGCCTGTTGCAGCATCCCGGAGCTCTTGAGCGGTGTGGTGCCAGGCACACAGTGATGCTAATTCTGGTTACCTAGGAGACTGCAAAGACGCCCTGATCCCTGTCACTGCACAAAGACGAAGGGGGAGGCACCATACCGCTGAATCGTTCTCTTCTCAAGCAAAGAGCCGCAAGTCAGGGATGGTAAGGAGAAATGCAGCAAGAATATCACAGCTCCGCAGAACCACCGTGCCTGCGACAGTTCGATTTTGTGTTGTTTTTTAATCAGGCATTCCACACTTCTTCTTTCTTGATTTTTGAACAATAACAGTATCCTGCGACTTGTTAGTTCCCAGAAACGAGGTATTTGCTAAATATTAGCTATCGTTATTGATGTAGTAATTTGTTTGCATTGATCTCTGGGTAAGGCTTAGTCGCAGTGGTTGTTGGGTTTGGTTTTATTTTATCATAAACCACTGATCACATTTCTGCTGTGCTTGGATATTTAAGTGGAAATATACATTTTTTCATTGCAGCCATTTTACAACAATATATACTATCCTTATCCGTCTGAAACCCCAGGAACCTGTTCGTCTGCCGGGATCCCATCCATTTTGAACTCTCCTCAAAGCCAGCGCTCTTCCAGCATCCCCCAGCAGTCCTCTGTGATCTCTGGACCATCAATGACAGGGGCTCACATCCCATCTTTCAAGTTCCGAGCTCGCCGAGAGAGCGTGGACTGGCGCAGGATAAGTGCCATCGATGTTGACCGCGTGGCCACCGACCTGGACTTCAACACCCTGCAGGAGAATATCATAGGCATCACATTCTGTACCGTGGAGAACGAGCGCTGCCCTTATTGCCAGAACCCAGTGGACCCGGTTCTGTTAAAGGTCTTCAGGTTAGCTCAGCTCACGGTCGAATACCTGCTACACTCTCAGGAATACCTCACCAGCAGTCTGCAGTCCGTGGAGGAGAAGCTGCAGGCCTCCATTCTGGAGAAAGAACAGATCAAAAGGGAAACAATGAAGCAAAATGAGGAGATCAAATTACTTAAGGAGGAGCTAAAGAAGAGGAAGAAGATCATTACCACCCAGCAATCAATGATCAGTGCTGGTGTGGGTAATTATCATAAGGTATGTGCCAACAAGATGATTTCCCATGTGGTTCATTGTTTTCATCCATTGTTCACAGTGTCAAATGCAGATCAGACTTTTAGTAGTGCTGCGCTTAGTCGTGGTGAGTGGATGAGCTCGGCTGCACACTTGGCTGTAAAAAGTAGTGAAATACCCCATTGTCCACTATTTGGAAGAGCTCTACTGTCAGAATTGTCTCATTCAAACCACGATTTCCTCTGATAATCTTAAAGTAATAGAGAGTAAACATTTTTGTTTTTAAAAATGCAGATTTCAGACCTCATTCAAAACAACAGAACAGATGGTGTCTGCTGGTGGCATTTTGTTCTCTAATCCATATAACAGATAAACAGCATAGTTACACAGATAGCTGGAAACCCATTTTCTTAATGTGGCTTCAGTTCAGAATGTCATTGCATAGTTTGGAGTAGGACAGAAGGTGTTTGTCAGTGAAAGGTACTGTACCACAACATTTAACATTAATTCTAGTACAGTGCTTGAAAGAACTCAATTGTGTAGTTTCCTATATAGGCCTGGATATTCTGGTATGTTATTTGTTTAAGTGAAATCAAAGGAAGGACAGTATGGGAAATAAAGGGCTGTTCATTTTGCATTTACAAGAACTACATTAAAAAAGGTCTCCTAGGTAACAGCTAGGCCTTCACACAAAGTTGCTAAGTGAAACGCAAACAGTATGGCTTGTCTGATTAAGGTGTAAGTGCAGCTCAATAAATAATGAGATTTGTAATGAGAACCTCCAACAGCACAAGATGCTCACCATGACTAACTGCTCATTTTACAAGTCAAGGGAAACATATGGAGTGTATTTTGATTATTCTAAAGTATTATTAGTTTCATGTTTTAGTTTCTGCAATTGCTATTAATAAGCTTACTGTGTCCTACCTTTAGTGGTTTTCTACATTCTCAAAACAGTGTGATTTTAATTTTTCTGACAATTTTTATGTCAATTTAGTCTTTGACTAACAGTTAGCATTGTACTGAGGAAGAACACTAACATTCCTTGATTTCTGGTCAGAAAAATCCATCTCCTCACAGAATCCTGAATAATGATTATAACTTTTATTTGACAAAGTTAAAGCAAAAATGTGAAGTCTGGGTTAATTATTTTGATATGAAGTTTCATAATGTATTAAGTTGAGTGGGGTACAAAATGCCATTTACAAATGTAAAGGTTACATTCACAGCTCAGATTCATATCTGTTTTATAACACTTAACATTATTTTGGGGTGGCATAGTGGAACAGTGGTTTACAATGCTTCCCAGCACTGGGGCTTGGGTTCAATTCTTAGCGTGCTATCAGTGTGGAGTTTGTATGTTCTCCCTGTGTTCTTGTGAGTTTTCTCTGGGTGCTCCGGTTTACCCGTACTGTCCAAAAACATACTGGTAGGTTAATTAGCTTCTGGAAAAATTAGTATAAGTGTGTGTGTGTTTGTGTCTGTGTGTGCCCTGCAATGGACTAGCATCGCATGCAGTGTGTATCTTGCCTTGCATCCATTGCTTGCCAGGTTAGGCTTCGGCTCCCCCGAAATTCTTTATTAGGTTAAGCGGTTAGAAGATGGGTGAAAACATTTATAGTAAAATGTTTTTAAGATTTTAAGATTTAAGCTCAGATTTTCAAGTATTAACCAAATATGAAGTACACAACTTAATTTCCACATCATTTTCACCAGGCCTCTCCTTTTATGTCTGTGCTGTGTGGATGAATAACAAAACTATTGTATGGAGAGCAGTAGTGTTGGTAGAACTGACAGAAAATGCAGGATTAACATCCTTCCCCCCTCCTTCAAAATATATTTTTAGAGATTTGTCTACCTTTTTTGTAGAGATTCATTTGTCTCTTCACCAAAACAATACTGGATAGCAGGTGTCAGTATCAGATCTTTTAATATTAAATGAAGACTTGAGGGCAGCTGGTTAAGATTGCATAGTAAGTGTGCTGTGCGAGTTATAGAACCAGCTTTTACACTGCCTTGTCACATCAATCTGGCTGACTAAGCTGATGAGCAGCAGAGGGTTTAAAGCACTTCAGAAGAATAGACTTTCCATGAAACCCATACTATAGCCCAAGGGCTTTATGTGTACCACAGATTTCTTTTAATATAAAGGCAGTCTGGGCCAGGGCCAGTGGTGTGTTTTGGTGACAAGCCTATAAAAGGTGTTGGTCTGTGCTGCATTGCTTTTGTTAACTGGCTTTGGATGACCTCTTTAAAGGTCCCCCTCCAACACATTGTTTTCATTTGTTTTTATCATTATGCATTTGCATACACCATTTTGACACAGTAGAAAAGGAAATCAAGCTGCTAAGTCTTTCCTCAGCACAGCATTGTCTTGACCTGCTAGGACCTGCAGTATTTGGAACAGTGACCTTGCCTGCAATGTTGAAGTAAGATGTTGGTATGGTGCACGTTTTTCACCAGTCAGCTCAAGATCAGCTTTTGTTTTGATCTGAAGTTTCAATAGAAATCGCCTGTGGTTCAATTTAGTATTTCATGTTAAGTTCTTTTATTAATAAGGTTTGTTTCATGTAATTGATTTATTTTATACAAATTATTGAAAAAGTATTGGCACCCCTTGTTGAAAATGAGCTTATTCTTTCATTTAATGATTAATTCACTTGGAATCTTACTCATTACTACTACTAGTAATTACTATTTATTATGGATGTATGTTTAATAACTTACAGAAAAGATATATAGCTCTGGATTACAGTGCATTGTAATTAAATACACAGAAGTTTATGCATCATAAGCAACTGAAATAATATATTATAATCACAGTTTAAACTGGAATACTAGGCCATAGAGTAATTATATTATAAGCTGGAATAACAGGCCATATTGTAATCTGCCATATTGCAAATATTATAATTGTAAACGTGAATAATATATCATATTGTAATCACAGTATTAACTATAATAACATGATATATTGCAATTGTAGTCTAAAGTGTAAGGTAGCAGGGGAAGCCCTATGTTCAAACAGTGTGTGCTTTTTGTAAAAGTGTGAAGGTTTCATGAAGATTCTCTGTAGCAAACACTCTAATACATCAGTGGATCAACAAATTGATTATGTCTTAAAAAATGAAATTATTTATTTTTATAGACTTTCACATAAATACAGCAAATGTATTATAATTCTTATACATGCCTGAAGAAATCCAGTTGAACATTGTACTAATGCCCTTGTAAAATATTTTACAAAAACATTTTTTGCAGTCCTTAGAGGTGTTCCCTTTTGATCCTTGTATTTAGCTTTAAATTTGTTTTCTCCTTTGTTTCTCTATGTTTCTAAAAACAGTATAGCTGTGTAAAGATCAGAATTAATCCTATTAGGGGTTAATTGCATAATATTTTGTATCTATTATTTTTTATACCATGCTACATTTATATGTACATTTCTGTGTATTTTTCAGTGTCAGCATTGTGAGAAAGCATTTATGAATTATTCCTTTCTACAAAGTCATGTACAACGTCGTCATCCAGACGAGTATGATATTGGTAAGATAAAGACATATATAGTGTTAAAGATGTGAATTTATGCTTGTTCCCCCTGCGGTACAAGAATCAGTAGACCTTTTTCAACTTGAAGGTTGATTGGTTAGAGATGTAATGCCAGATTTTTAGTATATTGCATAATGACTGGGGTAACTGAAGATTGTGGGATTTTTGCCATGTTCCGCTACATTTTTGCTTAAAAATGTTCCTGTATCATCATGCTTACCGAAATATTTGAAATTGATTGAGCTAAGAGGATGCATTTAAAGCATATAATAACAGTTTTTTTTACCTATAGGTGTGTTATCAGAGAAACAGAAAAGGGTACAGGCTGGTAAGCTTCAGGATGAGATCAACAAACTCAAGGAGCAGTTAAATCTTACCAGATCCCAGCTGGAAACTGAGCAACAAGCCTATATGGTCAGACTTTCCCAGGTACAGTAACAAGGACCAAGCAAGCAGCAGTGTACCACAAACATTTTGTTACACTAAAAAGGCTATGGAGAAAAGCATAGAAAAACAGTGAACACAACCTGCTTCTGTAAGGGACCTAGACATTTTGAATGGTCACCAGGACTCTCTTATAAGAAAAATAAAATTAATCTATTTTATTTCACTCCTGTTCTATATGTATTACACAGGATAAGTGTATATGAAATCAGAACCCTAAAACATCCTATTCATAATGTGCTGGAAATTAGTATTGATCCTCAATGAGCAAGAATTAATCTAAAGTTTTAAAAGCTGTAACATTGCTTCGGTGATTGATTAAAAAACAATTCAAAATTCAACTAGTGATATTTAATCTTTTACACTGAATTATCCATTTTATTTATCATGCTCATTTGATCCATCCTTTTTTGTTACATTCTTAATATTCTAAAAAGAAGCAACAGTTTCAATATCCTTCTGAAATTATAGCCATTTTGATTGAAGGTGACCAGTAATCCTGATAGACTATATTTTGTTGTACGAAACATAGCCTTTTAGCTTTATGAATGTGCAGAGAAGAATAAATTACATTAATGATGTGGAACACCACACAAGATGTAGGTTGGATTTAATTGTTAAATGTGATGGATTAGCTATTCATGTATAGTTTGCTTTGAGTTATTTTCCTGTTTTTAAGATTTCTGATCAATGTAAATCACGTATTGCTAAATGCCAAACTTTTTTTTTCTTACGTGAAGATTTCTGTTTTGGTAACAGTTTCTGTATCAATAAGCACTCAAAGTTGGTATAATAAAAAAAACATTGGAAGCTTTGTGTAAATTCCTGCTGCTCATACCAAGCATATGTTGTAGAGCAATCTATCACACCTGGCATTGACTTTAACTTTGAATTTAAATTGTTTTTTTAAAACCAAATCAAATTCAATCAAAATGATTTCAATGCACAAATAATATCTTGATTTCAATACACAAATTTCAATCCATTGTCCCTTATTAGCACATGTGTTTTAATTGCATTTGATTCTAATGGATTTTTAAAAAATCTTTCATGGAATCACTTTTGACTTTTAACAGTGTTTCATAGACATGAAAACGTATGATTGTTTATGTGTAATTTATTAATCAGATTGTGTTTATCTATGATCTATTATTTGTCTTTAATTATAACAGAGGTGAAGATCAGATCACATATTAGGAGCAATTAACGCAGGAATACAGATAATTCCAAAAGGTACACAAACATTTTCTCACCACTGTAGATTTCTCCACATTAAAATAACTAAATAGACTAAAAATAAGTAATATTTGAAAATAAACAACATTTAAAGCCCTAACCAATTTGTTATCCTTTGTTTTGATTTGAGCATCAGTGGAAGTCATGATTGACATACTGACATTGACTGAAGTCATTGACAAGATATCTTTTCATTGTAGGAACAAGAAAATCAGCGAACTAAGGAAGACGAAACAATAAAGCGATTTGAGAAGTGGAAAGAGGAGGAGCAGCAAAAATTGGATGGAGAAATTGAAAAGATGAGAGAGATGTTCATGAGGGAATTCAAGGAACTATCTGTTAAAAATGCTGTTCTGGAAAATGTAAGTAGTTTTAGTAGTACTAACCTGTCTGTGACCTTTTCGTGCTCATCAGTGGCTATTGTTTCTGCTTCAGCAAAGTTGTCATTCATCAGTCATGCATATCAAGCCCTCTGAATTTGGATTTGACAAAATCCAGTCTCGGCTAGTTTTAAAAAATGATGCTTGATAATCAAACCAAACAGTGGATGTACCTCTACGATTTTGAAATTTAGAAACTTAATTTTATCATTTGTTTATAAAAAATGTTTTTTAGCTGTCATTGTACTGTCTGTAAGCACTATGAGCATTTCTTAGTATGCATTAGTGTGCAAAAGTGAAATACTTTTTGTGAAAGCATATTTATATTAGGCCATATTGTACTGCTCTACTATTGTATGTGAAGTATATTGAAATCATTGTTAAGTTGAAATAATAATATGATTGGAATTATTGTCTTTGTGGAATTAGATGCTTGTATGTTACATCACCTATTAAGCCTCCTATTCTTTTATTTCCCAAAAGTCATTTGAATGTTGTTTCGCATACCCTCCCTAGCCTTTTTTGTCCTTGATTGACATGCGTTCTTTGAAACATTGGGTTGTGTATCTTAATTCGTTGTAAGGAATCTTCATCTTTTACAGGATTAGTTATACTGTATGGAAAAAAAGGCCAAATGTAGCCATGCTCATTAATGAAAAAGTTTTTTTATAGGTTGTCAAAGTTTAAAATTGTGTTAGTACTGTATATTAAAAAACAGCAGTAGTAAAATAATCTAAATTCGTATTTCATTTAAATAAATGTTTGTACAGGAATAAATTGGGCGAATGCACATGCTTTGTTTTTTCTAACAGAACTAAGGGTTTAGAGCCCTTGTCATTCATGAAGACGGGCGCTGTCCTAAGGCCTTTGACCGTGTTTTGCAAAAGTAACACTATGTTTGATTGTAAAAGCCTCTTCTGACAGGGCTGCAAGATTAAATTACCCAATTACCCAATTTCGGATATCTTGCATTCTGAAATTCCAGTTTTACAAAATACCATTTTTTTCTACAAACATCCTATGGAAAACTAAATAGTGAAAGCAGTGTACAAAGTCTCATTTTTGGGACACAGGGGAACTTTTGGCAGTCAGCCTTGTCCATGTTATATCTCTCATAAATATAATGATATAAAAAATATAATAATTCTAAGTGTCAACAAATGTGAATATGTATAGTTCATATGTATATTCATTTTGACTAGCAAGTTTTGGAGATGAAGGCATCCAGCCTACAATTCAAGTCAAACACTGGTACATTGCACGAAGACAAAGCCCCAGAAAATGAAGAGGAGAAACAGAGGTACCATCAGGAACTGCTGAGTCTCAAAGAGCTGCTTAACAAACAGGTTAGTTTTAAAAATTTTCTTAAGAATTATGAAACTATACTAGGCTTTTTGAGTATTTAAGGACACTTTTGTCAGTACATTTTGACAAATCTGGGTCACAACTCTGTGCATTTTATTGGATACTAAAGCTGAATATGCTTAGTAGAAGGAAAGTGTGCTGTCTGTGAGTCTTTATAACCATACAGGTACTTTATTTTTGTTGAGTTTGGCGATCTGAACTACTTGTAGTTCACAAAATGTGAAGTGTCTTGTCTGAGTATTGAATGTGTACTGTAGGTAAATCTGTTATGAAAAATACTTTGCAGGAAGAAAAGTGGACTGCCATGATCCGGAAACTTCAAAAGGAACATGAAAAGGAAAAGAGCCAGGTACAGTAATATCATTTTATGTAAAGTGTTTTTGGTTCAGCATTTCACAAAATTCCAGTATTCAAATACAGTACTAGATTTAATGCAGTGGTTTAATGTTCAGTTGTGTATCATACTGGAATCATTTTGATAGTAAATCTGTGAGACATGGCAGTGCTTGTACAAAACCAGCCAGCAGCCTGTTCAGAGGAGAGTCAAAATTACTGCTCGGTTAACGCATCTGAGATCTTCTGCAGCTTCCGTTCTGAATACTTACTATGTTTAGTACTTCACTTGTGGTTTAACTATCTGTTATACAAAATCTGGCCTGCTGAGTTACAGTCAAACATTGCAATTGGATGAGAAGACTACAAGTCTGTAAAGGCTGGAAACTGAATTAAGGCTTTAAAACCACAGAGATATATTCTTAGATTGTGAATCTTTTCATTCACATATATTTGTTTTTCTTGGAACTTTCCTTGCTTTGTTAACTAGAAATCATGCACAATCCTTATGAACCAGGAAATTCCAAAATAAAATTACTGTTATGCAGCTACCCACCTGAACTACATATTAGTAGTGATGCTTTTAAGTAAAAATAACTTAAAACTTTGAAAAGCAAGCAGCATGCTTGACAAACATATCACCATATGCACAAATGAAGAGGATAAAAAGGATGTAGCAGACAATAGCATTTAAAAGAAATTTAGCTTTGCTTTCAGTAAATGCAAACCCATGAAAGGCAATCCAAAGGACATATATAAAAACAGGACTTGTTTTAAGCTAATAATGTCTTTTTGATGTTTATAGTATGTGCCAAATGTAATATGTGTAGTGTACCTTCTAGCACAATACACAAGTGGAAAATAACAATAACACCGTATGTCAAAGATGAAAATGAATTTAATAAACATACAAAGCCAAAGCTGATTTAGTCAACGGAATAATAAACCTGTTATTTTACTAGTAAGAAAATATACATTTTGCTTAATATTATAATTGTAATCTTTAGTGATTTGTCAAGTAGATTTAGTATTTCAGGTGACTTCCTTGGTATCACACTTTGCAATGGGCAAAGGCAAAATACAATCATTTGTGAAAACTAGGCTTTTTACCGAATGAATTGCCTGCTTTTGTTTCTACATTCTAGAAGCAGAGTGTACTTGATGTCTTCCTTGACGTTTTACAGCTGCAGAGTGATCTTCAGAGGCTGCGGTCTTCAGTGGTAGAGGAGCAGGAGGTCAGCAGCAGCTTGTACAGGAAAAGGATAGAAGAATTGGGACGGAAACTCCGGGAACAGAATGAGCTGATTATCACCCAGAAGGAGCAGGTTAGTGCTTCCTTAGTAGTGAAAAAAGCGGTGTTTAGAAGCCAGATAATTACTGTTGAGGAAATCCTTTGTAAGCAAACATAAAATACAATGACCCAGATAACCAACAGATTAAGTCTTCACCCTCTTGCAAATAAATGATCTAACCAGTTTTGAAGATTAGACTTGCATGTAATTATTGATGATAATATTTGAATAGGCCTAGGATTTTATCTTTCAAGTTCTAGATCTCAAGCTCAAAATATGAAAAATAGCTGGGTTTTCAAAACAACTAGCCATTACAATTGTTACAGCAAATGTACTCAACAAATCTTCATTTAAACCCTGTTCAACAACTCTTTTTATTGATCACCAGACATAGGTGTGAATGACACTGTAGCAAGCCATCAGACAAAAATGAGTGTGTTCTACAGAGATTAATTTTTTAACATTTCACACCTAAATGATGATAAGTCTGAACTCTACTAATCAATTTCTAACCTTCTTCAACTTCTAAAAAAGGTCTTACCAATCAACTACAGATTGATTAAGCCTAATTGATTAATCAAGGCTCCATGGCCGAAATGTTGTGTTTTCTTTCTTCTCTTTTCAACATGGAATAAACCTATTACTTGTTTAATTCTGTAAGAGCTTGGGTGGTACAAAAAGGTTAATAAATAGGTGCCCTACAGGAATAATTGAGAACTGTTAGCTAGTTGAAATGAACAAAATATGTAACAGAACAGGCAGACTTCAGGCTACTCAGATTGTACATCTTGTGTTACAGCTGGCCATGGCTGGCATAAGAACTCTGGTGTTATAAAAAAAGTGTTCATGCATTGTAGTTCAACTTCAAAAACACCTTACAAAACATTGGCTAACACTAAATTGGACCACCTGTTTAGGTCCAAAGACGGTTTCAAATATCTGAGGAGATCAGACTTCAAAGTGTGTTTGGAATTAAAACTCATACACTTAATCAGTATGTGACAGGGGCTGTATAGACAATAGACTGGCTACAGACTGTGTAAATAAATCTCGAGTGTTGATTGTGTGGAATGTTAGCAGTTACATGGGGTGAGGAGCCTCAGTGTCATTTTATTTCCTGCATGCTGTCAGAGTGAACCAGTGTTTTTGAGCTGCAAAGTACACATGCAGGACCTTAGATAGTTGTTACAGTATTAAGACTGGTAGACAGATGGAACACAAATGATGCCAGATGACTTTCTGAAATTCACAATTGTTTTTACTTTATGACACCTAGATGAAGCAACTTGGTTCAAAACTCCCAGAAAGAACCACAGGAACTCCAGGTACGATCCTTATCTTGAACTTTGAGTACTGTCATTAAAAATTGAAAACATGTCCATTTTCACCTAGTTATTGATTGAATTTTATTCATTTTCTATATTTATTTTATTTTAGTGGCTATTTCAGTGGCAGAGCCTGTGAAAGCCAAATCTCTGACATATGGTGAGTAAAAAGAAAGAAATATAATAGTTATGGTGCTTTATAAAATATACCTTTACCTTTCTGATTAACACTAAACTAAAAGTGCTTAACCAAACACATTCCTACAAGCATTGTATGAAAGCAATGTTTTTAGATTTTTTTAAATAAAATTGTAATTGTCAGATTTGTCTAATTTGACATTTTTAATCAGCTGGAAACACTACTATGACTCTTGTACTACCAAATATAAAGGAGATGAATTCTTGTCACTGCACTGTGTAATGTCAAGATCAAGATCTTTAATGACGCATCCGTCATTAAAGTTCCCCCAGCACTGTTTAAAATAAGAAATGTTAAACCCGGAAACCTGTCTTAATTCTAGTCTGGGCTTGCACAATTTCTTCTACAATATCTAATATCTCCCCTTAATTCAGTTGGTGAAGTAGTTTCTCACTTCTCTATCTGATCAGCTGTAATATACTGCAGTGTAACTACACATGATGGCTGCCACATGTCACTCAGGTGGGTCTACACTTACGTATTGATCAAGTGGGTACTCTCCTTTTAATCAAGCACTTCGAGATCCTTTGGGTTGAAAAGCACTATACAAAAGCAAAGACTTATTATTGGAATAACATTTTGCTTTACAGGCTTTACATTTTTTTCTTTCCTTAGCAGTGATGATCAATTAATCTCCTGTCTTTTGTGAAATTATTATAACACTTAATATCTTAATTTTCACACTGCTTAGATTGATACCCTGTCCTTAACTCCTAACTGTGGTTCCTGTTTGTCTGGCCTGTCTGTGCTGTCTGATTTATTCCTTGTTATTAGAGCAGACACCTACTGTTCATATTCTGGATCCTATAGAGGAGCTTTCAGAGGAGGATAAAGGTAACAGATCCGAGAGATAAGTTTAAATAGAATGCATGCTTGTTGCATGGTTGTCAGAGTTTATAATTTCTTCCACTTATATTGGTCAGTAAAACAAGCAGTGTTGCTAAATTCAATTTTATCTATAAAAAACAAAGGTCAACTTCAACCTGGGTGGAAGGCATTAAAGTTTATTTATTGACAAAATCTATATGACAGCAATTTGTCTTACTTCTGTTCTTAATCCTCTTCTGTCTCTCCTTAGTGCTATGATGCATCTTATACTTATAAATTCATATTTGAATATGGATTTATAAATGTAAGACCAAGGTTAAAATTTGCAATATCTTGCATGTAAGCTTGTTTGTGAGTCCTTTATAATGTGTGATTTTATCTAACAGAAATGTTTTTAAAATAAACTTTTAAAATATTTCTCTAATGCAATGAAATCCAGTTATTTAAATGTAATTGATAAACTTAATACTTAGAATTTGTACTGCTTTTTGCAGACTCTGCAAGCATTTCTGAAAAGAAGAAAGATGATAATCAGCGTCTAATAAGTAGCTTAAAGAAAAATGCCTCATTAACTAAAGAATTACGCCCAATCTTGGAGCAGACTCTTGTAGAGAAGCTGGAATCTCTTGGTGTTAAACCGGTAAATAAAAATAATAATATTCATATCAAATAAAAGTTGAAAGTTCTAAGACTTTAGAAATATTCATATTAATAAAGCACTGATATCATGGGTCTTTCTGCAAATCATTTTCTTTGAAAGTTAGTATCTTGGTTTTATTGTTGCATTAAACTGCATTTGATACATGAAAAACGTTTAAAAATGTTGATGCAAAACCCAATTTGCTGAAGTGCAAACATACTACATTTCCTCAAAACTGAATTTTACTATCTTAATTGACATATTTAATAAGTTATTTTGAGCATTTCTTGTTATGTTTTTCAGACAGCAGAGTAGAGTAGAGACAACACTTTTTTTTCCCCCCTTTTATTTCTAGGAAAACCGTGGTATTCCCACTGGCCAGTACAATACAATTATGACCAAAGTGTACTCGCAAAGAGAAAGGATAGCCAAGACGTTTCCAGATTTTCACAGTGTCCGAGAAACACTTACCCATAATTTGGGTTTAACAATAAAGAAAAAGAGAGCCTCATCAAGTTCACCTGTAGAAAAAAAGAGACCAGATAATCCACCTGAAGGTAATGTCTGTTATGTTTTAGTGAGAATGCATATGTGGTTCTGTCAATTGCTTTTTAAAAACTGTTCATAAGGTTATAAAGAACAATTAGTAATATGCTGATTGATCCGACATCTCGGGGATAAACAGACTTGGGGCTGTTGTTGCAATTTAAGAAATAAGATTAGGATGTTAAGGCATGTCTGCAAAAGCACAGAATGATGCAAAATGTAGGGTTTGGTCAGATTGCAATTATTTTAATATCCATCCCTATTTTATGGATGATCATTTATTTAGGCATTTTGGAATGGTGTATTCTATGTTTTAATAACATTGTTCTTTGCAGTATCTAAAATGTATATCAAGTTAACAGCTGTAAAGTCTAAATATGCTGTCAATTTTTAGAAGGACACGGAGTAGTGCTAAGGCACTCGGGACTCAGAGTGTCATGGGTTCAACTCATGGTGATGTATGTGTATGTGTATGTACAGTATCTGTATACTTCACTAACACCCATCCATCGCTAACATTTCCCCTATAAAAACATTGCTGTATAAATAGGTAGTCTGTATCCATTGATTTTTCTAATCCGTTTATGCAATGCTCAGTCACGGGCAGAGCCAGAGCCGAACCTGACAAGCAGTGGGCTCAAGGCAGGATACACCCTGGACAGGAGTCCAATCCATCACAGGGCACACACAAACAAATGCACAAACTCACACCAGGGTCCTTTTTTTGCATGAATTCAACAGGCTTAAACAGTAAACATCTGGCTTAAACCTATGCAAATACGGGGAGAACATACAGTCTCTGTGCAGGTAGCACCCCAGGTCTGGAATCGAACCCAGGGCCCCAGCACTGTGAGACAGCCATACTAACTACTGCACCACCATGCTGCCCTATTTTGCTAACTTTTCTCTTGTTAATACTGTGCTGTATAACTGGGGACTCTGTATGACACCATTTTACAATTGGCTTATAAATAAAAAAATTAAAACGTATCTTTACATAAGTCTCCATAATTGTAAAACAATACGGCCATCATTTAGGATTTGAAAACTAAAATCTTTTTTTTTAAATATGACTATAGTAATTCAAACTGTACTTTATCTATTGTAATATCTTTATCTTTTTAGATCTGAGTGAGTTATGTATGTTATAATTAAAATGTTCATACTTAAATGTTGCACTGTTAACAATCTTATTCTCTTTAACACAAACAAGTTAGATTTGTCTATCGTATTGATTTCTAGTAAGTACTGCATATGTAAAGCTCTTTCCAGCCAAAAGGATGCCAAAGCACTTTCAGTACAGGTGGGGATTTGCTTCACCCATTACTGGAGTGCAGCACTTGCCTGTGTGACACAAGGTGGCCATTATGCATCAGCACCCCAATTACACAGCAAGTTAGGAGGAGAAATGACAATAGATTCATCAGTCAGCTTAATTGGGAACTTTAGGAAGACTTCAAATCAAGAGTGAAATTTGGCAAGGATACTGGGCTTAACAGTCTCTCTTATAAGAACTAGAATAACCAGTAGTCAGGCGCTCAGATTAATAACTCTCCTGGAGGACAGCATTTCTTACAGCACACTGTCCCCCAGTCGGCATACTAGGTCATTGGATTTAATGATGCTGGTCTAGAGGGGAAAACTGATCCTCTGGACCAGCATTTGCAACAACAGCCTGAATTTCCATTGAGATCTCCCATCCCAGTACTGACCAGATCCACCCTTTCTTGGCTTCTGAGATTAGGCTTTGTGGCAATACTGAATACTGTAAATACTGTACGTTCTGTATTGTACTGTACTGTACAGTCATACATTTTAAACCTTCCTCAAAAAAGTGCCACATCTGTAATCCAATTCTGTGTCTTCTTCTCTTCTGAAGAGAATCAGAAACGGGCCAGATCATCTAGTTTGCCATCTACCCGGGTGACTCAGGTTGTGTCAAAATCACCAGGTGTGACAGAGCAGCCCCCCCAGCCAGCCCCCCGCTCTAGGGCCAGCACAGCTCCAAAGACCTCCACTCCAAGGTATGCCACGGCAGAAGCATGGACATGGACATCTTGTATTATTCCATCAGTGTTGTTAAAAAGTTGAAATTGGGAAGCTTCCTGGCTTCGGTTGGATTTCTGTTTTTCTGTACATCAGTTCTGTAGTATTTGTGTGTCTTTTAAAGTGCATTTTATATACTTTTAGAAATTTTACTTTTGTGGACTTTAAGGGTTTTTTATTAGTATTGTGTACAAATGTGTACTTTTAATTTGCAGAAATAGTATTCCTAAAACTTAAAAAAGTCAGTTGTACACTGGTGGCTCACGGGTTGAAACAATTGACTTATTTTTATCATTAATCTTAAGAAAAGGAAAAACATGTTTTGCTGGTGTTCTTCAAGTGCGTCACTTCTTTGTTTGGCACCAGAGCCAAAAGGTATTATTCTTTCTGCTTGTCAGGGAGATAACGTATTGTTGTTTTCTCAAGAACCCCTCCGTTTAGTTCAGAAGACGACTCTGAAGAAGAAAGTGATGCAAAACCACATCAGCGACTAAAAGCTGTGCAACCAAAAGCTCCCGCCGTCGATGTCAGTAAAACTGTGGTCATGTCTCTGGAGAGTGAAACAGACTGGACGGACGGCAGTGAAATGGAAGAGATTGATCCACGGCTGTTGCAGCATGATAAAAGTCTGAAAGTAGATGCTGGAAAGCCTGTTCAAAGTAAGATTTCGTTTTTTGCTAATTGGAATGGGATTTGTAAAATCTTGGAATATGAGTGAAAATGTATAATGCTCTTTTTATTTATAGCTGTTACTTTTATGTAATGGAACAAGCGCAGATTTATTCCATGCTGAAAAGTAGAAAGAAGAAACACAACATTGTGTCACACCTCAAACACAGCAGAAGAAGGCTCAACGGCTGAAATGATTCTTCTGACCTTTATTTGTTCCTTTGCAGGCAACACACACTGACGCAGCTCGTCACTCAAACTTTTATGTAATACTTACTGTATCTGCTAGAATCATTTTAAATTTAGACATAAATACTTCCATGATATAAATTATCCTGTGCTGTTCTACTCCTTGTGCAGACTTTTGACAGTTTTTATTGTCTCTGGATTTATTTTCTCTTTTCATGTAGTTTTTCATCAAAATCAAGAACAGATACCAAGTCTTGCCCCTCTGCCATTTTAGCATTCCTGAAACCCATGTGTCAATTATAATCTAAATTATACTCATGAAAATTATTTAAGTTATTTGGAAGAAAATACAGTGAGGATGATGTAGAGAATGAACATTTTAATTTCCTCTCTTACTCAGGAGAATTAAAAGTTTGAATTACCTGTTATATGTATTTATATATATATGTGTTGGTATTTTTTGAAAGGTTCTATTCTGAAAGAAATTTCCGAAAACCAGCCTGTCATTGGAAGGATTCAGAAGAAACCAGCTGGGGGAGTTAAAGTTTTGCCAGAGGACAAAAATGTGAGACAAGAATTAAAGGTAAGAAGAGTGTTACACATACATTCAGTAATAGCTGTGGCTCACAACTGGTTTTCCTGGTGAGCCTGGTGTTTTAGTCATTGACATTTAGCATACTTACAAAAGTTTTCTAAAAAACATTTTTTATTCTTGATTATTTTATTTTTTATTGCATTTACCTTCGGATTGGCCAGTTTTTGTTTGCATTTGAAATGTTTTAATAAACACTGCTTATTTTTTTTCCAAAGCAGAAGAGCTGTTTGGCCACCGGTGAATAGATAGCACCACTATCTGATTAGTCTGTAATTTTCCACATCGCCACCTGCTCAGCCTGCTGTTTATATGGAAAATGGTTGCACTTCTCTATTTACAACTCTTTAAACAAAAAACATGAACCTGGTGTCACAGGTGTGGAAGTTCTGTAGCCATTTTTCTCCTAATACATTATTTCTACATACATTTTGTAATAAAGCACCCATGTTTAACATTCAAAATAAACTACTGAGTAGTAAGTTTTCCTTTATTGGACTTCATTGAAATCAGTATTTACTTTAGATCTCTACATCATGAATGGGGATAATAATACCTCCAAAATCATGTAATAGGTCAAGTTGGTTTAAACTGTAAAAAAAAGTGTCCATTGAGAATTTTTATCTTCACCCGGTGGAGGGGGTACACATTTAAAAAATATTTGAAAAAAATAAACGTCATTGTTTCAATACAAAAAGTAGATTATGTGCTTTAAAGTGCATCTTGAACCACAGTTGGAGAAGGGAAAAAGTTAGTATAGAAAGTTCAATAATGTCTAAAATCCCAAAATATATAATTTAATTTAGAGCTATAGTTATGAATGTTATGAATATAGTTATGAATGAATGCTATGAATGTAGTAGAGAGATGAATATGTATAAAGTATTTGGCATGACACTCCTAGTTGAGGAAATGGCACCTACTGTAGATGTGAGAATGGTTGCTTTAACCCCCATAGGGCTAGGGAGTTTGTTACAAGGGTGTAGATGGGGAGGTGGGGTGATGTAAGACAAATACTAGAAAAGACGTCCTGGGTGCAAGGCAAAGGTCAGCGGAAGTGTGCGAGATTAGAATCTAACCTTCCTCGCAAACTATATACTATGTAAAATACAAATACTTTTTTACCACAGTCAAATGTCTTTTATTTTAGTTTTCGGAAGTAGATGACGATGACTGGGATGTGTCTTCTATGGAAGATGATAAACCATCGACATCAAAACCTGACAAGGACGAGGCTGTTTTCACTGTCAGAAAGAGCTTTGAGTCCAATTCTTCCAATACTAGTGTCTGGGGCACTTCGACAGGGAAAGGCCAGAAAGGAGGTCAGACTTTGTCACTTTTAAATCTAAACTTGCACAACCACAGCATGCCAAACAGGAGGGCGTTTTGCTGAGTTACTCACAGGATGCTTGTGAATTAAACTTTGAAAAGTGAAATATTTTTTAAAAATACCTTAAGATTTTTATGCAGCTGTTCAAAATTAAAAGTAGTTTGCAAATATTGTCGGTGCTTCAGTGAGATCAGCTGTAGCCAATATCTAGGGTTTGCCACTAATCAGTAGCTAGGAGTCCCCTGGTGTTTGGCCTGCAGTGGATTGCATGGAGATCCTAGACCTGCCACACATTGACCCAGGAATGACCCACTATCTCTGGTTGAGTTCAGCTCTTGGATGACATCCATTGGAAATTGTTTCGAGCTAACAGCTTAACATATATTTTATCTATATCCACAGCCAGTGAAAAGTAGTGATTGGCATAACAAAATATGTCTGTGATGATGAGTGTATAGACTTTTGAATCTCAGAGGAGTAGTATGAAGTGTGTTATGCATAACATTTGGGAATTCAATACAAAAATTTAAAAGGGGGATTTTATGTTCTAATAAAAAACATCTAAAATTATATCTTATTAGTCAAAACTGAATTGCATGTGTTTCATGACGTAGTTGAAATTATTTGTCCTCTTCCTATCTCTGCAGGTCTTCATGAAGGGGACGCTGGAAGTACTCTTAAAAGCAGCCTTGTGACTGTTAGTGATTGGAGTGACTCTTCAGACATTTAAATTGGTTATTCTAACCAGACAAAGCTCCTTGTAGTTAAATTTGCAGCATCTGTATTTTGAATAAACAATTTCAGCAAAACAAAGTAATAAAAAGAGGGTGCCTTCACAGTAAAAGGGATACATAAATATAAAACTGTTATCTAAATTTTCTTTACATACTTGCTGGTATTTTTTTATACTTATAATAACGTGCCAAATGAGAATCTAATAAAATAAACATTTTTTCACTTAAAAGTTGTTTATCTTAAAAGTTTTTGTTAATCTCTTCTTGTGCTGTGTGTATAGACCTTTGCTGTACTATGCAAGAAATCCCAGAGCAATTTGCCAAAGTAAAACAAAGCTCACACATAACCTTTACTCCAGTTGCAAATCAGTGAATGCCTAGGAACAGCCAGCAAAATGCTAAACATCTTGCAGATGTGGAATAATTAACTTCTGGAAATAAGGCAATCCCTGAAAATGAAATATTTTGTAAAGTAGTTATTAGAGATATTTTGAAACCAATTAAAAATGTCAGTAGCAACCAATGAAGGGCACTTCTGTGAAGTCTGTGAAGTTGGAGTGTAAAAAAGTTTATTATTAGACATATCAGTCAATAAGGAATTAGAGTAGGGTTATAAAGACTTCACTTACACTGAGTGTATCAGTATTTCTCAATAAATAAAATTATATTTTCATTGAGTTTGAATATTAAGAATGACACAAAACTCATTTGTTGGTAAATGTTTGGTTGGTAATATTAAGACCAACAATAAACCCTTGTTTCAGGGTTTATTTTTAGTGTTCTCCAGAATGAAAGTGAAAATATCAGGGTGGAATTTTCCTAATATCCCCCACATGAATGCCTTCACTAACAATGAAAAGCAAGTATGTATAAACTAAGTCAAAAATATTTGTGTGATCGTTGCGGGGAAACTGAATTGAAATTGTTGAATTTTATGTCTGACAGTGTTGTTCTTATTGTTGCTCAATTGGGAGTAATTTCAGTTTTTAGATTTTAGAATACAGGACTAAACAATAACAGAAATGGATAAGTGAAGAAACCAGTATTTTGTGAATTGCTTTATTTCAAAATTACATCCATGGTACATAACCCGGCTGTAATTTACGTTCAGTAAGTGTCTCTCTGTTGAGTTGAGTTAACAATACGAGTTTTAATATTACTGAATGGTTCTTTATGTTTGCCTCCTCTGACACATTTTTTTAAGGAAACTAAACAACCTTGAAGAATATTTCTGCAAACTTGGAACTACTGTATTTACATAACAAATTGTAATAACAGGTAACGTGTTCATCAAACCCTGCTGTGATTTTCCATGTTGTTATTTCAATAGATGTCCTGTTTCCAGTACTGTACTATTTTGTGAGGAAAAGTAACAAATCCATCTGCCTTCTAATTCCACTAACCAGAATAAACATATCAAATGATAAACTGGAGGAGAATGGAAAATATTAGATTGTACCAGATTCAGTCTTTTCTTGGTGTTAGAAATACAGTATATTGTTCACTTGGCAAGATTTTAAAGTTTGTTCATCTTTGCTTTAGAATTTGAGACTGACCTTCAGATATCAAACCGGAAAGCTTCACCTAGCTTTATTTTTTAGGAATGTAACTGGTAAATTATCTGTCCTCCTTTTTTACTTTTTCAGAAATATTTTTCTTATTTTTGAATTACAGTTAATTTCAAGATACTTAACGAAATTTTGTATATTCCAGTGCACTGTCAAAAGCCTACTAATTGTATCTCAACTCATTAATTAAGCATGTGCTTGTTTGTTGAATTGCTAGCACTGGGCTATTTAGCATTACTAACATATAGAAATACATCCTTATCTTCATTTTTACACTTTTTCAAAACTGTACTTTTATATAACTGTTCTATACAGTAAGTGTAAAATGTTTTTGTGACTCTAGCCCCAGAATAGACCAGATTTTTTACGTCGCTTAATAGTCCATTGCCACATATTAGATTAAACATATTGTTATCATTAACACATGCGGAACAGTGGTTTGCACTGGTTCCTCACAGAGCTGAGGCCCAGGGTTCAGTTCTGATCCTGGGGTCGTATCTGTCTGGAGTTTGGGTCTTCTCTCCACATCCCCGTGGGTTTCCTCCAGGTGCTCTGGTTTCCTCCCACAGTCTCAAGACTAGTAAGTTGATTGACTTTGGTGAAAACTGGTCCTGGTGTGAGTGTTTGTGTCTGTTTGTGCCCACAGTGCACACAGTGCTTGCTGGGAAAGGCTGGCTCTCTCGTGACATATCAGCTACTTTATATGTTATGGTGACCTGGAGAATGCTAAGGAATCCAATCTCCCACCCAGGAGACAGCAAGCAGGGAGGTAGTGAAAAGGATGCACTGGGCAGGGAGGCGGTAGCAGCCGTGCAGCATATTGAAATCAGGCAGGAATCTACCTGGTGATCAGGTCCTGGCTCAGAGTCGAGATCAAAGAGGTTCTGACAGTTTTATGCAGATTACTGAAGTTCACTCAGACAGGCAGGTTTGTACAAGAAGGACTTTGAGGCTATCTGGGTGAAAGCCCAGTTACGGAGTGCCAGATTGACAGTGCCAGACAGGCATGGTTTAAACGCTGATGAGGTAATTACCTTTTAAATGGGGGCAGGTGGCACAGACTGCTGCCCCAATCGTCAGGGCCAGATTTTGGTGTTCATAGGCCCGAAATGTGCAAAAAGAGGGGTAAACGCCAATTGAATTACTTCGAGTGGAGTGAGTTGAGCAACCATCACTTCATTACTTCTAGTTTCCAGAACATCCGCTAGATGGCTTATGATTATTGATTTGGAGCACCTAGAGTCGATCGCAAACATGTTGTTTCAGCTCGTTTCGTTAGTCACTAATGTTTCCCTCCTTCGTAGGCCCTAAAAATTTCATTGGCCCTAGGAACTGTGCCTTCAGTGCCTAATGGGAAATCCAACACTGCCAATTGTGTTCTCACCACTGTGAGGTGTTTGAATCATGTGTGAACGTGTCCAATTCCCATGGTAAAAAGGGACTGTGAGCTCGAGCTTGCACAGGAGTAACATTATGTGCATATTGCAATGAAAGTCAGCTAAATAGATCAAATAGGTCACTTTGCTTGTAAAAAAATGTTTTATTTATTTAGGTAAGTACACAAAATACTGTAAAATTAAACATTAACACCAACTATGCCTTTCCTCATTTGTGTTAATATTCTGTGCCATTTGTTTGCTTTGTCCAAGGCTGAAGAAGATATTCAAAAACATTCAAAAACATTAATGCCAGGTTAGGTGTTCTCCCTTAGTGAATAAACTAAGCACAGCATTTAAAATCCTGCTTCCCCACACAACTTTCACTGTATCTTTCTATGCTCATTAGGTAGGAAGTGTCAAACAACAATAGAAATTGTGCACATTTCTTCATATTGTTCGTACACAAAAGAGGTCTGTTTGAAGAAAGGGTTTTATAAATGACATCAGTCACGATGACCTCGGCCCCTCCCTTATGTTCAATGCCTTCTCTTTGGGTGCCAAAGCAAACAAACAGCACAAGACTGCAATAATGAGGACGTTATGCTGCATGATACACTGCTTCACAGTTCCAGGAGCTTTCTTCAGGTCTTGCCTCCATGTCTTGTCTATGTGGACTTGGCATGTCATCCCGGTGTTGCTGCTTTTTGCCAAGTGCACCTAGAACAGGCTGATTTTGTTTTAAATTTCCCTCCATTGTTTGATCTCTGGGTCCCTTGATGGAGGTGATTGGGCTCCCAAACTATTTTCTCCCCACGGTCAGAAGACTTTGATATCACTCTCCCTTACAGCTTGTTCAGATTTTGAGACAAAACAGACAAAGTCCTTTTATTCTCTTTAAGAACACGGTTCAGACAACACGTCTGATGTTCATAGCAAACGACATACAAAGCAATGTTATGCATTAGCAGGTTGATTAAATAACGGTTGTAGTGAATTTAACTCCTATCATGGCCTGTCTCTGCACTTACAGTTGCAATGTGAAGAAAAGTCTTGGGTAAGATGAGGTTTCCGCTTCTTTCAAAGTCTCTTGCCCGGCATCTTTGTAAAGCATCCCGGAAATATCAACTCTCTTGTTTCCCTTCTTAAACGTAGGCATCTCTGTCAAAAGATCTTAGTATTCTGCTTCTGTTGTCTCTGGATTCTAAGGTTTCTTTGCTTTTTCTGACCACTCGTGGGGGCCTCCTGTATGTATCTGTGGTTGAAGCAGTCTTATAGGGAGCTGATTTGTATATGTAATTGGACCTGAAATAAAAATGCATTATATCCATCAGTTTTTTTTCAGAGCATGTAATTCATGAGGTTGTTATATGGAGACAACATCTGAACCTCTAAAACCTAACTTATTTCATAAGACTGCATTCTGGCTAAAGAGGTGTGTACAACATGTCCAATGCATGTTTTAAACCAGAAAATAAACTTGGTGACCGCTAAGTGAGTTTCTTAAATATTTTGACATGCAGTTTTTTGCCGATTTGTAGACATGTTGTCTACCTAGTGCTTACACAAGCTTTTGATTCATACATGATTAAAACGGATTGATGAACACTGCTCGCTCCAGAAGGCATTCTGTTTATTTCACTGTATTGTGAATGCTGAAATACAGCAAATGAAAAGCAGTTTGGAGGGCTCATTTACCTTCTTTCAAAATAATCAAAATAAACTCATACATATCATTCCTGAATTCAAGTTTAAGTTTGATCTTAACTGTAAAATATATACATTTATATATAATATTATATATATATAATTTTATATGGTCATAATTCTGCTTTCTCCAGATCCTGCCTTACCTAGATCTCAGCCCATCTCTTCCTGCAAAGATACAGTACACAAGTCCCCCAACGATGAGCAGCGTAGAGCCTCCCCAGCCTACGAATACAGCGGCTCCAATTTCATACCTGAAGGAAAACAGTCATGCAGGATTGTAAGCTACATATTAACTGAAAAGCAAAATAAGATCTGACAGGCTTTCCAGCTCTAGGCCTTTCTCGCTGGTTGCAAGGGTAGCATAAGCACTGAAACAGTACAATCTCACAGCTTACATACAGTACTTGACCTGCCTTTGTTGACAATAGCAGTATTTAAGAGCATTTATTTCTTGGTTATTAATTAAAATATGCACATACGTACTTCTGAGCTTTGAAATTGGGATCTACAAATTCGGCTCTGATTTTGTTTCCATACCAGGAGAATGCTATCATTGATGTCAGGCCTGTTAAAAAAAACAATTTGGCTGAAAGTTTCCAAACACATGCTGGAAAAAAAAGCACAACCTTAAAAGACAAAAGATGTTTTTATTTACCCGCAATCAGGTAATTGGCTCCTGCTGCAAAAGTAACTCTAGCATTGGCAATCTCTGATCCTCCGATTTTGGTGCACTTCATTCCAATCAAGGCAAGTACTCCACCAAAGAACCCCAGGATGATACCGGTAATGATTAGTGCTCGGCAGGCATGGATGTATACTGTACATCAAAAAAAGCAAGACAAGCTTCTCTGAGCAATTTGCAGCAAACCCAAAATTACATTGAGAAGAATGTAGTAAAATTTAGACAAGCAGAGGTGATTTGCAGGTGATTGCTATAATCAGCTCACCACTCTGAAATTGCAAACAATACATTGTAACCTATCTTGCCTCCGAGAAAGTGACCACTCTCCTCAGATGAGCTCGTAGCCCATTGAATCCGATTTTCCTTCTCATTAGCATTTTGAAACATTAGCTAATTATTTGAACATTATGAAAAGAGTTCATCTTTTTAATTAAAAACATCAAAGCTGTGAATACAATTTAACATGACATTCCTTGTTTTTTTTTCCTTTTCTGATGCACTATTTACCAGAAAACATTAATATGTTCACAAAATATTGCAATAGCAAGTTTTTCATACAGTGAAGACATCTATAGGTAACATCATTGATTTTCAATTTTTAAAGTTACCCAGCACTGCTTACCTATGTAGGGAGTTTATTAAAATAATTTTCAACTCAGATCCTCACAATAGCCTTTCCAAAAACAGCTCAGGCACCTACTTTTCCACTTTTCTTTCAGCAACCTGAAGTCTGTCATCCTCTCTTCGACTGCCTATTTTTAACTGTTATTTTTGGGGTAAAATGGATGTGGTTATACAGATGAAACTGTAGGGTAACTGTGACAGAATGCTTGTTATTTTTTTCTTTCTGAATGTGAAATACTCCAATACTTCCCTCTACCCTTCTGGTATGTTTGAGAGAGTGTATGTGATACGAATGAAGTGTGAATGATACTTACCCTTTTGTTGTTTCCGAAAAATCACTGCAGTGTTTTTCCCCATTTGGAGTATTGTATTGTATTGTTTTGTGTTGATCAAGATGGCCACCAGTCACCTTTCCTGTTTGTAGTATCACACAAATGATCTTAAAGGGAAAGGTTACTGGTGAGCCATCTATAAATAACCGATGTAAGGTTAGTTGTTTTGTTTAAGTGAATATATCACAGTTGCATGACTTTGTTAAAATTGATAAGTTATTTTGGGATGGTTAAATACTTTATTTTGATCAATCTGTCCATCTCTGTTAACAAAAATGTGAGTGAGTCCCTTTAAGAGGATGGTCCTGAGAAGAGAAGGGGCTATAAAAGGGACTGGGAGAGCTCAGTATGGAGGAGGGTGCCTTGGAGGAAAGGTGTGGAGAGTATTCCTGTGAGGAGTTTTTTTTTTTGTTATCCCTATTTTTTGGCAATAAATCCAGTTTTGTTTGCATTTGAAGACTGCTTGTGGGAGTTTCTTTTCTTTTGAGCCAAGGTCACTTGGCTGGTGATAGTAATCCTTGAGCATTTCTGACTAGTGGCTAGGACTTTAGACTCTCTAATCAAGGGTTATGAGTTTAAATACCAAGTGCTCATTTTGTCCTGTGCACAGTATCAAATTCTGCTACTCACTTGTAGAACAGTAGAATTTAGTAGAATCTCTGGGCTGAAATTAGAACTAGTGCCATCTCAGAGGAAAAACATGTTAAAAATGCAAAACTGCACTGAAGTGTTTGAACTATTGTTTTGCCTACCTGGCAAGCAATGAGCGCATGGCAGGGTACACCCTGGACGGGGTGCCAGTCCATCGCAGGGCAAGTGCAAGCCAATCATACATGGGGACAATTTGGAGGCCACGGTAAAGGCTGAGGGGGGAAATTTGGCCCGGACACCGGAAAAACTCCCTACTCTTATCACAGAATGCCTGGGGATCTTTAATGATCACTGAGAGTCAGGACCTTGGTTTAATATCTCATCTGAAAGAGGGAAGGTTATTTGTAAGGATTAGAATTCTGGTCTGCTGTGCCAGGTGAATGAATGAAGTGGGTTCCCTCTTACATGTGCGGCACCTCAGGATGATAATCCCAGAGTTATTCTTAATGAGCATTACCCAATACCATTTTATCACACCAAAATTTATTTTTCTTTGTCAGAAACTACAAAATATTAGCAAGCAATGTATTTATTTAATACAAAATGCAGGAATCTACATAACCAAGTCTGTTTTTCTGGTGTAGTATTTTTAAAAGTAAATCATGATCTATAGTATTCAAAGTGATTGTAGCAGCACTAAAATAAATAACAAAAAAAATACATTTTCAGGTAATCATCAGTTTACAACATTTGGAAATTAAATTCCATCTTTAAATGATTAAACAAGGAAGAGCACCCAATAATTAGAGACCTTTGCAGAGGTTTATAGATTATTTAGCTATTGTGATCTCACTTGGTTATGACCTGGCTGTAGGATGAGGAGACTAAGACTTAGTGAAGAGTTAACCCAGTTGGGTACAACTACAGAATCAGTTGCTGTCAACCTAAAACAAACATTAACATCTGATGGCCACCCTCATACAGAAGGCAAAAGACTATGTAAAGAATGCATAACTTAAGGGTACAAGCATAAAAAACAAGAATGATACCACAGATAGAATATATCACTAATAAAACAAATTGTAAAATTCTCTACTTGTATATAATTGTAATAGAAGAGATGGAAGAGCAATAAGATATTTGTGACAGCAATTTCTAACTCGCTTAAAAATGTATTATTAAATGATAAAAAAAAACACTGTTCTGCTGGAAATCTTATGACATAGGTTTCCATATTAATTTTATGCAAAATGTTCCAAAAATGTAACAATCTGAAAATCTACCTTATTCAATCAAGAACCTTCTTCCCTGTAATGAGACGGCGTATTATTCACAGAACAGGATCTTCTGTAATGTAAACTTTAAAGCAAGGATTGGATAAAACCTGCTGTGAGAAACCAATGTTATCATAATTTCATTACAAATCCCAAATGTTGCTCTGTAAAAAAAGGAGATTAAATGATTTACCTGGTAGTGCCAGCAAGGAGGGAAATTCTTTGCAATCAGACACCCCGGTTGAATCAGAGATGCAGCTTTTCCAAAGGTTGGAGAAGTAGTTGGCAGTGGTGAGGACAATGCCATCAATACTGGAATAATTCCAGTATTCTGTTGGCATGGTGGAACAAACTAATATCCAGCCTGAAACACACATGACAAAGCAACCAATTTCTGTGTACATGATCAGCTCTCTGTAATTCATTTTTTTTAATTTCCTGAATTGAAGAAGCTTAAATCAGGCAGAGAACGAAGTGAGTGCTTTTCTCGGTGAACTGTAGGTGAGTGTGACAACCCCACACCTGCCCCAACTCCACCTTTAACTGCAGGGATCTCAGAACGTACTGTTGATATTGAGGGAAATCAGAGACTATACATTCACACTTGCCAAACTGGCTCATACTGCGTATTAAGGCTTTGACTTTCACCTCATTCAGTATGCCCCTATACTACTTTATCTTTAAGGATGAGTGTTTGTCAGGTTCAGTGACTGCTTTCTCAGGAGAATGCCCCATGGAGGTCATGGGGGAGTAGTGCTGTGTTATCTATCTTTTAAATCAGGTGGCCACAAGAAAGGTTGTTCTCTCTCGGTGATCCTTTTCCAGATAAATTTCTACCCTCAATTCAGAACCGAAATAAGAATATTTGTATATGCATGAATACATTAATGATCTATAAATATTAATATAAACCTTCTTATTAATGTAATTAAGAATGTAAAGTCACTTTCTTAAATGAATATACCACATTTTCTAATGATATTATTTTTGGTGTAGTGAACGAGATTTTTATTTTCCTTAAATATTGTTTTTGTCCACACTGGCTTAACAATTAGGACATGATAAACAAACAAAGCTTAGTTGCTGATGCAGTGATAATTATAAATTGCTTTGACAGAAGTCTCAGAAGCACAGGGTACAGGCAGTTCAGAACCAATATTGGATAAAAAAGTTAAACCACACAGTGTTGACACAGGCACAGCTATTTTATTGGATGATGAGATCAGGAAGAATACATAGATTAAAAAGATCTTATTGGAAGGTCTTATCTAGTACTGTAACGTCTTAAATTATTTGAACAAGTAACAATGAAAGTTAATAACACTAAAACACACACTATGTTATATTCATATTTCTAGCAAACTTTTGATAAAAGCCCACATAAAAAGTGAATTCTCAAATAAAAAAATATAGGAATCCAGGGAAATATATGAAATTGAAATAGCAGTAAACAGTTTGTCATCTTAAGGGGAATAACCACTTTCTCTGCTGATGTGACCCACGGCTCTGTTTTAGTCCCATTGTTCTTCCTGATTTATATAGAGGATTTCAATACTGTTATAGTCAGCTAATTATTTAAGTCTTCCAATATAAAAATAGGCATCGTGGCAAACACACTTAGCAAATTAAATTCAAAGGTGTAAAGTAATTCCCACAGGAAGGACATGTTCTATACTGCAGATGTTGCTACACCAAAAAAAAGATGTAGAAATGATTCAACAAAGAGTAATTGTCATATACTGTACAAATAGTATTAAGCAGCTAAATCTCTTCTGTCTAGAAGAAGGTGATTGAGAAGAGCTTTGATCTAAGTACTGTAAATACATTTCTAGGAGCTATAGAAAATGTCACCCCAGGGAGCTATTTCACTTTTAGTAAAAGTAGAAACACAGAGAAAATCCAGAACAGTAGTGAAAAGAAGACACTTCGTTGCACAAACAGTTGTGGGTATGTGGAACATGCTTGTTTTGGAAGCCCACTGTGTCCATAGATGTCCATTCCAGGCTTTTCAAGAAGTAGTTCATAGAAATGTATTTTGAGACATATTTAGTTAGTAAACTAGCAAATGAACTAGATGTGCTAAATGGCCTCCTCTTGTTTGTAGGTTTTATTTTGTATGTTTCATCAATCCGTCATTAAAATCTGGAACTGTTCCCCTGGGGCTTAAACTTGAAGTCTAAAATTATCTTCATTGCTCCGATAAAAAAGATCTTAGACTCCAGTGTGCTCAGTAATTATGGTATAAAATCTAAATTTCCATTTTTGACAAAGGTTCTGGAAATCACTGTCTACTGTTCAGTATCAGGGTTACTTATCTACAAATATACTGAACAATTCATCATTTAAAATTAAAGAAATATTCTATGCAGTTATGATATGTCAATTCATTTTCTAAACATTACTGGTCTCAATAGATAGATAATAGAAATTATGAAATATTAAAAATACTTTAATGAAATGTGTTTAAATATGCTAATATATTAAAAGACATTTCAAATTTTAGCTACATAAAGCATTGTCTCACCACAATATGCATCTTATTGGAAGGCTATAGAGTAAGTAAATCTTTAAAATAAGTTGGTCTGTAATAGTTAAGCCAATTCAAGCATGTGATGTGATATTTTCTTATATAATAAAAAAGTAAAGGTCATTTTGTTCATCTTAGTCTATCAAAATAAAGATGCTTTTAAAGGAAACGATCTGGCATGGATATTTATATCTAATTGACACAATTTTGTTATACTAGTATATATTGTTTTCCTTGAACTTGAAGATGAGTCGTTAATTTACCAGACTGAGTCCCGAATTGCCAAAGAATGTGTTTCCAAAACACTGACAACAAACCTGTGATTTCTAAACAGTGACAAATCCACCTTCAAGAGAGGTCATGGCTCCTCAGGCTGTAGTGGGGTGAAGAAAACAGGAGACACAGAAAAATGTCCAGCAGGTGGTGGAATTCATGGGATTGGACAGAAAGAAGGGAATCCTGTGGCACAACCTATACTTTAATTTTGCTTAAATCAGCCAAGACACTTATATCTTTAAATCAGTAAATATGTCAGTGGTTCCCAGGGCTTTTTCTTTAGCTGGGAAAGATCAACATCTTTATTTTTCTGCTGATACTGGCATGGTTACCAGTTCTTTTTTTGTGTGAATTTAGGGATATCACTGCAAAAGATTTTATCAGTCTCTGCCATTCCAGAAAACACATTTTTATCTGATGAATACCCACAACTAAAACCTATTAAGCACGGTAGGCAGATTTTTAAACTTGCGTACTTATACTGTATAACAGGATCCTTGTGTATTGACTATAAATGATAATGGTAATTATAATACAATTATTTTGTATTACTGGAAAAAAAACTCATGACTTATTTTCTGTACACCTCAGCAGTGTAGTTTACAGAATAATCCTTCATGCTTAACATTTTAAAATTCACTTTTATTATTATATAATATTCTTTGCACACACACATATATAAGAATATATTGATATATAAAATATATTATATATGAAAGAAATAGACTTCTGATTGTTTTTACAAACTTCTACAACAGCTACAATTTTTGAGAGAAACATTTGCTTGTTTTGTTTAAAAACTTAAAAATACTGAATATGAGGGTGAGGTTTTATGCTCAAGTAAAGTTTCTGTGAAATATTTTTTGAGACCTACACAAAATCTCAGGTAAGCATCATGGAAATATTTTCCTTTGACCTTTTGTTTTGAATAACCTACTATTTTTAGGTTTGTTTGTGGTTAAATAATAGTTTAGGGATGTATTATCTGGTAAGGACAAGGTGTTCAACAAAGCTGTACTCTCTTCTTTGAAGCATGTTCTACTGCAAAGGCCCAGATTGTGACCAATTCTTAACACTGACTGAATGCTTAAGCCACCAGATCGGCATCCCTTGCTTAATGTTAAATTGTTCTGGCAGAGCAATTCTACACTGACAGAAATACAGTATGTCTTAAATGTGCACTACATCTGACCCTACACTCCTTTACATACTACTGTAGATACATGACCGTCTGTCTATGTGAATGTGTTTGCAGTCCCAATACATTCAGACACATATAGCCTAGAGCTGGAAAAAACATTTCTGCATGATGTACATCCCATGCTTTTTCCATATGTCAGAGACCTATGTAGGAAAACTAGGGTTGGTTGTTTTATGCTGGATCTGCAAGAGGAATGCCAAAGGACAGGTGTGCTTTGGTTAAATTGTTCTCAAAGGAGTCAAACGACTTGATTGATTTCTTTGTCTTCTTCTGAGCATACTCTACAACTAAGATGTGCATCACTGACCCTGAGTCATTAACACCATATTGTCTCCCTGGGGCCAAGGTGACAAACACTCTTGTATAAACTGCCCCCTTTACATAAAACAATTCTAAGACTCTGGAATCAATCTGTAGAGCAGGAACAAGTCAGTGATCTTCTTCAGGATCCTGCCGGCATCATGCAAAGGTGAACTGCAAACTCCAAACCATCAGCAGCTTCCAATGGACCAGGTCCAATGAACCAGGCACTTAAGTACTTATACTGTACCTACAGTAAGTACTTAATTAGCTATTTGGAACATTTAGAACAAAATGCAATAAATTGAAACTACTGCAGGAGCACTAGCAGAAACATAATGGACCTATAATCACAGGAAGCTAACAGCGTGATGGTGAAAAATACAACATCAGTTAGTACATAATTGTCTAGAGAGATAGATGGAAAAGATAGAAAAGTTCTAGCTCTTTACATAACAAGGAACATTCAGGCACAGAAACCAAAAAGAGAGGAATTAAGGAACTACCATCTAGATACGTAAACTTTACAAAAACATTCATAGTGCATAGTGTTAGGTTAGTGTTATATAGTGCTATAGTGTTTTATAATAAAATCAGGAATGAATGTGTAAAGAAAGAAGGAGTTACCTGGGGAAATTTAAAATTTTCTCACATAGATTGGGAAATAAATCACTAGGGATATCAGCAACTGAAAATGAAATGGTAGCCATGTCTCACAACAGGTTTATTGTGTTTCAGAGCATCCAAAAGAAAAAAGGCCTGTGTTTATATTGTCTTTTTAACTATCATCCACAAAGAGTGAGGAAAACAGAGATGGAGGAAACATATATAGAAATGTGATCATAACATGGGATACTTTGAAGTAGATTTTCAAACTGGACAGGTGGACCTCAAATTAAAGATGTACAATTACAGAAGTGCAGATTATAAAAGAATAAAAAAACTTCCAGTCCATTAAAGGGCACACACACATACAGTGGTGTGAAAAAGTGTTTGCCCCCTTCCTGATTTCTTATTTTTTTGCATGTTTGTCACACTGAAATGTTTCAGATCATCAAACAAATTGAAATATTAGACAAAGATAACACAAGTAAACAAAAAATGCAGTTTTTAAATGAAGGTTTTTATTATTAAGGGAAAAAAAAAATCCAAACCTACATGGCCCTGTGTGAAAAAGTGATTGCCCCCCCTGTTAAAACATAAATCAACTGTGGTTTACCACATCTTTGGAAAGCTGAGTTCAATTTCTCTAGCCACACCCAGGCCTGATTACTGCCACACCTGTTCTCAATCAAGAAATCACTTAAATAGGACCTGCCTGACAAAGTGAAGTAGACCAAAAGATCCTCAAAAGCTAGACATCATGCTGCGATCCAAAGAAATTCAGGAACAAATGAGAAACAGAGTAATTGAGATTTATCGGTCTGGAAAAGGTTATAAAGCCATTTCTAAAGCTTTGGGACTCCAGCGAACCACAGTGAGAGCCATTATCCACAAATGGCGAAAACATGGAATAGTGGTGAACCTTCCCAGGAGTGGCCGGCCGACCAAAATTACCCCAAGAGCGCAGCGACGACTCATCCAAGAGGTCACAAAAAACCCCACAACAACATCCAAAGAACTGCAGGCTTCACTTGCCTCAGTTAAGGTCAGTGTTCATGACTCCACCATAAGAAAGAGACTGGGCAAAAATGGCCTGCCTGGCAGAGTTCCAAGACGAAAACCACTGCTGAGCAAAAAGAACATAAAGGCTCGTCTCAGTTTTGCCAGAAAACATCTTGATGATCCCCAAGGTGTTTGGGAAAATACTCTGTGGACTGACAAGACAAAAGTTGAACTTTTTGGATGGTGTGTGTCCCATTACATCTGGTGTAAAAGTAACACAGCATTTCAGAAAAGGAACATCATACCAACAGTAAAATATGGTGGTGGTAGTGTGATGGTCTGGGGCTGTTTTGCTGCTTCAGGACCTGGAAGACTTGCTGTGGTAAATGGAACCATGAATTCTGCTGTCTACCAAAAAATCCTGAAGGAGAATGTCCGTCCATCTGTTCGTGACCTCAAGCTGAAGCGCACTTGGGTTCTGCAGCAGGACAATGATCCAAAACACACCTGCAAGTCCACCTCTGAATGGCTTAAGAAAAACAAAATGAAGACTTTGGAGTGGCCTAGTCAAAGTCCTGACCTGAATCCGATTGAGATGTTGTGGCATGACCTTAAAAAAGCGGTTAAGGCTCGAAAACCCTCCAATGTGGCTGAATTACAACAATTCTGAAAAGATGAGTGGGCCAAAATTCCTCCACAGCGCTGTAAAAGACTCATTACCAGTTATCGCAAACGCTTGATTGCAGTTGTTGCTGCTAAGGGTGGCCCAACCAGTTATTAGGTTTAGGGGGCAATCACTTTTTCACACAGGGCCACGTAGGTTTGGATTTTTTTTTCCCTTAATAATAAAAACCTTCATTTAAAAACTGCATTTTGTGTTTACTTGTGTTATCTTTGTCTAATATTTCAATTTGTTTGATGATCTGAAACATTTCAGTGTGACAAACATGCAAAAAAATAAGAAATCAGGAAGGGGGCAAACACTTTTTCACACCACTGTACTTATACCAGGGACAATTTTTCCATAAGCCAATTAACCAACCAGTATGCTATGGAAGGCCCTGCAAGAACTGGGAGTGCCAGCACACTTGATCCAGCTGATAAGATCCTTTTATAAAGACCAAGAAGCAACTGTTCGAACACAACATGGAGACACAGAATGGTTCAAAATCGAGAAAGGTGTGCGACAAGGCTGTATTCTGTCCCCTTTTCTTTTCAATCTTTATGCAGAAATGATCATGAGGAAATTAGATCTGGAAGAATCTGAAATCGGTGTAAAGATTGGAGGCAGAAATATTAATAATCTCCGCTTTGCTGATGATACAACATTACTGGCGGAAACGGAAGATGGCCTGAAATACCTCATATTAAGAATCAAAAGGAAAGTGAAAAGATGGGTCTCCACCTCAACATCAAAAAGACGAAGATCATGGCAACAGCTGGAAATGGAGCAGTCAAAATAACCATCAATAGTGAAGAGATCGAATGCATCAAGGTTTTCTGCTTCCTGGGATCCATGATCAACCGAACTGGAAACTGCGGCCCTGAAATTAGGCAATGAATTGCGTTAGGCCATAGTGTGATGCTGAGCATGCACCAAATCTGGAAGAGCAAGGACATCAGCCTCACAACCAAATGCAAATGGTCCATGCTATTGTGTTCCCCATATCAATGTATGGGTGTGAAAGCTGGACCCTGAAAAAAGCTGACTGAAAGAGGATGGATGCTTTCGAGCTATGGTGCTAGAGGAGACTGTTACAGATACCATGGACAGCAAGGGTCACCAATAAAGAGGTTCTGGAGCGCATCAAGCCAGACATTTCGCTTGAGGGAAAGATCACCAGACTCCGGCTCACTTATTTTGGTCACGTGATGTGATCAGATTCATTGGAGAAAGCAATGATGCTTGGAATGGTCAGTGGAACAAGAAGACGAGGCCGCCAATGAACGCAGTGGCTCAACGCCATCAAAACGGACACTGGTTTAGGCATAGAACAGCTGAAAGGGAAAGTCCAAGACCGGAAAGCGTGGCAAGAGATGGCCTATAGAATCACCGAGAGTCGGATCCGACTGACCGGATAACATAACTATCATGTGTTTGAACTGTGGGAGGAAACCAGAGCACCTGAGGAAACCCACACAAACTCCACACACATAGCAGCCCAGGAATTGAGCCCAGGACCCCAGCACTGCAGGACACCATTACTGCACCACCATGCCATCCTCAGGTGTTTACAGAGGAAGACACTGACATCGTATACCAAGCTAAGAAAAAATATAATTCTAGATTAAATGATATTGGATTAGAGGTTTCATAAATTAAACATTTTTGAGCAAGAAACTGTTATGGATAAAAACAGGGCATACAAGATTGTATATTTAGATTTTCAGAAGACATTTGATAAGGTCTTTGATAAAAGATTAATTCAGTTTTACTTAGAAGGCACTGAAAAGCATTAATGGTAATGTCTTTGATTTAAGAATGGGTTAATAAGTAAGAAAGAGAATACCGATAGATTGCAAATGCTCAAATTGGGGTGATGGGTTTGTATGATGACCACTCCTCTTTACTTCAGCGATCTAGGCTCTGGTATAACCAGTAAACCAGTCACCTTCACATTTGATACAACAGGAGGAGCAGGAAGATGCCGAGGAACACCAAAACAAAATTCAAGACTGGAAGATAAGCGCTCAGTAGAAACTACTCGCTAACAGATTTATTACATTATTTGTGTAGTACTAGAGTATTATGCAGTTGAAAAAACATAAACTATAGATATAAATTATGGAACTGATATTTAAGGAACTATATATGAACAAGAATTAGATGTCTATTTTTTGTGTAGACAATGTGGTAAATAGATAAAACGACAAGCAGAATTCAAGAGGTTTTTTGTTAAACTTGAACAATGTTTCAATTAGGATATTGTGTACAACGTTGGTCACCAAGTTACAAAATACAAATTGCTGCTCTGAAATTAGTAGAGAGAGGAGTGAACATATACATTACTGGGCTTAAAGGAAAATCATTTTCTGATAGGCTGAGAAAACTCAATTGTTATAATCTTTAATGTCTTTTAAGAGAGAAAACTGTAAAGAAACCTGAGAATATTGAGAAAGTCAACCCAGTGAACTTTATCAAAAGTGAAATGCAAATCAGAGAAGTGCATTTAAAACTGAGCACTGCAGAGGACTTCCTACATAATGAGTAATAAGCTACTCAGCCAACTATCAAAGATGATACACTGGCTTCTTTAAAGAAAGTAGAAGACAAAAATATATATTTCAAAATCTATAGTATATATATATATGTTTACAAATATATTCTTTAATAAATTCATAAAACTCACACCTACAAAACCAACTAAAAACGTAGAATACAAATAACCATATTTCTGTGGCATTCAACCCCAAAGATGCTGCAAAGTCATTCAGTCCAATTAAATATGTTCTGACACCAAGTTACACAAAGGCATCTCTGTCTGAGGTCACTCCTATATTTGTCCTGGAGACGGATCCTTTGGAAATTGTAGAAATCTTGGAACCCTCTGACTCTCTAGATCTTCTTGATCCATTGGAATATTTTCCATGTATGGTCCTGTTTCTGGATTTGGGGTGGACATAAGACATTGCACTATAAACGTAGGTTGAACTGCAAGAAAAACAAGTACAGCTGAATTATTGTTAGACTCTTTCTGAACAACCATCTCTTGGCTTACAGTCATAACATATACAACAAAACAAGTCATTCATGTTAACGGATAATAAATGTTGTTAAAGTTGGTTGCATGCTGAGTACAGTGCTTGAAGTTTTTTTTACTTTTTCCATATTGTATTCATCTGATAAAGAACTATAATAATAATAATCATCATCGTCATTGCATGTAAATGTGCCTTGTAATTTTATTCAGTATGTACATGTAGGAGGGAGCCCACATCAGACTTAGTGTAGAACCTACTTGGGTGACATGAGGCTGCATTAAACACCAGCAGACCCACTACACAGCAGATCATGTGAAAAAGCGAGAAGCTGTTTCACCAATTAACCACAAATATCCACATTATGCAAGCCCAAGGTGGAATTTAGCCAGACCCCTGGGGTTAACTGTGTTAAGTTCTAATCCAAAGGACATCACCTCCCACATTACAGTATCCCTGATCACCAGTCTGGAATATTGTATCCCAGGACAGACTCGGTCTTACTTACAGTATATTCTCAAGCTACAAGATTTTAACACTGCAGGCTTTGTAAAAATATTTTCTCCCCCAACCAAGAACTAACACAATGCTAAGAATGTTCTAGCATTATTATTCATGTAAATACATTTTTAACAAACAAAGTTTTATGGAATTGATGTACAGCTGGATGGTTTCTCTCTCTACTTATGCTAACACTCCACTGTTAGCCTTATTGAAACTATTAAAAAATTAGGACACTAAACAATTTTCCTATGTACATTTTTAAGCTAATGAAAACCAATTTGCAAAAAGAGGATCGATCCAAAGTATAATCTGTGTTTTGAATGGTTCCTTGGATGAGGATTTAGTGCTAAGCTTAAGAGTAATTTTAATCATAGTTATATTTGATTTTTTTAATTTGACATTTATAGGTAATGTTTCTAACATTGCATCTCACCTTTTGGGGAAGATATCTTTCAGGATAGAGACGGCATAAAGAATGCCTCCTCCCATTATCAAAAAAGCACCAACTAATCCAAGGAATATGGGGGTTCCTGGAATAAAGCTGTAAAAAAAGTGCATATTTAATTTCTTATTTACGACGTTAAGGTGTTGCTCTGGATTCATAAAATGTTTATGGTGAAGTAAATTGATATACCCTTTTCTGAAAAAGTAGAAGCAAACACCTAATGTTAAAAATTTGAAAATAAACATTTGAACCTGTTTTATTACCTCTTAAATTAGAATACTGAAATACTTTTGTAACACCTTTCTAATTCATTTCTCGATGGATTTTCACAATAGTACAGTAGTGATGTAATTGCAGTTAACAAGATTCAGCAAAAATTGATATTACCGAAACATTCAAACGTTCAATATTTATCTTATGAAAACAATTACTGTACATAGGAGAAAAAACATATAGTATATGAAGACCAGTGATTTGATATGCAGTCAGAAATTAAAGAACAGACTACATATATTGCACTTATGTGACAGAAACATTTTCTTTTATAGTTTTTATTGTTTTGGCCAATCTATTCTGTCCAGAAGCAATTCAAAATGTGTTTCTCTGATTATACTATTATACTAGATCATAAACACAATTTATTAATTGTGAAAGAAGTGCAGTGCTTAAGAAAATTCCAATGTATATTTGCAAATACAGTACACATTCAGGCATTAAAAACTATTTAAAAATATGCTAAATTAATAAAGACTAATGGTTCCAATATTCAGCCAATAATTTATTGCGCTTTCAGTATATATTTAATAGTCTTGATAAGAAGACAAAATCTGAATGCCTTGCAGTTCTCACAATACTGTTTTATTAGACGCTGAAAATAGAAACCGTGTAAATCTTTGGAGATAATAAACATGAATATTAAGATGTTACAAATACCACTGCCATTGTGTGAGATTCTGAACTTTAAAATAAAATCTGTCTTATTAAGTCCACCAGGTGTACCTAACATTTGTTTTACAGATTATTGATATCAATATTCTAAATGGCATGTGGAGAATGAGAGATGCAATCAAATATTAAAAATAAAAGCAAACCCCCTTGCAAATCATGCTAAGCACACTATTTTGATAAGTACATAGTATTAAAGAAGACTACAAATTAAGTTCATCCATAGTAAACTTTTGTAATATAATTATGTACCACATTTTTGTTTCTCACAGCTTTAACAGCTTACAGTGCCTTACTTCTCTGGGTGGAAAACCAAACCTTGACAGCAATAAATAGTAAAATAACTAAAATTCCTTTGTACCATATATGGTTATTAAAACCTTTGGAGGTTGTGGAAAAAAACACATTTTTAATAATATTCACACTTCAAGTCAAAACTTTTCCCACCTGAAAAAAGTAAGCAATTAGAGGTATTTTGAACATGATCAAGCACCGCATTACACAAGATACAATTAAAGGCATGTCATTATTAAAAACAAAAAATACAACCCCTGAACAAAAACCCCAGAATTCTACAGTTCATCACTTACTGTAGTCCAGTGACAGTTGGGTTGAAGGTATCTGTAGCAATTTGGTTTATGTACAAGCAATATCCAGCACAGTTTGACAAACCTGCACAAAAAATATTTCAGCGATATCATTGTAAGGTGGAAACAAAAAAATGTACCCTTAATAAAGGTGTGCAGAATTTTCCAATTTCGTACAATTTTACAATATGTGCTTTTCTTTCAGTTCTACATAGTGATTGTAACATGATTTCACTGTATTAGATTACAGCACTCTTAGTAAAAACTCACTGATTTGGGTATCTTTCCCGCTTAGCTTGCGGCTACGAAACCAGTGGCTGCACACAGGGGACAACGCGAATTGTAGGCAGACTTCCTTGAATTTTACACTTTTGAGCCACTTGTCTTGTAAAATGTCACAGGTACCACAGCCGTGAACCGGGGGTCCTGTCCTGTAACGATTAGACAGTCATGCCTGACAGCATGCATAAGACTCTGTTAGCTAAGAGCTGAGAGGGCCCCGGTCCACTAATTCTACATTACCCTCAGGAGCAGCAGATCCCACTGTAGGTTGAGGAATCCCAATCACAGTCAGCTATTTCCTGACCCAGGCTTGAATACAAGCCTTTGACGCGATTTCACTATGCCTACACTTACAATACACTGCAATAATTCTTATCTCCCTTCCACAGTTCTCAGTATTGAGCAGCTTGAAGAATGTCTCCCATTATGACAGAGTAGCTACCCAAGAAACCACGTTTTAACTATGGTATTCAACAGTTAATGTTTTAAAAAAAGGTAATACAAGAAATGTGTTAATACTTACCACCAAGAAAATGAAATACTGCTGCTATGAATAACACTTTATCCTTGGTTTTGTCATTTCCCCCAATGAAAGTACACTCCATCCCCAGGAAAGCCAGGATGGCTCCAAAAAATCCCAGGGAAAGACCGATCATCAGGAGACCCCGGACACCTTGGATATATTCTGTTCAAAACAAATCAATATCAGTGCCAGTTGAATTTCATGTGTATTCATATGGAAATGTAATAATACAGTATATGGTTGAAATAGTGACATTTCCTAGATCTTGACAAAGTGGGGATAATTTTAGGTCTTGATTTTGCAGTGTTCAGGAAGCTTTTGGGTTTTGTTTTTGATTTGCCAAATTTTGGATTTAGTTTTAGGCCTACTGAAATTCATAAAGGACAGTTTCTAAATTAAACCAATGCAGTTCAAATTTGATCAACAACAGAAAGATTTTCCAAAACAAAATCTTTTGTTGCCGTATGTACTGGGAGAAGTATTTCTGCTTGGATGCTAAACATTTTAAGTATGCAAATTCTGGGGAACAGTTGGTTTTCGTTGAGTGTTAATGTGAACAACTAAACCACAGTCACTCTGTTGTATTCCAGTACATTCCTGTGAGAGTTTTTGTGTGGGTCTCCAGAACTAGAATTTATTTTTTGATGGAGGATGAGATCATGACAAGGCATCAAAAGTCTGACTAAGATAAAAATATATTGGATTTTATTAATCGTACACTGAACTGATAATTATACTTTATTAACACAGATGCAATTGTGTATGTTCTACCATTTCTAAAAACAATTATTTTGTTTGATTGAAAGCAATACTGCTTGAGAAAAGAAAAGGAAAATTATAAATAAAAACAGTATTCTCATAAAGATATACATTTAATGTTTTGAACTAAGCCTGCTAATAGCTAAAAAGGTTTAAAACTACTGCACATTTGATGTAATTTGATGTGAAAACACAATACTGGAACTCAAAAGTCAAGCTTCATGGTTGTCTTTATTTGTGAGGATGATTAACATTCATTAAAATATAAATAAATGTGTTATTAAAACATAGTAAATATTAGTGTTTATTATTCTAACACCCCTTCAACATCCTTGGTGGAACCCATTGGTTTATTCTAGGGTGTTCTAGTTCTTTTGTCATTTTAGGCAAAATGTCGTTCCACAAACCAAGAGGTTTGAAATCAAACACGATTCTCAGTTTTCATCAAAACTGTGTTGTTAAGGTTTGTGTGTAGCTACTGAACCTCAGCTGGTAAAACAGATCTTAGGTTGGAATTATATATTTTTTTTGTACCAGAAAGCAAATTTCATTATGATTTGTTAAAAGAAAACAAGGAGATAATATTTAACTGTATAGACACACTGGAAGTATTCTGTCAGAATATTGACACACATCACTCCTATTTTCCCAAGAGCTGTCCGGCTCCAAATAGCTCCAGGGAAAGGGTATGTGTTGCCCTCACTTACATCTGAGGCTCTGCAATGTGTAGCAGAACTTTTCTTGCCTGAATGTATCCAGCGGTCTGCTTCAAGTCAAAGACTAGCTTTGCATCCCGTACTCTACAGAACTTCCACAGTTACTTTCGGCACAGTTTCTTTCTAAACTTTTTAACTGCACCTTGACATTTGCCCCACAGAGATGTTACAGATATGTAGGCCCCCACACTGTGAAGTCTACACAGCAAGGCTCACATCTTGTTTTATTTGAGAAGGCAATACAATGTCAGTGAACGCTGAAAGACATGATTTAAAAGGCCATTGAGAAGAATGCAATAAAAAATAATTTGTATGACGTATATTCCTGATTCAGAAGTATAGAATATGACAAGTGAAGTATCAAAGATGAACAAGTGGAAAATTGTTACTACACATTAACAAGCTTTGTTAAAGGATGCAATAGGAAAGGCACCAAATGGGAAAAAGAAAAAAATACATACTCTCTACTCCCCACAACACTGCGAAGTCTCTGCAGTTAACCACTGCGGTTGAATCAATGAAGCAGTCCTTCCAGAGGTTAGACCAGTACCACGCTATAGAGATGATGTTGCTGCCACCCTTGCCCCCAATATCAGCCACTTTCCAGTAATCCATGGCCATAGTACAAGCTACAAAGATCCAGCCTGTGCTCGACAAAAGAAAGCCAAATATCTGTGCCAGCCTTTTCCTCATAATTTTTCACAAAAAATAGAAGGTACCTTCCCTTCTCCGACCAAGAAATGGCATACACTCTGGCTCTGAGGGCACCAAGGAGAGGAGTGGAGAGAACTCTTAGGTAAAGTATAAGATGAGTTCTGACTGGTTGAGGCTGGATCTGTGAGGTGTAATCACTATTGTTTTTTTTATGTTCATAGCTTATAATAGCCACAGTTTAAAGGGGGTGGGGTTAAACTGTCCTTGTACATCTTTACAAATGGTTTTCCAGGGTTGCATTTGCTGACAAGAACTTTCCCTTGCTCTTATGTTTGTGGTTGGATCACACTTTATTATAGTGTGGATGAGGGGTTTATGCAATCTTATGGTGATATTTACTGTCAATTGTTCATTTTCTTATGGGAAACATGAAATGTATTTACTTGCATAAGCAGGACAAATTATACTAATGTTCCATTTGTCAAAACATAAACAGTCTGTAGGACCACAACATGTTTTGGTATTTAAATGTTTTTTGTAATTTGCTGTTTGTGCTGTCTGTTCGCCTGAGCTCAATCAAAATAATAAGGCAAAAAACATTGTTTTAATAGTGTGTTTGCCTCCTTAAGCCAATGAGTAAGAACAGTAAACAGTAAACAGATAACACCTTAACTGCTCAAAATGTTCTAGATAAAAGAATAAAAAACAAATACTGAAAATACAGGTATGATAAATATTGAGAGGAGCAGGACAGTGTTCAGCAATTTTTATGTTTAAACAAATAGTAATGGCACGGTGGTACACTAGTCAGCATGGCTGGGGCAATTTTGGACCTGGGTGCTATCTGCGTGTATTTTGAATGTTTTCCCTGTGTTCACATGGGGTTCCTCCGGGCTCTCCATTTTCCTCCCATTGCTTGCCCCCCGCAACCCTGAATTGGATGAAGTGTTAGATGGAAGGATAATCAAATAATATAAACTGTGAATAACTGCCACCTTAAATTAAGTTTTGCACCTGTAAATCAATTATTTAATTAAATGTGTAAAATAACAACACAACATAACATTACATTATATGCATGATGATGTCCTTTCAAAGTGACCTGATAGGTTTGTGTCCTGTACCAACAGAGTTGCAGAAATACTTTTTGAACCCTGACCAAGGTGCAGTAGAAATGTCAGCACTTTGCAGATGACACCTACAATTTTGTTTTGTACCTCATGTGATGCTAAAGACCTCTGGCTCCCTCTTGTGGCAAGTTAATGGGTTTGTTCAAAGATTTTTGTTTGCAGATATTTTTTACCTCACTGTCTAGGAAGAAAACTAAAACTTGACTGCAAGAAAAAGTAAAATAACTTAAAATCATATTAGTTATTAAAATCTTTTGAGGTAGTGGAAAGAGCACATTTTTAATGATATTCACACTTTCCGTCAAACATTTTTTCACCTGAAAAAATGTAAGCAATTAGAAATATTTTGAACATGATCAAGAACCACACTTCACAAGACACAACACTTAAAGGCACAGAGATAAATGTTAACAAGGACATTATTTTTGGATTATTTTTATCACATTAGGGGAGCAGTCCTCACTCAGTTATGTCAGTAATGTTTAAATTATGTCATGGAGAAATATATCTGAAGGAAAACCAGAAGCCTTTGTGGTTTGCCAGGTCCAGCAATGAGAATCACAGGATTAGAGTTAGATATCTACAAAATAGGACCTGTACCATATCCATTCATTTTCTAAATGCTTCTTCCAATTCAGGATCGCATGCGAGCCAAAACCTATCCTAACAAATTGTCACGGACGTCCAAAGGGACTAACCGTGGGGAGCAAGAGAGCGGAAAAGACCCATATGCGTAGCGGCGAGACGGGAAAAAGGCCCGGGCTCATAGTGCAAAGAGTTCAGGAATGCCGTATAGAAACCTATGCCCTCAGGGAGCGGACGTGGGGCGCCCTGGTGCTAGGCGGGTCTCAGGACATCCGAACGTCAATGCTGAGCGAGGACAGAGTGCAATACCCGGAAATATATAGCCCAAGGGAAGGAGAGGGACAGGAAGGACAGCAGACCGGAAACTAGGGACAGGACAGAGAAGGAGCGCCCTCTGGCTGCAGAGGGCGTGACACAAATAACAGGCACAATGCAGGGTACACACTGAACAAGACACCAGTCCATCTCAGAGCACACACAGACTCAAACATTGACATGCACACTCACACCTAAGGCTAATTTTCCCAGAAGCCAGGTAACCTTTGGACTGTGGGAGGAAACCTACCTGAACATGGGGAGAAAATACAAGCTCCACACAGATAGAACCCCAGATTCATAATTGAACCCAGGGCCTCAGAGCTGCAAGACAGCAATACTAACCACTGCATTGCCGTTCCACTGCCTGCACCACATCTTTTTTCAATTTTCCCTTTTTTTCATTACATAAACACATAGTAAAGTATAGTGTAATATACTATACAGCTAGGCTCTTGCTGTTATGCGTCACACATCATGGGATCCAAATAAAACAAAGAAGTTAAATGCAAATAATTAGCTTTTACCGTCTGTTTTTCTTATTTGTCCTTATCTGTTACTACCTTTAAGAAGTAATACGCTAGAAATGCAGACAGCACCAGGTGTTTAACTGCTTGTCAAGACTCTGCAGAAAGAAAAAGAACGATTCTGATTAAAGAAACATGAAAAACAATTATTAGTTGTAGTGGCTTGCAGGAGCCCAAACCAGTCATATACCATTTTAGAAACGAACAAAAATTTTAATAAATTGTTGTGAGTGGGAGGATAACAACAGCCAGCTGCATCAGAGTCCTATCATATTTGCATGTACTCCAACAATCTTGACAGAGAGAGACACAAGTTCCAAAGGTAGGAGAAGTAAACATCATCTGCTTGCTTGATTTTGTGCGCCTAACAGGTCCAGACGCAGGACCTTCTTCCACCACCATCCTGCTGTCATTATCTTCCTGTCAACCATATTCATACATAAGAATTTTTGTCAAACCGAGTCCTCTGGCTTCTATAAGCTTCTGATCTTGGGTCCCCGGATGTGCTTAGCAGGCCTGAATTCGAGGAGCGAACGGATCCTTCAGAGTCAGAGTAGATCACTCTGCAAGGGGGTCAGACAGAGTGGATTACTCCTGGGACAGATTCCTTACTCAGGTAAATCAGCTATGGTTAATAGGATGATAAATCTGCTAGTACATACTATGTGGCCATAAAAAATACAGTACACCAGATCACACTACACTACTACCAGTTTTGTTTGATTTTGCTTTTTAGATATTGTTTGAAAGTTAAAATGTCAAGAAGCTGTCCAATGGACAGCCCTGACTGTCTGGCAGGAATGTCAGGTAAAATAAGATAGTCCCCCATGGTTGCTATTTCATAAAATTGACCATTTAACCTTATTTCATATCATGATTATTTATCTGCTTAGCAGACACTGTTATTAATCATTTGCAAGGACAACTTACAAACTATACAAGGTTACAAGAATTTATAGTAGATAGGATAACAATAAATTAAATGAAAAGAACTAACAAAATAAAATGACAATAAGGCTGGCAGGGTAAATCTGGACTTGCAGCGTAAACTCAAAAAATGAAATAGCAAAACAATAAAACAGTATCACACACAGGTTTATAGCACCTCAGACGTTCTTTCATATTTGTTATTCCTTGCGCTACAGCTCTACCCCCCCCCCCCCCCCCCCAGTCTCTGTCACTTGCCAAAACACGGTAAATGACTATAAATTTAATCCCATTTTTAAATCACTTCAGCGCTGTCACAATTCTAGGCAAGCTTCATTTTCACAGATGCAACAACACCTTTGAAACCTGGTAAGAACTGTTAAAAAATTGCATACAGCTACATGTACAGCCACTGCCCTGGGGAACACTTGTGTTATACACATTTATAATAACCACAGATTGTACTGAAACATTATTATTATAAATAACATCGTTTAACAAACATGCTTTTGTACCCACCTTGGCTCGAAAACTAGCTTTCCCACTGAGATGCAATAAAATATACCTCCTGTGATGCCAAGCATAGAGCCCACCCAGCCAAGAAAAAGAGGAGTTCCTAAATTAAACCTGGAAAAAACACAACATTTAAATACATAGAAAAGCATATATAATTTTCCATCTGCCTTTCTTGATGGTGAGCTTTAGAATATATATTTTCTATATATTGTTTGTAGACATTTCTGGAAATTATTTCACAGTAAATTGGGAGACTTCTCAAGTTAAAAAACTATCCAAGAAACAAATGCAAAGTACAAATATTAAAGAGTATAATGAAAATGATTAGTAGAAACAGGTACTGAAAAATTACAGCTGCCTGAAAACAAATCAAACACATTCGGTATAACAATACTTAAGCACTACACCTATCTAAGAGTAATCTAGAACTTTTTGGAAAAGATCTAGATTCCATATTTTAGATCTGAAATGAGCAATTATTCTGTCAACTGAATGTGTTCACATCAATACTAATTCAGAAACTGGATCTGCCAGAACATTTTTTTGTTTCTTGCTTTCCACATACTTGCTGTGCAATTTCTTAGCAATAGGGTACTGAATGAATGGAATGCACAGAACAAACTTTTGAGAAATAGTGGAATAGATTTATCTGCATCCCATTTGTTAATTCTGTTCTAATGATTGCCTTCATTAGTGCTATAACAATGACATAGCAAAGCACACTGCTTCCTCTTTGGTTTCCAGTCAGTAAGGCCTTCTTCCTGGATAAAATACTGTTGATTTTTTTGCATACTTAATTTTTTTTTGTTTTCAAAATTACACACCTGTTTAGACCAATGTCTCCTTCAATATTCTGGTCTGTTTTTATTTTTTAGTACTCTTCATTCCTCATCACTATTCTTATTAATATTAATTATGTACTATCACTGATACGCTTGTTTTCATCTCAAATGATCTCAAAGGAAGGGATCCACATCACCCACTACTGAAGTCTAGCACCCAGAACCCAGTTCTGTGATGTGCAGAAGCCGTAGTGCAGCCTCTCTACACAGCAGATTAAGTGGAGAAAACAGAAATCACTTCACCAAGTAATTAAAGGGGAATTTTAGTTAGAGCAGACTGTTTAAGCCTGCATGGGGTTTAGTTAAGATAATGGGGCTAATACTCCTGTTCTTTCGTATAGTGTTGTAGAATCTTTGGATCTTTAATGAGCAAATAATAATCTTGATATAATACCTCATTCAAAGTATGTCCTACACAGTCGCCTGTTACAATATTGAGATATTGGTTTGGAAATTCTGATCCAGAGGGAAGAATGCCACCTACTGGTTCACCAATTACAGCAGTGACCTGATTTTCCTTCAAGGTTTTCCATTTGGGCACAGTTATGACCAGATCCAGAATAATTTAGCTTCAGAGACCTGACAAGTTCCGTCTAGAGGTGATAATGCTGTCATCATCAAGAACAACACAATCAGAACTTACTGCTACATACTGTACATTAAACATGCTTTATTGTCATTACAAGTGCCTTGTCTTGGTACTTACTTTAGCCCTTGAAAATTGGGATTAAAATATTCTCCTGAAACATTGTTTGCATATACAACATATCCAAAGAAAGATGACAATCCTGTGAGAGAAAAAGGAAAGTCAACACTGTAATGGTTATATATAAGATGTGCCTATATATTAAATATTTAAAACAATGAAAAGCTCTTTACCACTAAGAATGTGGAACACTCCTCCAGCAAAAGTAAATTTGTGCTTGATCTTCTCTTTGCCTCCAATGTAGGTACATTCCATTCCAATCAAAGCTAGAACAATGGCTAAAAGGCCACTGACGAGAGCACTAATGAGGAGGCCTCTGACAATCTGGATGTGATCTGTTTAAAATTAAAATGGTGATATTCTTTATTCATGAAACCTTTAAAATCATTTTGAACTAAATGAAAAAAAATAATAATTTGCTCTACTTTTTCATCCATTCATTCATTTTCTATAAAATAAAATACTTTCTTAAAAAAAAACTTCATCCAATTCAGGGTTGCCAGGGTGTCTATCCTGGCAAGCAACAGGCACAAGAATATAAGACTCCGTTTTCTTTCATGCTTATTTGTATACCTGTATTAAATAACAGAAAGTGATAAAACAGTTGTTTGATGAGCTAAAAGTGAAATATAAAATGACAATCTGAGTAAAACTTACTTTGTATGTCCACCAGTACAACTCTGTAGATATTTAAACAGATCACTTATGAGAAGAATGTCACAGCAAAAAGCAAAATACATCAACACTTTCTACACTGTGTTGTATAAAGGTAAGATCAGGATGGTAAAACATGTGGTTAAAAACATGGTTAAGTAGAGGTATTGAAACAAACAGCAAAGTAACTACCTCGTTTACACAAAGGAAATCCAAGGGAAAATGAACTTGAGCAACCTTCTGTACAAGCTGCCAGTTGCGATCACTTAAATACTAAAAATAGTCAAACAAAATGTCAAAAACAGCAGAAGGATACATACTATCCACTGCCCACAGCACAGGGAAATCAATGCAGTCGGTCACAGCAGTTGAGTCAGTGTAACAGGCCCTCCAGAGACTGGACCAATACCAGATGATAGAGACGATGTTGTTGCCACCCAGGCCTCCCAGCCCACAGATCTTCCAGTACTCCATGGCCATGGTGCAGGACACAAAGATCCAGCCCAGAACTGTGAAGAGAAAGCCAAAAATCTGAACTATCCTGATCTTCATTTTCATACAAATCTCAAAAATACGGTAGATTTTTTAAATTAGGAGATTACTCCCTTTCATACAGTGGCAAAATTAACCAAAAGGTTTTCTCTGAAGAGTTACTAACTAAATAGAGCCTTAATCTCGGACTCCAGCCTCATAAGAGCTGAGACTACCAGTGTCATTCTCTTAACCTTTTCAACTTTCCCTAGCTGGGGTAGCCTAGAGATGCTTTCCTCCTTTAACTGGGAGTGGCCGGCTGTCCCTTGTGTACTACCAAAACCTGAAGGTTTCCCAGGGTCATTTTTGCTGAGTAGGATGTCTGTGCTCCTTCCCAAGACCATACAAACAGTATTTATGAGGGAGAAGAATAATGATGTTGACCTTAGTATGTGAAAGAAAGAGGCTTGATGCTGTATGAGAAGTGGCAATTTATGTTAATTATGAAATAAAATGGCAAAGAGACTAATAAAGAAACCCAGGTGGCTGATAATAAAAACATTAACTACAATGCTATTACCCTATCTAATTTAAGGACTCAACAGAAGCCTCAACCTTCTGATTTTCAGTCACTTACAGAACTTTTGTTTGACAAAGTCTTTTTCCCCAACTAATCGTTTGGGTTATTTTTAAGTAGCAGTGGAAGTTTAAAGGTATACACTTAGCTACAGGCAGTATAGATGAGAGGATACTTTTCTATGCTTAGTACAGTATTTACTAAATTACATTCAATACAAATGTATGCCTATGCATGCCAGAGCACCTTTGCCAAAATAAAAACAATTAAAATACAACATCAAAGACAGTTACAATAACTTACAAAAAAAGCACATCTTACAACAATATCCTTTTCAGCCTAAAAGTATGTAAAGTGTCCTATTGTCAACCAGGAGCAATTTACAGACACAGAGCATCGTAGCTAAATCTGTGTGCCCAGCCAACACTGGATGATGCCCAGGTATCTTCAGTATTCTATGGTCTCAATGTACAGTCTTACATTTATGCAGTCAGCAGTAGGTAGGTTGGTCTATGGCTAAAACAGTGGAAGCAGCTGAAAAATTAATATACTGTAATTATGAAGGTCACTAAATTAGTGAATTTTGAATTCTTAAAAGGGCAGCACAGTGGTGTAGTACTTCAATTGCTGGGGTTTTATCTGTGTGGAGTTTGCAAGTTCTCCCTGTGTTCACTTGGGTTTCGCCTGGGTGCTCTAGTTAACTCCCACAGTCCAAAGGCGTGCTAATAGGTTAGCTTTTGAGAAAACTGGTCCTGGTGTAGGTGTGTCTGTGTCTGTAAGTCTTCTGATGGTCTGGCTTACCATCCAGGGTGTACACTCCCTTGCGCCCATTGCTTACTGGGATAGGCTTTGGTTCCCCCATAATCCTGAATTGGACAAAACAGTTAGAAAATGGATTGAAAATGATGAACACAGACAAGCAAGTCAAAACGCAATTCATGGGTTTCTGTCTAAGGCAGGGAAAACCTAGCTTCTTCTGGATTTGACTTCAACCTGAAATGTCAAATAATAGCAAGATTTTCTTTGAGTTAGGCTTGCACAGGATTACTAGATGCTTCTTAAAGGTGTATTATAGATTAGTACTCAAAACACTCACTTAAATAAAGGTATAGTTATCAATCTCAGAGCTTGGTTATAATTATTAATTAAATTATACCAATCTCAGAGCCTGGTTATAATTATTAATTAAATTATTAGACTCAATGTTCAAAAACCAGAAGACACTGAACCCTCCAAGAATAAAACCCCCACACTAAGCCCAATACTTACTCTGAAATCAATCTTTCAATGTGTCAGCACCAATTTTACATACATTGAAGCACACTCTGAACATACTCCATGCTTGCTTGTTAAACTCAGCTTATGAACAACCTTTAAACTCCCAGGGCCATATGGGAAGTGTAGATTGTGCAGGTGTTTCTGCACCTACAGGAACTACAAATTTCTGTGGGAAAGTTATAGAGGAGAGTTTCCTAACTCCAGTTGCTCAGGGCAAGAAACCAGCAGGTATTCTAAGTCTCTTAAAAAATCATCAGCTGAAGACCTTTGAAAAGTGTTTCAAAGTTGAAGCTGAATGACTTTGAAAATTGGTTCATTTAAGTTATTGATTAGCTCAATTAGGACATTATGAGTTAAGGTGGAATGAAAATTTCACTGCAGCAGTACAGTGTGCACAAAGCCTCCTCAGACCTCCAGCCTAAAATGTACCTCCTCTATAAACCTCACCCACTGTAGTGCCAGAACAATACATTTTAAGAGAAAGAATGAGAGCTGGACTATCTTCATGCAATAATTCCTTAAAATACTATGGAGGGATATAATTCAGTGTCTTATAGATGAGCAGGAGGCCTCTGATGTCTACTCTAAATTTCACATGCAATCTACATACTGTAGGATGGGAGTGATGTGTTGAAGCAGAGTACATGTAATTAGCACAGAAGCTACTAAATTCAGGACATACTAAAGCCGATTTAGTGCTTTAGAAGATGATCCAGTAAGGTGTTACACTAAACTAATGTTGGTTAAATAAAGTAATGTATCAATGTTTCTGTATAGATGCACAGAACAGAGAATTTAACTATGTTTTGCAGGTGGAATAAATATACTTCTTTGATATTCCTAACACACATTTTAAATAATAATAATACAGGGTTCACAGATATGGAGTGTATTGGGTACCTTAAATATGTTTTGATCAGTAAAGCTAATTATCAAAACATTTTTTTGAATAAAATGTCAGTTTCTTTTGATTAATTTGTAATACTGTATTACTGCAGCATTAGGTTCTAATGCACTTCCAGATTTTCAGAGTATATATTTTGTTTTCCATTTCCAAAAGATGCTGTACCTGAAAGGTAATGTTCAAATGACATCCTTTATAAGCTATATTGTGTCATATTTTGGCAGGCCGACGTTTATTAAAGAAGGCTGATTACGCCTCAGGTCACTTAAAAATGCTGCTGCCCTCTAGAGTAAATTTACTGGAAAATATAGTTTCACTAGTGAAACCATTTGAAAAATTGTACATAATAGTAATAATAGTTCTTGTTCAGTTAGAAAAAAATAATGGAAACAGCATTAACTAAGTAGCAACTTTTCCTTGATATGTTAGATTTGTAAACGCATAAATGTAAATACTTTATTTAAAAGTAACCAAAATTAGAGTTCAATAAAAAAAAAATTACTAACAATTGTGGTTGTATCTCTGGTATGTCTTTCACGTTTGTTTTTGTTATATCACTCAAATTTAAGTGTACAGGAGTAGAAAAGAAATTACCTACTGAAGAAATAAGTTTTTTTCCAATTTCTGCTTTTATTTCCACATAGATTTTTTTGTGTTTTGTTATTTTTTATCTTAACACGACTTACCGATATGCAATTTGTTTTTCTGCAGTTTAGACGCCTCATATTGTTTTACTTTTTACGAAACTTTTTCCCTTACCTATGTTGCTTTAAGAAAAAACTAATGAAAAACCTTTCATATCGCCGGCATTTCGCAATGTAATTGTTTACTTATTAAACATACAATATGTTATGCATGATTTTCTGGTACTATTTCTGTTTAGATCGTTTCTTGATATGCTAAATGATTTTTTCCAGGAAAAAAATTGTTAACGACAAGACGCATCACGTTCCCGTGTAGCAGCGAATTCCCGTACACGGCTGTAGAATTGGTCCAGGTATTGTTTGGAAAACAAGCATCTGCACTCTGTAAAGAACTCTCATCATGGTTGATGACTGCATTTCTTTTAAGAAACCTTGACCTCTCATAATTCAATACTCCCATTAAACTACAAAAAATAAAACTCCCTTCTATGAGCCTCTGTAACATATATTATATACTGTATAGGCATCAAATAAAGCTTCTCTCGTACAAATGAAAAGCTAGAGAGTCTAGAATGAAACATTACCTCGCCAGATGTTTCATTTTTTCCATCATAACTTGTAGTGTTTTTTTACATGTGATCAATTCTTGCAACTCTTGCATTCAAATATAATAATTTAATAGTATAAAATAATGCAAAACCAAGAAATTGAGAATCACACAAAAAATATTATGAGTCCACTATGAGTTTGTTACTAGGAACAATTATCCACCCAGTTCTTTAGGTCATATTCGTAGAAACATCTATATCTACTGTATATCTACATCTATATCTATACACCCAAATAATAAGTGCATCTGTGTAATTATATATTGAAAGATTAGGGCAGGAGGAATGCGGAGTTTTTGAAGCTGCTTGTTTTCCTATTTAATATTGACATCCATTGCTCTGCCCCTATTAGGCAACTACTGTAAGACCCTTCCTCAAGAGTGAAACTGATATGTTTTCATTCACTGCTCCAGCCCCAAGGGGGGGGAAGAACAAAAATATCAATGGGAAGCTTTGTGAAAACTTTGCAACAGCCGTGTATTAACATTTCGTAATATACCTTATACTGAAAGATGAGTGCAAAGGAGAGTGGCATGGTAGCATAGTGGTTAGCATTTCTGCATTCTAGCATTTCTGCCTTGCAGTGCTGGGTCACTGGGTTCACTTCTGAACCTGGTATGCTACCTGCATGGAGTTTGTATGCTCTTCCCATGTTTGTGTGGGTTTCCTCCCACAGTCCATAGACTTACAGGTGGGTTAATTGGCTTCTGGGAAAACTGGCCCTGGTGTGAGTGTGTGCATCTACGTATGCCCCTGTGATGGACTGGTATCCCATTCAGTGTGTACTCAGCCTTGTACCTGTTGCTTACCAAGATAAGCTCCAGCTCCCCTATGACCCTGAATAGGATGAAGTTGTTAAAAATGGATGAATGGCTGGAGAACAAAGGAAACTGTCTTAGTCTGGTCCTTTTGTATGGTTTGAAATTGCAATGGCAAAAATAAAGTGACCAGGACCCTTCCTTATTTGGAAACTTAGTTGTTTTTTTCATTGCGACTCAATGTCTTTCCCCACCTAATGATCAATGGAAACCTGAATCTGAATTCTCAAATACTTTCAGCTCTCAGCAGGTGTCCTGGGGCTGCTGGCAGTGGCATAGACCATTTCTGCCATGCTGCTTCAGTAAACAAGTGTCAGGTTTCCAAGCTGGTGACTGTGATTTCTTTTTTAAATTTCCACTAATGTCTGAGTAGGACTTGGCTATTTATTATTTCAGGTAGTTTAAATGAGATCAGATTTAATTAAATTCACTTGGAACATTACTGTGCTTGATACCCTTGTTGATGTTGCTTATTTTGTGCCATTTTACATTGTAACTTCAAACCTTCTGGAAAGATTGAATGATGAGACATTATGAAGAGAACCACTTCAATAGTGTCTATTACAGTGTTTTGAGGTATAAAATAAACAAACTTTTAAATTGTTGTATTAGTTAGGATTGGGGATTGTTAAACATGATTAATGACAGGGTAAAGGTGAATAAAGTATTAAGTGTATGATTTAGGATTAGACTCGCAAAGCTGGGTAATTAAGAACAGTAAATTTATAGAAGCCTTGGCGTGTTTTGGGTTAGGATGAGTGTCAACATGGATTATATAGATTTATATAATGAGACATATTAAATTGAATATGTCTCATTATATCACCAATAACCCAACTACAGTAAGGCTGACACATTTGCAAATAAGGAAAACCAGTCAACTGAGTTCGAATGTTTAATGACAGGTTTTGTGCAAACGTATTTTGGTGCTAAAACCTTCTTAAGTCTACTAAGCAATAATGGTATAATCAACAGTGTCAAAGGCAGCATTTAGATAAACTGGCTCCAGGCCATTTCACACACAATGGCAATGACTTCAAGATGTAGGAGGTTTTAGTGTAGTTTTAGTAGATATAGAACTAATAGACTCTAGAGAAGCCCTCTTTTTTGTACCAACAGTACAAAACACAAACTGCACTGATTGCTTCCTATACCCAACCACCTAAGTGTGTAAAGAAATGTATTAAAAAACCATTATCACCATTATCACCATGTGAGAATGTGTAATATAAACCACCTCATGAATAATATAATTAATTAACAAACCTACACAAAACCAGCCTTTAGACTTCATAGAGTGATAGAGACCTTTCAATTGCATTTAGTGGCAAGTGCTTACCATTACAGTTCCTCCTAAGACTGGTTTTTCATAATCATTTCTAGCAGGGATCTCAAACTCAGTTCCTGGAGAGCCTAATGTCTTCTGATTTTTTAGTTCACCTTACTGTATGGTCTCAGTTGCAGAGCTGGTCTAATAATTTAATTATCTGCACAATCGTAATATTTCTTACCAGTTCCTGAGGTAGATAAATGTAACTATATCTTAAATGAAAAATTTAAGTAGAATTATATATTTGATGTAACTAATTAGTTAAAAAAGGTCAAATTGTGAAACTTATTAGGTTATTTATTTAATTGACTACAATTGAAACCAGGAAGAGATAAGGATCACCAGGAGCTGAAGTTGAGACCCCTGTTTTAAATTTATTAAATTGTCCTAAGTATTATAAAGGTCAATACTGAAATAACCTTTTTCTGCATGTACACAAACCACACTTTGACTAGTTAGTCAGGATTAGAATTAGAGAACTGGAAAGAAGAGGCGGTACTGCAACCACAGATACAGCAGGAAAAAATATACTTCAACAAGAGGTCTGTTCAGCTTTGCTTGCTTACAGTACTAGTTAAACCCTCATGCCACTGAATCCCAGTGCCACTAGAACCTTTAGCACAGAAAAACTCACTGACAACTGGCCATTAAAATAGCTTCTAAAATAGCCTAGTGATTAATGGTGCGGTAAGTGTATTAATTTGTAGCTTCAAGGTGACATAAAGGTTATACCCTACAGTACAAATAATTAAGATTAGAGTTTCTTGAAATCAAGCCATATTGCAGTTGTGTTTACTGGAGACTTTCTATAGTACTTTAAAGACCCACAAAACAGAAACACAAGACTGGACAAGAGTAAGCACAAAAGTACGAACATTTATTTGTTTCGCTTTCTTTTCTTATTTTTAAAGTTTGATTAACTTCACACATACAGAGTAAAGAACATCTAAAACAATTAAGTAACATACTGTCTAGTATTAATAGCAACATTTATGAAGGGAACATGCAGTGAAGGACAACTTTTCTCAGAGGTGTATCACCATGTGTAAGGAAACCTCATTAAGGCATATACTGTATGTTTTATCTTGTTCTTTATTTAGTGTATGGAAGAAGACTGTTGCAATGTAGTTTTTCTAAAGCAATAGAAGTTTCCTTTACAGTAGTACCATGAATACAAAACTAATTAAGCTGCAATATTTCAGGAAGAGAAAGGGACAGAATTCTTGATTTATACTTATATTAGGTCTACATTTCCAAATACCAAAAGATTTGCTGAAGCAACTGTCTTCTACTGTATCTTAAGGTGTTGCTTAACCCAATGTTTATTTCTCACCTTTATCCAAGTAAGATTTTTAAAATATTTTTAAAACAGGAGAGTATGAAAGAGAAGAGAAACGTGAAGAGTGCTGAATGCAGATGTAAGGGAAGTGTAGCTGGAATGAAACAAAATACAACAAAAATAGTGTTAATTGAGATAAATATATTAAAGTAAAACATTACGAAAAATGTTTTCAATATTTTACATACTGTGAAGCAAGCTTGTCATGCTAAAAATCCAAGAAAATTTGATGATGTAATACTGAACTACCCTGAGTTTCATAAGACAAGACAAAGCTTGGAGTAAAAGTTAATAGGAAATGATCATGGCAAAAGAAAATTTGATTGGTGTTTCACATGACTTAAATAGGATTTCCCTTTATTAGTAGTCTGTAAATGCTGCTTATTCAATGCAAAAGCTATTAAGTGCTGCAAAATCAAAACAGTGATTTCACAAACAATGTGGTTTAGGTAGTTAAGGTCCAGGTCTGTACATGAGATTTGAAAAAGGTGTGTGTTTGGGCTGGAGACTGGGAGGAAAGATTTAGGAACCTTGTTGTAGCCTCTCCTGTACTGATGGTTAGACATAGGCGTTTTTTCCAAACTGTTTTGCAGAAAAGCCATTTTCTCTTGAGGACTTGAGATCTCCAGCTCTGTTCTGAGCTTTAGTACGAGACGAGATGAAAGACGCTCCACTGTAAGTGTACCCTGTCCTGTAGGGAAAAACGGTGGGGTATAGCATTATAAGATCTACCACTTTCATTTTACCTACAGTATAATGATCATAATAATAATAATTGCTTACACTTCTACAGCGCTTTTCTGGACACTCCACTCAAAGTGCTTTACAGGTAATGGGGACTCCCCTCCACCACTACCAATGTGCAGCATCCACCTGGATGATGCAACAGCAGCCATAGTGCACCAGAACACTCACCACACACCAGCTATTAGTGGGGAGGAGAACAGAGTAATGAAGCCAATTCATAGATGGGGATTATTGGGGCGCCATGATTGGTAAAGGGTTACACCCCTATTCTTTTCAAGAAATGCCTTGGATTTTTAATGACCACAGAGAGTCAGGACCTTTTAGGATTCATCCAAAGGATGGCACCTTCATCCACCATCACTATACTGGGGCATTAGGACCCATATAGACCACAGAGTGAGAACCCCCTGCTGGCCCTACTAACGCCTCTTCCAGCAGCAAACTTAGTTTTTCCCAGGAAATCTCCCATCCAGGTACTGGCCAGGCTCCCACCTGCTTAGCATCAGTGGGTTGCTATTTGTGAATGGCAGGGTGATATGGCTGCTGCATGTCATGAATGCAGTATATCATGTTCATGTTCATGGTGGTTGCATAAATAACATACTCATGTGCCAAGCTTTTTCATGCAAATAATCTGGACGCTTCAATGCCCCAAATCTAATATATTCAGAAGAATTCAGGCAAAAAACAATTGTATTGAAATTTTAAATGGAGTCTGAGCAAGTTTAGAGAAGTTTCTTCAATTTCCATTCATGATTAATGAACATAATTTCATCATGACACTCAAACTCAGCCATTTTTTGTTAGAATCAATGTCTACTGTGTATTTTTTTCCAGAGAAGCTTTAATATACTTTTTCAAATTATGAGATTCTGGAATGTCATGTTGTAATTTGGTAAAATACTGGACCATTAGAAAGTGTTTCATTAACAAATAACCTTTGGTTCATGTATTTTTTATTTCAAATGCGTCCCACACATGAGTGGTTTGCTTAGAACAGTAGCTTCTAATCTTGAGCCTTTTCTTAATTTTTTTTCTTTTCTTTTCTTTCGATCTATTGGTAAACTCTCCCTTCTTTGAGCTACACTCTTTAGTAGTTAATCAATAGCAATTCTAGTGCTGATACATATCTTCCTGGAAATTCTTATTTAGCAAATGTCTTGAGAAAAAGCCTGTAATCTAAGGTATCGCAGAGCACTTAGTTACATCGATAATGGTTTTCTTTTTTCGTTTTTGAAAAGTCACTTTTTCCTTGTGCCCACGACAAAACAAGGTGACCTTGTAATGCACTCAGTATACAGGTGGATAAGATCTGACATAAATTAACAAAGAAAACCTTTCATTTAATGAAGGATTTATGTGTCTTGTGTCATCATTGGTATAACCCTGGAAGCAGTACTGAAAATGATCTGTAGAGTTATTTTGTTATTAAAATTAATGTCAAAATGGAAGAATGAGCACTCTATGTCTTAATAATTAAAAATGATGGCAGATTCTAGCTGAATGAAATCCTGAATATCAGTCAAAGCAAGAAGAGAGGAAATCTACTTTCACCTTCTTTAGAAATGTCTGTCATTTCTAAACAGAGGCACAGGGGCCTTTTTGTGCTATTACAACTTGATTGGCTCATGGACCTCTGTACATAACTGCTTTGTTTCTGATTATCTCCTACTTGTAACTTATTAAAATATAAAGCACTAAAAGAAACAAAGTCCACGTACAGTATATATGTCCAATGGGAAAACTAAGAACATGCCATAGTAATGATTAAATGGAAAGTTTATCTTCAGTTTTTGCACAGGGCAAATGTGCCCAAAGACCTATAAAAAGGTGTCAACATTAGCAGAAAATGAAAGTATTACATTTCGTTAAAAATTTTATGAACATAAAAACACATTGATATTAGCATGTCATGTTTGCTACAGTACATACAGTGGCCTCTAGGTTTCATTCATACCCCCAGTGTAATAGGAACAAAAAACACCATAACAGATTGAGTTCATGAAATCTTACTTAAAAGAGTACTAAAAATGTTATACTGTAATTGTAATTGTAGCATTTCAAAGTCACATTTGTCATTAACAATTAATTGAATTCCAGAAAACACAAAAGTCACATTTCTTCACTTCTCTATGTTTTCATGTAAATAAAGTCCAACAAAAACAAGTCCACAATGATATTCTGCCCTTCTTCAAATGCAATGGAAGTGTCCGGAACTATCTAGAAGCCTGTGAAGATTTTCTGTTTCCCTGGGGTGTAAAAGGAGGGAACACACAATCCATTCAACAGTATCATACATTATCATTGTTAAGGAGAACTCTAAAAGCTAAAGGTCATTGACCTCTAAAAAGTGGGTGGATGACTATGGAAGAATCTATAAAAGCTGCTTTACACTGTAGAGTCTGTTTTTAGAAAATTTAAAGTTGTTTGCAAAGTAGTAATCCTGCCAGGAAAAGGACACAAGTATATTCACATGCTGTGAGGTATATGGTTTGGGAGGAAACTGTTAATCCAAAAATGTAACACAATGTAACACAATTGGGCATCTACAGGATACTAAGTGATGAAAATGGCTATTGAGCATTATGTTTATGAATGTCTTTTTCATGGCCAGGTTGCAGGGAAGAAGCGTCTTTTGATGGCAAACCAGAAAAAGTGACAACTCCATTTTGTGAATTCTGCTATATCCATCCATTTTCTAAGTGCTTTATCCAATACAGGGCCACGAGGGAGCCACACCCTTTTCCAGCAAGTATCGTGTGCAAGGCAGTATACATGACCCAGTCCATCACAGGGCACAAACAGACACAGACACACACTCACACCAGGACCAATTTTCCCAGCAGCCGATTAACCTACAGTACCTATGTCTTTGGACTATGGATGGAGACTGGAGTGCGTGGAGGAAATCTATAAAAACATGGGAAGAACATACAAACATGCCAGGCTCTAAAGGTGGGAGAACATACAAATTCCACACAGATAGCACCCCAGGAATTAAACCCCCAGCCCCAATGCTGTGAGGTAGCAAAGCTGTGCTGCAAGGAAGCAATGCTAATCAGTGCACCACCCAACCACCCAATTCAGCTGTTTTTGAATGACAGTTGGAACTATGTATTATAGTCAAATTAAATGGCAGTGATCTTTTGGGGCATGCAGATTAGCATTATATATCCATCCATCAATTTTCAAATCCCCTCTTCTATCAATTCAGGTTTGCATTGAAGGAAGAACTTATCCCTGCAAGCAATGGATGCAAGGCAGGATACACACTGGATGGGCAGCTAGTCTATCGCAGGGCAAACATACACAAACAGCTTGGGCCAATTTTCCCAGCAGCCAAGTAACCTACAGTACCAGTATATTCTGGTGGCACTGTGGCTAATGATCTGCACCTGTGGCTGGCAGAGGAATCCTATTCTGTTGGGCCTCTGAGCAAGGCCCTAACCCCAACTGCTCCAGGGGTGCCGTACAATGGCAGACCCTGCGCTCTGACCCCAAGCTTCTCTCCCTGTCTGTGTGTCTGTGTCTCATGGAGAGCAAGCTGGGGTATGTGAAAAGATGAATTCCTAATGGAAGAAATTGTATATGGCTAATAAAGTGATCTTATAAAAAAAATATTCAGGGACTGTAGGAGGAAACCGGAGCACCTGAAGGAAACCCATGAAACCCACAACATAAATAATCCATGTAGATAGCACCCTAACTCAGGAAGAGATGGGTGGGGAGGCCTATTGTAGTTTTTTTTGGTAAAAATATACAGGTCCTATAGCCCTAGGAAGATAGTAAGAATCATGACCTCCAACTTGTACCAGGACATTTAGGATAAAAACCTGGATCTTTCTGCCAAGAAGCTCAAATTTGGCAAAAACATTAGACATTCCAGTATAACTATGATTCAAAGCATACATCCAGATCAACAAATGGTTAATTATTGTCAGATGACCAGCCCAATCGGCAGTCCAAACTCAAGAAGGTAGTTCACAGATAGAAAACAAAGACTCTCAAGGATGCAGAGAATCTCTGCCTGGAGGAATGGTAAAAATACTGTTTAATACAGTAAGTGCAAAAACCTCATAACACACTACAGGAGGCATCTTGCCAGAAGAGGATTTTAAAAATACTAACCCTTATGTTTTCAGGACTAAAATCAATTATGACAAATGACTCTGTTGAATGCTATTAAAATTATAGTATAACTTTTATAGATTTTTTTCAGTAAAGGCATTACAAGATCTTTAATGATGAAATCTATCATTTTGTCTTTTATACAACAGTTTGTTTCTCATTTTCTGAGGGTATGAATGATTATGAAGAGTAATGTTTGTATTAGTATGCATAAAAAAGATCATATTTAATATGGAGCTCCCCTTCCAACATTAATAACACATGCATATGTTTTTGCATTATATTTAGAAATATATTAAGAAAGATGGGTTTCAGCTGATAAATGGCTATAACATTTGCCAGCACTGTCCCAGCTCAGAAAAAAAGAGATATTAAGGAAAAATGTTGAGACATTAACTTGACAAAATTCACTTGACATTGAAATTGCAAAAAGTATTTATCATTAACTATATTTCAGAAAAATGTTTGACTTGTACAACCTTGCACGTGTTCCTTCTTCTGCCAAGGAGAAACAGAAAACTACTCCTCCCAGAATGGACAACACAGAACCTGCCCAGCCAATGAACAACGCTGCTCCTAATTCATATCTGGAAAAACATAAAGGCAAACACCATAAAAGTTAATGCTCACAATTCAGGTATATGCTTCACAAAACATTAGTTGGCTTCTTATTTTTGGCAAGTTTTATAATGTGGATACCCCATGTAGTATTCTAAAATACAGAGATAAATTATTATTAGCAATTTGTTTTAGCATCAATTATTAAAATTAATGTTCTGACAAGGTCAAGGTTCAAGGTTCACTTTATTGTCATTCTACACTTATACAATGTACAAGAGAGAACAAAATATAGTTCCTCCTGGGCTGACAATACACTAGAACACTACGCAATACACAATACACTAGAACAATCAGAATAATGTCACAGAACAACACAGAAGAACACACAAGGGGGGAGTGGCAGTCAATTAGCAGCTGTTGAGATAGTATAGGTATATAAATAAGAATAAAATAGTGTAAAGAGTAAATAAATAGATAAATAAATGAATGAATGGGTATTTATTTATGTATTACAAAGTAACCAATCAAAGGATTTCAAAAATATTTTTCAACCCAGAGAAGCTGTTTTTGCAGTCATGCATTATTATTAGAATCTGTAGTAGTATTAGTATACCAAAAGTGCCACTTACTTTTGTGCAATAAATGCTGGGTCAAAAAACTCTGATGTGATTCTGTGCGCATACAGAGAACAGGCAGTTAAAGATGAAAGGCCTGTTGAAACACGATTTTTGGCATTAAAAATATTTCTTAAGGACATTTACAATACAACATTCAACACATTATATACAGTAGTTATATACTGTATATTTCTTAATTTTATTTTAGTTTCTCATACTTATCCAGAGACCAAATATGAATTTGACATAAAATATATGTCTGGATACAATATGCCCTATATGATATGCGACACTGTAGGGTCTCAACATTCCTGAGGGTTTGGTGCAGGGAACTGTCACGAATAGCCAAATTTGCATATAAACGAGTCCATTCCTATACTGCTGCATAATGTACTACAATATACAGTATATTATGTATGGTTAAAAGACACACGTAACCCTCCCTTATATGATAATTATAGTACTAATGCATTGGTTTTAAGTTAAATAAAATAACATTGATCAACTATTATGAACAACAGTAATCACAAACTTATAGAAAGCAGGTAAAATAAACAACATGAATCCCTCCTCCTGTGTACAGCGGATGTCTGCACTTTCTTGTCTGTGTGTAATTAGCACACCTCCATGTAATGTAAAGCATAATAAAACAGTGAGCCTGTAAAGTCATCTCCAGCCTATCATTGGCAATGCTGAAAGTGTTTGTTACAGTATTAAACAGGATCACATTGATATAAGGATGCTGGATAGTGAGTACTTGGGCAGGGGGTGGGGAAAGGCTTATTAACTAGCTAGATGATGACAATCCTTGCCTTTGGCACAGTTACTTTAAAAGTTTCGCTTAACAACTGGCTCAATTTAATCCCACTCTGCTCCAACAGCCACACTGATTTATGAACAAGCGAATTCACAAAAGTTATATTCAATTAATGTCGAGACCCTACTGTAAATGTTAAATTCTGTATGAATCTTCAGTGAAATACAGACCTATATGCATGTACATCTGTACAAATATGCATGATAATGGCAGTAAAAGCAAATTCTGCAGAATAATATAAGGCAATATTTACCACCAATAATGAAATTCAGGCCTGCCAAGCAAGCGATTCTCGCTTTGGTCTTATCTGAGCCTCCAATCTTGGTACACTTCATGCCAACCAAGGCAAGAATGGCTCCAAAAAACCCCAGGCAGACCGATGCAATCATGAGACCTCTGCAGACCTGGATGTAACCTGTTTGCCAAGACAACAAAACATCTACTGTCAGCTGTAGTATATCTCTGGATCACAGATGATGTGCTGTTACTTGCAGATGGCTCAATAATAAAACAATCTAAGGAATTACAATATGTAATTGTAAAATATTTATCCTATCATGCAAACAAAATTTTGAATTAGGGGCTGCGTATTACAGTACATTAATAGTCTTTTTTCACTTAGAATACATTGAACAAGGATTAATTGGGCATCATTAAGCTAGTGAAAAGGGAGACTTAATTATATATCATTAACATAATTTCTTATGAAAAGTATTGTAACGCATACGGCCACCATTGGTTGTGAGAGCTGGCTTACCAGCGCGGTGACATCACCGCCCTTCCCTGTGAATAGCAGGGACCGTAGCCGTAAGGCTGACAGGAGATTTCCCTTTAGCTCAAGTGGCTGGGTCCCTGCTGAGTGACGCCGGAGGCCCGGGTTTGAGTCCCCGACGGTGTGGGGCTGACCTGAGGTGGCAGCAGCAAGGGCGCATACCCACGTGAACCCCAGAAGTTTACAGTATGAACGCTTTGCAAATGTATAATCAGTTGTTAATATGCTTATTTGCAGTCCCTAAACTACAGCAGTGCTAAAATTGTAATAGACATACTGTAATTGGGAAAGCAGTGATTTGTAACACTGAAGGTTTTTACAAGTATATGTTACATTTTACATGTGTATACATACGTACATCTAGAAAAAAATGATATATCAGTACAAACATATGAAAACATAAATAGTAAAGCCATTCTGCTGAAGGCGCTCTGAAAGCAAAGATACAAGTTTTGAGCAATAATGTTGTTTTGGAAAATGCAAATAGAAATCCACATTGTGCTCTTAAATATTCCAGTTGTGTAATTATTAATGATATTGGAATCCAGTTTTTGACAACAAGAAGCACAAATCTGATTTAACAACACAAGCTTACTTAGAAGACACAAATACCTTTATAATATGATGTATTTCCAAACTGTCACATTTTAAATTCGTTATAGATATTGTATTTCATCTTTTTTTATCAACGCATTTGAATTAGATAGAAAAGGCTGTTGTAATAGGAAATTTAAAACAACACATACAGTACAAACTCAGAACTCACAACAGGCTAGAAGGAGGACACGTGGTTTCCAAAGTGCACAAAGTAGATATTGTTGTAGATTACTCAACCCAAACTGTGATGAAGGTATTTCATTCACTGCATTCCGACACTGTTTGAATTTCTAAATGCAAAGACTAAATCTACCTGTTCCGCTCACACTCCTCTAAAACTAACTGTGTAAGTCTGAAAATGTCCTTTTATTGGAATATCTGTCATTCCAGGATTTATTTGCAGTATATTCAATATCTGCCTGTACTCTGTCCTATCAAAAGGGTTATCCTTTCCTAATTGGCCTACCTGGAAAAAACTAATTTTCTGGATAAAACCAAAGCAAAGTTTCCGAAGCATTTAAAAAGTCTACAAGGTTGTAATGAGAAATTCACTGAAGTATTAGTGACCATTCGAAAATAAATGGTAATGAGGAATGATTTGAAACAAACCTTTCCATTAGTTAATTAGGTAGGTTAACATAAACCTTGTGTCACGTGACAGATTACTGCTTTCTGACAAAATTAAACAACTGAAGAAAAACGTTTTCAGTATATCTTTCCTATTTGAAACATTAAAACAAGTAAAGAACAACATTTAAAGTATATCTTTCCAAATTAAAACATTAATTTCTGATTCTGTTGCCAGCTACAGCATACAGTATATTGTAAGGACATGCTTACAGGAACTGTGTACAGTATGCCCTACAAAATGAATATACAGTAATTAAACTCTGAGGTTTTACAATTATTTATTTGCAACTGAGCTTTATTTTAATCTTTAAGTTCACAACAAGTATTCTAAAAGGTAGGTTTCTATACACCATTTCTATCATAAAGTGGATCATTAAAAAGTCTGTAATGACCCAGAAGTGGTGAACCATAACTTTAATCGGATATTATATAATATTTAGATTATTTAGAATGGTACCTTTAATCTAAAGCAACACCAGATCCTTAGACAGTAACTTTGTTCTTTTTTTATGTCCTTGTTATTCCTATTTGATATCATTATACAAAAATGACATGCAAGGCAGAAGCTGTAGCAGTACAAGCAGTACAATTTAAAGTGGTGTTCTAAACAAAGAAAATATGCAGAATTTTCATTTAGACTGTTAAGGTAACTAAGATGTCTTGGAAGATAAGTAATTTAATACAGATCCAGATTAGTACGGTTACTTCACATTCTTTTTAAGATAAGATTCTTTCGTCTGGAAGAAAAAAAACACCTTCAAATGCATGTTCAGGCTTTTTCCTCAGTTAATTAATTACTCTTTACTAACGGGGCTGAATATAAATAGAATCTGCTTCAGTATGATTTAGCAATAGATCAGCATATGCTATCATACTCATGAGACCTTAATTTCCATGCAACTTAAGGGCAAAAATTAATGTTTCCATCTAATAATATGTGCACGCTAGCATAACAACAATGAAATATAATTTGTGGGCACATAATAAAAAAGTCCCGGTTTTCTTTGGGAATAAGAATTGCCTTCAGCACTTGATTTATTACAGCATATTAGCATGGTAGTTAACCCCTGAAGCAACTGGAGCATGAATAAAATAGCTTTACTTGCCCATAACAGCATAATTTATAGCCCAATCTCCAAGAAAAAAATGCTAAACATTGACAGTTGGAAAAATAAATGACTTCTCCTAGAACTAACATTTGCTCTGAATTTCAGGCTGCATTATTTCCTTTCACCGGAAGCTTTCTTGAGTATGAAACTTGAAAGTGAAGCATGGGTGTGAGTCTGAGAGAGCTGATTAAGACAGTGACCCTTGTAACAGAGCAGTACTTCCAGACAAACAGTTTTGTACACGCTTTACAGTTATTATAAAATACACAAACAAGTTATTCAAAAACTGACATGAAAAAGCCTTTCATTTAAAAATTCGACAAGTGCGTTTTTTCTCTCTTACATTTTCTAGGACTTTTTTGTCTGTTCCAGCATCTTTATTTATAGTATAAAATACTTCTTACTTTGTCTTCTGGTCAGTCAAGCTATTTAGAAAAATGTACTGTGATGTGATAATATGTGTTACATTAAGATAAAGGAAAAGAGAGCTTTTAAAATACTGATGTTAATTCAGTGCCCTACAGTATGTCTGGCATATTCAGAATTTGATAGATTGAGCTGTGATTGCTCTTGAGCCTCTGCCAAAGCAACATTGCTGGAATCTAATTGCAGTTAGATTTTTCGATCTCTGAAACTATTCATTCTAAGGTAGGAAAAATAATCTACTAAAACAGAAAGTGAGACCCCTTTATCAACATATTCTACTACCACACACATACCACAATTAGAAAAAAACAAGGTGAAGGAATTAAACTAAACATTGCTGACCATCCAGTGCCAGCATAGAGGGGAAATCCTTGCAGTTGGAGACTCCAGTGGAATCGGTGACACAAGTCTTCCAGAGGTTGGACCAGAATGTGGCTGTGGTGATGACTGTGCCATCAATTGAAGACACTTTCCAGTAGTCAGTAGGCAATGTGGAAGAAATAAGAATCCATCCCGAAACTGTGAGGATGAAGGCAAGGATCTCTGTGCCCATGTGACTCATTTTTAAAACAAGAAAAAAATCAAACACTCAGAATTTGAGTCCTTTATAGATTAATTCTTCAGACTATGGAAGTCAGTGTTTTGTTTTTTTTGCCAGTAGGTGGATCTTCTGGGTTCTTCTGGTGACAGCAGATGGACTCCTCTCTCCCTTTTTTGAAGATATCAGGTAGAAACCAAACTGGGGAAGCTGAAACTGTGAGGTGTTATTGCTTTCCCTCTACAACTTTCTGAGGTTAATATGTCCTAGACTGGTTTGCATTCAGCTGGGAGGGGTTTGTCCATCAGCATCACCAGATGCTGACCAATAGCCTTTGGCTTCTCACTCTGAAAGACACCTGCTGCTCTGCACTGGGGATGGTGAATGTTAATCTTGCGGAGATGTGAGCGATGTGCCATAATGATCAACGTCATTAATCTAAAGAGTGTGTGTATATTTTTGAGGTGGATCTTCTTCTGTCTTTTGTTTTGGTTGGATTTGGTATGAAATTGTTACAGAACTGTAAATAAAATTAAAATTCTCCTAAATTAAATAACCTTAATAAAAAATGATTTATAATTGTGCTGTACATCTGAAAGTATGAGTTGATTTTTGAATCACTTTTATCTATATGTCAGTGATTGTGCTAACATCTTGGTATATGTTGGTTGCTAATGAGTAAGAATATCTTTATTTTGATAAATTGTGAAACACTTTTGATGTCTTCAATTTGATGTCTGCAAAAAGAATAGACTAGTGTTAAGTTAAATGCACCACTCACTGTAAATACTTAGAGGATATGAAAAGGCATTATTTGAAAGCAATAATTACAGCATCCCAGTAATCTTCACAGAATTGTTCTGCTGCTGAGGCGTGGAGATTAAGGATATGAATAAAATGTATTTGACAATGGACTTTAGCTGTGGAATAGTAGTTTGTTTTTTCTAACATTCAGTACCAGACTTCAACAATCCCGATGACTGAAAGTCTAGCACCACTAAGCATTCTGAAATTCACAGAACTCCTATGTGTGCAGTTTGCAAATTAATTCAGTTAAAAAAAACCTACAGAAGTCTCTAAATAGCCATGTGTCCCACTGTGTGTACAGACACCAACTATATTTGTGGATTAGGGAGAGCAGGAGGTTCAGTGTTTTAAGGAAAAAAGAAGTACCTGACTCAGTAATGTTATATTCACTGAGCAGGTTACTTAACCTCGTTATATTGTGTCCTTTGGATGAGATGCAAACTCAAGGTCCCAGTGAAACTGATGTTGATGGAGTTTTACCCCCAGCGTCAGAGATATTTTGTTTGAGATGTTTGAGGCTGCTTGTATATACAGACTGCGGAAGCCAGAATATTTCAAGAGCTTATTTAAAGGGCAGTACACAAATTGAGGACGTGATCATCTCATCACATTTTCTAGAATTTTAAAAATAACACTGAGTTAGTTGGTCATTAACCACTTAACTCCTAGGAAGGAGAAAGCATTTAATGAAGGTGAGGCAAGCGATGACTCAGGAGTCAAGGTTCTGCATGTAATGATTTTAAACCTAATGATGAGGGGGAGTGTATGTTTCCTGTTCTGTTACTCCAAGACTGTGGAATGATCTCCTAGCTTAAATTAAATCTTTCATATAGTCAGCAGTTTTTTGTCTACTGTCACACTTTTATACAGTACAAAGGCCTTTCATTCTGTTTCATTTTCTGCATTAATTTATTAAAACATTGTTCTTCCCAGTTCGCTTGGGTTTCCTCCAGATATCCTGGTTTCCTTCCACAGTCCAAAGACATACTGGTACAGTAGGTGAATTGGCTTCTGGGAAAATTGGTCCTGGTAAGAGTGTATCTGTTTGTGTCTGTGTTTGTGCTGCAATGGACTGGTATCCCATCCAGGTCGTTCCCCGCCTTGCACGTGTTGCATGCCGGGATAGGCTCCGCTTCCCCTGTGACCCTGAATTATATGAAACTGTTAAGACAAGGATAGATGAATTTGTTTATACATTTAGATTGGTTTTGCCTTTGCTCGCTTTGTAAAGATGAGTCAAAGCAGAACTTCATACAGCCTGAAACTTGGCAGGCAATGTTAAGCCATATCCATGATAAAAGTCTGCTCATGAGACGCTGATTTTTTGGAGAGTGCTGTACATGCTCCATCAAAACTAGTAATTGGTGGAAATGGAAATGGACCAATAATTATGCAGTTTCATGCAGTTGTTGTTAGTATTATGCTTCTGTCACCTGCCTACAACACTTTACTACATCAAGTGTATCAAATGCTAACTTCAGGAAGTACATCCAACTCTAGATAATTGTTATACATGAAAATAAATTACCGTAAATCAGATTCCTATGGTACTCCACCAATGACATCACCCCAGTTTGAACATTTAGTCTTTATATACTCTCTTTTCTATCCATTAGCAGTTCAGAATTTGAAGATATACATATTCTAAATTCCTGCTGTTCAAATTTAAGAATGACTTTTTCATGAGCAACCATATTTAAACCCTTCTGTAAACCTAAGTATACTATATAATGTGCAATATTTTGTAACCATTATGACTGTTGCTTATTTAAAGAACTCTGACTGTTCTTTATTATTTATTGGCCTGTAAAACCTTTTTACAGTTTTGTTGGCCTGTTTATTAGTTGGACATTGATGATTATTTTTAAAACCTTAAATAGTAGAAAGAAGTTAGAAATTAGCAAATGCCCAGATACAGGTTTTCAGCTATCCTCTCACTCAAATGTATCAAATTGGTTGAATTTACTGTAATAAAGGGGCTCAAGTAGTACTAAGAACTTGTATTGTGCAGTTATCAATTAATAAAAAATAATTTCTGTTTAGAAAGCTATACAGGAGCAACACTTTTAAAACAAGCTGAAACAGAGTTTTACTATTTATCTTGGAAATCACACACAGAAAAGAGACTGTGAATCTGAGTGCACAATCAGTTCAAAATCAGTTAATTGATTCAATTAGCTTAACTGATTGAAAGCTAATTTGGAATGAAAACCAGAAAACACAGGACTACTCTAGTACAGTTACAGAATAACTTTTTAAAAGCTTAGAGATACTCCTAGTGATTAAACTAGTACATTGATGCAATTGTGTTTGACTCCCACAAGAGGTAGTGTTGAGTCACACAGGAAACAAGTAAACTGAACTACAGCAAACCACTACTGAAACAGTATCTGCAGCTGTCAAAACAACCCATGTAACGATACAGACTTTCGGCCTAGACTGCAGACTTGTATAAAGCTGAATTTAAAGTAATATTCTTCTTAAAGTAAGAAAGCAATTCAATACATATAAAATGAAATAATTAATTATAATTTAAGCTACTTTATCAAAGAATTTTAGAAATTCCTACCTCATGCTCATTGAGTTGCATGACTACTAGAAAATGTTCCTTTTTAGTTTTGCTTCAGGTCCCAGATGTGTCCCTCACTCACAGATAAGTCAGTACTTTTGAAAGACCTATGTTTTTCTTAAAAAGTTTAGAAAATCTGAATAATGTCTTCTCTTATTTTGGCTGTTTATTCTTTCATAGACTATAATTTAAGCTTACATAATAATTTATAAAATGATTTATGTAACCAAGGTTATAATGGCACCTTATTGTCAGTTATTTGGATCTGTTATGACCTCTTAGCTTTTTGTTGCACAGACTGTATGTACCACTCCTGGCAGTTTATCAAAACCAAAGAGCAACTTCGTGCTTTTATGGCTCTGTGAGGTTTAATCATTCCTCAAGAGGTTACATGTGAATAAGAAAGAACCTACGTCAAAAGTGACTCTAACCTAAACTGAGACATCCAGCTGCTCACATGGAAAATAGTGGCAAATCACGAAAACTTATTCATGATTGTTGAGTAATACAGCTGAGGTATAAACAACCTGCCACCAAGGCACAACACACAGAACATCAATATGTAAAGGTTTTTGTAATATTTAATCACACAGGTTGATCATTTCTAGTTTTGGACTGAAAGACTGTACACTTTCAGACTTTAACTATAAAATTTAGTTGGACATGAAAATGGAAAAAGACGTTTGAAACAGATCTGACAGTCTTCCTTTATTTTTAGGCAGCAATAGAATGTTATGTAGATTAATAAATACATAAACAAGAGATATTGCAATAAGGACACTGAAAGTGCAACATTTTTTCATATTAAAAAGCATTACAAACATGTTTTGATATATTTATTACCTATTTTCTTCTATGATCTGATTTATTTTTACTTCCTAACAGTACATTTCCATTAATCCAAAATGACTTAATTTACCTTTTGAAGAAGTGTTTATCTAAAAGGAATTGTAGAAAGTAATGGCAGATTGACTAATATCTTTGTCAGTAACAAATGATTTCCATTGTTGCAGTGCTATTGTTTATTCAATGAATGTGTAATGTTACTAAGATCTTTATATGTACGTACCACCCTTCTTTAAAATAGTGTTTTTTGGATTTGGTCACTTATCTAAGATCAATATCTTTGACTAGAAAATCATATGGATCTTTTAAGGATGTGTTTCTCTGAAAGAGGATTACTGTATACTAAAGCGGAATTCTGACCCATAATTACTAGATCTGTATTTCTATTCAAAGTTCACAGTCCTGGAAATCCACATGCAAAAAAAACCCAACTCCCTTTATGTAAGTGCACAAAGATCATGGGTCGTTGTAAGAGTGGAAGACATAATACATGCCCACATAAAGTTAAAATAAAATAATTAGAACTAGGAGGAAAAAAGGTGAGTGCAAATTATCATCACATATTCTTTCTCATCTTAACACTTTCTATTCATTTTAAAACAAGTGCAAAACCTTTTATGTACAGTAGCTGTGACAGAATTCTTGTTTAAACATACATTTTCCATCTCTTCTCTTTATAACAAATGTAGAGTGTTATTTTGCTGTTTTGCCTCTATTCACATGCAGTGAATGTGACTTACTCTCCAGCTTGAAGATCGTGTGGTGTCTCCTGCAGTGCACTGCTCCGATGGCATTGCCCGCACAGTTCATCCATAGCCCTTGAAAAACCCATGTAGCCGTGATTACAGAGGAGGCCCTGCTCGTTATTTTCCATTCATTTGAAACTGTGGCACCAATGTTAGCTCCAAACCCAATAATGCCTCCTAAAAAAGCCAGAATCTGCAGTGTTGACATGATGGGTTTCATAAAGCTGCAGACGACACTTGTCTTTGCTCCCTAGCTCCTTAGAATACTTGAAGCTGAACGCTGAAGGCAAAGATATTACATGCAGAACATGTGTTGCACAGAAATAATTTACATGTAGGACATCTTGACACGCTTCGGTGCTTGGTCTTGTACTGAAAAGGCAGATGATACTGATTGGATAACACTGAAAAGTAGTGAACCAGTGGGGGAAAATGTCGAAATAAAATAAACAAGGAGCTATCACTGAAATGGATTCAGTTTATTTTACCCTTGTCTATTACCTTATCATACTTTTTTTTATAAAAGTGGACTCTCTTTAAACCAAACTAACTTTACCAAGTTTTAAATTAACAAAAAATGTCAGTAATCCTTAAAGGACAGCACTGTGGCACAAAGTCCAGTGGTCTGGCACACTACTTTCTCCTCTTTCAGTTTAGGCTTGGAAAACAGATTTCAAAAAGCAATGAGGAATAGAAATGTTTTGAGCCTGCTTTTCTAATGGTGTACTTTGTTTCTCCAAGTGATTGTACCTTTTGACCAAACATGATTGAGTTACAGTATGTTAGACTTTTAAATTATGTTGTAGATTAAATTCTTTACTTAAATGCGAAAAATGCTTAAGTGTTTATAAGGTACTGTAAGATGAACATCACGAAATTGGTTGTAAAAAGTGTTTAATTTTTAACATTGTTTTTTGCTTGCATTCAGTGCTCTAATAATCCATCCAACCATTTTCTAACTGCTTCTTCCAATTCAGTGTAGCAGGAGTCTATCCTAGCAAGCAAAGGGCGCATGGCAAGGTACACTCTGGATAGGATGCCAGTCCATCACAGGGTGGACAAATACAAACACTCACCAGAGCCAGTTTTCCCAGAAGCCAATTACCTATAAGTATGTTTTTGGACTCTGGGAGGAACCTAAGGCAGCCGGAGGAAACCCATCCAAACACGGGTAGAACATACAAACTTCACACAGATAGTACCCCGGGTACTAAGCCCAGGGCCCTAGTGCTGTGAGGCATCAATTCTAACCACTGCACCACCACGCTACCCTATGGCTGAAATATTTGAGTTAAACTTAAAAAGCATTGGTGCTGAAGATGTTCATCACTACCTCTTACAGCAGAGCTTTTTTGTCTCTCATCCCTTGACTTAATCATGGGCATTTCCTCTAGATGTGTTCATGTCAATGCTAACATTCACTTAGGGAGAGATGTGTTGTAACCATGATAGGATTGCAACTCATAAAGCAGTTGTTATCGCTTAATTCAAAAAACAAATAAATGAAGTATTCATCTTTACATTCTGAATATATTGTATTTGAATCATATACAGCATTTGTCATATGACCAATGTGTATTAGTCCTCCATCCTCATTTTCATTACGGAATATTTTAGTTTTTTCAAGGTGTAAAAATGTATGCATTTAAAATGGGTACTGTAATAAAATGCTAATTGTTGTTCAAAGTGGGAAATGTTGTGAGCAATAACCTGTTGCTGAGCAATACTGAGCACAGACAATTGGCTGCCATGACAACTCAGAGAGGCATCTGGGATATACTGTATACTTTTAAATGAGTGAAAAGTGATTGTGGACAATCAAAACACACTTGTCAATACAAAATCTAAAAACGTTTTATTCATCCTGTGTAAAAATTAGGTACACATTTTTTCAGATTTATGTTATTGAAAGCTACAATTAACAGTGTTGTATTGCTTTTTTCCAATGTACCAGTAGCTTTTTAAACTATTTTTAAATGGTTAAAATGTTTTTCACTCAATGAAGCTACAGATTTTAAATGATTCAGAAAAATGGAAAAGAATGCTCTCCCTAAACATTTTTTCTACATAAGAGTTGTGTGTGCAGCATTTATTTTAAATAACCCACAGAGGAAAAATTACAAAACCACTTTGTGACAATTTGTGACTGCAAGGATTCAGGAGCCATAATGAAAAAGTTTGAAGAAGGTGATGTAGATGTGAAAAATAATAGATTATTTATTAAAGAAAGGCTGCATATCTTGCTATATTTCTCACCTTCAGCATACATTGTTCTTAGAATAAGTTCCTTGATTCTCAAGCACTGTTGAAGCAGAGAAAACATTCTGTGCTTTGTATAATATGTAAAGTACAAATCAATTCTTTACACAAATTGCATTACGTGTAACTGATCTTTTTTTCAGTTTCATTTTCTGTGATGTAAGACATGTAAAATGTGGAATAAAAAAAGGAACCATAAAAAGGGAGAGTAAATTGTGTAACATTTTCAGCAATACATGATCTTATTATTAGAAATATTCCAAATAATAAAAATGACAAGCTGTAAAATTGAATATCTAACTTACCAGAAAATAATATGATAAATATTAGTCATTTGTAAGAGTTTCTTCTTAAACAGTCAATATTTACATAAAAGCACAATTTAAATAGGAAATAATTGCAAAAATCATTTTGCATTATTTTAAAATGTCATATCCCCCTAAAATAAATTGAAAACATTTTGTAAATTCATGTGGTGTCATGTGTTTAAAAATATTGATGAGAACTATAGACTTTAAAGAGAACTTTTAAAGAAATGCTTTGTGCAATGTTAACATAATATTCCTTGTTTAAAATCATATCCGTTTAAAGTACACTGTGTATCCTAGCTTGGTGCCCAAAACTATACACAATATTCTTAATGTGACCATACTAGTGCTTTGAACATTTTAAAATAACATCCCATTATTTAAATGTCAAATCTTGATCTACAGGTAGCTGGTGAAAAAAATTGAATTGCTGTACATGCAGTACGTAGAGTCATGTAATGCTAGCTTTAATTATTGGAAACCACATTTTTATACAAGACTAAGCATTCTGGGATGTTATTTGCTTAATTATTACATCAGCTAAAGTTGTGTGGATGCCTTTGCTTTCAATATACTTATATACTAAAAGAGGTTGTTTTGTCATTATTCTTGAGCAGTGTCAAGCAATTTAATCTTCAGGCTTCTGTGATACATTTCATATTCAGAAGTTATTGAAAGAACCGATAAGATCTTTTAGTTGGTGGTGTCCTTGAAAAAGCAATGCTCCAAAGCTCTTTGGAACCAAGATTAAGTGAGAAAAAGTATCAAGAGAAAAAACAATTAGCAATTCATCAAACCCCCTGAAATTCAACTTTTCTATCTAGAATTAATCAACTTTGTTAAATGTGATCTGGTAATGAATACAGGAATATGAAATGTTGGCAACTAATTATTATTTTCAAATGAAGAGATAAAAACCTGTTTTTAACAACAGTACAGCATGTGTTCTATTGTCATTTTAAAAATATTTCTGCAATGGCAAATGAGGCTTGGGGTTTTTTAGGTACAGTATGTAGGGTCCCTGCTTTTGTCAGCTATTCTGCAAACTTTGCCTTCAGTGGAAAATTAAATCCATATATTCTGATGATGATTCGCTGTTGATGACTCGCATGTACTGTACTGTAAGTGCATTAAAGGCTTCTAAAACTCTTGTAACAAGCAAGTGACACAGAAGAATAGAATTAAAAAGGATTAAAAAGTTCCTACGTTATTCATCCTCTCAACTGCCAATTCAACTGCCTTCTTCAGTTTGTGGAGCATATTGCATGTCAGTTTTTTCAACCTAAACAGAAGCTAAGGCGGTACCAAACCTTGAGGACATCTTTCACCAAAACATGAAAACGTCAGCCACTTCAACGTAAGAGAGATGTATTTATAAGGAAAACATATTCATAGTAGTAACAATACTAACAATTTTGAACTTATTATTTTAAAATCAGTGCTTTTAGCTTTCTCCTTTATGCTAAGGGAATGGGGGAGACAAGATTTAATTATTTATGTATTTTTTAAGGCTTTCTGGTCCTGATGAATTTAAATTCCTGACCCTGACTGAACTGAGCATCTACACTCAGATATGAAGACAAAAAACAAGGAGATTGCCCAAACTGAATATACTACTAGAGCCAGACACAGAGGATCTTTTGGCATGACCTGTCAGAGTGTTTTTGATTACAAATAAAGAAACCTTAAGGAACACAAATAATAGATGCCTGAGGAAACACTTGTTCTCACTTGACACAACATTTGACACAACAGGCTACTCTTTTCCTTATTGTAACCCAGTGTCACCATATGCTATTTTTTGAAAGAAAGACAAATTATAATGTTTAAAAAGTTATAATCTACAGTATGTACCTGACCACTTGATTAACATTTTTTGGGGGTTAACATGAGTTCAGGAAATGCAAATACAGTACATAATCTCTAAAGGCTTCAAATGCAATCTCATCAATATATTTTGCATGAATTCGGTGAAAAGCAGATACATGTTCAAGTTTTTTGTATTTGTCTTTTGTTTTTTGCATTCTGGTTTATTGTACATGGTTAAGCGAAAGTGATCTCCCTTGTGGTACGTTTGGTGTTGTAATAAGTATGAAGGAGGATTTTTATTGATTAAGTCCGTGGTTTACTTTTACTGGTTTTGCGAAGAGGAGTACTTAATCTTTCACCTGAGAGTGCGGGCATAAATAGATGCCCCTGTTATGTGCAGCTGCAGAACAGACCTTTCTGACTGCTCCTGTTGTGAAACAGCCGATAGGAGACATCAAGAGTGTGACCTAGCCTTTTTCCATTTCACAGCACTAATATGCATGGATGACTTTCCTAAACTTTGACAACAAGTTTTTTGAGGTCATCTTTTATTATAAAAAATCTGACGTCTATGGGATTAAATTATGGAACGGGATTACATCTATGTTATTTTGTCTTTAAAGTCAAGCAATTTGTGTTTGTGATCATGTAATTCACACAAATAGTAAGTACAATACAATATACATTTTATTTTTAAATAATTCCCATGTATACATTTGATCACATTACAAATAAAATGTTCTTTGTGATCAACCCAGTGATTTCAAATGACCATAAATATGTTGGATCAGAATCTCACTTAGTCAATGGACAACTCAATCCATATCATTGTTATAAACAATGGCAAGCACAGAAGAAGCAATAATTACTTTCATTCACCTTATTTTAAAGCATCTAGGCAAATGCAAACCATATGCTAAGGTACTTTTCCTTGGCTTTTCTTCAGCTTTTAACACAAACCAACCAGACATTATATTATTAAAAATGATTCAATTACAGATCACCCCATATTTGATCTTTTGGTACAACTCATTCCTTACAAGAAGACTGCAGCAAGTTAAAGTACTGTAAATGGTATACTTTCTTCCAAGTAAATAACTGTGGAGCACTCAAAGGGTGTATGAGTTCACCACAGCTCTTCACTCTCTGCACGAAAGATTGTGTTGCCAGTGGTTCAAACCAACACATTTTTTGATGATTCCACCTTACTTTCTCTGATGAATGTGATGACTCTGTGGCTAAGGATCTGTGCCTGTGGCTGGCAGATGAATCCTACTCCGTTGGGCCCCTGAGCAAGGCCCTTAACTACAATTGCTCCAGGGGTGCTGTATAAATGGCTTACCTATGCTCTGACCCAAAGCTTCTCTCTCTGTCTGTGTGTCTCATGGAGAGCAAGTTGGGGTATATGAAGACAAATTCCTAATACAAGAAATTGTACAGTATATGGCCAATAAAGTGATCTTATCTTACAACCCTGCCTTGCCCCCGTTGCTTGTTGGATAGACTAAACTGCGACCCTGAAGAAGAGGTTAGCAAATTGACTGATGGCTAGTTATTGCATACAACAAAATTTAAAAAAAGAAATATTCCGTTTTGCCGTAAGAAATATGAAGTAGTGTTATGCGACGAACAGTGATTAAAATTATTTAAAATTAACAACCACCTGACTCTTCAAAACTAAAGAAAAGACTTTAAAGAATTACGTAACCTGAATTTACAGAACACGCTAAATAAGACCGGATAATACAGTGCATCCCAGGCTGCTCCGTTACTTGCTTTGCACCATCCAGTAACCTTGACAGACATCAGGGGTGCTGCCAGTTATAATTACAAGGCGCGTTGGTAAACCAATCCCAGAGACGTGGGCGGAGCAAGCCAGAACCTGGTCTCAGTGTGAGTCTCGCGTCTTGAAAATTGGTAGGCAGTACTCAGTAGAGTTGTAGCTGGATTACCATGTGCAAAAGAGGGGTTATACAATCTTGCACAAGACATTGGTATAAAAAACAGACAAGGAGTACCACAGCCTTTCCCTTTTGGCCCAGACATTGAGCAAAGTGCTAGGGCACGATGGAACAACTGCGGAAAGATGAGAAACCTAATCCATCGGCCACAGCTAATCTGTTTTCCAAGGTTTTTTTCTGGTAAGAGGGCGATTAAGCTAGAAAGGACGTAGAACAAATCGTATTTTCTCTTATATTCTGGTTTTCTTTGTTGCCGTAAATCCATACAGAGGCTTTTTTGTTACTGTTACGGAAGTTTCCGTTTTTAGTTTTGGAAGCGGTAGGTTTGGAGCCGGTGGTTTTATCGTGAAATGTACATCAGCTACGCTGAAACGAGACAAAAACCAAATAAGAGCTAAAAATGATATAAAAACTGTATGATTAAGAAGTTAACAAAGCTAATTGGTTAAAAAAAAACTTAATCGAAATGCATAAGCATCGTCTTAACAGAGGTTTTCCTTAATATGCAGTGAGCACGTGACAAGTGACAATGCAGTATTTGATAGGTCTGCACTCACGGCAATATTTAAAATGTGCATCTCGTGTATAATATTTAAAAAAAAACTGGTGTAGTGTAAATATATTTAATTACAAATATAAATTTAATTGCTGTGTCGGTCGTTTCTTTCTTTCTGCTTTTTATGTTGCTTATGTACGTTGGTTGATCCACAGGTTGCAGTGTTGCCATTGTGTTTTAATATTATCTTTTGTAGTGAACCTTACCGTTATAGAATGTAACTTAATAATAACACTGATAACATGAAATAGGTGCTTTAAATAACACTTAATGTCATGTCATTTAATAACACGAAAACGTGCTTTTCGTTAGATGCTTTGGAAACTAAAGAAATAGAAATGTATCTCCAGCGTTATAGCGAATATTAGGTTATTTTAAAAATGTGCGTTCAAGCACTGTGGTGTGTTAAATAATAATTCCACATTTAGTGTTACGATGTACCTGTACGTTTGCTCTTCTTTATATCAAAAGTCAATCGTATGAAGCACTTTTTAAAAGACATACGCTTCTTCTATAAAACTACTCAAGAAGGTACCAACTGTAATAGGATCCACTACCGCGGGAATTTGAAAGCCACTCTGAATGTCATCTCTGTACTTTGGTTTATGAGTTGCAAGTCAATTATACTGATGTAACCTTAAGTACTTGTAATGTGTTCTTCATGTCTGTCTAGCTTTCTCACAATAGGCAAAAAAGCTTGAAATATCCACATCCTGGTTCATGGTTTCTGTACAGTAAGATGCAGTAGCTTGTAAAACCTGAAATGGATCGAACTCCTATGCAATGTGAATTTCTCTGTTCACTATTAGGTGGGGTGGAAGCGTATTTTGCCTATTTTCTTGTAAAAATATGAAAGTGCACCATCTGACTGACAAGTTTTAGAAGACTTTGTTCCACTGTCATAACCAGTATTATTTTAATTTTATCTGCCGATAATAACCAAATAGTATTTGACGGTTTAAGAGATAACATAATTCCTTGCTTTTGTACAACACTTCTCATCTCAAAGGATCTTCAGGCTCTCTGAAAGATCTGAAACTTTGATCTCTGAAACTAAGATGGTCCTGGTCAGTGCTGGAACTGGAGCACTTTGAGAATAGAAGCAGTTTGCTGACATCAGTGGTGTTAGTAGAAGAGTTAGCAGAAATTATGGACCAGAATTTTCAAAACTAACATGACAAGATAGTGACAGGGGACACTGCTATAGAGGACACTGTCCCAGATAAGATGTCAAATGAAGATCCTGAATACCTGGTTATTAAAGATCTTATGGAATTGTCTGTAAGAGTAGGGATGTTAAATGAAGTGGCTAAATTTCACTCCGGGCTTGTACAATTTAACCTCCCTAAATTTCTCACTAAATTCAGTTGTTGTTTAATTCATTTCTAATTTCCCCACCTGATTAGCTGTGTAATGGGTCTGCCAGAGTACTGTATAGTGGCTACATCACATCACATTGTTAGTGGCTGGGAAATTAATCTCTCTCTCATCCTAGCGTTAATCCCGCATCAGCAGGGTCTGCTTGTCTGACCGAGAATACTCCAACCGGCGCGTCGCTCCCCCTGCCGTCGGAGTGGGGGGGGGGGAAACAAAGTAATGTAGCCAATTCATAGAGGGGGATTATTAGGAAGCATGGGGAATTTGGCCAGGACGCCGGGGTTACACCCCTACTCTTTTCGAGAAACACCCTGGGATTTTTAATGACCACAGAAGGCCAGGACCTCAGTTTTACGTCTCATCCAAAAGATGGCGCTTGTTTACGGTATAGTGTCCCCATCACTATACTGGGGCATTAGGACCCACATGGACCGCAGGGTGAGTGCCCCCTGCTGGCCTCATTAACACCTCTTCCAGCAGCAACCAGCAGTTTTTCCCAGGAGGTCTCCCATCCAGGTACTGACCAGGCTCACACCTGCTTAGCTTCAGTGGGCTGCCAATTGTAAGTTGTAGGGTGACATGGCTGCTGGCTGGGAAATTAATCTCTAATTTTAAGAAATGTACAGTACCTTGCCTTTCTTACATGAGTTCCACTCTGTTGGAAGCTGCAGTGTACTGTAAATACAGATGCATCTGTGTTGTATCTTGTTTTACTACAAACCTGTAATTCCATTTTTTTAGTACTCGTTAGTAGTTTGTTGAAGGTTGTGACTCTTCAGTTATACATGATTTAGGATTTGATGACCCTGCTTTGCTAATTTAAAAATAAAGTGTTGTGTGGACACACCAGTTTCTCATATATTAGTGAATCCATTGTCCCATTATCTTTCTTCTCTCATTCTGTATTTTTCATATTGGAGCATGATTAGAACACTATTTTAGGAGTTACAAAAGATAAATTTCACATTTTAAGTGAACCTGGTGACTTTGGAATTGAATGTCTTTTATTACGAGACATGGCTTTGTTTTAATTGGTCTAAATTATAGTTATATAACTGGTGGCATAACCAAGTGAAGACAAACTCCTGCTTTTATGTATACATGTGGTATACTGTAACTATATTGGCTGTATAAATGCAGCTGACACTGTAGAAGAGAAGTAGTCCTGCCTCCTCCTTGTTTCCTCTCTTCACATTTCTGTTAGTACAAACATGTGCAAGGAGCTCATTTATGATCCATCTACTGGTATAAAAGGGCAAATGTTAATGTGTAAACACTCTGTGTAAAGATAATGTACATTACAAAGGAGAAAAACATGACAGGTCTAATTTTTCTCTTGACTTAATAGTTTGGCTTGATTAGGAAGGGTGATTAGGGTGATTAGGAAGAAATAGCAGAACCAAAAACTTTGTTATACTTGCCTTTGCACACAGTTAAAACCAAACAGAGAAAAAGATCTAGTAATGAACATAAAGGTGACATGGTATGAACCTTATTTGTATAGATAAGCAGCGTGCAGTAATCCCTCATTATACTATCTTAATTTGTTCTTCAGAAACGGCTTGTAAGGTGAAAACTCATGTGGTATTTTTACAAGCTTAAATGGATCAAGCTGATAATGATAGGAGGGTCCAATTCGGCAGTTTCAGTCCTTTATACTAGAATTTTGTCTCCAGGCTTAGAAAATGTATTAAAGTGATGGGGCATGCATTCATGGTAATTTTAATCCTCATATTTAATTTATTAAACCCTAATTTTAAAATGTTGATTCCATGTGAATGTTAGCTATACACTATTATGTTAAGCAAAACATAAACTATATAAATTCTTTAAAAAGAGATGTAACATTTTTGTAACTTTAGGTAGAGCATTATATAAGAAACATGAATAATCAGCCTATCTGAAGAGATGGTGTGATATTTTTTACCATTCAGTTCTGCATAATATTTGTCTTCCTAAATAATTTTTTTTTCTCAGTACAATTTAAGTGAAAGGTGCTATGCCAAAATCATAATGAACAGAGGTGTAGACTTCATGTTGACAGGCTGTGTTTGATACTTTAAAACTGTGCAGAGGACAAGGAGAAACTCCTCAGCATAGGCCAGTAATGAATACTCTGACACGGTTTACATGTTCTATGTGTTTTCTTTGATTCCCCCTCCCTAACAATCTGTATAAATAGGAAATCATAACAATGGCATTTTGTACACTGCTTCAAAGAAATTGTACTTCCTGTCGGCGATGATGAAATAATGATCTAAAACAGTCTAATAATTTACACTGGCTACTGATGTTCAGCTTTTGTATACAGTATTTTTAAGTTTTAGGTCAGTATGAAAAAAAAGTGTTTTTTGCATTTTTAATACTACGAGGACGCTGATGAGAACATTCTTTTGTTACTGTGTGAGTCAGGTGTAGCTGTGTTTGTGTTACTGGATGTGCATTTCAGATTTCCAGTTAGGGAACACGTCTGTTTATGGAAAAGGTTTTGAGGCTATGACAGAAACATATGCTAACTCTGTACCATGGTGAATTCTGTCAGTTCATGATTTCAGGAAATTCTTGGATTTTGTAATGGTGGAATAGTGAATTCTGAACAGCTTAGTACCACAAGTCAGTTTTTAAAAATTATGCTTAGCCAGTGAGATTTCTCAGTAATAAATATCCATAATGATTTTCCTATACAGAGTGTAACTCTTTACATCATTTAAGTTTCCAAATCTGTTCAGCTTTTTCGGTTGTTTTATTAAGACTTTCAGGCAGTTCCTGGACTACTTCTACTGTCCCTTCCAAAATTATTCACCCCCTTCCAATGAAGCCCTAATTTGTTGAATTCCTATTGTTGTATAAGTAGAAGTAAGTATAGAAGTATAAAATAACACTTTTATGGATAAAAGAAGTTAGGCTATATGTCAGTGCAATCGGCAAATAAAAAAAAAAACTAAAATCTGTATGATTTCATAAATATTCACCCCCTTTGCTATGGCACACCTAAAGTAGTTTAGGTGCACAAAATTAGTTTGCCAAGTCTTATAAGGGCATTTCAACTAGTTGTCTAGTGCAATAATAGTGGATCACTTGATTTAAGAATAAATATACCTGTCTCTGTAAGGTCCCTCAGTTCTGAATTTCAAGCAAAGATTCAACAATGAAGACCACAGAGCTTTCAAAACAACTAAGGGCAAAGTAGTGGTTAGTCACGTATCAGGAAAAGGGTATAAAAATATTCCTTTAAGAATATGTGAATGCTGAAGTTGATCATTAAAAAGTGGAAGATGTATTTTACTACTTCAATCTGAAGAACTCAGAGTCGCAACGTTGAACGTCCTCACTGACAGTTTGCATTTGTGCTTTAAAATCGGCATGAGTAAATAGCGTAACTAAAGGTTTTGGATTTCTGTCCAGCTCTGACAACGTGCCCCACACAAACATTAGTTCAGCATAATCAGCGTTGGTTTCAAAAGTTCCACCTGATCTCAGGAGTGCTTTTCCAGGTGAAATTGAACAGTTGCTTTTCAAGAAATCAAAGCAAATCTGTATTTAAACTCCTGCTGCACCTGAACATTCGTTCATTGGTGTCAGTTTCCTGAAATTTTAACAGGTTACTTCATTGTTACCATGCTTTGCCAATTATCAGTGTGGTATCTGAGTGGCTGTTCTCTACAATAGGCCTACAATGAAGACACAATGAACATGCTTACCTTAAAGTCTGTTGAAACCAACCTGACAAGAAACCTGAATACTGACATATTTAAAAACTTCAAAGATCACCTGATCTTGCAGAAATACTGTACCTTACAGTATGGTAAGAAGAGCAATTTCCCTGTACTAATTCTGTATCTCTGTGAGGTTAACATGCTTTACATACTTGCAAAATAACCAGAAAAAGTGTGAAAATCACCAATACATATTAGTTATAATTCAAAATATGGTGTCATTTGGAGGAGATTTTTTCGGGGTGGGAGGTAGTAACATTCCTCTTAAACTCCAAAAAGGCTAATCTGGCTCTTCTCTTAGTTTAGTTGAAGTTTACTTTCACTGTTTAAATGGGTAGAGATTTGTTTGGAAGCCTTCCAAACTTGCCTGTAGTGTTACTGTTCTTTTTTCATCATTACGCGGGTGTTGGAATCGCAAATTAACATTGTATGTCTTGTTGGGACTTGAAAATCTCACCCGCAGAAAAAGTCTGTGAACTCTGAATATGGATTTCAAAGGGGAGGATGGAAAGGAATTTCAGTGAGTAGTGATATACAGTACGACTGCAGAATCTAGGTGGATACCGGCCTGAATTTGTCTTCCAAAGAGCCACACTTGATTAATGTCTCACTGTATGAGCAGTTCTTAGGTTTTTACTCAAAAAGTCAGGCCATAAAGAGTTAAAACATTTCAGTCAGGATTTGGGGGTTTATGAATGGCTAAACACTACACAGTAGTTCAGGTTTTTTATTTTCTTTCCTTTCTCACTGATTTGTCTGTTGACCAAAGCACAATGGCTGGTGACGTGCCAGAGGTAGGGATTCCAGTAACAGGATTCCAGAGAATGTTACCAGGAATCGCAGGATGATAATACCACTGTTTAAAATAAACTATTTTGGTTTTAATATTTTCCTTGCAATAGATTACTCATTATATTATTTTAGATATAAGAAATAATGCTTTCAGTGGTTTAAATTGCATAATTGCAATTATTTATGGTCAAAACATAAAACCTCTACTTCTTAAGTAGTAAAAACAAAAAACTTTTGAACTAAGAGGCCTATTCATTTACTGTAAGAAAGACGTGGATTAAAAAAATGTAAACTATAGAGTTCAGGCACTTTAATAATGTTAATGGGAAAGGAAAATTTACATAGACTGTTCATTATGTTGTCCAGCACTTACACAATCAAATTGATGTTTTTTTCTTTTTTTTAAAGAAAGTGTTTTAGCAGTTACATAGCTCAATAAATAACTTTGAAATTAACCTTGAAATGTGAATGAATCAGTGATGTATGGGTATAAACGTGATGTTCTTTTCTTGTGTGGAGCGTAACATCCTTTTTGGCATTTGTAATGACTAGCAGTCATCAGTATTGTTTTTCTATCCAAGTATAACTACAGTGGTGTGAAAAAGTGTTTGCCCCCTTCCTGATTTCTTATTTTTTTGCATGTTTGTCACACTGAAATGTTTCAGATCATCAAACAAATTAAAATATTAGACAAAGATAACACAAGTAAACACAAAATGCAGTTTTTAAATGAAGGTTTTTATTATTAAGGGAAAAAAAAATCCAAACCTACATGGCCCTGTGTGAAAAAGTGATTGCCCCCCCTGTTAAAACATAAATGAAATGTGGTTTATCACATCTTTGGAAAGCTGAGTTCAATTTCTCTAGCCACACCCAGGCCTGATTACTGCCACACCTGTTCTCAATCAAGAAATCACTTAAATAGGACCTGACTGACAAAGTGAAGTAGACCAAAAGATCCTCAAAAGATAGACATCATGCTGCGATCCAAAGAAATTCAGGAACAAATGAGAAACAGAGTAATTGAGATTTATCAGTCTGGAAAAGGTTATAAAGCCATTTCTAAAGCTTTGGGACTCCAGCGAACCACAGTGAGAGCCATTATCCACAAATGGCGAAAACATGGAACAGTGGTGAACCTTCCCAGGAGTGGCCGGCCGACCAAAATTACCCCAAGAGCGCAGCGACGACTCATCCAAGAGGTCACAAAAAAACCCACAACAACATCCAAAGAACTGCAGGCTTCACTTGCCTCAGTTAAGGTCAGTGTTCATGACTCCACCATAAGAAAGAGACTGGGTAAAAATGGCCTGCATGGCAGAGTTCCAAGACGAAAACCACTGCTGAGCAAAAAGAACATAAAGGCTCGTCTCAGTTTTGCCAGAAAACATCTTGATGATCCCCAAGACTTTTGGGAAAATACTCTGTAGACTGACGAGACAAAAGTTGAACTTTTTGGAAGGTGTGTGTCCCATTACATCTGGCGTAAAAGTAACACAGCATTTCAGAAAAGGAACATCATACCAACAGTAAAATATGGTGGTGGTAGTGTGATGGTCTGGGGCTGTTTTGCTGCTTCAGGACCTGGAAGACTTGCTGTGGTAAATGGAACCATGAATTCTGCTGTCTACCAAAAAATCCTGAAGGAGAATGTCCGGCCATCTGTTCGTGACCTCAAGCTGAAGCGCACTTGGGTTCTGCAGCAGGACAATGATCCAAAACACACCAGCAACTCCACCTCTGAAAGGCTGAAAGACTCATTGCCAGTTATCGCAAACGCTTGATTGCAGTTGTTGCTGCTAAGGGTGGCCCAACCAGTTATTAGGTTTAGGGGGCAATCACTTTTTCACACAGGGCCATGTAGGTTTGGATTTTTTTTTCCCTTAATAATAAAAACCTTCATTTAAAAACTGCATTTTGTGTTTACTTGTGTTATCTTTGTCTAATATTTCAATTTGTTTGATGATCTGAAACATTTCAGTGTGACAAACATGCAAAAAAATAAGAAATCAGGAAGGGGGCAAACACTTTTTCACACCACTGTATATGATGTATGCTGTATATCCATCTATTATTAGCTAACCTGGAAGCTACTGGATGATGCATCTGTCCATCGCATAAATCACACATGCACAAACACACAGGGTCAGTTAGTTTAGAGATGCCAGTAAACCAAAACAGCATATGTTTGAATGAAACAAGACTCAGGAGTGCTTATAGCTGTATCATAATGCTGCCCATTTTCTCCACATTTCCAAAATGAAAGATCTGGCTTAATTTTTTTTTTTTCCTTGATTTGCAGTTGGTTGAATCCTTTATTTAGAATTGGGTACAAAAGAAGGCTGGAAGAAGATGACATGTATAAAGTGCTACCAGAAGACGGGTCAGAGAGGCTTGGGGAAGAACTACACTGGTATGTCTAAATGTGTACACACATCTGTCCTTGTACTGTACATCTTACAGGTACATTAATTTACAGTATATAATGTATGTCGTAGATGAAAAAGAGTATAAAACAGGTTTTATCCTTGCTCTTTAGTTTCTATAAACTGACACTGGTAACAGCTGATAAAGGCAGCAGAATTCATGTGTATATGATCAACCATCAGTGGTAACTTTTTAATGCTTTCTTTTTCATTATATTGTTGCCAGTCTTTCTAGTTCAGTGTCCAGAGATGTTGCTAATGCGTTTCCTCAGAAGTAGAAACCAAAACATTATGAATATTAAAAGATGTGAAGAGTTGAGAGAGCTGAATCTCTTTTTTTATGAAACATGTCTGTTCTTAATTGGAAAAAAAATGCTTACAAAGTTTTCAGCATTTTGTTAATGTTTATTATATTCCTGGTATTTGCAAATTGTTTTGTTCGATCTTTTGAATGTTTCAACCAAAATTTCAGGTTAAGAATGGGCAATTAACAAATACTTCTATGCATTACATAAAGGTGTCAGGTGACTTGTCAGATTGAGTCATAGAAATAAGATACAGGATATGTCAAGTTAGATGTGTTGTCTGAACACTAGATACTGAAATACTTAACTGGTGACCTGGATATTTCTCACAGTGAGTCTCGAGTATAAGGAAGTATTAGGTGAAACAGAGTATAAATTTGAGGTTCCCAAGTGCAGTTCTCATGGTCCTGAATCCAAGAGGTTTTCTAGGTCTCCTTAACTTATAAACAGCACTTCTCCTGAGAGAAGTGTTAAATTAATCCAATTAAGGTCTGACTGGACCATTGAGTTTATTTGTGGGACTGAGTCTATTCCTCATCTCCAACCTTCAGCCTTTGATGATTTAAAAACGTGCGGTCTAGACTGTGAGGTTCAGAGCTTGGAGCCATGGAATACACAGTAATAATCTTGGACAGGAAGGTGAAATTAATTTGGAAACTAAATTAATAATAAAGGTACTACATGTTACAATTAAAAAGTAACAATTTTTAATACCTCCCTTTGTTCTGTACAAAAGGAGTGTTTGCTCAGTTTCAAATGACAGAAGCCTTACAGTTGATAGTTTGCCTATATTGAAGAGCTACAACTACTTGTCTGGGCAAACCAGGATTAATCACTTATGTCATCACTTAGTTTCACTGCAATGTGGCTTGGAACCTCCACTCCTCATTCAATAGTGGAGTTACCTGGCTGTCAGCCGTTTAAGGCAGATTGTGATCTGAAAACCTCAGCGATAAATCTAAAGGTGGGAGCATGTGTTTTTATGTGAACAACCGCTGGTGTAAAACGTCACTGTTCTTTCCAAAAACTTTTCTCCTTTGTTGGAATTGCTGCATATACTGTAAACCTCAAACCTTTCTATTCTCCCAGAGAATTTGCATCTGTTATTCTGGCTGGAATATATATTTCCCATCAGGCTAATGCACAGCCAGTCAGCACAACAATTGCAAGATGATCAAATTTCAGAACTAGGGAACTAGAGAAAAAACATTCAGATACTCCCATTATTGTTATTGGGACTTTTACTAAGCAGAGCAGTGACTTGCCTAATTAAAAACAGCTAATTAATTGTTAAATTAGGGAAGGGAGAACCCTTAATCACTGCTCTAGCATACCATGCTTTCCACCGTGCACCACTGGGAAATTCTGATCATGCTATTGTTCAATTAATACCTACATATAAACATAAACTGAAATTAACCAAGTGAATTAAGAAACCAGCTCAAAGTTGGACCACTGAAACCACTGAGGAACATTTTGACTCAACATACTGGAGTGTTTTCCATGAGACAGATGACCGCATTGATGAATGTATAGATGATTTCTCAACTTTGTCACAACAGGCAACAGGTGCAACTTGGTCCTTATTTGTCAGTCTGTGAATACTAGTGTACTTCAAAGATGTATGCTTTTCCCATTACTCTGTTCCCTGTATAGACATGTCTGCACCTTTAGAGCACCTCTTCTGTCAAACTAAGTTTGCAGATAACATCACCTTTTGGAGGTTTCTTCACTATTGATGAGTATCATGGTATGCTAACAAACAGCTGCAGCTTAATACCCTTAAAATGTGGAAATAGTGATTTCTGGAAACATTTGGCAAAACCTCTCTCCCTGCTAATCAGTGATGTGGTATCAAGAGTTATGGAGTCCTTTAAGTTTTTGAGAATTATGATCTCTAATTCCCTTAAATAGGACATGAATATTCCCAGTATCACAAAGAAAGCACAGCAAAGCATGTACGTTTTGTGCAAACTAAAAAAAAATTAATCTCTCAACCAATTCTAATACAGTTTACAGGGCATTCTGACTGCCTCTATAAGTGTTTGGTTTGGCAATGTATCTGGCTGGTCCCAATGCAGTGTGTGTTGCCCTCTCTGCGGAGAGGGTCATTGGCTGTCATTTGCCCTCCATTGATGTTTTGTACAATTCCAGATTAAAGTAGAGGGGATGAAATATTGATGATGTCACCTCCCACCCAGTTACCACCTGTTTGATAAGCTTGCCTCTGGAAGGTGCTATCTATTAAAACCAGAACTACCCATTTCTGAACATTTTCATAGGGATTTTTTTTTCTTAATCAGAATTTCAAGTTATTTGTGCACTGCCTTAATAATATCTGATATTCTTCTTTTTTATGGTATACATTGAATGTCTTTGCAGCACCAAGTATATCTGAATAAATTCCTTCTACATGATATGTACTTTGCGAATAAAGGTGATTCTGACTCTGATGTAGAGAGATAAACATGGTATTGCTATACTGTGTCATCATGGCTTTGGGGATACTGCTGAATTATTGAAATATATTGTGTATAAAACATAATGGGTGTTAGCAAATACAATGACTAAAGACATCTGGTAATAATGGTTAAACCAATAAAAGGGCTGGTTGCACAGACCATGGCGTATGTTTAAAAAAATCTTTTATAATAACAGGGAGGTACTGTATAAATGGCAGTGGTCTAAGATAAGCTTAGGGAACACATGTTGAACTGTTAGCAAAGCAAATGTGATGTGCTGATGTCTTGTGATGCAGAACATATTTCATTCATTTGTTACAACATTGTGTTAACTGCCCTGTATCTTTCAGGTATTGGAATCAAGAAATGCAACAGGCCGCAAAAGAACTTAAAGAACCAAAGCTGACCAAAGCCATAGTGAAATGTTACTGGAAATCCTATGCTATTTTAGGGGTCTTTACTTTAATAGAGGTAAACGTACCATTTTTTCTGCTTTCTTAATACCATACCTGTCTTTGCGTAGTTGTTGAATAACATTTAATACTACATTTTTATCACTTCAAATTTCAGAATTATTCTTATTTTGTGTCTTTATTTTATTTCTGTGCTATGACATGGTGATATTGCCAGCTATTGCATTCTGTATTGGAACTGAATTTGGTCCTATATTTATTAAGAATTTTGATTAAAAATAACCCAGTTTATATTGGCTCTTTGCGTCATTATGTAGCATCTCAAATACAGTCACTTTCATTTTGAGAAATTTACAGATCTTATAGGGACATATGTTTTCCTTGGTCTATGATAATGATATAGACTTCATACAAATCATACTTGGGTTAATAATGTATTTATAAAAGTACATTTATTTGCAGTTGTTAACACATGGCAGCCTTTATCTAATGGGAATACAGGATTTTGTTTCATACATTATTTTCATGTATTTTTATTGCCAATATAATTTGTCATCATTCCAAGCTCTTTGCAGACAGTAAAAACTTTAATATAAAGAATAAATGTATAAATATTTTATGGGACAATACAGATTAAATCCAGAATTAGTCTGTGAATACAAAAAGGTATAGTAATATGCAGATCTTTACTGTTTTAAATTTAGATTTTCGATTTCCGATTTTAAGTATAGATGAACTCTACACAGGCAGCTAAAGCACACTTTCGAAGAGAACATATAAAATACACTTTGTAAATACTATAATTTGGATCACTGAGATAAAACCGGAAAGAGCCCTTGCTAAATTCTTACTTATTTTACTTACAAAAAATTAAACTCCTAAACCTACAGATACATGGACACAACACCACGTCACACAGAAATCAGACAAAGGTAGAAGGCTACAAAAAGTGTCTTTTCTTTCTCTGATAAATGACAGTTGCTGTCATACCATCATATTTTTAAAATGTTTCATGTTTTTACCATGATATATAACCAAAAAATTCTTTGATGGATTCACTCAGCCCTGACAACTTTTAGGCATGTGCTAAAGACCAGATTGAGACTAATAATCTAAGACAATTTCTGCACTTCAGCAAAGGCTCAGCAGCAATACAACCTGTTCTTCAAGTCAACTTTTCTGTTTTTTCAAGCCATTGTACTTTATATATACAGTATTGTTACAAATGGGGGTTTATGCAACTTGTTTATATCATGAGTTGACTGGGCAGTTTAGTCAATAAGTAAAATAAATATTCATAACCACCAACTTGTAAGTGATTTCTTTAGAATATACCAGAGAGGTTGGTATAATTAGAGGCACGAGAATTCTTTATCTGGCACAGCTTTGATGAAGAGAGTAATAATTCAGGCACTTGGTTAAACAAATATTTATTAACGATGCCAATACAAACACTACGCACGGCAAAACATACAACACACAAGTTACTATATTTATAGTGTGTTCACACAAGGTATTTCAGAGGCCTAACATCCTAATCAACCAGAAAATCTAAGGCTGCTACTGAGTATTGAATTATTAAACAATGTCTTCAGAGGCCAAAATAAGAGATAAGCTGCCTTCTCAATAAATGCAATACAATTGGCCCTTTAATATATCTTTCTGCAAGCCTGGATGTCAGAAAATAAATGGAAGCCTATTTCTCTATTTGAAAAATGCACTCACAAGCGGGAAAGACTGTCTTTACCCTGGGTGTCTGTTATTCAGGAAACCCAAGTTCCGTAAAAACACAGAATAGCAAGCTCACTCTAGCAAGGTTCAAAGATCTAGCTCCATTCAGGTTTTGCCTGGATGATCATGTAGTAGGGGCTCTCACCTGGTGCAAGCTTCACGTTCCAGCTCCCTCTCCCTCTCTTCTCTCTCCTCTGTCATCTTCATATGATCTTGTATAATATGATCTGGACTGGTAAACCAAGGTAAACATTCCAATTATTTTTGATCAGGGGACCCCCTACATCTCAGCAAACACCCCCTCTGGTTTGAAGCTGGGAATGTTTACACTGCCAAGTGTTACACACTTTATCACTTAGAGACCGTGCCATATTTTTGTTTTTACTGCCATTTTCAATTATTATTCATAAATCTCTAATATTTTTCCCCTGTTATTTCTTGCAGGAGGTAATAAAAATATTTCAACCAGTTCTTTTGGGAAAATTAATTCAATATTTTGAGGGCTTCGACCCTAATAACATGGATGCTCTCTATGCAGCCTATGGGTATGCTGCTGGTGTATCTCTTTGTACGTTTGGATTGGCACTGCTGCACCACTTGTATTTCTATCATGTCCAAAGAGCAGGAATGAAAATCAGAGTAGCAATGTGCCATATGATTTTTAAAAAGGTAAGTGATCAGCACAGATCTATAGCTAGGCTATATCTGTCCTCACAAGAGGTTTTCACTGGGTCACTGGCAAATTGTTTTGTGAAAGATTTCCCATTTTCAAAAAGGGTATTTTCATCATGCTTGATATCCAAATATGAATGAATCTGTTTGCTTCTTTCCTTTCAACCATATGCAGTATACTGTATACAGTATACATGTTTCTAATTGATCAGTATATAAATAATAATTAATGTATTTAACATAGAATATTAAAATTAATTGTGTTTTGTAAGAAAAATCCAAGTTATTACATTTAGGTATTTTGATATACAGGTTTAGCTTACACCATATTTTCTATTGAAACTGAAATTGGTAATTAGTAGGGATGTTATTTTAAAGGCGGTAGTATAAAAAGGAATACATTATACAGAAGAAAAACTGATGTGGTGTTATGAAGATTTTATAATGTTTTTTTTCTTTAAAAAAAGTAGCTTTATACATTAGGCACGGATGTAGTAGAAAAGTCATTCATTGCTAACTTGAGTGAATTAATCATTTTATTGGAAACGGCATCTCTTTTATCACTAGACTAGTGAATGTTTCTTTGGCAACAACCCTTTACACTGCAACACACTGCCTTCTGGAGCTTATTACCTACAATTACTACTCCCTAACTTTACATAGAAATATTCAATTTTTTTAATAAAAAGATGAAGTGCAAATGTACGTAATATCTGACCTGCTTTACAAGTGCTTTCATTGTTTCAAATGTGCAGAAATGAATTGAGAACTAAAGGACATACAGTATAATGAGTTTTGAAGGTACAAATACTAGGAAACAATAGATATATTGGGGGAAAAAAAATCTTGTTGATGAAATTATTTTTAAAATGTGGGGAAAGTGATGTTGTAAAAAAATATGAAAATATTAAGCATTTATTGCTTTCTTGTTGTTTTCAAATTTCTAGGCACTCTGCCTCAGTAGCAGTGCATTGGGAAAAACTACCACTGGCCAGATAGTAAACCTGTTATCCAATGACGTCATTAGGTTTGATGAGGTATGTTCCTAATTTTACTTCTGACTGTTCTGTTTAATTGAATAATAGGGAAGAAATTCTTCACAGATCTGCAGATTTGTGGGAATCACAGGATAGTTCTTCTGAATTGTGGAAATAGTCATGTCATTGCCAAACTGCTTTATAACATACGGTGTCGCGGGAAGCCGGAGCCTACCCGGCAAGCAACGAGCACAAGGCAGGGTACATCCTGGATGGGGCGCCAGTCCATCGCAGGTCAAGTGCAAGCCAGTCATACATGGGGACAATTTGGAGGCCACGGTAAAGGCTGAGGGGGGAAATTTGGCACGGACACCGGGAAAAACTTCCTACTTTTATTGAGAAATGCCTGGGGATCTTTAATGACCACTGACAGTCAGGACCTCGGTTTAACACTCATCCGAAAGATGGTGTGGAAATAGTATGAAAACAAATTCTGTTGCTGGTACTAGGATTAGGTTGAAAATGTGAAAAAGGACATTAATAATCAACTGACGAGGGTTTTGAATAAAGGTTCCAGGAATTTTCCCTGACTGGACTACACAGGAAGTCAGTCTCCACTTAATATTCATAAGTAATTGACACCATAAACATCCTACTGGCTACCAGTCTTAAGACTTTGAATCCATAAAATGTGCACCCCTTTTGCCTTAAGATTACATTTACTTGTATTTTTTGTGACAGAGACTTTTTAATAAGAAAAATACCATATCCACGAGTTCTGGCTGAAAAATAGTACCGTTCTTGTGTGAACAGAAACAACAAAAAAAAAGCTGTTAGGTAAACAGAAAGTGGTCTTATTTACAGTGTGAGGTTAAATTAACCAACACTGCAAAACGAGTCTTATCCCCCCTTTAAGCTTCTCACTAGATGTTTTCAGTACCTATCTTTTATCAGTATCCAGGCAGCTAAGATGCATACTGGCCGAAACCTTCAGCCTTCACCAAGTTCTCTGTTGTTACTTGTTTGGTTGGATGTTTCCTTCTCTGCATTGGGTGCAGATTGCACGACAGAGGAACTTCTCTGTGTCTTCAGACAGCAGATGAAGACAAACCTTAGAAGCCTTAATTTCTTGGTCACCTGACCAATTGGTCACATAACTGAGGGTAGCCAGTCATTCCCCACATCTTTCTGAGGAATGTAGTTCAGATAGGAATCTCCATCTTGTCTTAATCAAATGTCTTCTCACAAAACATGATGATTACTTCTTCATATGCAGTTCATTTTCCTATCATATTGCAGTTGTTATCAAGGTTGCAGTTGTTATCAGCAAACAAGGTTTGCTGTGTGTTCAATAGTTTTACACTGATTCACATAGGTCATGGTTCTTGAGCCTTTGGGGAAAGGAAGTTGAGACTTATTTAAATGATAATGATATTGAACTTGAATTAAAAGAAATTGAGTTGTCTTTAATAAAGTTCTGTTAAAATTTTAAGCATTAATTAATATTTTAAGAACTTCTTCTTGAAGAAGACAACTTAACAGCTGAAATGTTACTTTTGTTGCCACAAACCTTAAACGTGGTAATATGAATCCAACATTTTTACTTTTCATGGGTGGAGTGGGGGTTTTTCAACTGAGAAACAAAATGTTCTTCAGCCCAAGATTCCCAGTAATACATAATTAATTGAGGTGATTGAATACTCTTGAGGGATGAAACATGAAGTGTATTATACACATATGCTGGGAATAAGGAATACTCTTTATGCAGGATGCACACCAATCCATGATTCCCCTTATAGCTGACATGTTTTTAATGCTATTTTGACAGGTGACCATTTTTTTGCACTTTTTATGGGTGGGCCCACTGCAAGCTGCGGCTGTGATAACACTGCTATGGTATGAGATAGGCCCATCTTGCCTCGCAGGCATGGCTGTCCTGCTTTTCTTGATGCCTTTGCAAACTTTTTTTGGTCGGCTGTTCTCCTCCCTGAGGTAATTTGTTCTACTGTTATATGGCATCTGTTATAGTAACCGATGTTCGACATTTAGGTCCATAATATCAGGGCACCTGGTGACTTCTTGGGTTGAGGAATGGAGATTGGTCAAAAGAACAAGAACTAGAGCATCTTGGGTTCTTCCTACAAAGATGTTAACATTCAGTATGTATAACTAGCCAGCATGGGTCCTGTCCCTGTCTTCTCATTTTGCAGAAGTTAGATTTAGTTCCTCAAGGTTTACGCTCTTGGCTTGCTCCTAGGTGGACTCCTGTAGACAGTAGCAGCACAGATGCTATGTGGTAAAGACAGGGGAATGATATCCTTATTTAAACCTAATGAACACAAACTGTAAATGTGTAGGCTTGTTTTTTTTTTCTGAGAGTATGTGTGAGAAGTGCTGACATTCATAACTGCCTTAGAATCATCCTTAGAATAGGATGCTTCATTAGAATTTCAGATTACAGATTTCAATACATTTGATTTCAGACTTTTCAGAAATTGATTATTTCCTTCTGCAGCGGCCACTATTGTAAAATGCCAGCAACACTGCAGTTTAAACTGCAGTTTAAAAACCTTCCTTTAAATTCTACTCTTATCTTAATGTGCTGCCTTTTTTGCAGAAATGCTTAAAATGGAAGTGGTTTGTTTTTAAAAGTAAAAATATGTCAAATATTTTAGCACTCTTCTAATTACGTATACAGTTTAGGTGCTCATGCATTGTAGCAAACACTATGGTAAGGTGTTTATTTCATTTTAAAATCTTATCTGTTTAATTAGCCCTTAGATATTCTAATTTGTCACATTGTGACTTTAATATGTAAGCATGATATTGTTCATCCATAAAACCTTAAAACATTTTTGAAAAAAAAATCCTTCATTCTCTAAAATGAAAGTGTCTTTGTGCTTCTGTTTTTGGATCTCTGAAGTGAAATGGGAAAAACAACAGTATTTTATTTTCTTTGGTTATATCACTTTAATGATGGTAATTCCCATGAGAATTTAAAACTATTTTTTCCTGTAGGAGCAAAACAGCTGCTTTTACTGACAACAGAATACGCACAATGAATGAGGTTGTGTCTGGAATCCGAATAATTAAGATGTATGCCTGGGAGCAACCTTTTGCTAAACTGGTTACTGAAGTCAGAAGGTAAAGTTGAATGAATTTGCATAGTATTTGTAGAATATGGAGATGTCTGTAATTTTAATTTTGGATGTTATACAAAATAATTATTTTAATTTAGTTTTATTCATATATATTCATATATTTATGAGCTTGACATTCAACTGAGAACTTTATAAAGTTATTACAACATTTTTGGATTTGGAATTTCCTCTAAGAATATGTTATGTTTTTTCTTATCTTTTAATAATTACATTTTAGAGCTTTTAGCAAGAACTGACAAATGCGTGGAATCTATCCCTAAGCAAATGGCTAGTATGTGGAAATCACATTACAAGATCAGAATCAGTGCGGAGCTTAGGTATGAAATAAGTCCTGTGATCGAGTGATAGTTACATAGTGATCATATTCTCTGAAAACAGTAACATATAACAGTTATCACAATAGGGCTAATAAAATAATAAAATGACTTTAGGTAAATGGTAAATGTGATATGCATGAATGGACTTTGTAACTATTTTATTGAAAGAATATGAGTTTTTTGTAGTCTTTCCATCTTCTCCAAAGACTTTCGATTCTTCTGAGTTGTTAAAACTCTGTTGAAGATCATCCAAAGAACATGTAGTAAGGGAAGGGAAAAGGCTTCGCCTAGGTCTTACAGTTATGAGAATGAAGGAAGATGCTATTCAGCCCATTTAGCCCATTTGGTAGTTAACGGCTAATAGATCCAAAGATCTCATACAGCTTTTTCTTAAAGAAACAAGGATGTCAGCTTCAACAACATGACTGGATAGCCTGTTCTATACCCTCTAAACCTTTTGTGTAGATGGAGAAAGAAGGAGAAGAAACTGTTTAATAGAGGGCACTGCAGTCCTGGCTTCATAAGCTTAAAAAGATATGAATTTATCTTGTCTATTGCTTTCTTTAGGAATTCCAGGAAAAGATGCATTGTGTCTAAAAACTAAAGCACTCAGATTGTTCTAATCTAAAAGAAATTTTCTATTTACTGTTTTATTTAATTGAATGTAGCTATTTAGCTACAGTAGTTTACATTCTTTATAGTTAAACTGATTTGGTGACACATTTACCACTTAAATTTCATGTTTTACTTTTAAACCATTATTTAATTTAATTATAAGGTGCCCTACTTTATTATTATTATTCCTTATACTTAATGTTGCCCTTTTCTGGACATGCCAGAAGAAGTGTAATGAAGCCAGTTCATAGTTGGGGATTGTTAAGAGGCCATGATTGGTAAAGGCCAGGAGTGAATTTGGCCAGGATACCGGGGTAACACAGAAATGCCAGTGTGTTATGGACACAGACACCTTTATTAAGATGTTTAAGATTATGTAGGCCATTAAAATAGAAACACACATGTAATCTATTGTTTATTGTTTGGTGAACTACTAAGTCACCATTTTATAATCTTTAGATGAAAGGTCATGGTACCTCAAAGCTATTTTGTCCTTGAACCTTTTTTTTCAGAATAAAACAATGATGAGCCCTTTCACTAATCACATCTTAGCACTTTTGTAAAGCAAAACATATGAAACCCTCAAAAATGTAATAGGTAGCTCATTTTGATGGTAATTTGACACCTGGTATGCAATATTACAAGTTAATTTTCATTCTTCCTCTTGGTAAAGGGTTAGAATCAAATGTACTATAAGTATCTGAAAAGCAGTTTAAATGCTAGGCTGAGATTCTCCTAGAAATGTATGTTCACTTCTTCCGATGTCTTTTCTCCAGATCTCTTTAACCAATACTGTACAGTATAATGCACAGCCCGTACTGAGGCAGATTAGTATTTGATTAATGCTTCTTCTGGCTGTCATCTTAGTTTTCAGGTGTATACAGTCAAAAGAAAAAACTAATTAGCATAATTGGTTTGGGGGAGGTGTTGGGCTTTCCATTGCCTAAGGGTTGGTATTGACTTGTCTTTACTGTACCCTGGGATTTACCCATAAATAGACCTGACTGAATCGGCTGTTTGAGGGAGGTGGTTCAAACCAGATCTTTTGCTAATCCAGAGATCATAGTGTGAGCCAGAATTTTACATAATCAGCTTGGCAGCAGTATGGATTTAATATTCTTTCTCACTGCTAGTGCTTTGTAAGCTTACTCTGGTTGGGAGCTTCTTGGAAAAATACCTGATATCACAGGTACATAGAATTGGTAGTATAATGTAACTGTTTATATTTGGTGAGCTAGGATAGTATTCAGATTGGCATAAAATCATCATTGGAATATTGACCTTTGTTGGGTTTTCATAATTTTAAACTTAATTTTTTTGTTAAAATGTTCACATTGCAAATGCCAAAACAAACCTTCTTACTATGAGAGGATCTAAGAGAAAGCATTGCTCCTTTTTAAGAATATGAATGCCATTTCCAGAATTATACAGGAATCCCTTTACAAATGTTTAGACATGTTATCTAAAATTAATTTCCATAAGATTATATGTAAATCCCTCCAATTAGTTCCTGAATCCGGGAAGAGTCATCCATAAATTTCAAATTTTTGTGTAGTACAAAAGTATTAAAGTGACAACAGTATTACTATTTTGTTAATTAATGACTATTAATGTTTAATTAAACTAACAGATCTCTGTTAGGTTGTTAAATGGTGTTTACAGTGTAGAGTAGCTATGCAAATTATACAAGTATTAAACAAAACTTACTAAACAAGAAATATGTGTAATGGTTTAATCTTAATTATAATGTACACAATTTAAAATAAGTTGAGATTTTAACACTTAGATCAAAGAAAACTGAAAAATTAGTAAATAATTCTGTATGCTATTAAATTAGGAGAGAATAATAAAATTAAGGCATTATTTAAAAAAAGTTGAACTGAACCTGAACCACCAGAAAGCTGACATTGGATAAAATTGACTGGACAGTTTTCATTGTAGAGGAAATTCGTAAATTGGTTGGTCGTAAACTGAGGGATGCCTGCACACTAAGATGCTGAACATCACATCTGCAGATTGTTACTGAATGATATAATTTTAACTGAACAACCTGGCTGTAATATGGCAAAAAATCTACTAATCTTACAATTAGAGCTCCAAATGTGTTTTTATTTTGATAATTGGAAAATGCCTTTGCCTCTAATCTTTAAAAGATTATATTCATTATATCTTTTCCATACTCAGCTGCAGTTGAATCATACTTTATTATAATGAACATAGTTTGTTACACCCCCTTGTTGTAGGAAAACAACACAATGTTGGCCTTTGACTTGGTCTTCTGTAAATAGTTAACTTTTATAGCAAGAGACTTAATTTTCAGCTGTCAAACTTTACCTGAGGAAGAATAACACCAGTTCTGTAGTACTCTCAACTACTTTTCATGAAGAAATTTCTATTCATTTGACTTAATTGTAGATGACGTGATCTGCAGTTCAGTATTTAAATGTCTTTCAAAGCTGCGGAAGAATGGTTTGAATTAAATACACATTTTCTGCTAGACTGCTTTACAAACTGTGCACACCTAACCATATTAAATACCCCCTTTAAGGGCCTGTTAAAAATCGAAATCTCTTAAACTCAACAGAAACAGTATTTTAGCTCATAAAGATGAATTAGTGTTAAAACATTATTTCTGTTTCAGGAAGGAAATTTCTAAGGTGACCAAGAGCTCCTACCTGCGTGGGATGAACATGGCTTCATTTTTTGTTGCAAGCAAAATCATACTCTTCATCACTTTCACCACCTATGTGTTGCTTGGAAACCCAATTACAGCCAGTCGTGTGTTTGTGGCCGTGTCCTTATACAGCGCTATCAGGCTCACTGTCACCCTCTTCTTCCCAGCTGCTATTGAGAGAGCCTCAGAGGCCATGGTTAGCATTCGCAGGATAGAGGTACAGTATTGCAAACAACACTGGGAAGAGCAACCTTTTTTTTTTCCAGATCTTTAGATTTGGGGATAGTGAGGAGTTCATATATGAAATATTGATAATCACTTTTAGGAAAATTAAAATAGCTCATCTTGGGGGATGTGTGTGTGTTCAAGGTAGCTGCTTGTCGGCTGCCCCCCCCCCCCCCACCCAACTGCTGCTTGATGATCACTGTCTAATTACCCTCTATATCTTCAAGCTTCGGAAAAATGTGTTTCTTTAGCAGATGTAAGTGACATCATGGAGACAGCAGCCTCAAGGCCAGAACCCTACATGAATGGAAGCTGTCATCTTTATTGTTGTGGAATGCTGAGTTTAGAAGGTGGTAAAACTGTGAAAACATGTAAATAGTAATGGACATGTTACTTGAAACAATTTAGCAGTATAGGATAATATATTAAGGTGCTCTTGCTCTTAAACAGTAAAAGTTTTAATCAGCAGTTATGATTGAGGAAGCAGTACTTGGGTACCGATGGTTCCTGATATACAGTACTTAGGTGTTAGGGACAAGAAAGTCGAAATGACATATAGGGGAATTTTTCCCCATAAGAACAGTGTAAAAGAACAGTATAGTTCTTTTACAGATACTGTAGTTAGTGTCACCAAATCCTTTTGAACTGTGGTCCTGTCAAAACCAGCAATGTCATTTGCTTCTTCAGTGCAGATTTTTTTTTTGCACACTGTTAGCAATCAGACCTTGATCCATTGGTTGGATCAGTGATGTACTGTATTGCATGGTGGTGAGAGTTCAATTTTAATGTTGGGGCATAATGACTCATACAAAGTTTGAGATCCAGACATTAGATAATTCAATTACAATGAAGATTGAGCAATCTAGGCAGAACAGAACATGTAGTTTAGCTACTGTCAAATTTAAATGCCTGCAAATATGTGAGATCAGTTTTTGTTAGGTCAATGTAACCATGCAATTAATTGCTGGATCTTGGTTTTTGTTGTTACTGATTTCCTTTGAGCTTGGCTGGGGTGATAGTTTATTGCATGGTAAATCAACAGCTTCTTGTTAACTCTTCTACATAAGAGGCCTTTCTTTTGTCTATGTTTTAGCTTAAATATTTCTTAGAAATAAAGGTCTTAATTGTTACCTGGCGAAAGCTAAGACATTTGCCTATGTTTACAGAAAACTTTAGATTACTGTATGAAAAATAACAAATTGCTGCATGGCATGATTTTAAATATTTTTACAGACTACTCTAATTTTAAGATTTTAATACAGACTTTACATGTGAGGAAATTTATGCTTATTTGTAGTCCATCATGTTTTTTCTAAGCCAGACCAAGCCTTCTCTCATTTACCACCGATTCCATCTTTTGAATTTTTTTTACATTGTAGGGAATGGGGAATTAATACCATCTTCATGTTTCTAGCATTTTCTCTCAGTTTACTCTGCAGTGTAAACATCTTGAAAAACTTCCCGTGAGACAGGTCCATGTCCTCTTTAGGTATAAATACCAGACAGTGTAAAAGAAGGTGATTCTTTTTAGTTTTGTTTATGTTCTTAATGCTTTATACTGAAGTATATTGCCAAATGTCTCTTAGAAGTATCTGTTAATTACTGTACCACATACATTTGTTAATTAAAGCAAATTAAAGAGAAAGGGGTGCAACTGACAATATTTTAAAAGCATGCAAATTACATTTTGTCAACTACTAGAAGTTGCTGTGGTTTGTTTCTGTAGACATTTCTGTTGCTGGATGAGATTGAGAAACCTAAATCCGAGCTGCCAAAAACTGAGGTGAAAGAATCACTGCTTGAGGTCCAGGATTTAATCTGTTACTGGGATAAGGTAAATATTACACTTTTTACAGAACTTCCAGTCTTTTCATTCTCTGTACCTGAATACCTCTTGAGGTGTGCACTGTGCTAATGCAGTACATAGTGTGACATGTCATGTGAGCTGTGGTTTTCAATGCTGTTGAAATCCTGGTCATGCCTGACTCTACATCAGATGTAGAGGAAATGGTTTATAGACTTTAGTGTTCCCTTGCCTTAGAGAATAGATGAGAGCTATGCATTACTAGCCTCACTACTTCAAATTAATTGGTAATTATAAGGTGTCATTTGAAGTTCACTAGCTCTTAATTTTTTTTTTCTGGACAAAGAGTAAAAACCTGCCAGATAAAGCTTTCTGCAATTAGTCTTTCTCGTGACAGGCACGTACTGAAACAGACAGTTTTAAAAATTAAATATATGTGAAAACATTTAAAACATAACATTTAATTGATGTAACAATTCAATAAAGGTCAACAAAACATTAGATATTTTCTTAATATTTCCTTTAAATTTCATATTACAAAGGTAAGGGAAGTTGCTACTAGGTTGCAGGTACAGTATACTGTAATAACACACAATGTAAAAAAAATACAGCATTAATTTATTTTCCACCAAGAAACTAATATTTAGAAACTATTGATGAATGTACTAAATTAATTTCCAATAAATCTGATGTTTGAGCTGTAAACCCTACATTGGGGATTATTTTGAAAGGAAAACAATTACTTTGAGGTTAATGAAGTCCCAGATCTGTGTGTTATTTTGGAATAAATCTTCATAACACAAAGTAAAAAGTTCTATAATGTGTGTAAAAACGGCATCCAAAATACACACATATATTCTTCCTTTTAAATGAATAAGTAGTTGACATTGGTGTGTTAAGTCCACAACTAAAACTACAAACAACTTGTCTAGATATTTAACTTTTTGACTTCGTTAAGAAGAATTTCCAAAGATGTTGCTGAGTGCAGTGCTTTCTTCTTTTTTTGGTCTCGAAGGTTCTATAACTTCAGTTTTTCATCATATTGTAATAAATGTTTAAAAACAGTTACAGTTTTTTTTTTACTTTAGCAGAGTAATGAATACATGTTTGTTCACATCAGTAAATCTCTCATTTCAGAAAGGAGTTTTAGATTTGAAAAGGAGTAATAAACTGAGAAAAGGCTTTGACACACCCACCAGTCATAAATTCTAGAAACCATTTCAAATTTTCTGTTTACCAGATATTTCTTTTTGTATACCAGGCATTTCTTGTCTCTGTTTACTATAAAGTGGCTTTCCAGTGCCAGGTTGCCATGACTGGCTGCTGAGTCAAAGATTAGCAGTTTTTTATATGCAAAAAAGACTTATACTGGGCCTCAACATCTGTGTTTTTCTTAAATAGACAGTGCTTGGCAATTCTGATGTTTCTGGGGATTGAATATGAGAACAATCCCTTTATTTTTTTTAAGTGAAGAAACAAGGTGAGGCAGAAAAGTACTGATGCATAGAACGTGTAAGGTTTTCCCCTGCAGTTTCTCACAGTCAACCCTGACTTACTATACATTTCTAGTTTCACTAAAATTTTTGTGAAGAGTAATCGCATTAAAAAGAAGTCAAACTGGCCTAAGGAATTTAAACAAAGAATGAAACAGCAGCTCAAAGTGGTCACATTAGTTTCTTTAACCTGCGTAATGATACGCTGATTTGTTTACCCTTGGTGCTTAATATTATTCTGCAGTCACTGGATGCACCAACACTACAGAACGTTTCCTTCACTGTGAGGCCTGGGCAGCTGCTGGCTGTGATTGGGCCAGTAGGAGCAGGGAAGGTAAGTCTCCATGTGTTACACAGCAATGCAGAGACACTCAGGGCAGAAAAGGGGAAGTTTTCATTTCCCATCATATGGTATTACGCAAACCCTTTCCTAAATATTAGGATTCTATTTTTATCCCAGTTAACTGATGCATAAAACAGTGTTGCTGCCTATTAGTCATATTTCTTCGAGGCATTAGCTTTCCTGTAGTTTAAATTTGATGTTAGCAGCTTTGCTTAACTCTTGGTTTAATATTGAAGATTAATAATTGAAACATAATTGCTCAGCTCAAGAGTGATACGTACTGTATAAAGGTGATTAATCTAGTATCCCAAGTTAATACATTTATTGTGCTTCATTATCAGAATATAGTGTAATTTCTTCTCAGGCATGAAACTTTATTACTTGACGCTAACTGCTTTATTGGTAATTTGTACTGTGAATATATTTTAATTTTTCAAAACTTAGAAAATACAACACAAAAGTAAAAGTGATCTCCCTCCCACATGCATAGAGCACTTGTTCACCCATTCCCCTAAATGCTACTTTCTTCGATGTTTTTCACTGATGACCCCTAAGGCATGGTCAGACAGCAATGATGGAAGCCCCTGTGTCAGCAGAAGCACTCCAAGCCTCCCCAGTCCTCCCACTTGGACCGTTCTTTACTTGTTTGCTTGTATATTGTCTACTGTTTGCTTGTATATTATCTAAATTCACTGTCTGCACTTTGTGTTTTTTTACAATTGAGACTTTCTGTAAGCAAGATTTCCATTGTACCAGAACATGTACCCATTATATATGGCAATGCAGTTCAAGTTCAAGTTCTAAAAGTCAGAATATCACTACAGTCCAGCATCCAGTGATGCCAGGAGAGGGAACATGTTGGTTCCCAGCACACTGCCAGTAACTTCTCAGCTGAACAGTGCCAATCAAATACATTTCTGCTGATTCAGGAGGCTCAGATTAGAGTCCACATCTAACTATAGAACCACATGAGACCAGGAAATATCCCCTGTTCAGAATAATAGCCAAGCATATAGTGGTTTAACATTTGATTTCTCATTATTCATGAGAATACTGATTACTGAATACTGTCTGGTTTATTGTGAAAATATATGTGAAAAATATACTAAAAACTAAGGCTTTAATAACCAGACAAGTCCTTTGAGAACAAATTCTGAACCTGGGGAGTTGCCATTTATACCTTTTTTTTCTTTTTTTTTCATTGGAGCAATCTCAGTACAGCACCATGCTAAAGGGTACTTCAACATTGTCACATCTGGGATCCCCAGCCTTCCATCTGAAGTCCAATACCCTGACCACTGTTCCACTTTAAAAATGTGCTTTGTGTAATTTCAGATGTATTAACTTTGTTGATATTTTTATCCCTGGTTATTTACTGTACCTGCCAAATTTATAATAACAAAATAATTTCATTTGCTATTCAGTTTTTTGGTTACAGGCAAAAAACTGAATAGCAAACCACTAGAGAATGAAAGCGAGTGAATACCCGAATGGAACAACAGTGCTTTTTTCCATTTGATTACCATAAAGGCTAAATTAATTTATTAATAGGTTTTATAGTATAAGGTCTTCTATTTCTTAGACATCTAAAATTATTGGAAAGGCATTCCCTCAAAAACAACCAAAAAATCCCTCAAGATTAAGTTTTAAAGGACATTGAGTGAGCAAAGCTAAATATAGGAGAACAATTTCTGTTCGTCGACTGATTAAGGTGGTAAGGTGGGTATGTTTGAAAAAAATAATAGACAAAATGGAGTTCTGGTTGTGGTGAGGCTGCTGTGTCGGTAGGTTGTCATGGTCATTTTGAAACCGCTTCTCCCAAAGAATTGTTCCAGTTAAGGCAGTAACCAGCTGGGTGAGCTTGTTAAGAGCTGAGATGGAATTAAAACTCACAGACACACTGGCTCTGCAGGACCAGATTGGACAAGCCTGGTCTAAAATATACACATCCAAAACAATTATTTAGCAGTTAAATTATTTTCAGCCAAATTTGGATGTTCAGCACAGTGATGGTTTTTCTTTCCTTTGAACCATATAGGAAGAAACAAATGCTCGCTTAGCTTTACTGAATATGCAACATTTAAGAACAGTGACCTTTTTCTTCCTAATTGGCTGTTTATTTTGCAGTCTTCGATCCTGAGTGCCATTCTGGGCGAGCTGCCTCTGGAAAAAGGCATGGTGAAAATGCAAGGAGACCTGACCTATGCCTCTCAGCAGCCGTGGGTCTTCCCGGGGACCATCCGCAGCAACATCCTCTTTGGGCGGGAGTACCAGCAGCAGAAGTATGAGAAAGTCCTGAGAGCATGTGCCCTTAAGAAAGTAAGCCTTTGGTTCCATTTTCACGTACTGTAAATATATGTTTACTGCATATTTAAAAAGATGTGCAGAATATATAGGTTTCTTCTTTCTACAGTGGGCGAATATTTTTTTTTTGGTGTGTTTTTAAAAGATGCTTCAGTTTTACACATAGTTGATTCACTTGTTTGTAGGATCTGGACTTGTTGCCAGATGGGGATTTGACAGTAATTGGAGATCGGGGTGCTACACTGAGCGGAGGTCAGAGGGCTCGAGTGAATCTTGCCAGGTAACAGAACACCTTCGTTTTCAGAATTCTAGAATAAATAACACATACTGTATACCCGGAAATTATACAGAATCCTTCAGTAATTCCATAGGGTCTGCATGGTTCATGGGTTACTCTTAATGGCCTTCAGTAGCCCATGTGTTTGTTGGTTTCTTTACCTTGTAAGTGGGAAGAAAAATGAAAAGGGATATAAATTCACCCAAAACAGAAACACAAACATCACTTTGTAAATGTAATAGAAAATATAAAATACGAAATATTGAAACAAATGTTAATCCAGTAAATCCAACAACAGAAATTTTGAACAACCCTCTAATCCTCCTCTTCATTATGTACATTGTATCAAAATAAATATAATTTGTTGCTTTTTAAACAAGTGTTACTTCATCTATAGGATGAGAGAGGTGTCTTAGATTACCTTTATCTGTAACAACCAGTTGTGAAACATTATACAGTCATTAAAAAGTCTTAAGTTACCTTCATTCATCATATCCAGTATAACTTGTTCTCCTTCTATAATGTATTTGGACACTGCAGAGCCCAGGTTTAATCTTTTTATTGTTATGTACCTGTTTTTGTTTAAAGAGAGTGCACGGATGTCAGACAAAATTTCCTTAACACTTCAGATGTGGTATTATTAAAAGAAGAAAATGAATCCCTGAGGAAAAAAAATGGAATTTGAAAGCAAGTTGATGCCTGACTAGCTTTAATTATTCAAGAAATACCAGTTTTTTTTTGTAAAACATCATATTAAAATGTAAATAGGTATCCATTAAACCCTTGAGTTACATACCAATGTAAGCCACTTTTATTTCAGTCTGTTCTTTTTTTTAAAGAGCTGTGTATCAGGATGCTGACATCTACCTGCTGGATGACCCTCTTAGTGCTGTAGATGCTGAAGTGGGAAGGCACTTGTTTGACCAGTTAAGTCATTTTTTTGGTTTGAATCTGTAAGGAAAGATGAAACGCTTAGGTGGTGCTCTCTTTAAACAGGGTTTCCCTTCAGAAATTGCAGTTTTCTATTGTGTCGACTCTGTCTAAACCACCTGCATTAGTGCTGAGTTCTGAATGTACAGTGCTGTTTCTAATCTCTGGAGTGCTTCTCCTAAGAGTTCCCTTACTCTCCCCATATTGTTTTAAATCTTTTCCTGGCTTCAGAACTCTTCAATAAGACACAATAAGTTATTGTTTTAGTAGGGAGGTTTTCTTTGTTATTTCATAAAAAAACATGCAAAGGAAACAAATGGTAAGAAGGATAAGACCAATGTATTGTGAAACTGAGAGGGACAATGTGTTCTTATAATCCTATTTTAAAACAGTTCATTATTAATGAACTGTATTTGGTACAAATTCGTTTATTTTTATAGAACATATTGGTGACAAAACAGTAAGTTAGCATATGTAAAACAACAACATTGTACTACCCTGTTTTAAAAAATCTTCCTTGTTTCCTACCATTTTACCAGTGCTTGGTGGTTTTTCATCATGTCTCCAGATTTTAAAGTAGACCTGTTATGCAAACAAAAAAAGGGTATATACAGTATATTGTTGCATTTTCTACAACTTAAAACTTTGCAAAGTAATGGCTGTGCTTAGTATACCCTCTTACCGGTCTGTATCAGTTTCAGTAAGCTGCTCTAATTTACATTGTGTTAACACTAATACCAACTTTCAAATGTTTTCAGTAATTTACTGTAGATACCTTTACAATTTCTTTTCAGTACTTTATTACTTATCTTGCCTGTCAATCTTGCTTGTTTTCAATGTTTTTTGAAAACTGAAATTATAGCAAGCCCATATCAGCATTTTAATTTCAGTTTACCGGTAACACCACCAGCTGAAAAACTACAAAAGAGAGTATTCCAGCATCTCTAAGTGAAGTGGTGTAACACTAGTAGTTCAAGAATTGAAACTGTTTAATACAGAAGAAAACAAATATCAAATGAACTGAAACTTTTCACATTAAATGGGACAGATTCACACCTCCCAGCCAGTCTGGTAAATCAGTTAGGGTTGTTGGAAGTGATGTAAAACCTCAAAGGTTGAGTGCTTTTTTATGATAATTCATTGAATTTCATTGCATGGAAATGCTTACACTCAGCTAACAGTGTTTCTTTTGACATTTAGGTGCATCTGTGGTTTGCTACGGAACAAACCCCGTGTTCTTGTGACACATCAGTTACAATATTTAAAGGCAGCTGACCTTATCCTTGTCTTGAAAGAGGTTAGTCCCGTCTTCATGTCTATTAATTCAAACTTTGTTTTTAAATGAATGATCATGCAGATGGCAGGCAACAAGGTAAAATTTTGCTCATGACCTTATTTCCCTTTTTTTAATTTATTTTTTTAAAGAAAACATTTATGCATTTTAGGGTCACACAGTTGCCAGAGGAACCTTTACAGAGCTGCAGAGATCTGGGGTGGATTTCACCTCCCTGCTGAAAAAAGATGATGAGGAGGAGCTTCAGCCTGTGCCAGAGACGGCTGCCAACAACAGCCGGTCTCTGAGGTGTCGTACCATCTCCCAGACCTCTGTGAGGTCACACACCTCCTCTATGCTGTCTGTGAAGGATGGGTCAGAGCAGCTTCCGGTGTGTAAAAGAGAGTGAATTCAGTTCTGTTTTTACAAACGTTTTACTTCAGCTACCTTAACTGCCCCCCAGTTTGCTGGGCTTTCCTGAGCTCCCATGCAGTTTAGAAAAAATATATTATGCAGCAGCCTTTATTTACAACCACAAATGTAGACCTAAGCAATTCCAAAAGATCAGTAGTCTGTATAGTAGATGTAAAAATTACGATGAGCCAAATTTTTTCATGCCAGCTTTGGAAACAGTGTTACATTGATGGCTTAGAGCAAGAGCAATGACAGAAAAGTCTGATATACTTTGGCTGTAACATTCATATTGATGCAAAGTAGTTTAGAACATGAGAACATATGAAAGGTTACAAACAAGAGAAGGCCATTCAGCTCCTCTGGCCTGTTTAGAAGAAATAAAAAAACTCTACTAGGATATATTGGAAAACCATGAACCAACTAGCATATATACTGAAGAACATCAGAAAGCTTATGAAAATCGACAATTTAACCAAGAAATTGAATTAGATGTGTTTTGTCTGCTTTACTGCCGTCTGACACTAGAGGGCAATATTGATTTTTTTAACGATTCAAAGTACAGTAAAGAGCATTATTTTGATATTGATATGAAAATATTTTTTAACTTTCTCTAGTTTTCTAAGACTTGTTAAAGTTCTCACTACACTTGTGTATAGTGACACATTTACTAATTGACTTATCTGGTCACAGGTGTTGTTCCACCTTCGGTCTTTGTTCTTAGATTTGCTGTTTGTTATTCATTACACTTTCAGCTTATCTTTTATAATAAATCATGTAATAAATACTTAAAATATATTATAATTATGATTTAAATACTTTTCTAATTTGGAAATTGCTAATTAGGAAAATAATATGTGACTTTAACTACTAAAAAGGCTCTTGTACACTTTGAGTTCCAGATCTTGATGTATTATACATGGAGGTAATAACATAAGAAAGGTTCCAAAATGAGAGGGGTTCATGCGGCCCATCTAGCCTGTTTGGCAGCAAGTACTTAGTTGATCTAAAGATCGTATCCAGCTGTTTCTTGTTGGTAGACAAAGTATTGGCTTCAACCACATGTCTGGGTAGCTGTCTTCGGGTGAAGAAGTTCCTCCTGTTCTTGGTTTTAAATGCACTTCGGTGTATTCCATTTGTGTCATCTGGTTGTGTTATCTGGTGTTTCCAACCAGACGACACAGGTGCCACCGCAGAATATTCTGTTAAATCCCAGCTTGCAATTGAATGCTCTTCTCTGGACTGATTCCAGAGCAGCAATATCTTTTTTTGAAGCACGGTGACCACAATTGTACATGACATTCTGAATGAGGCTTAACTAGTACGTTATGCAGTTTTACTATAACATCCCTTGGCTTGAATTCTACACTTTTAACTGTACAGTCTAACATTGTTTTGCTTTTTTTATTGTGTCCCTGCATTTTCTGGAAGCTATGTGTCAACATAAACTGCCAAGTCTTTTTCATAAGTAAATATCTTGTTTGGAAGTGTAATGGAAGATGTTGCTGCCATTCTGTGAATAGCTTTTAGTAATTGCGTCAGGGTTCTTTTTTTCAGGTAGAGCATGTGCAGATGGCTTTCGCTGAAGAAACTCGCTCTGAGGGGACGATCGGTGTTAAAGTCTACTGGAAGTACTTTAACACCGATCGTGCCACCGACACAGGTGCCACCGCAGAATATTCTGTTAAATCCCAGCTTGCAATTGAATGCTCTTCTCTGGACTGATTCCAGAGCAGCAATATCTTTTTTTGAAGCACGGTGACCACAATTGTACATGACATTCTGAATGAGGCTTAACTAGTACGTTATGCAGTTTTACTATAACATCCCTTGGCTTGAATTCTACACTTTTAACTGTACAGTCTAACATTGTTTTGCTTTTTTTATTGTGTCCCTGCATTTTCTGGAAGCTATGTGTCAACATAAACTGCCAAGTCTTTTTCATAAGTAAATATCTTGTTTGGAAGTGTAATGGAAGATGTTGCTGCCATTCTGTGAATAGCTTTTAGTAATTGCGTCAGGGTTCTTTTTTTCAGGTAGAGCATGTGCAGATGGCTTTCGCTGAAGAAACTCGCTCTGAGGGGACGATCGGTGTTAAAGTCTACTGGAAGTACTTTGCGGCTGGAGCCCATATTTTAGTTCTTCTCATTCTGGTCCTGCTCAATGTCTTAGCACAGGTGAGTGACTATAGGTTCCTATACAAGAGTTCTATCTGGTTGCATCTCATCTTTCTTGTGATGTGGTTTTAAAGCCTCAAAAACTGAACTGATAATGTCCTATACCCTATTTTATCATAAACCTATCAACCATAATTGGGGTTGTGAAAAATTAGTAGTTGGTTTCAGCTTGAAAATTATTCTTCTTCCTCCAGTGCATTCCCCTCCCCAGGTTAGAGCATCTTTTTTTGTCATATACTGTATGCATCTTTTTTCCTCTTTGTGGTTCTTCTGCTAGCCAGCTTTCTCACAAAGTGATTTATTAATCAATTGAAGACGTTCTTTAAGTTAACTTTGCCAGGTGTGCAGCTTTTATGTGATACTAAATATGAAAGATGTCTGTCCTACTTGGCTGCCCGGTACACATCTGTATGTACTATTTAAAATGTGTCTCCTGCTTAGCTGTATTTCACAAGACACAGCCATTTCCACAAAATTCCTATTGAACCATTTCCAGATTAGTGCATGTGTATTCCCGTTTTATTGTGCAGCAGGATATTTTGCAAAAGTTAAACTTTTGATATAGTACACTTCACTGTAATTGCTGTGATTGGCAAAGTGGCTGCTGTGACAAAGTTGTCCCTGTGATTTCATAATTCCTTTCTGCTTCAGTTTTTTAAGAGACTGTAGTAAAGGTATGTGATGTTATAAATTGAACATAGTGTTTGTTAATGGTATATGATATTGTAGCGGCGAGGCTTAATAATAAGGCAGAATTAAGTGTTTCTGAGCTTCCCAAATGAGGCCCCATTTCTCTGTTCATCTCTGTGGTGCAGCCACAGAGAGACCATTAGGGTGATTTAAGGTTTCCTAGGACAGCTCCCAAAGGGGGGTGCACTTAGCTAAGCCTGGCTATCATGATCAATGGTCATCCACTGGCGCCTATCAGTCTAGGGAGTGCCGGATGGACATCTGGACTGCATTACTAAGTGTCAGGACTAAGTGACTCATATCTCACCTTGATCAACCAATCAGGGACTGGTAGGGCTGAGTAACCCACGTGGGACTCTGATGCCCATGGAACTTTCAGCCAATCAACGAGCTGAAGTTCCTCCAGGTAAAAACAGGCAACACAGAGAGCCTGAAAGATTCAACAAGATTCAGATTCGGGAGATTCAGTAAGATTCTGGAGAGGATTCTGTGGACTGTTCTAAAGGGAATTCAAAGGAGAATTCCAGGGCAGGACGGCCCAGGAGCAGAAGGCTCCCAAGGGCAGGACAATCACGCAGCGCGCCTCCTGACCATCCCGAGACTCAGCCCGGACAACCACGGAACGGCCAGTGTGTCCGAGTGCCAGAACTTTCCTTTGTTCTAAGAGTCTAGAGTGGAGGTTGCCAGAGAGTAACCAGCAGCAGGCCTCGTGGACAGGTCAGAACTGTGGACAGCTGAATCACTATTCAGAACTAGCTCTTCATCAGGAACGAACCGGTCCTCTTCCTGACTTGCTGGGATCCACAGTCATCTTTTCTCCTGTGCACAAACTTTGCTAGTTAAAGCCAACACTAACTAGCCGGTCAGTGAGCATCAGCAGCGCACCGTCGCAAGCCGCACAGCACAGCCTGGCACGGAGCCAGAGAGCGCGGATTGGACAGCAACAAGCCTGCAGCTGATTGTTTGTGCCTGCAGGAGATCTGAATCCCCAGAAATTGGATGAGTATTCAACTTCAATGCATTACAGCTCGAGAATTCAATTGTTATCCCAACCAGTTGATATCAATTTAATTCCTAAGAGTTATGTACTTGTTTTGAGTATCTAATGTAGAAGTTGTAACCAAGTTCACTTTACGAAACGGTCTTAATGAATGATATACTGAACGTATGTCCTCTTGATATGTGTAACACTTCGTAACTGATTGAATATATACCTTTTGTATTCTGATAACCCTCTCGATAAGATCTGTTAGGTTTATATGCATATTCTATGTATTAATAAATTTATCCTCGTGTATTAGTACCTGTGTGTGCGCGTTGTTTGAGTTATGTCGCGTGGTTGGATTCTAAAGCCATCAAAAGAATCAATTTTGTGATTTACTGCTACAATTAATAATTGTCTCAGTAAATGCCCAAACCCTACAGAACTGGTGCCTTCAGAGAGCCACTATGATTACATATTTGGCGTCCCTGAACGGCTATGAAACACTACATTTATGGCGTCCCTGGGTGGGCGTGGCAAGACTGAAATGAATCAACCAAGCGGAATAATTCAATATAAAACGCCGCGGGTTTCATACACGACAATACAGTGTGCTGAAAGCCGAAAGGAAAAAAGTTCCCCTTGCTCTTTAAGCAGTGCTTGATTGTTTTGTGATCTTTTGCAATCTACCGGGTTGATTGCATACTTGATCTTGTGGTTTTCTGTGGTAAAACTGTGATTTCGTACTTAAAAGTAATACTCTTTAAGTTTAACGATGGTTGCTAAAAGGTCTGAATTCGAGTCGCTATTAAGCACTCTCTCTAGCTGCAACAAGTCTGACCACGATCTCTTCCATATCTCCGTCAGCGGAGAAGCTAGAAGAATAAATCTCCATTCTCTGAGAGAGCTAGCGAAGGACATAGAGAGATTTGACCCCGCAGTGTCAGAGAATAATATCGAGAGTTATATTCAAGACCTCAGGTATAACCTGCAGTTCCTGCCAAACGCCACAGAACAGGAGAAAGTGTTTCTGGTCAGGAAAACTACCAGCAGAGCTGTACATGAGTGGATGGCTAGGCAGATGAAAGAAGTCTGTAATGACTTTGAGCAGCTATGTCAAGCACTTATCGAAGAATACAGTGCGTTTATTGACCCGACTGCCGCGATAGCCGCCGCCCTTAACATTAAGCACGAGAGAGCAGAGTCCCCTCGCGAATATTACGAGAGACTTAGACGAACTTATTTTGCAGGGCGAAATGATGAGGGTTGCGAAGAGAACACACATTTCAAGGGTTTATTCATTGCGAATCTCCACCCGTCAGTCAGAAAGATGATCTTAATGCATACAGATGCACAGACCATGAAAATGACTGATATTAAGAGATTCGCGCAGAAAGCCTGGGAGTATGATGTCCAAAGTCGCTCTGAGCAAAAAGCTGCTAAAGCGACTGTGTTCGCCGTCAGAGCCAGCAGGGTTAATTCCCCCCTGCTCGAAGGAGCACAGGCTCCTGAGCTGGCTAAGCCCCGTTCCAAAGCACTCACACAGGACCGCACCCAGCGTCCTAAGTGCCATGAGAACACCGGGGAAGGGAAAGGGCTAGAAAAGGCTGAACAAAAGGATTCAGTAGCCGCCCGCCTGGCCAGGCTTGAACAAGCTTTATTAGGACAGGGACAACCGCTCCCCAAGGCTGCCGGAAGCGTGAATGAGCTGATACTCTCCACTGGAGGAGGCGGAGACCCGCCCCCTCTCCCTCCCTCAGTCTATCTGATTGAGCGGAAGGGTTCCTGCCTGGATGAGGTCAGCCACTCCCAAGCGAGTGCTGACTCCACCCCTGAAGTCACAGAGCAGGCAGTAAAACACAGAGGAAAAGCACGAAGCTTTTACCTCAAGGCTGCCATGGGAGATGTCTTACCCAGTGAGACACTGATTGACACTGAGGTTGAAAGGTGTTTGATGTCACACGGCAAGCTCAAACGGGTAGAAAAAGAAAAGGGTATGCGACTCAGAGTGGAACCTTTGGTGGATCACCAGAAAGGCAAAGTGTGGAAACAGGTCAAGGCTCCTAAGCCTTCTGTACAGAAGGAAAGGGGGGCCAAGAGGCAGACTGTGCTTACACAGTGCCCACCGAACACAGAAGCCTATGCGGAGATTCCTTCTGTTCCCTCTGGACAAGAAATAAAAATATTTTCTTGTTCCCCGGATATACAGGGAAGTCGTGCCCTGGCCAGGGTCCCAACAGCCTCCATGCCACAGGAGCGGTGCTCCGAGCAGCCGCCTGATCCACCAGGTAAAGCACACACCTTTTACATCCCTAAAGAGGAGCAGATCTCCCCACCTGGCGATGAAAAGGAGCTTTCCCTGTGCACCCTGGCACCCAAGAGGGGTCAGGACCACCACCCTGCAGTGGTGGAAGGGATCCAGATGGCAGGAGAGCAGGTTGGTGATGTAGCCCTCGCCCTTAGCCCTGAGAGGTCCTCTATTAGTGAGGATCTGCTTGAGCAGCTGTCACAGGGCCACCGCCAGGTGCCCCTGGTGCAACATTCACAGGTTAGACAGGAGGTCCAGCTGGACGCTGAGACTACTGCGCTGTGGACACACCTGATCCCAGATGCCGATTCCCTCTGCTGTGACCCAGGGAACCTGCAGTCAGGTAACATTATTTCTCACAACTACCAGGTAGTGAGTGAGACTGACCTGATTGTTCCTGCCTCGACAGCAGGGTTGCCAACACACCCAGTCCCCCAGAAGGGACAGGGAATGAAAGCCGAGCCGGTTTTCTTACAGCCACCAGCTCAGTCTGTCAGTCTGAGTCTGACCAACAGTGGTTCACCCAGACTGGAGCTGGATGGTCAAGTCACCCGCCTGCCAGTGCAGGACATCGCAAAGAGGGGTGTCAGAATCCCCGCCTGCACTGACATGGGCCTGGTGGGTGATAGTAAGTTCAAAGACAATGAACTAGCTATCCCAGTGCTGGGGCAGCTCCCTGAACCCCTAGCGAGGGAAGGGGGGAGCGAGCAGGTGTCCTACACCTACCCCCAGCGAACGATTGTAAACATGCCGATAGAGGGATTCCTCAATCAGGAAGGGTGCAGGGTGGACCTGAACAGTGAGAATGGGGTAACAATCCCAGATCACTCAGGTGCTCCAGATGACCACTCAGCCGAGGGTCAGGTATGCTCCACCGCTGCACCGCCCCCTGCAGGGTTCCTAGAGCACAGGCATGAACAAATCGAAAAAGCAGATGCCCTGGAAATGGAGGAGCAGCATCAGCCGCTGCGTCAGATCTCCCCAGATTTCCAGGATGTTGGTGCCCAGGATGCCACATGGCATACTGAGAAAGACACCATGTACAAGCTGCGCCAGCTTAGAAAGGCAACAGTCACTCAGAAGGAGATGACTGGGATCAGCCACCCGAAAAGACTTTTGGGAAGACTGATTGCTGCCGCCACTGTTGCACGTTTGCTTTTTCTGGTAGGTTTGTGTGCTGCTGGCACTCTCATCCTGACTGCCCCAAGAAGGCAGGTGTCAGAGAGGCCAGAGGGTAGTGACAGACTGTATCGACAGCAGCAAAAGTTGGAAAGCTTAGGGAAAATCCTACAGGCAACTTCCTATGCAACAGGGTTAAACCTTATTCCCCAACCAGTGGACATGATTGTTGGTGTTATACAGTGGGTTTATGCTTGTGTGCAACAGGCCAGAATGTTGACACAAGACCTGTTAAGGGAGTTTAGTGCCACTGTAGCCAGTCTAACCACGGCACAATTCCCAACCCACTTGATCCCACTCTTCTCAGTAGAGGAGTATGTGACATTAACCCCATCGCTCATAGCTCACCCAGAAGGCAATCCAAGATTGAATTCGGTTCCAAATCTTGAGATGGGTATGGCTACCAAAGCTATCCATTGGCTGTGTCTAAACGATTCACCAATGAAGGGTGTAAAGCTACTAATGGGCAGAGGGAGGTTAATGAACCCCATGAAGAGCAGGTGGGACGTAAATGGCTGGTCAACACACCACATTTAACTGACACTATGACTTGTGACAGGCATGATACAGCTACCGCAATGCAGCTACCTAATCAAACAGTTCCTGTAAGTTCCCGAGGAGGCCATAGTACAGCTTGAACTTAACACTGTACGGTCTGGAACCAGACAATATAAGACCAAACTTGAGGTCGTGGATGCCTTCAGGTGCCACACTATTGAATTGGATAGAAATCCAAGAAACAGTAAGCCCTGAAGAGGTACAGGTAGTTGAGTTTGCTTTAATGGAACAAACCTCCAAACCACCCTAGCAGATACCCAACACAGGTGTTCTGGTTTATCGGGGGGCTGGGAACAGGAACTGTTGTTATTGTAACACTACCGCCGGGTAGCTGGATCATGACTGGATGTACTCTGAATGCTGTACTCTCACATCAAGATGTACTCTGGGTAGCACGAATGAGTCAAAGGTAGCATGTCAAAAGAAAGGAAGTGACTTCTCCCCAAATATCTACCACAGAGGTATCAGATATTGACAGTGAACTTCCTGATGTGTAATTCCTAGACTTAGATAATGTCTCCTACCGTGTTTATACATACTCCAGATGTTATTCATCCTGTTTGTATCCAATGCTGGTTCTGGTATGAATTCTCGAGGAGTAATGTGGACATTTAAGATTAATGTTCTAATGGCAAGGGACATCACTTAACTCTGTTTTTGTTTTGAAGGCAACAACGCCTCAGGACCTCGTGACCTTCAAAAAGGGGGGATATGTAGCGGCGAGGCTTAATAATAAGGCAGAATTAAGTGTTTCTGAGCTTCCCAAATGAGGCCCCATTTCTCTGTTCATCTCTGTGGTGCAGCCACAGAGAGACCATTAGGGTGATTTAAGGTTTCCTAGGACAGCTCCCAAAGGGGGGTGCACTTAGCTAAGCCTGGCTATCATGATCAATGGTCATCCACTGGCGCCTATCAGTCTAGGGAGTGCCGGATGGACATCTGGACTGCATTACTAAGTGTCAGGACTAAGTGACTCATATCTCACCTTGATCAACCAATCAGGGACTGGTAGGGCTGAGTAACCCACGTGGGACTCTGATGCCCATGGAACTTTCAGCCAATCAACGAGCTGAAGTTCCTCCAGGTAAAAACAGGCAACACAGAGAGCCTGAAAGATTCAACAAGATTCAGATTCGGGAGATTCAGTAAGATTCTGGAGAGGATTCTGTGGACTGTTCTAAAGGGAATTCAAAGGAGAATTCCAGGGCAGGACGGCCCAGGAGCAGAAGGCTCCCAAGGGCAGGACAATCACGCAGCGCGCCTCCTGACCATCCCGAGACTCAGCCCGGACAACCACGGAACGGCCAGTGTGTCCGAGTGCCAGAACTTTCCTTTGTTCTAAGAGTCTAGAGTGGAGGTTGCCAGAGAGTAACCAGCAGCAGGCCTCGTGGACAGGTCAGAACTGTGGACAGCTGAATCACTATTCAGAACTAGCTCTTCATCAGGAACGAACCGGTCCTCTTCCTGACTTGCTGGGATCCACAGTCATCTTTTCTCCTGTGCACAAACTTTGCTAGTTAAAGCCAACACTAACTAGCCGGTCAGTGAGCATCAGCAGCGCACCGTCGCAAGCCGCACAGCACAGCCTGGCACGGAGCCAGAGAGCGCGGATTGGACAGCAACAAGCCTGCAGCTGATTGTTTGTGCCTGCAGGAGATCTGAATCCCCAGAAATTGGATGAGTATTCAACTTCAATGCATTACAGCTCGAGAATTCAATTGTTATCCCAACCAGTTGATATCAATTTAATTCCTAAGAGTTATGTACTTGTTTTGAGTATCTAATGTAGAAGTTGTAACCAAGTTCACTTTACGAAACGGTCTTAATGAATGATATACTGAACGTATGTCCTCTTGATATGTGTAACACTTCGTAACTGATTGAATATATACCTTTTGTATTCTGATAACCCTCTCGATAAGATCTGTTAGGTTTATATGCATATTCTATGTATTAATAAATTTATCCTCGTGTATTAGTACCTGTGTGTGCGCGTTGTTTGAGTTATGTCGCGTGGTTGGATTCTAAAGCCATCAAAAGAATCAATTTTGTGATTTACTGCTACAATTAATAATTGTCTCAGTAAATGCCCAAACCCTACAGAACTGGTGCCTTCAGAGAGCCACTATGATTACATATTTGGCGTCCCTGAACGGCTATGAAACACTACAATATAAATATTTCTGTTCAGTTTTTCAGTTGCCTAATATATTGTTCTGCAGGGTAATATGCCACAGTATGCATAAAGGCTCTTTGTTTATGATTTTCAGTTTCTTTATCTGCTTATGTTTGATTTGAAGTGGGGAAAAAGGGATTAAATTCTGACTTTGAATTTTGAAAGGAAAACATGAAAAAAGAACTGAAACATTTTATGCTAATTTAAATGGTAAACCACTAAGTCAACAATGGTTTTGATTCAGTTTGATTTAAATTTCATTTTAAGGTAAATTTGATCTCTGCAACTCTATATTTAAATGCAAGTATAATTGAATATATATGAGCTGTTGTGATGTCACTGAAAAGCACCTCTCATATTACAAATTCACAATTAAAGTGTTGTCACTTTATAAGAGAATGTGGCCATGTTTAATGCATACTTCAAAGCATAAAAGACAACGTGTTGTTTTTTTTTTCTTTTTTATAGGCAATGTATGTCCTTCAGGACTGGTGGCTATCTTATTGGTAAGAAGCATCAGCTTTAAGGTTCAAATTCCATTTTACTCAGATTGTGGTCACTGCAGTGCACTAACATAGACATGGGGTTGTCTACTTAATCTTAAACTACATTTAAAAATGGGCTCAAAGTCCAAATCAGATTACATACAGGTAATAACCAGGAAGCTGAGCTCCTTCTTAAACAGCTTTTTAAAAGCTTCACTCTGAGACTCTTTCAAAAACATAACCTCTCAGGTTGGTCACTTTTTCTGGTGAGGCTGCACACAGAATCTGCTCTCCGTACCTCAGACAGCCGATGAAACCCAATCCAGAAAGCCTCTACTTCTCACAACCAGTCACATGACTGAGGGCTGCAGCTCATTCCCTACTGCCTTCTGGGGAATGTGGTTCAGAACAGAATCTCCATTTTCCCTGACCAACAATTTTCTCCATGACAGAAATCCAGAATTGTTTCAGATTTTATACATACTTCACACTGCTGTTTTACTGTGAGGCTGCATGCAAATTAAATTATTTTTTCAAATTAAAAAAACATTAAGATTTATACATTATTCTCTACCATTTGTTTACATTACCTGTAAAGCGCTTTGAGTGGAGTGTCCAGAAAAACACTATATTAGTATAAGGATATTATTATAGTCATACCAAGCATTATATTGGTATGTTCATCACTTATCTACATAGTCTTGATAAGGACACCGAGTTCTCTTTCATTTGTAGATTCATGCTGTGTAGAATCACATACATAAAAATTGTATGTTTGTAAAATTGTATGTTTTTATTTCCTGTATTAACCACTTTGCACTCCATGTTAAATTTCCACTTGCCTATTCTGTAGCTGAAATTCTTTTTGTAAGTCATTTGCTGTTGCTTTGTTTTCTTTACCACTTTCCATAGTTTTGCATCTACAAAGTTAGTTAACTGGTTTTCTGTTTAAGAATCTAAATTGTTGTAGTTCTTTAAGAGAAGCTGTCTTAAAAATGATCCCTGCAGCTTACCACTTCTTACATCTGCCCAATTAGAGGTTATACCCTTAAGATTTCTGTTTTCTGTGTTTAAAACAGTTCTTGATCTTGATTATCTTTGATTTCTGTAGCATTTAGTTTGAGAATTAACCTTTTATGAGATATTATCATACGATTTCCTGTAAACTTATAATTAATTATATTCCTGTAAAAACCCAGATCCTTTAGTTTTTTATTTACTCATGTATATTTCCTTTGCTACACCATATACAAAATGGAAAACTTAAGAAGGAACATACTGTATTGTGGTTAAGAAAAAAAGAGCAAAATGAAACATTTTTTCTACAGCAATTGTGATACAAAATACTGATATTATAATGATATCCAAAATGACTATTTTTAGCTTTTGTCCTCTTTTAACAACCATTTCCCTACTACATATATGTGTAATGGAGTTCATGAATTTTCTCTGGGCTCTGTGTTTTTATTCTTCCTGACTCCATTGGGTTATTAACTGAGACATTACTTTATTTGACCTTCTACTTTTTGATTCTTTTGTGATGTGTAGGGCTTCTGAACAGGAGAGACTAAATGTTAGTGAGACTATTCAGGATGTGCACAATGAAACTCAGCAGTTGGACCTTGGCTGTTACTTAGGAGTTTACGCAGGTAAGTTACAGTGAGTGTGTCATTATTCATGCACAGCTGTGAGAAAAAAATATTTTTTATTGAAGGCATTAGTAGTCCTTGGCTGAAAAACAGGTATATATTGTATTTCCTATATGCCTGTACCTTTTGCATCTTGAAAGTTTTTAAATTATATTTATTTAGGTCCGAATTGTGTTTGAACACATGTTTTATGTTACTGGACACCTTCCATTTTGAAAGACCAAATTAAATAATGAAGATTGACAGTCAGCCGTTTTCATCATCCAGAACACAGGCCTATTTTTGTATATATGCAAAGAGAGGCTTATCGTTAGCAAAAAAATATGTTTCAAGCTGTTTGACTAATGAGCACCTTTGTTGAAAGCTCTTCCATTTCTGACAGTAAAAGGAATTTGTTTTCCTTTTACTGTCACTATGTATACTCACAACTGTAAATCCATTGTTTAATTTCATTGAAGTCAAAGTTTCTAATAGATTTAATGGACTTTCTTTTACACATCATTCGTGATACTGCTGTTCTCAGTGGTGATTGTGGGCAATACAGCCTCTTAGGGGAAACTTGCCTACTCTTCTTGAAATGCTTCTAGTCCCCCTGCATAGAATGAAGTATAGACAATGAAATTATTAATGTGAAAATGAATTCACCTAAAATCTGTTGTGCAAGTTCTCCTAGTTTTGTAAGTAGTTACAGCATAATGGTTTAAGAAACCACTTCATATATCCATCTGAAAATAAAACCTGTATGCCAAGACACCTTTAGTCTTCCCATGCTGTTTTTATAGATCACTGAAGGGGATGTCAGGGATGAGTAACCTCCCATTGTTTTTTTTTTTCATTGAAATGCTGGCCCATGTCTACAAAAGTCATAGGGCCTTTATGACCATTAGTCTGAAGAAGGCTGTATCTGACCTATGCATCTTATTGCATAGTGTCATAAGGTTAATCTTTTTATTAAAGTGTTTAATGTGTACTTTAGAATTCTTGGTTTCAGTTAACGTGCCGCACCTTTTCACTTTTCTTTTTGGTATTGGGTGCTGTTTTACAATCCTCCGAGTTTCTTGAAAAGCGCTCATAAAATTGAATTATTCTTATATTTCCCATTTTTTTTAGGTTTGACAATAGGCACAGTACTCTTTGGATTTGTCCGAAGTGTGCTGTTTTTTAAAGTCCTCGTTAATGCAGCACAGACCCTGCACAACCACATGTTCCAGTCTATACTCAGGGCTCCAGTGAGGTTCTTTGATGTAAATCCCATCGGTAAGTGACTTTATTAAATGTTGTAAGTCAGGTTGACATGTGATAAGTTCAGTTTGTATATTTGAATACATGGTTTTCTTACAAAGTTTTGAAAACTACAAGAAGTATCTGTCTGCTATAGGAATGTAACTCCAATTTTAGTATCTTGTTTATGTGCTCATTTTTATTTTACTTTTGTTAGGGGATGTGTAGCAGCATTTCATACAAGCTGAAGTCTTAATATAGTGTGGTTAGGTCTACCGGATAGTATTCCAAAAAAATCACTTCATCTTGGAAATAGTTTTTGATGGAAAAATGTAAAACAAGAGTTCTTGGCCAAATAGTACATCTAAATTAAGTTTTGAGGCACTGGAGGTTAAGACTATAGCCAACTATGTTTAGATCAGACAGTTCAGAGTTCTCCTTTCTTAAAGTAATAACTCTGTTATATCTGAATGTAATGTAAGAAACACATAATTAAGGAAAATCATGAATATTCCTTAACATTAGAAATAAAATTCCAGATACTTTGTAATTCAGAAACCCGTATTTCAGATTTTGCTCACTTTGTCTAGTAGGTTCATATGATGTGAAACTGGTGTAAAAATCTAAAAATGTGTGATTTGTGATGAGTTACTTTCTTTGGGAAAGCTGTTGGTGTATGCTTGTGCTTCTTTTATTTTACCAATAGAGGGCATCCTTTTATTGATAGATGGCTTAAACAAGATTTAAATTTCCTTGCATTGCTACTGAAGTTTGTTGTGAAACATACCGTAATTGTGTAAACACACTTCTTTATATCTGTTTGAACATTAAAAGATGTCGATATTCCTGTATTCATAGTGCTTTCTATGTTGATATTTGTTTTTTTTAATTAAAAAGATGATGTTTCCTATTACATTAAAAAATATGTAGATAGGTATGAACATATACTGCAAATCTTCTAAAGATTCATGTTCTTCTTTTTCTTCCTGAAATATGTTCATTTCTATGGGATACACTTTAATATAATGTTTAAAGAAAATTGCCATTATTAATATTGAACCCTGAATAATTTTAATAGTCACGTCGTATACCCTGTTTACATTGTCCCAATACTGGCTTACATCTGACAGATAAAAGGATCATTTTCATGCCATGTTTACATGGATTTTTCCTTAAACTATCCTTTGTCTGATCTGTATGTGCATATATTGTAAACTATCCTTTGTCTGATTTGTACTGTATGTATATATCCACGAGCAGTTTGTATATGGGACAGTTACCATAATCTTGGACAATGTTTTGCCAGGACTACCTTAAAGATTTTCTGCTTGCTTGGTAAAAGTTTTCTAACAGTGTTTTCAAAAAATATATAAAATATATTACAATGTCAGTCTTTGTTTATGTATTGGCCTGGTACATTTCCTGTGTTCTAAAACTTCGTTAATTTCTATAATAAATTTAGTCAGTACAGCAGGTACTCCATTTAATTATGTATATTTATATATGTAAACAATAGCTGGTTCTTAAGGGAAGAATAATTTATTAAAACATGATTGTTTTTACCATTTTGTTTAGTTAAACCTGTTTTTCATTTAGGAAGCTAAAGCAAGAGAGCATATTATTATTTATGACAGAGAGGAATTAAAAATGCAACAAATGAGTACTGGAACTAATAACATTTGTTGCATTTTAAAGCACTTGGTGTAAGTGTGTATATTCAGTAGCATACCTTATTTCAACAGTATCGCTGTAACCAGGCTGAAAACTAATAAAGAGGAAATTGAGATAAATGATGGCTACATTTTAATCACCTGATATTCTGCTTTTTTACATTACATGTGATTGATGCAATTCTAAACCTAGAAAAAATGTTACCGTTTTATAATTTAGAAATTGAAACTCTCTTATATTCAGTTGGCACACTCTACGTCTTCTTTGTTATAACTAGCTTCTAATGTACAGTACCACTTTACTTGATTTAGAAAAACTTTAGTGAGGGACAGCTGAAGTAGAGCTTAGGGTCAGCTAGCTACATGTACCCTGCCATAAACTGGACTACAGGTGAGCTAGAAATTCTGACAATAAAAGGAAAAAGGGAGAGAACTAACATTATTTTACTTAGAACCTTCAAACATGTGCATGAAAAATAGATGATAACATGTACCATTTAAAAATAAACCCTTTTAAACCTTGAACAGGAGTATGGCTTTGCAGTAAAGTTACATTAGGCTGCCAAGGGAAGCAAAAAGGATTTCAGAATCAGTCTGAAGTTAATCTTTTCTTAAGGTGTAACTATGAATTTGCAGGGGGAAGGCATATCAATGAACAGTGAACCAAGACAAAAAATTCAAATAATAATATTGTAATAAAAATTGTTTGCTTTAGATCTTGGACACTGTAAGATATTTGTACGGTAGAACTGAGCAAATAAAATTGAATTTGCCCTAAGGACTGTATCTGAAGTGTTTGATAGTTTCATTAGCTTAGTAGGTTGTTGCTGTTTGGACAGATGTGAGTAGGCAGGCTGACACAATCTTAAAAGAGAATAAACACTAAAACCAGGATTTGAGCAAATAAACACTAACGGTAAGATCAGAATTTCCTTTCCAATTTTCCTTCTAAATATTTAGCAGATGGGGGGCATGGTGGCACAGTGGCTAGCATTTTTGCCTTGCAATGCTGGGGCTCTGGGTTTAGCTGCAGACCTGGGGTGCTATGCGCATGAAGTTTGTATTTTCTCACCGTGTTTGCGTGGGTTTCCTCTGGGTGCTCCTGTTTCCTCCCACAGACCAAATACATACTGGTAGGTTAACTGGCTTTTGGGAAAGTGGACCCTTTGTGTGAGTGTGTGCGTTTGTGTATGTGTGCCCTGTGATGGACTGGTGTCCCGTCCAAGGTGTGCTCCGCCTTGTGCCCATTGCTTGACAAGATAGGCTCAGGCTCCCCTGCAACCCTGAATTGGAAGATTAAAAAATTGATGGATAGATATTTAACAGATTGTCATCTTCAAAAATATGATTCGAAAGATCGGGATCTGCTTGAAAGCTGTTTTGGCTCTTTTAATATCGAAAAAGAAACAAAAATGTCATTGTTATAAAGAGTTTTGTTTTATATTGAGATAATAATGCCTAAATCGATTGCTGAATTGGTTTTTAGCTTTTGGATTTGGACTTTTCTTTTTTTTCTATAGCTCACATCTTTAAATTCATAATCCATTGATAATTACATAAATGTGTAATTGTGAATTATCTGTTCTGCTTAAGAATTGAAAGCACGAAGACAGGTGGTATCAGCCATAATGAGTCATAATGGCCACATAATAACCTACTAAATATAAATTAAGGGTGTTCAAACACTGGGTATGTTTGATATTTAGAGTAGGTGGTGTGATTAAGGTTTGTTTTGGTTCAATGTTTAGAGCAAACATTGTTTTTAATTCCTTTTTATTCTAGAAGATTAAGTATGTGTACCTCATCACTTATCTGGGTGTGACACATAAAAAGAGGTTTATAGGCGGAGCTCTTGCACTTTTAATAAAGCATTATTTAGTTTTATAGGGTTGTAAAAAAGTTTAACAGTTAGTGCTATCTGATTGCTGTTGTGTTGCTATCAGTTACCATTGTACAGTAAGGGCAATTAGATGAGGAACTCCCCTTGTCAGATATATTACAGAAGCTTTATGCTTAGACTTATTTAAACTTTTAATAAAGAATAGGTTCTTGAAACTGGAAGTTTGGTTGTCTCAGTATGTTTTTTATTATCTAAAAGGGACTCCTAATATAACTAAGGTCTAAGGTGGAGGTGGTTTGTAGTCCATTTTAAAGCTGAGGCTGACTCTTGTATAAAGTTGTCTATAAACCATTCTTGCTTACCTTTGGTAAAGCAAATTTTACTCTCCCATTTCATGTATTGGTTCAATAAATTTGAGTCATTATTTTATAAAAGGTAGGATACCTAATTCTCTAACCATAAGCTCCAACTGATCTGAGACTAGTTTTTATATTGATAAGGCTCAAGTATGGTACTTAACTTGATTTTCCACATTTTCTGTTCCTTGGTGTTGATGTCAATATTTGTATTTTTTAAATTTGACCACCTGAATCTTTAGATTAATTTATTTAGGATAGTTCCTGCTGATATTGTTAGTCAAACCTTACCTCAAAGGTTAGAAATTTAAAATGTTTTTTTGGCAAGTGAATTAAAATGCATTAGCTTTTGGTGACATCAGAGCACAGCTGGGACAATATATGGAGCCAATAAATCCGTTCAATCAGGAATAAATCGATTTTTTAATCAAGGAGAGAACAACTGAGATTCAGAGAATGAATGTAAGCACCTGCGCTTACCTGCTATTACAGTACTTCCTTAAGATAGTACAAGACTAAAAGACAAACACCCCCCCGTACACATTTCCTCACCGTGATTTTTTTTACTAGCAGTAGCCAAAAACAGATTGAAACTTTTTAATTGAACTGCAACTTAAAAACAATTTAAAAATTGCTAGCAAATGTTAAAAAACTTTTCCTCAAGGATCCAAACTTGAATGTTCAATTATGACAATTTGTTGAGCAGTTTGTGGAAATGCTATTAGTAAGACACTGTGACAAGTGCTGGTACACAATTCGCTACAAGCTTTGTTCGTAGAAGCCAACACTGCCAGTGTGCTGCCTTAACTTTTCTGCATTTAAGTGGTCCATCCTTTGGCCCTCTTTTCTAGTGATTCTAGTTCTTAACTAATGGTCCCCTCTCATGGAAAACTGCATGGTCCTCTTACTTCTGCTGGTCTTTCCTTAGCTTTACTCATGCTCAACACACCTTCTTCTAACTCTTCATTCTGTTTTTATTAACCATCAGGCATTGGAGAATTCAACTCGATAAACTGTGTTACTCAGTTCTCAATCTTCACTAATCACGAGTGAAGTTCCTGATGAAGAACTGATAAGCACAATGAGTCCACACCATCACTGAGAATGTTGGCCAAACAATTGACCCAGGAACTGCTTAAAAAGGGAAATTACTGAAGATTTTATAACAACTTGTGCATTATCGCAAATGATCTTTCTTTTTAAGGGTTGTTGGGGTTTTTTTTCAAACTTCCCATTACAACTACAGTAACAACTGCAGTTGTAATGTAGGACAACGATTATTTTTGAATTTGGTTCATTATAAAAATGTCTGTATTATTTATACATACTATCCGCATGGAGAATTGTTAAGATTAAGGGTTTATCATAATTAAAAAGTAGGTATTATAAATAAAATGACAATTCAATTAATTGTACCTACAAGGCAGCAATGTCTCCTTGGTTTAAAAACTGCCATTGTTCCAGCCCTGCATTTCTAGTATTGTGTTTGCCACAAACCCAAAATAACCACATTTCAGAGCTAAAGCTAAAGGTCTTTTATGACACTTGGAATTTTCCTAGCTCATCCATTGATTAATTACCTGGATAATCTTCTGAGTTTTTAAGTGGGAAAGATGGGCTCCCATTGATATTCTCCCTATTTTTTTTTACCATTTCTTTTATCATTTTAAACAATGTTTTGAAATATTAACAAAATATTTTCAGTTCTACATGTCTTTGTTGAATATCTAGTTATAAAAGTATCGAAAGATGTAAGTTAAAATAAAATTCATATATGAAAAAGGACTATGTACATGGAGTATAGAAGACATGACTCCCCACTGCTCTGTGGTTAGACAGTTTAATTGCATAAAAGAAAAAAAAAGATTGAAGGGACCTCAACCAGGCACCATAAATAATCGATTTATAATGTATTAGTATTGACAGCAAGGTGCACTCTGTGGGGAATTAGAGCAATGTCTGTTGGGATCCAGGAAACACAGGTGAGTGCCTCTGACTCCTACTGTCCACGTCCTCCCTCAATCGGCCTTTGTGATTAAACCAGAATAAAAAATTCTGGGAGCTATTTTGCAGGGTGCTGGCAAATCAGCATCCCGATGGCGAGTGGTTCAAGCTATTGGAATTGGCAACATGCAGTGCGTCTCTGCAAGCCTCAAAGTGTATCAAGATCTTTGCTGCGAACTGCATTTTGGACAGAATTTGTTAAAGAAAGATCCCACTGTTAATTTTATAAACCTTATATCATGTAACGTAGGTGTTTAATTTGATGACCCAAGGAGCAACCAAAGCCAGGCGGATCTGGTATTTCTTTTTACAAAAAAATGGTGCAAATCACACTTGGACACAGAGTCCATGAAAAATTCTTAAATACTAAAGCAGAAGAGCTTCTGAAATGTCTATATAGCATCCATATCAAACATAATACATTTGTTGCTGATCAGCGCTGATGGAAACCATATTCGTAAGATTTATACCTTGCGGGCATTTTCATACTGTAAGTCCCTTTGTGTAACTGCATATCTGTAATGTATATCACAGGCATATTTTGTCAGACAGGTGAACAAAGCATTTATGTTTCTTGGCACAGATTTTATGAATGTATATCCTAAGAGAAGACAAAATAAGAGCTATGAATGTTATACAATGTAACTTGGAGGCAGGGATACCATGAAAAACATAATTTGAGTAGATTTGGAAGAATTTGGTGTTTAAATACCTGAGAGCAAAGTGCTATACTGGGTGAAAATGATGTATTTTTAAGGATGTCAACAGTACTTACAGAAAGGGAAGATTGTAACTTTAAAGTCCACAATACATTTGAACCATGGTTAACAGAATCATTTCTTGGCAGTTTAAAACCCAAACCTTAAAAAAAAAAATTCAAGTGAAGTGCATCTTGCTGTGAAGTGACAGAATTTCATATTTTCAGTGTTTAATGGAATATATAGAAGAAGTAGTGATGAAGAGGGTTGTACATTTAATCAGGAAAGCTATTTAAACAGTTGAGATTAATTGATAACATACCCAATACTTTTTTTTGAAAAATACAGAATTCAGTAGTACAGTACTATTACAATGGTACTATACTTATCTGTAAAATCCTGCTGTTACTCGAATAAGTCTTAATGTCTGATCATTTTGGTTTCCTGGACACCTGTTTTATTTAACAATACAACTTGCAGTACCTTCATATCTGTCCTAGTGGAGGCAGTCTTCTAACACTCTTGAGGTTATATGGAAATGATCTGATGGCGTGATGTGAGTTGAAAGACTCTCGATTGTTTGACATACTGATCTTGGTGGTTTTGGGGGACATTTTGAAGAGTCAGTAAGTAGATGCCATCAGGAAACACTAAGCTGCTTATACAGTTTAAAGACCATAATTACAGGGGCCTCCACTGAGTGATGTACTATGATCTTCAAGGTGGCAACAGCGCCAACTCAGGAATATAACTTTGAGGCCGCTGCCTTGACAACGCATTGTAACAGTCAACAGTTTTTTTATGTCTGTTGCTTTGTCAGTTGACTTTTATCATTGAACTTCTTGACATGCTTACTGCCATATCTAAATTTCCAGAACGTCAGATTTGCCACATAATGCAAGCATCTGCTCACAGACTTTTTAAGGCAGCACGTTTCTTAAGAAAAAAAGTCAGTACCTATCCCTTCTTATCAGTATATTATCTAAGTATTTATAATGTGTGTGTGGTACTTTTTTGGCTGTATGATAAGGAAACAAGCTGTAAACCTCATGACTCTATCGTATAATCTTAGCATCATAAAAGTAATAAAAAAGACATTAAGGTTATGTCAAAATAATGGCAGCACACCTTAAACTTATATAGTGTACTTTTAATAGCAGGAGTGTTTTAAAGTAATACTGATAACCTGCCCTTTTTGTCTCCAGCAATTCATGTAACTTCTGCGTCTTGGCATGTTATGTGTCTTGGCAATCGTTTTATTGTCTTCACTAGAAAACAAAAGATGTAAGTAGTGCAATGGCTGGAGTAGGAAACATACATTGCTGAATGAAAACAACAAACACATTTCCTTTTCTGATCTTTGAGAAACATGGAATTATGTTTGTGGTGTTGTTCTCAAATTGTTTGTACTTCTGTAGTCTGTAGTAGCATGATTTTAAATATCACATTCCCATCCATTAAACTGAAATCCCAACTTAAAAGTACAGCAATTTCTTTCTCGGATTGAAGAGGCAAAACTAGTGTATCATCTTAATTGAATAATAAAAGCATCTTCAAATCACATAGCTAAATTTATTTTTAAATAGGTTTATAATAAATGGATCACTGATATCTATAGCTATTTCTATTGACAAAAAATCCCAGTGTGTTCATTCTTTGCTTGCGAACCTGCATAAGTGTTTTTTTAAATAGTTCCCAATTCACTTTTGAGTAATTTGTTGTCAGAATGAAGTTTTAGATTAGCAGACAGGAGCAGTTTCATCAGGCATCAGAATAGCTAATTCTCACCACTGTGAAAGCATAGCTTTACCCAAACCTGACCGCTGAGCTGTGGTGTGGTGGATCTCCCCAGGGTGTCACTGCTGAGTCATTCCAAATTACGCTCCAATGCACTGTGGCTTTGTGATGTGGGTTGAGGAGAGTTTGAGACTGCAGTGATTCTACTAAACCAGTTTCACATGTATCCTTTCCACCATCCCCAGAAGTGAATGGTGAGCAAGTTAGCTTCACGTAGCAACTTGTTTCCATGGTTCATATGCTCATTAGTAAACCACATTTCTATATTGTGAGTTTTTTCTGGGAAACCTTAACATTTACTTGCCCTCAAAAGATGGAGAAAACCATAAATACACTCGGTCTACAACTGAAGCAGTCTTACAGACTGAAAGATATCAGAACCTGTCTTGCGTGCATACTTTGCTCACTGTGGCTTTGGGCACTGTGATTAGGACCCAAGTGGTAAACATTTCAGTGCAGGTGTGGTATAATCTTATGTGCTTTTGGATCTGGATTAAAACAAAGTTTCTAAAGGACACACAATAAAGTGCCGATGGAACACCTGCAAAACCAAAAGTGGATAATGAACACCTGAGCACATTCTAGCTAACCCAATTAAACTCATTGACTTAGCCAGTTATAAAAGAATGGTAGGTATTGAGGTTTTGGTCCCTTATTGTCTTCACACAAAAGGTTTTCAGATGTATTCAGTTCACAGTAGGGCAGGCTATGTATAATAAAAGGAGTTTAATGAATCATTGTTTAATTTAGATATGGCTCACTGTTTGACCATTCGATAGGCCTGAATGTATACATACAATTCCTGTGACAACCACTTAGTCAAGTGTGATTAATTTATTTTGAGAATAAAAACCCTGCAAATGATAAATTTAGTGATTAAGTTGAATTTGTGGAGTTGCAGCTGTGGACAGTGTAATTATATCATACTGTAAATACAAAGGCAGGAGAAGTAAAAAAAAAACATACACACACGACCTTTAGATAGCTATGCATCTCTGCTGAACTGTAGTTCCCCGCATTGTACTGTACCTAAGGCAGGGGGCTCATTACTCCAGTTCTGGAGGGCTAGAGGTTTTCTGGTCTTCGTTTCAACTTAGCCTTTAATTAACTAATTGAACTTATTATTTGTGCATTGAACAAGTTGAAGCCTTTCTTTGTTCTTAAGAAGCTAGAGATGTGCAGAGACCTATTAAACCTGCTGGACAGGAAGTTCCTACTTGAGAAATTTGAGCACTCCTGTCTTAAGGTCTTATACTTCAATTGTGAATTTCCTGGGTTTCACTGGAGTCCCTAGTAGCAGTCAACCTGTGAAATGTCATGGGCGGATATTAGCATTTTTTACCCATATCTTTTAGAATCCAGTAAAACCTCTTGATCAAATATCATTCTCTAATAGAAGGATGCAATGTCTAAGCTATCATTGAAAAATGCAGTGTAAAACACGTAAATGATCTTTTATGTAGTGATTCTACCATTTGTACAAGCCTTTATATTTTACAATTCTGCACAAGTTGCACAAGTTATGAACACCATTTCACTTCTGCCAGTACATGTTGTGTTCTTATTATACGTGATATTTTTATTAATTTTGAGAACAGCTTGAATAGATGGAAGAAAGATTAATCACAATCCATTACAGCACTACACTGCTTTAAAAATCTGTGGTGTTCCAAGGTTACAAAAGCACCTGCAGCTTCATTTCATGTATTGGTTTTTGTGTTCTGTCTCTCAGGACGAATCCTAAATAGGTTCTCCAAGGACATTGGTCATTTGGACAGCCAGCTGCCCTTCACGTTTGTGGACTTCGTACAGGTAAGGCAGCACCTCTGCAGCCTCAATGCTATCTATACGTTGTGAGGCCATTTCATGGATGGCTGGGTCTGCTTTGTGGACATGGCCCTGCAATCTCAAAACAATTACTTCAGGATTACCAGCTCGCCTGACAGAGCAGCAGCACTGGTTTAATAAAAGTGTCAGCACATCAAGAGAGGGTGTGGCTGCAATTTAATAATACACCAAAGCAAAAGTTAGCAGTGCTCTCATTAACTTACATAGGAGAGTCCTAGAGTCCTGCTTCCCTCTGTCCTTTCAGCAGATCCTTGCTCCTTGTCCTGCTGCCCTAGGGCACTCTGGCACACGTCCAGGTAATGTTACAGAAAGCCACCACAGTAGAGAAACAATCATCTCTCATGAAAGACCATGAAGATGAGCCAGCTCATGCACCTATTACCACAAAGGAGGGAATGTTTGCAGCACAATCAGAAGTATAGAAGCAGGCGTGGTTCCTTGGTTTGGGTAAAAGAAAAGAACAAAGCCTGGATGAAAATTAATACTTTCTTAACAATAAACGAGTGATGTTTGTGGCAGATACAAATCTCACAGGGAACAAAAGCCTTCTTAAATGATAGAAGCACAAAAGATCATATTCACAGAGGCTTTTTGTGCAGTATTGCCTCTCGATTTTAATCATACACTACATAATGGGTAGAAAAAATAGTCTTACGGAAGGCCACTTTTAAAAAGTTTCAAGTTGAAATCTTAATGGCAATTCTGTCATAGAAGAAACGTGTTTGTATAGTGGTATCAGTTTTCTGATTTAGTAGTAAATTTAACAGATTTAGCTAATATGAATGAATCAGTCTAATGGAATATCTAGTTTTCTTCCCATAATATGGAGATATTACATTTTTTAGGCATTTCAATGGTGTGTTTAATATTCAATGGCATGGACAGTTTTCCCTAATGTGTATTAGAAAAACATTTACAGTCAATGCCAAATTTTATTTACTTCTTAATTTTTAATATTATTCTGTGGTGTTGTAGCCATAAATGAGAGGGGATCACTAACAGTTGTAGTTAGGACAATTGGATCTTCCAGGCTGATATGTCCTCTGGTATTTGTCCATTAGAGTATATTTTTACATGAGACTGAAAAGATCAGAAGTTCAAATACTAGATGTTAGTTATGTTTACAACAGATACAATTTCCAATAGCAAATAGATGCTCTTTCAATGAAAAGCAGATTTAGAATAAAAGATTGAAAATGGTAATATAATGTTAATTAATTGCATTAATCTTCCGTGATTTAAAGTGAGAAATCCACATTTTCTAAATTTAAAATTGCCAGTTGTATTTTTCATTATAATCGCCAGCTGTGTGTTTCTGTACCGGCTCTCATCTACAAACTCCACAACCGCATGCAGGAGAATGAGAACGTGTACTTTTCTGACGCATCCACCTTTGGGCCCCTTGTCTCACATGTCAAGCCCTGCTCGGAATTTCTGTGCTGGTGGGCACAGATGTTGCATGAGAACTGTGTCCCTGGCTGACTATTTCCATACTTCTCTTGGCTTGATTGCATCCACTTGGGGGGAATCCCAGTTTACTAGTGCCATGACCCAGGCTCGAACCCGTGATCAGAGAGCTCAACCTATGCTTGGGAAGTAGCAATACCAATTGGGCCTCTTGGGAGGTCCTATATTTTCACTGAAACGTAATTAAAAGTCCCAAAGATAGAGGTAAGGTTAGAATTAGTTAGCACACTTAACTGCGCTAGTAACATTTATTATATAATTGTTCTTGGGGAAAGAATGAACAACACCAGTTGAGGTGTTATCATAAAGTTCTGCTGCTGTAAATTTTTTGGAATTCGGGAATTAGCATCAGCATCCTCCTAAGTATCGCAACTATGTTCTAAAGAAGGTTTGATCAGTTGAAAAGACAGTCAATGGAAAATGAGAAATAACTGTTTTAAGAGAGCACAAAAATCATAACCATTCACTGATGAAAGCTATGATTTACTTATGGTACAGTGGCATGCATTTGCTAATTTTCGCTTGCTTGTCAAAAACAAAGCAATTTATGCTCTGAATAAAGCTAATTACTTTAACATGTACGATATTTATGACTGTTCATTGTTTATATACAATGTAGTCTTTTCCTCTAAAAGAAAATGCAATTTTATTATGCAAAGGACAAAGGTTGCATCATTTCAACAAAGTGCTTTTGTTTGTTACCCATTATATTTTTGTTTGCAGGTGCCTTTTGTAGAACAGTCTTTAATTCTTTCAGGAAGGACTATTTTTTCCTCTTTTTATAAAGTATTAGCTAGACAGAAAAGCCACTGATCCTTACCATTGTTGTTCATTCTCTGAGGGACATTTCCCAACAGTCATTGTTTAAATGGTTGTCAAGGGGAGTAAAGTGAAGCTTAATAAACAATGTGGTAACTGGTTTATCTCACTCTGTGGGGAAAAGACTTTTCTTTGGGGGATTTGCATTTAAGTAGTGGTCTTTTTTGTTGGGGTTAGCACTTTGCCATTCTGAAGAGCACCAAATATTCTTAATAAGGTGCTTCTCTCAAGTGGGAGAATGTAGTTTCTCCCAAGCAATATTTTTGTTCATTCTAGTTTAGTGGGCATTTATCAACAATTTTAGACATGGAAAGGTTTTGTTTTTTTCTTGTATTCATTCAAAGTAAGAAATGTCAATTATAACTACCTAGGAAAACTGGAATGAATAGTTGGCTTTTGTGTGTAGTTGACCTTTAAATCCTAGGTTGCCTTTTCTTTTAAAAATGGAGCATTTTAGGATGTGAAGACAACAGATGTAGCACAGAAGATTTTGATGGACATGAGAGGCTGAATTATAAAAGCTCTTGTTCAAACCACTCTGAAGGCTACTTTGGTTTCTTTGCATATATACCTAAAATGGTTTTCTTTATAAGAAAGTGAGAAATGCAAATGATAGTGAAATCTGAACTTCTAAATGTTGCTTTTTGGGGAGAAATATGGTTATGTGGTCATATTCATGTAGAGATAATTCCTTTCATCGAATTGAAGCACAAAAAATTATGCTGCAAGCTCAGTGTATACTGGTCAGTTACTAAGGCAGTAGTATTATGGAACTGAAAGCGACTGTAAGTCTGAATAATAGAACATTGTTTTAGTTCACAGGGTAAGCGAAAAAAGGCAACAGGCACAGAGTTATACAGTTTTGTATTTAAAAATATAATATTATATGTGCATATACATACATAAAAAGTTGCATTTTTGCTCAGTTTGATGCACAAAGGTTCATGGTTCCCCTAAAGACATGCCAAGTGAGGCTCTTCAGTAGTCAGGAGTGTTTTCATGTGAATGAGGAGAAAAGGGGAAGTAGGCTGACTAAGATGCTAGTAACAGCACTAGCAGTCATGTGCCTACAAGCCCCGTGTGAAAACCTTCAAAGCCTGTGTGGTCTCATGGCATTGTGGTCCAGTAAATATTTCACATAGCTCATCATGGCTCTCATATTCACAGGATCACCTCGTGAATGACTGACCCAACATCAGTTTCTTTTTTCTTTAGAAAAAAAATGAGATCCGATCGTAATTGCATGGGAAATTACCACTGCGGTGCGGCAGCAACAAGTTGTTCCATGGAGGTTATTTAAACTATTTCGCTGTATGTAAGTGACCAGTTAGGAATAGTTTGGACCAAATGCGTGATACTAATTCTATCATGTATCAGATCTGAATGATTTCTTCAGAGCTTGCCCTTCTTATTCTAGTGTGTCCTAAGCCTTAAGCAGAAGTCTTTTTGTGTGTGTACTCATGTGAGTGTGAGGGTAATTGTGAGCTTGGAAGTGAAAGCATGTGAATGTTCTTGCAGCTGGTCTATGGAGAGGGAGTAGTGATTTATAGAGGAGAGAGTGAATTTCAAAGCCTTTCTTTTTTTAAGGAAAAAAATCAACAGCTTGACTGAGCTCAAATAACTGACTTTTCTTACCTTTTCTTTGGACACAAAGGCTTAATCCTTAGACTACTTGAGCCACCAATGTAGACAGTGACTGAGACCACCACGGAATGTGTCAGTCCCTCCTCACCACACACAAAACACATTGACTGCAGCTTTATGAAGTGAAAATGCCAAAGAAAGGGAAAATGTGAAGGAGGTGTCCACAGTCATTTCTCTGAAAGAATAGCTGCTGCATCTGGTTATTTGGAACAAAAAGGCCTTAAGACAAGGATAATAACATGGGTCACTCGCATTCTTGCATTCTAAAAAGTGGAACTGCCTTTCCTCGTTTCAGTACCACTGACCCTTACATTTCATTGTACTGCTCTGTCAGGGAAAGTGTGTTGAAAAAATTCCAACGATTATGTTCTACAGAATCTTTGTTTTTGTTTTTTTTTGTTATTGCAGCGTCTGTTCTTCATTCAGAAACCCTGCACACAGTTCCTAGTTTAAGAAAAGAAAAAGATTTCTGTTGATACTCGAACATCTAATTGTCCAAGACATATTTATGCATAATTGTGGAACAACAGTTGTTATCAGTGTAGAGCACAAATATTCCAATTTTCTTCAATTTTCTAATTTTATATGGACATCAAAGTTCAGATAGTATCACTTGCAAAATGAAGCAATTAAGGTAGTCAAGATATGAATGCTGTATGGACAGTGGTTAAACCACTGAATCGCATGTTTGCAGTAGTTTTCTGTTCTTAGCAGAAAGCAATTAGAGGTCATGCTTTATTTCAACTGTTTATATACAGAGGCTTTTTTCACTTGATTTTCAGCGTGCTTTAGATTTGGAAGTTTTTTCTGCTTTATTTTTTATGAGATTGGGAGTGTGGGTTTTTGTTGGGGCTGGGTAACTTGTTTATTTGTAATCAGGCTCATCTGTATGTATAGTGGGTGGGACAAAGTTCTGTGATTCGGACATGATAACTGGCAGACCAGGCAAATTGATCACATCAAACAAGAGCATGGCGACAGAAGCCCTCTAGAGACTTGACTCAAATATAATTAATCCTGCTTGGTTTATTTGCCTCAGATGACCTGTGTTGTCAGAAATCATGCAAACTTCATGTTTTGAATTTGAAAAGATTTGAACAAATTAAGAAGGGAGTTTAAAATCTAAATACAAATGTTAGGTACTTGGGGTATTAAAATACAGTTAGAAGATCAGAGTGGAAATCTAGAAGCAAGTTAAAGCTTTTTTCAAAAATGTTATTTTTCCTACAATATTTATTGAACGTAAAAACAATTACAAATGATAGGAGACCTTTGTGCCCATCAAAGTACATTTGGTGGTCAGTAGTTTGATTCAAAGATCTTATACAGGCTTTTCTTGAAAGAAGCCAAAGTATTGGTCACATGGTAGCTTGTCTCATGCTCTCACAACCCTTTAGTTAAAGAAGTGTCTCCTATTCTTGATTTTAAATGCTCTTCTACACAGTTTCCACTCGTGCCCTGTGGTCTGCAAATTTCTGATACAGTGACCATAATCTATAAACAACAACATTAACTATGTACATTAGGTTGGACATTGGAAGCAGGCTGAATGTTCTATAATGTTCTACAGGAATTGTGATGGCAGCTCATAGGTATAAAACATTTACGTTAATTATAATGAAGCTGTGATCAGAGAAACCAGAATATTTACTATACAAGCACTTACAGTGGTGTGAAAAAGTGTTTGCCCCCTTCCTGATTTCTTATTTTTTTGCATGTTTGTCACACTGAAATGTTTCAGATCATCAAACAAATTGAAATATTAGACAAAGATAACACAAGTAAACACAAAATGCAGTTTTTAAATGAAGGTTTTTATTATTAAGGGAAAAATCCACATCTTTGGAAAGCTGAGTTCAATTTCTCTAGCCACACCCAGGCCTGATTACTGCCACACCTGTTCTCAATCAAGAAATCACTTAAATAGGACCTGACTGACAAAGTGAAGTAGACCAAAAGATCCTCAAAAGCTAGACATCATGCTGCGATCCAAAGAAATTCAGGAACGAATGAGAAACAGAGTAATTGAGATTTATCAGTCTGGAAAAGGTTATAAAGCCATTTCTAAAGCTTTGGGACTCCAGCGAACCACAGTGAAAGCCATTATCCACAAATGGCAAAAAAATGGAACAGTGGTGAACCTTCCCAGGAGTGGTTGGCCGACCAAAATTACCCCAAGAGCGCAGCGACGACTCATCCAAGAGGTCACAAAAAACCCCACAACAACATCCAAAGAACTGCAGGCTTCACTTGCCTCAGTTAAGGTCAGTGTTCATGACTGTACCATAAGAAAGAGACTGGGCAAAAATGGTCTGCATGGCAGAGTTCCAAGACGAAAACCACTGCTGAGCAAAAAGAACATAAAGGCTCGTCTCAGTTTTGCCAGAAAACATCTTGATGATCCCCAAGACTTTTGGGAAAATACTCTGTGGACTGACGAGACAAAAGGTGAACTTTTTGGAAGGTGTGTGTCTCATTACATCTGGCGTAAAAGTAACACAGCACTTCAGAAAAGGAACATCATACCAACAGTAAAATATGGTGGTGGTAGTGTGATGGTCTGGGGCTGTTTTGCTGCTTCAGGACCTGGAAGACTTGCTGTGGTAAATGGAACCATGAATTCTGCTGTCTACCAAAAAATCCTGAAGGAGAATGTCCGGCCATCTGTTTGTGACCTCAAGCTGAAGCGCACTTGGGTTCTGCAGCAGGACAATGATCCAAAACACACCTGCAAGTCCACCTCTGAATGGCTTAAGAAAAACAAAATGAAGACTTTGGAGTGGCCTAGTCAAAGTCCTGACCTGAATCCGATTGAGATGTTGTGGCATGACCTTAAAAAAGCGGTTAAGGCTCGAAAACCCTCCAATGTGGCTGAATTACAACAATTCTGCAAAGATGAGTGGGCCAAAATTCCTCCACAGCGCTGTAAAAGACTCATTACCAGTTATCGGAAACGCTTGATTGCAGTTGTTGCTGCTAAGGGTGGCCCAACCAGTTATTAGGTTTAGGGGGCAATCACTTTTTCACACAGGGCCATGTAGGTTTGGATTTTTTTTTCCCTTAATAATAAAAACCTTCATTTAAAAACTGCATTTTGTGTTTACTTGTGTTATCTTTGTCTAATATTTCAATTTGTTTGATGATCTGAAACATTTCAGTGTGACAAACATGCAAAAAAATAAGAAATCAGGAAGGGGGCAAACACTTTTTCACACCACTGTAAATATAAAAAATAGCTTTCATAAATATATCCATTCCCTTGAAACAGTGGTTATTTTAAAAACAAGAAACAAAGTGCTATAAGTTTCATTTTATGTTTTTGTTAATGTTAGGTTTTAAATAGAAACCTTACAACTAATAGCAAAAACAGCTACGTGCATTCTTAACCTTGAGCTTTTTAAGGCTCCTGTTCCCTATGAGCTCTCTGAATGCTTCTTTCCAAGTTCACTCCGCCACTGTTCCACTGATCAGTTGTGATCAATCTGATCTTGCCTAGCAGGTACAGTACGCGAGTCCACATGCTCTATGTGGCTGTCATTCTGCTTGTTTAAGGATAAGTGTCGTTCATTTCAGTCCAGCTGTAAAATAAAACCTTGAAAGTGAACAGACAGAAGGACGTTTTCTCTGTAGTATAAAACCCAGTAACACAGAGCTGCTGAGTTATAGCTTGGGCGTGAATTTAACATTAAGAGCAGGAGATGAATGGAGTAAATCTGATCCTTTGTCTCTGGGGTGCGTCAATGACTCAAATGTGAGTGTTGCTTCATCAGGATATAAGTATATAACATGCTTTCTCCAAATACATTGCAGATATATTATTAGGCATGCTGGTCTAGATGCTATGACCATCTCATTTTTCTAACTGTTCTTCATTTAATAAAACCAATATATTTAATTCATTTAGCAATCAATTGAATTAAATATATTGGTTACAAATACAAAATAGATGGTCTTGTTAGCCTTTAGAAATAATGTGAAGAATTCATGTTCCCTTTTGATTTCTTTATTAAGTTATGAGTGGTAAAAGCTCAGATTGGAACATCATTTAGTCTGGTGAGCACTGACATAGATAATGTTAAAGTTTGCTAACATAAACAGTGGCAAATAGTAGCTTGTTTGCCAAGCTTTTGTTGAAATAGCAAGGCCATTATGTGAAAAATGTAGTATTTCTTGGCGCTTTTAGTTAATTATTTACGCTGTTTAAATTAGACTTGCAAATGAACTGAATAAATTTGGATATTATTAGTCAGTTGAGGTGCATTTCTTTTATTCATTCAAAATATACAGTGATTTAATATTTTAAGGGAAGTGATTTGGCTTCAAGAAAAAAAAACTTGTTTTGTAGAGAAAGTTTCAGAGGAACTCCTACAGCTTTTTGAATCTCGTTCTTTTCTAGTACAGGTTTCTGTAAAATTAATTCTAATGGTTAATCTTCAGCTGTTATAACATTGCAGTGTTATTGTACTGTATATAAACGTGAAGTAGAATGATACAGTGGTAAATCTTTTTTGTATATTTTGGAAAACATTTGCCTGTTTTGCCCATTCAGCCCTCATCATTTAGTCTAGGAACTTTCCTGCATTCTACAGACAAATATAATTTTGTGTGCTTTGGACGTCCTGTACGTTTGGATCCATTGTGCTGTGTAATTTCTACTTGATGGTTGATGGTGTGTGCTATACAGCAGCAGTTGTGTAGCTGGTAATACCCCCTTATCTAAACTATAAATGAAATTGAGTTGGTTTTCATTAGAAATGATATTGCAAGTGATCATGCTTAAACATGTGGTTAAGAGCTTGATAACATCAGCAATTAAGGTGCTAAATTAAATTTTATTTCTGAATCCTGTACAGAAACCAGCAAACTTACATGGCTGATACATCTGATTCTTTGTTGCCTTACAAGGGGGTTGGATGACAGTGTCAGACTGTCTCTGATCTTAAGGTGCTGGGCTTCGGTTTCTTGTGAAATTAGAACATAAGAGAGGCTACAGATGAAAGGATGCTACTCCCTCCTCCACATCTTGCTCAAGCTGTTCAACTGTTAGCTTATTGATCCAAAGATCTTGTCCAGCCGTTTGAGGGATCCTTAATAAATTGGCTTTAACTGCAAGGCTGGGTCATTGGTTCCAGAACTTCATTTGTGTAGTGCTTCCTGATTTCAGTCATAAGTACTCCTAATTTCCCGTGTTAAATAAACTGGTGGACTTTACCATCATCTTTTAAGAATTTCAATACTACAGTACTATCACTTCTTCTCTAATGTATTTTATTTACTTTACATACATTCATCTATTTATTGTCTATCTATACATCTATACATATATCTATTTAGATATTTTTATATCTAGTTTTGGATAAATGTGTTATCCCGTACAGGATCACAGTGGAGACGAAGCCTATCCCAGCAAGCTTTGGGTGCAAAGTGGGATACACCCTGGCCTGGACACCGGTTAATTGCAGGGCAGACACAGACACAAACGCATACACTCAACCAGGGCCAATTTTTCCCAGCAGCCAATTAACGTACCAGTATGCCTTTGGACTGTTGGAGGAACCTGGAGCGCCTGGCGGAAACCCAGGCAAACACAGGGAGAACATACAAACTCCATGCAAATAGCAGCCCATGAATTTAGTCCAGTACCTCAGCACTGTGAGACAGCAGTGCTAATCATTGCATTGCTATGCTCCTCATTTTTTTATTTACAGTACCCTATATGTACTGGTACAGTGAATTACAGTGATTACTAATAATTTTTTGCCACGACCGATAAGTACAAATCAGTTCTACGCTCTTGTCTCCATTAAACAAATTGACAGTGTTTGACTTTATTTTGAAGAAGCAATAATATTGGAAGAGCTGGTTAACTGGTGTCTCTTGTTGTTCAGGTGTTTGTTGTTGGATAATTGGGCACTCAAAACCAAACTATAAACCTGTTTTGTGTAGTCAAAGGCCAAAATGCAAACAAAAGATAATTGCTTAAAACCAATGTAAGACAGAAACATAATGTAGAATTTGGGTATTCTAAATTGGAAATTTGGAATATAATAAAAAAGAAAGAAATCACACGTATAATCACCAGCCAACTAAACTCTGGCTGACCTAGAAAAACATCTGCAGGTGATGACAGAAACGCCACCAGGGCTGTTAAACCAAACCTAAAACAGCAAAGCGCAATGTTGAAAGTTCGATACCATTTGTGTTAAAAAATAACATACAAGCAATAGAGAATTGGGTCCACAATGTGTATTGTTTCGATTTTTAGTTGAATGTGGTTATAATATTACAGTTATAAGTCACTGCTTGGGCAGTTTCCAACATCTGGTCATAAAATCTTCATAAAACTCTGGGATATCTTGTTTGTTGCAAAACTCATGTCTATTTATCAAATAGAAACATCAGTGACTGAAGAGTCACTGTGTTATGTGGAAATGCAGTTGACTACCCTGATTTCCTCGGAGAGTTCATTTATCCATTAGTGTTTATATTTAAGATATGAATTTGTCGACTGATGTGGGAGATACAGGGGTTTCTTTATAGATATGAACTGTCAGTGGTCGGTGAAAATTAATATCTTACTTTTAAACTATAGATGACATCTTGTGCTATGTAGTAGTAGGGGAAAGCCTCCAGTTTTGTATCTGTAAGTTGGCAGCAATTAGGCAGTGTGATGTACTTGTTTACAAGAAGTACATGTCATAGTGTTATGTGGTAGAAGTGCCTGTGGTTTTCTAATGCAGTTAGAAATCGCAGTCTGTCATACCATGTCAAGTAGTGATTGCTCCTCAGAATGGTGATGACCAATTGCCAAGGGCCTCAAACTAGTTGAATGTGGCTCTGAGGAAAGCTGCCACTAGAAAGCCTGCAGGAAAGGGCTTACAGTGGTTTCAGACAATCAAATCAAGAAAGGAGAGAGAACACATAGCTACTGCAGGATATCCTATCATCTTTTCAAAAGTAACCTAATAGTATACTCATGTTTCTTGTTTTGATATTGACATAAGCTTTTGAGCAGAGATACTGAACCCAACTGCTTGATTTATGTACGTTGCTTTGAAGATTTCACTGTCCAGGTTTTCATTTAAAAAAAGTTAGTTTACTCGAAGAAAAACAGTTTTGATCCGTTTTATGAATTACGTTTATATTTCTGCTGTTGTGTTACTTGTGGTGCCTCTTTTTGAGTAACATTTATATGGTTGTGCATTTTTTGTTTTAGTTAGTTAATTGGAAGTTGGAAATGATCAGGAACATTTTGTCACGTTTTAAAATTGTCCTTTTTAAAAAAAAACTCATTCCTGAAGTGCCTTGAAGATCAAATTAATCTACTTTATATGAATTTTTTTAATTGACAGAATTTGCTTTTTTTTCCCCCTAAACAGACGTTCCTGCAGATACTTGGTGTTGTTTCCGTGGCAGTCGCTGTAATTCCATGGGTTATAATTCCCATTATTCCCCTCTTCATTGTCTTCATATTTCTGAGGCGATATTTCCTGCAGACCTCTCGAGACATAAAGCGCTTGGAATCAACCAGTAGGTTTCAATTCTTATTAATATATATACTGTATTTTGTTGTGGAATGTGTTGGTCATTAACACAAAGAGATATATGTTTAACCGAATGCTGGCAATGCAAATTTTTAGACCTTTTGCAAGTTCCCAATGAATAAACAGTTGGGAAAACAAAGCAGTAAATGCCAGCAGGCAAAAAAAGGACCACATTTATCCACCTCGGGGCCAAGGCCACTAGCCCCAGTGGATGAAGGGAGTCATGGGTGGACATGCCATTCAAGCAAAACAATGGTGTTAAGTTTCTGTTCTATTAGAAACCCAGCCTTTTCTTATTCATTTAATTTCATTGTACATAATCAGAATAGTAAAGGAATGTGAAAGAGAAAAGGATTTTTTTTTCTCCCTGTAGTGCCGTTGCTTGGTAAAAATGCTACAGTGTTGTATAATGATATACATCTGTCAATTAGAAGTGAAGCTTTAGTATTGCAATCATCAAACCCAATCTATGAAAGCCTGAAACAATTTAGTTATTTTATACCAAGGAAAATATTTTAGCAAATGACAGGCTAAAAGAAGATAAACTATAGATTTTAATTTGGGTATGGTCATCAGAGTCCATTAAAAAGTTACTGACCTTGAAATGCACTCAGTTTCTACACTGGGTTTAGGTTAGAAAATGGAAAATCTATATTTTTGGTGATTCTCTTCCACTTTATGATGAGGTTAGCCAACTATAAATGTATTACCAACTCTTTCCTCTTTTTGGCTGTAATTTATTTTAATTTTGGATAGAATGGTGGTCTGACAGTTAGCAATGCTGACTCACAGGCCTTAGCTTCTGGGTTTTATTATGTCCTGGGATGTCTCCTGTGTAGAGTTTCAATGTTCTTCCAGAATGGGTTTTCCCACATGGTCCAATTACCTCCTAATTGCTAAAGACATGCTGTCTAGGTTAACTGGTGTCTCTAAATTGTCCCTGTGTGTGCCCTGTGAATGAGTGGTGTCCCATTCCAAACTTCCTATATTTCTATAATGGATAGATGGTTCTTTAATTCTTGCTTCAAAATTCTTGCTTCAAAATATATTAATTATATTCCCAGAAATGGAGCAATTTTTGTTACATGCCTTGCATATCAGGTCCTACATTAGCAAGAAGAAAAAATCCTTCTTTTTTAAAGATTTTGACCTTGTGCAGCACTTAAGAATTCCCGTTCTGTGTTATATTGTTTGTAAAAGGTGTTACTAGACCCATGAAGGAAATTCTGGCCTTTACAGACATATAAACTTTGCATTATGCAGGTGAAGATACAGTACATTGTGTGACAGTAAATTGTTTATTCAGTGTTGCATATGTTATTTGCACTCTCTTAAAGACTTAAGATTCTCTTTATCTAAAAAGCTAGAAGCAAACTGTTCCTTCCATCAAATTAATTGTACAAACAGCTGTTTCAATATACTTTTTTGCTTCAGGAAAATAATGTTGAAACATTTATTTGCACAAGGTGTTCTTAATTTCTGTCCAAGTTTGAGGTTCTTTTAGATAATTTTACAATTATGGGTATTTTCTTCTTAAGGACAGGCATTAATGTGGTGTTTAGTTATTACAGAAAAATGCAAATGCCTGGAAGTATGAGCACAAGGAGGTGAAGGATGTTTTGAAACATCTTTTCTTTTTCTGCTTTAGCACGAAGTCCTGTCTTTTCCCATCTGTCCTCCTCTCTCCAAGGACTGTGGACCATTCGTGCCTTTAAGGCAGAAGAAAGATTTCAGAAAATATTTGATGAGCATCAAGATCTCCATTCAGGTTGGTATTTCTAAAATCAGTTTAAAGGACTTATCTTAACATATCTAACATTAATATAAAAGAATAATGTATATGAACATTAGTTTTTAATCTCATGTTTAAAAATCTGAGAACATTAAAACAACTGAAAATTGGGTAGGTTTTAATGTTTTAGAGTTTAAGAATGTGTGAGTCTTTGCATTTTAAGTCGGATGCATAACACAAATGATTAAATCAGACACATTGACAAATTAAGATTTAGTTAAACAAAAAACATTACAAAAACCTGTATAATTGTTGTATAATTTTATAAACATATAGCAAGACCACTGATTAACAATTGAAGGAAAAGAAACTAAGGTGTCTCTTGTTTTTTTAAACATCAGAACAGAATTAGTTAGGTATGAATGAATTGAAAAAATGCATCCTGTTTAAGCAACTAACTAAATATTCTTGGTTGTTTCAGAGGCCTGGTTTTTATTCCTGACCACATCCCGATGGTTCGCTGTCCGGTTAGATGGCATTTGTGCAATTTTTGTCACAATCGTTGCCTTTGGGTCTCTCTTTCTCAGAAATGGTAAGTAGTGTGAAGCTTCATCAATGGATGATGAGGAGGTTTGCTTTACAGTGCATCAGATAAAGCCAGCTCCATCACTCAAGTGCTACAGGAGCCTCTTGTTTTATTACTTCTCTGATATAAGGCCTCGAATTGCCATCCCTGAAGTAGACACTTCCAAGGCATTGTCCATGCTGTGCAGTGGTTTCACAAGAGCCTCATGTTTATTTCACTGTTCATAGATGTACTGGTACTAAAGCTCTTGAGAAAATAATCGCTGTAATACCATACCAAGGACCACAGCAATTTATCTTTATGACTGAGCCGGGGTATATAGTAAATGATGATTTATAGAGACCTATAAACTCATAGAGATTACTATCCCTGCTCTGACTCTGAGTGTCCAGGTCTTAAAATGTTACCTATAATAGAGACTATGTTTATCCTTCATGACTAAGCCATGAAAGGACTCAGTAATTATTTCAACAAAGCTCATTCTGTGGAAGGTATCTGAGCTTGGTAAAAACTATAGAAAAGAGTTCTGCTAGTATCTTCATTCCCTAATTTTAGAGACATATTTGTGATTTTAGTTGAAATTCTGATTTGTTCTTGATATTTTGAACCTCACAGTCATGGAAATTGCTGTCAGGTCTGCCTTTTGTTCCTTGTCAATTGGGTGAATTTGGACATAAATATATGAATCACTCCATTAGTCAGAAATGTTAAGTGCTTGTCAGAGTGCTGGAACCAAGGTTTAGGAATTTCACTTTTTCTCAGGCACTGATGCAAATAAAGCTCCTTAAAATGACCATACTTTATAGTTTTATACTTTGCTGAAAGGAAGCAGGAATAGCAGAAATGCATAGAATTACAATTCACTTGTTGGTGGTAATTAGCCTACCCTCATGATTTGCTCCTACATAAAATGACTTCTACAGTTTGTTTTTAATATGGAAGAAAGTGTCATCCTCTAAAGAACGCTGCAATAGGTTCCCACAGTCATTAGGGGCCAAAGCAGGATGTATACTATACATTCTCAATCAACAGTAGGTGCTCAAACAGTGACCCCGTCACAGTGCATTAAACTAAATCTTTTCTGAAAAGCTATTAATTAGCCATTTCGAGCAGCCTGCCACTCTTATAAAGATATTGCTTTTGTTGTTTATTAATATATTTCTTTCAATGCATCCAATTCAATAAGAGAACTTACTGTATTAGGAGGGGGGGTATAAAGTAAATTTCTAGATTGTTTTTGTAGACAATATGGCAAGCTCACTCAAATTCAGAGTCAGATTTGGATAGTTATACAGTACTCCTTAGGGACTGGGAGCAGTTTATATACATTATTTTGGCTTGTTCTTGTTTTTCTCTACCCTCTAGACTTGGAGGCTGGGGATGTTGGTTTGGCGCTGTCGTACGCTGTCACTCTGATGGGAATGTTTCAGTGGGGAGTGCGGCAGAGTGCTGAAGTTGAGAATCTGGTAAACCATAGCAGCTAATACATTTAAAACTAGGAATTCTAGCCACTTAAAATAATGCATCAACACCAGTTTCGTCAATGTAATCAGCATCGCAGGGAAATGCACAAGTAGAATCTCAGTCAGCATGCCCTCCAGTATTCCTGCTGTCATGACACTGCAACAACATTGATTGGGAGATGGGAATTAAAAGATAGCCTTTATGTCCTTTGTTCAAGAACATTCCTTTTGGTTTTAAGCAAGGTCTAATGTTTGGTATTTCTTTACATGTATATAAAACCATAAATGCCATGCGTTTTCTTCTGTTCACATGGTTACTGTTATCCATCCATCCATTTTCTAATTGATTTATCCAATATAAGGTTGTCGGGGAGACAGCCTATCCTGGCAAGCAATAGTCTCTGATCAGGATGCCAATCCATCGTAGGGCACACACAGACAAATGCGCACACACTCATATCTACAGCCAATTTTCCCAGAAGTTAATTAACCTACCCCTATGTGTTTGGACTGTGGAACACAGAGTAAAGCCACACAAACACAGAAAGGACTTAAAAACTCCACACAATAGCAACCCAGATCCAGAATTGAACCCAGGGCTCTGGCGCTGTGTTGCAGCAATGTATTTTTTCCATAGAAAATGGACGTATTACTAGCTTGAATGTATTACTGCGGCATAATATGTGTTTCTCTAATCCATTTAAAAAGAAAACAGTGAAAAAATAGATAAAATAAATCATAATATGTATCAATATTTAAATCGCCAAGCAATGAGAAATTCTATGGAGGTGGACGAGAACGTGTATCTTAAGAACCTTTTTTAAGAAAACACAAAACTTGGGCCAGTAGCATGAGTGCTATTAAAGCAATACAGTAGCTTTTAATTTTTTTAACTTATACCACGGAAACTAGCAGAACACTATACCCTTGCCACTGATATTGTAATACCAATATTTATATCAGTTTCTAAAGCATGAGAATATAGAAGCTGAGCACAGATACACTCCTTTGATGCGTATGCAGTTTGGGCAAAGACTGCCACCAATGCTTGAGAGATATGCCATGCAACCGTTTAAGTCTACCACTGTGACTAGTTCTAGTATACTGTACCTGGAGTTGCGTTTTAGCCCACATGCACCCATGTTATGGAAAAAGTGTTCCCTGATGAATCATGTTATAGCTGATTTGCGTTATAGAAACTTGTGTGGGAGCAGAATGACTTCCAGTATTTGAGTGGATCAATATTTGGGCTACTAAACATCAGAACTGTATGAACCTAAAGTAAATCTGCTCAGAAAATCAAAGCTTCCTTTTCCTGGAAGCCATATCTTAATAGTATGCTGTGTGAGACTTGGGTGTCTTGAGTTTGTGGGGTTCTGTGCTTCAAAGGCAGCAGTCAGAATAATGGCTCTCTGACCATTCTCAGATGACATCGGTGGAGCGAGTTCTGGAGTACACTGAGCTGGAGAGTGAAGCTCCGTGGATCACACAAAAACGGCCGCCCCCCAACTGGCCAAGGCAAGGAATGATCTCCTTTGAGGGAGTCAGCTTTTCCTACAGCAGTGACGGGCCTGTTGTTCTGAAGAATATGAAGGCAGTTTTCGAATCAAATGAAAAGGTGAGCTTCAGATTTCTAACAATCTTATTTTAATAATCCACTGTTTAATCAGGTTATAGAAATGGCAAATAGTGAAAAACAATTTTTGACTTAGTTAATCTGTACTGTGTAATTTGTGGTTTGTTCTTTAATTTGGGTATATGCAGATTAAGCTGAAACATTTAGCAAAATTATGCTGAAGGTATCAACACATTTGAGCAAAAATTCCTACAGTTTGACTTTTCATATTTTATTTGGCCATTTTACGTTTTTATTTCTCACTGTGAAACTGCTTTGTAAACACTCTTTTAGCCTGTTACATGACTGATAGAACATCATTGGCTGAATATATTCACTTGCCCATTTTCTGACAGAGTATTTTCAAAATAACAGAATAATTTCAAAATAATTAGAGAAAAATGTTCTTTAATTCATTTAAGGTTCATATAATTACTTCTTTCTTTCTTATTAATGTCAATAGAATCCAATTGTTTATCCTGTCAGTTTGCAATTTTTCCACAGAATAAGTATCAGTGTTAGTAATTAAGCACATCCATTTGGCCCATATTTGAATATATTCTATCCAAAAGCCATGTTCACTGTTACAAATCCAAGATGCAATTCCTCTTCTATACAGTGTATTTAAGTTGAACGTGAAAATTATGGATTTCACAATAAAAGTAAAGGTAAATGAAAAGACTGTTCTTGAATTTTTTGTAGCCTATAGGAATACACTTCATTTATAACAGTAAATCAGAAGGTATTGTGTGTTCTGACAGGTCTTTCCACACACTTTAAGTGGAACAAACATCTGCCACTCAGTGGCTTTTACATCTAAGTGAAATGCACATACCTGTGGACTAATAGAAACACTCAGACAATGACACAAACCAGTTTAGGCTGCCAAAGGGTGAAAGAGAGATTAAAGGGGTTATGCTAAGTGTTGCCATCACAATACCAGTCTAATGAATCTATTTTTACAGCTTCTGATCTGTCCTTAGTTGTATTTATTACCTTTTTTCTCAAGAGACTTCATTTAAACACAAGTTCATCTTTTAAAAATGTATGGTATATTATAAATCGCTATGCAATTAAATTTCATTGGTCACACCTAACATGTTAATATTAAAAATGTGGCTTCATTTTCATGGCTGCAAAGAAGTGTTTTGTTCCAATAAGAAGTGCCTCATGGAGACTGTTAAATGTAATGTAATAAGTAAATTAAAAGTAATAATAAAGTAATAAAGTAAATGTAATAAGTAAGTATTAATAAAATAGCAGAATATAAAGAACAGAATTTTAAGATGCTTTAAAAACATGTCTATATCTATGTCTATACTGTTTGTATGTTCTTGATTCCACATATAAACTTGTGGTGATATGTGCTTTATCAGTAGCAAATCCCACAAAATACACTGCTCAGCTTAGTTAGCAGTGACATATAACGCATCGGTTTTGCAGTGACAACTGACTGTCCTTTAGCCAGAATAGCCTGGTACAGTGTGTACTAGTCATTCTTCCTTACTCCATCCATTTTCTAACCAAGTTATCCAGTACAGGGTCATGGGAGAGCTGGAGCCTGTCCCTGCAAGCAACAGATGCAAGGCAGGATATACCCTGGATGGGACACCAGACCATCACAGGGCACACACACACAAACACAGTCACACGGATACACAAACACAGCCACACTAGGGACAACTTTCCCAGAAGACAAATAACTTACTGGTATGTCTTTGGACTGTGGTAGAAAACTGGAGCACCCAGAGAAAACCCAGGCAAACGAACTCTACGCATGTAGCACTCCCGATCTATGCTACTGTGCCACCCTGTTCTTTATATGTAGCACAATTTGTACAGCACATGTCATTGGTGTTCCTAATTTTAAGTTTAATAATTTCATCTGTGATCCATGAATCCAATCCATACATCATAGAGTATAGTGTATTTGGAAAATAGAGGTCTGTCTTAAATCTAATGGTGGACTCATCTATTGAAATGGGGCATTTCACCCACACAGAAATTGAATTATACATCTGGTCAGTTGTCATATCATTGTAAGTAACAATAATGAGATGGAAGTGCTAGAGATATGATCTATGACTTTTGAAAAGATCAGAATGGTTTATCCTGCCTTTGACAAAAAAGGAAAGTGGAAATGTGAGAAGGATTCTTTTTAATGCTCTGAGTGTCCTGTGTGCTGTGTGATAGACTGGTGTCCTGTCCCAGTTTCTGTTGGGTTAGGACCCAGCTCGCTTTGATTCTATATTGGACTAGGCAGTTATTAAAAATGAATTAATGGATAGATAATTGCTCAGATGATAGAATCTTATTACAAAATTTCTGTGTCAAACATTTCCTTATTAATAAAAGGTGAAATTTGCATTGTTGTTTTGATGCTGCTTAAAAAATGTAGAGCCTACATTTTTTATTGGTCTGGTCACACATTCTCAATGTGCTTTTGTATTCTGTGTCTTGCATTAAGCTTGAACATTTTTTTAGATCTTCAGCGCTTTTTATACACTGTCAAATTAAGACTTTAGAGAACGGTATGTCCTGTAGGTGTGACCCTTTCTCTCTAAAGATCTTTCTAAAAGCATTGAGAAAAGTTAGTGAAGGTAATATCACAAAGCTATAATGGTCATCGGAGGTGGAGCAATCAGTTATTAAAGATACTATTTAAATCTGTTTAAATCGTTTGTATTTTGCTGGGGCATAAAAATCAGGGTCAGATGGTTAATGTACGAGTCTGATGATAACCACCTCTTGAGTGCTGTTAACAGGAAGTAAATGGTCTGTGTGCCTGTCAAGTCATGCTACTTTGTCTTGTCCTCGAAGGTTGGGATCGTTGGAAGGACTGGTGCTGGAAAAAGCTCTCTCATCTCTGCTCTGTTCCGACTGGCTGAACCTGAAGGGAATATCCTCATCGACAACATTTTGTCATCTGAAATTGGTCTTCACGATCTACGTCAGAAGATGTCTATAATTCCTCAGGTATTTTTTTTTTGCTCTCTCATCAACCTCTTCTGCCGAAACGTACATCAAGTTTCTTGGTGTAAAATATTCTAAATCAGTTAGGTCCCGGCTAAATGAGTTTTCAGTAACTGGTAAGCAGTGAAAATGGAATGAGAACTGAATACTGTTGTGATACTAAAGAGGGAATAAGAAAGCAGTAGCCAAACTCAACAGGTGAGTTGCACATTGTTGCAGAAGGGAGCTTGCCCCAGTTCAACCACTTATAGAGATGTGTTTCAGCATTGCTGGTGAATTAACCACTGATGGACTAGCATCCCATCTATGGGGAATCTTGCATTCTCAGTTTGCTTTATACTAGAATATGCTCCATTCCAATGAGCTAGTATAGGACATTGTAGGAGATCTCTAGGTGTTGCAATATATATTACAACAGCTGGGACTCTGGAATTCACAGTTCATTCAAACTATCATTAATCGGTTAATAATAAGACCATTTGTTACAAATAGCAACACACCAAGCAATAAACGAACAGGAGTCTGTATAACAATTTACATCTGAATGAGGAAAGAAAGAGCAGTTAAATGATTTTAGGCATATTTAAGAATTTTAATAAAGCATGTAAACAACTGGAGATCATTTGGTCCACCTTGTTCCTTTGATAGTTTAGTAGCAAAGTAATACCAAAATTCTGTCCAGCTCTTTAAGTTTGGGTCTCAACCACCTGGCTGGGTAGCCTTTTTCAGGTACCAAAAACTGTTTGTGTAAATAAGTATTTCCTATTCTTGTATTTACACTATACTCATTAGGCTCTTTGTGTACTTTCATAGAAACATTACCTCTTGATAACTTTGTTTTAGACTGATGAAATTTACTGTAGTTCCTTTAACCTGTCGGTGTATGACAATCTTTTTAGACCAGGAGTCATGTTTCTCTTCCTTGACCTCTTAAAAATGATATTGTCTGTGGTACGCTGATCAAAACTGAACACAATAGTCTTATTAAGGTCTTACTTAAAAAGGTTCGGGATAACTTCCCTAGGGTTGAATATTTCACCCATTTTACTACCTACACAGGCATTCTGTTTCCTTTTAATTGTTTCCCCACATCGACTTGATGAAGAAGTATAGAATCTACATAAACCTATATCCATTTTGTGAATTGCTTCCTGCTGCTCCAGATCAACCATGTGATATGTAATCATTCGTATAGAACAGGAAGGGCAACAGGAAAAAAACAATCCCTGCAGCACACATCTGCCCAGTGAGAAGCTGTGCCTCTTAAGATGATACAGTTCTCATGTGTTTCCACTCAATTTATGTGAATACATTACCTTGGATTCCTCTTGGCTTTAGTTTCAGCCTTTTATGAGGGATTTTAAAACCTTTCTGAAGGTCTAAATATGTTATACTGTATGCTTTAATTTTATCTACCAGACCTCCCATTTCTATACTCATGTTGGTGGTCTCACACCATTTTTTAATTTGTCTTCTAATAAAGTGTTGCTAACAAACTATCATGGCCAGATTAAAAGCCCAGTGCAGTCCTTCCTCTATATTTATTCACTGATCACATCACTTTGCAGGTTAACTAGTCACTCAGGTGGCTGACCTTACAGTGTGTAAAGAGAACATTACATGGGTGTGATATTAGTTTGAGTAGATGAATAACAATTCATTTCTGAGATACAACATTTGTAAAGTAAGATAAATGTTTTTAGAATGTTAAGGTATATTTCTGAGATTTAGAAACGGCAATTCTGTTTTAGATCAAATTTCACCCATGGGCGTTATTATTGTAAAGTTTAGTGGAGTGACTTTTGGACTTTTAGTAGAGTATGACAGGAAATGTAATTCCAGTGCCTCAGCTACATATAAAAGCTACTTAATTTTTTCATGGATTGTTGAGTCCAAATTGTTTAAAATTTTGGAAAGCTGTAGGGATTTCAACATGAATTCATTAAGGTTTTTATCATGGCTCAGATGTGTTTCTGGTGTCAGCATTTTACCAGATAAAATTTATCTTCTGAAAAAAGATGTTCTTGTTCTCATCTTCCTCGGTAGGTCTGTGTTTTGTCAGTAGCTTGATCCAGGGAATAGGCATGTTCATTATACCACAATGCAGTTTTCCCTATTTAAAACCATTGGAAATTTAGGAGTCTGATTACTGTTGTACTATATATAAATATGATCACTCTAAGACAGTAGTATGATATTTCAATTAAATAGGCATTGTTTGAAACATATAATCAATATAAAATTTGACAAGGGTATTATGAATTAATTGGTAATGTGGCTTTATGCTTCATTATTAACAGTTTTTATGGTGATCTGTGATAAACTGTACTGCAGTATTCCTGATAGAATATCTTACAATTTTCATTTTTTCTCATGAAATAATTGTAATGTAATTTTTTTCAGACTATTACTTCTATTATTTTGTAGTGCATTAGGCTGGTATAGGATGCCTGGCAGTGTATGACACCATCTATGAAAATACCTGGTGGGGATTCTGCTGTGACTACACAGAGGGAGTCTGCTTAGGCACAGTTTGTTTCAGTCCTCAAGGAAGCTGAAAAATTGATTTTTCAGTTCATTTACAACAGACATTTTTGACTTTTTGTTACTGTGTTTATTATGTTGGTTGTCAATTGGATGTCTTTTCAAAGGAGTCATTCTCTTGAGAGCTAATACGAAAAGAGAGACTTAGATACAACAGTTCAGTGAATAGACAGTGCAAAGAGTACAAGTGAATTATGATAGCAGGAGTCAAGGGGAAGAACCAGGCTGTAAAAGACTTAGTAAAAATTAAGAGTTGTTATCTGATTTAAACACAGATATATTTAGTAAAGGACTATTTTACAAAAATGCATTATCCAAGAGTTTTCTCGAAAGTACCATTTAACATTGCCAACTTTCTGCATCATACAAAAATCATTATATTACATCGTCATTCATATACTGTTTTTTGAGATCCTATAAGAGAAGCGCAAAAAGAAAAAGGGTTTTGAATCCTTGCAAATCCTATATGTCTATGACCATCTTTGCTTGTATTTTCAATGTCATAATTTATTGTTAAAACTGTATTCTCATCCTTTCAAATGGAAAGTAAGTCATGAAATTTACATAAGATGCTCAATCCATTACTTTGTAAAGCTGTCTGTAGATGAATACAGGTAGAATAGTCACAGAATCTACAGATATGATATACATTCTTTACATTCCAACCTCTGAGAAGAGTCATATTATTCTACGTGTTCCTTAAGATTTTATTATGATAAGCTTTTATTAGTATATGGTATTAACACTGAATCCATTTCATTTTCTATTGAAAGTGGAGAAATGACTTCAAAATATAAATTAATTCAGTAGCAAAAAGCAAGCTTAGAATTGTTCGAGCACATAATCACTCTTTAGAAAAATGTGTTCAATGGCTGTTTCCAGCTTTACGTTGAATCCTAATTAAAAATGTCACAAAAACTATTTCACATTACATCTTGAGCTTCCGTGTTGACATGGTAGCTGTGTTTTGAGAATTTGGAACAAATGGGAATTCGGAAATTAATAAAAAATACATTGTAAAAGCTAATACTTATTATGTAGTGTATTATGTAGAGACTAAAAAGCGAGGCAATTATTTAACTACAAGACATAAGGAGATTACCTTAAGGATTGTGTTTGTGATTATTTGTAGTTATAAAGGCTCTAAACATGCTTCCTCTGCATCCAGTGTTATCATTGTGCAGGTATCTTGATTCTGTGACATATGTAAGCAAATCTTTAGCCCACTGGTCAGGCAAGACAAAAGAGTAATAGAAGGGAAACCATTAGAAGGTATATGTCAGGAACACAGAAAAGATTGGTTTAATTAATCAAAGTGTTAGTGTAGTCGTCACCCTCCTCTGCCACTACTCTACACAGTACCAAAAAGCCTAAAAGCCTTGTCTCATACTCTGCAGAGTTTCTCTTTTATAGCACAGAATCTAAGTAGATCCATTAGTTTGTTTTTATATTGGGTGATTGATAACAGAGATGTGGCTTGTTGGAAAGTATTAATGAAAACTAATTAAAACTATAACAGTCCTAAAGAAATATTGTCTTATTATTAAATAATTTTCAAAATATCTCACTTTCAGGGTAGCTGCAAAGTGGTGTATCTAGAGATACCCTGAACATAGTAGTAACTACTTTGTACATTTTATTTTGTCTAAAGTTTTATGAGTTATTTAACTGTGAACATCCTACCAATTTGAATATGAGCATTTTTAACATGAGTAGAAAAGCTTGTGCACTATCTTATTACACTAGCAACACTGGCATATTTTTCTCATTCAGTTTCAGTATATACTGAGACTAAATGTATATATCTTATTTAAGCAATAAAGTAAAATGTGCTATGAACTAGAAGGAAGAGCACTAGCTATGGTCAGGTATGCAATGGCTGTTCAAAGTTGTATAACTAAGGATAACCTACTGAAAAGCATTTCAAATGCAACAAATGTTTTTGGATCCAGTGCTCATTTGCTGTGCTTTTAATGCCTCCCAGCGCAGATTTTCTCTTGTGTGTAATGAAAGTAATTTAAAAGAGCACATGAGGTATTAAAACATTTGCTTTCCAAAAAACTCCTCTTTTGTTTCACTTTATGCTTCCTCCCTATGCATGCAGCAACAACACAAGACTGTCCTGATTGGTTCTCTCATGTGTCTTTTCATCAAATAAATATAGTTTATCACACTTTCTGGACTAAACTCTAGATCTTGCCACACTGCTGCTTTTTTCTATGTTGCTCCAAGATGCCGATACACACTCAGTAGTGTTTTTTTCAAATGGTAATTATGAACACTGTTTGTCACTGTTAGTCAAGGTAGCAAGATACAGATAGTGTTTGCTTTCTGTGTAAGAATGGTGATACAATAAGGAAATAATACGGTGAAAAGCCAGGTGTCATACTCTTATAACATTAAATATATGCACATTCTTTTGTTGCTGCTGTGTAGAAAGTTGCTGAATGTTTTCTTTATATGAACTTGAGTCACGTTCTGTACATTTAAAAGATACGTGCTCTGGGAGTCTCGTTTGCACTCAAGTGTTTTTTTAACCTACATTTACTGCAGCCACTTTTCTTGTTAGAACAGTTGCTCTCAGTTTAAAGTACAATATAAAGCACATAATAATAATTTTTATGTACACTTCATCAATGAAAGTGTAAATCATTCTGTTCTTGAACCTTGATCCAACTTTTTAAATAAAAAATCAGTTGCCAGAATTATGACGCGTTCTTTTATTTGTGCAGAAACAACCTTGTACAAGTAGGGAGGCTGAACATAATCTTTTCCTGGGTGGGTACCCTCTCACAGGTATGTGAGACTGACCAATGTAAGCCATTACTGATATTATCTTTTCTTAAATGGGGTGGGTTTCTTTTCAGCTCAAGTCGGACCTAAGCCTGCCTATCTGCTTCTTGAGGTAGAGCACCTAATGTTTGCAGGTGACAGGTTTGTGATGTTAAAACATTGCACAGTACAGCATTGTACAAACCAGTCAGAAGTTTCTTTCACTGGTATTTCAATATGTCAAATAAATAAAGCATTATTATGAAATATATTCAGTCATATAATAGAATTTTGTTCACAGTATCTATAGAAAACTATGTGTGAACTAAATATTCAAATTTCTATGGTAGAATGTTTCATGTTTTTCATACATGAGAGACTGTGCTAATGTTTGATCTCTGATTTGACTGGAGAAATGGAATTGCTGTTAGCAGCGAAAGTATTGAAATGCCTGGCTAACTAATCTCAACCCTTCCTTAGACACTCTTATCCAACTGTGTCCTGGCTTTTGGGGAATCTGGTCAGCTGCTGACGTGTCCTGGAATTGAGCCAGTAATGTCTGAGACTTCTCATTCAAGTGTCTGCTAGGATTATGGAAACAATGTTCTGTCACCCAAATTAGTTTCAGGCATCAAATTTTGCATATTCTCCAAAATGACAAAATCCTGACAGTGCAATATCTTAAATAAATGTACTGTTAAATTGTCCCAGTTGTTTCCTAACAGGGTTTGTCAGGTCTATCACAAATTGCTTTAAGTTTTGAGACAAATCTGAACTTGAAGTTTCCACCAAAGCTAAAACTCTCTTCCTAAAGTTGTTTTTTTTAATGAAGGGAGCAGGATTACACATTCATTCTGACAATAAAGCAGTAGTGACAATGACAATAATAAAACTTGGTCTTTGTTGGTCCTAAAAACTGTCACGATATTACTACTACAGCAGTGTTCTCCTTGTGATTTTGGGGTGGTCCATAGTACGTCACTTTTTAACAACAGTTGTTTTGTCACTAGTTTTGCAAATGGTCTTAAATTAATTGCATGCAGACACACTAATTTTATGTAAAGGATGTGATTGTACACAGCCTACCCTGCACACAAAACCAGTGATGTATTATTAAACTTCTCTGTATATAGATTACATGATGAGACTGGAATATTTTCCTTTGGAAAATTGTTATTAACTCGTACTTAGAAGGGTGGCGTGGTGACGCAGTGGTGCCTCAAAGCGCTAGGGCCCTGGCTTTAATTCTGGACCTAATGTGCTATCTGCTTGGAGTCTGTATGGTTTCCCTGTGTTCCCGTGGGTTTTGTCTGGGTAGTCTGGTTTCCTTCCACAGTCCAAAAACATTCAGGTAAGTTAATTGGCTTCTGGGTAAACTACCCATGGTGTTTGTATGTATGCTTGTCTGTTTGGGTCTGTCTGCCCTGTGATGGACTTGTGGACTGTGCAGGGTGTACCTTGCCTTATGCCTGTTGCTCCCTGAATTGGAAGAAGCAGTTAGAAAATTGATGGATGTACAGTACTTACAATGAACAGTAATGAAAACAGAACATCAAACAACATGCTTGTCAATACCTCTTCACTCACACTACAGCTGCCAATGAGAGGAGGGTTTAGAAGAAGACATCCATCAATCTGTGGGGTATAACTGAGATACTATACCTCCTCCAAAACATAAAGCAGGACAAGTTCTAAACTTTGATGTTTTAGCAGATGTTTTTGTTATCAGTATGCTGAGGGTTGGCTTGTTTGAAAGGCAGCCAAAATATTTTTGAAAAGCTGATGTCAAGGCCAGGCTGCAGCTCTTTATCTTAAAATATGCATTATATCTTAAAATTAAAGCTCCTGGGTTAAAACAATACTCTGCCTGCAAGTTATCCAGGAAAAGCTTTGGATTTAAGACAACTTGAACTTGTTAAACCATAAATAATAAATAGTGCAATGTATAGGACAGGTTTTCCTAAAGTACCAACTTTGTCTAACATGAATTTGATTTACTGTGAATTTCCCAATCATGGTAATCTCTTGTGATGAGTGATGGTAGTGCTAGTTAGAGTGGTGATAGTGATCAGCTCAGTGCAAAAACTCAGTGTGATTAAGAGTTATGAGAACAATGATCAAACACATCATAGTGTCTGTGTTACTGGCTTGAAGGAAACATTGTTGCAAACTATTGGTAGAGATGCAGAGAAAACCAATGTTCCAGTTTTAAGACTTTTGTATATACTTTTATTGACAGGGTTGCTAGAATTTGAGAAACATTCTAAAACTAAGCATGGTCCAGTCATTAGTCATTTCAACACTTTATTAAAGTAGGCTATGAGTATGTTATTGGTTTATAATTAAACCTTTGTTTCATAAAGGACTTCCACTTTTATCACACTTCTGAAACCTCTCCTTGTGATTTCGAACTGCGCTTTGCTTGTTATGATCTTACACCCCCTTAACGGTTGTGTCTTGTTACTAGGACCCAGTGTTGTTCACTGGCAGCATGAGGAAGAACCTTGATCCATTTAACCAACACACCGATGAGGACCTGTGGAATGCACTCGAAGAGGTACTTAAAAATGCAGTCTTTTCTTTGACTGATCTGTTCTCTAGCTGAAGTTGACATAGTGATCTTCCTTTGCACACTGTCTGTTCTCTCAAAATTGCAGGGAAATTCTGATAACACAGCCACGCTGTGGATGAAGGCTATGCAGCCTGTGGATCCCAAAGAAGGCTCTACAGCTGAAATGTTTCTTTTCTTCTCTTTCCAGCATGGAATAAACATTTACTTGCTCTTTTGCAGTCTACGCATGCTGACGCAGATACCTACTTGAACTTTCTTGTGAAAGGATGTATTGAAAGTGATCAGTAGATACTATGGCCAGATATGATCTGATAATAAAGAGTGCCCCTCAGTAAATGAGATTCCAGGTTTTGGTTTCTCATTTGTGCTTGTTTCAGTACAAGGTTAATGATGATGAAATATCAAAAGCTAGTGTTGGTCCTTGTCTTTAGTTAAATAAACATGGATTTAGTGTATTTCGTTCCATTAGAGTGACTTTTTATACAGTGATATTCCGTATAAAATGGCCAGACTTCGCACTGAGCAGCTTTCCCGATATAGTGATAGTCATTTAATTGAGCTAATGTTAAGCCTCGGTTCAGGATTTTCTGCATTAACAGTAGGTCATTGCAGTGTTGTACAAGGTGGTGACAGTGTTTCTGTTCTAACTTTCATTGATTTTGGTTGATCCTTCAGTGTGTGGTGTGCAGAAATGAAAAGGTACGCTACATGACATCCAGTCAGATGGCATCCAGATATCTCAGGATGAACTGTAATATTATTCCCTGTCCAGGTGCAGCTGAAGGGGGTGGTGGAAGAACTGCCAAACAAGCTGGAGACTGAATTGGCAGAATCAGGTTCCAATTTTAGCGTTGGCCAGAGGCAGCTGGTTTGCTTGGCCAGGGCAATCCTCAGGAAAAACCGTATACTGATCATTGACGAAGCCACTGCAAATGTGGATCCAAGGTATTGCATTGTTTTCAGATACTGAAAAAAAAAATTATTTAAAAAATTCACTGTGTACCCTTCCATCACAATAAATGTCCTAGTCTAGATGTATGCTGACTTGCACAGTACTGTTTAGAAGTCTGGAAGAACACTGTTAATGATTCTTCATTTTAATTCATGTTGTAAGATGTTCCCATTGGTGATACACACTAACCTCCTAACTTGTACTTATGACATTCAATAGGCAGATTGTTACCAACTGCCCTTTCATTTGCCTGTACAGCACTTGTGTCACCATTAGTTTGCTACTGTTAGCCCACTGTTACCCCCATTTTTGTTAACTCTCTTAGGGTTGCTCCCAGTGCCTCGTTTTCTCATTTCTCTCTGCTCTTATTTTTCCCCTTCTCCTGTGATTGGGCCTAACAAATGGAGAATTCCTTTTCTCCACCTGCCCAGTCCCTGTGATCTTCTTCAGCAGACCATCCCTCAACCTATTTTCATGCAACTATGAATCCCACATGACAATTTGTCACACCGATCCACAAGCCTCTGGGAGAATTCTAACCACAGAGCCCTCAGTCTTTCCTTCTCACCCAACTGATGCAGTCTGCAAAGCGATACGTAGGATCAACCAGTTTGATGGATTCTTTCCTCTCTGTGTTCTGCATCTAGCTAGGAAGCTTTTTTGAAATCTCCTTATTAACAAAAGAGGCATGGCTAATTCTATGTGCGTCTATCAGTCACACTTACATGGAAACCCACACTGTTTTGCCCTGATTTATAAATTCCAGGTGTGTTTCACTAAACGACACACCTGCTTCTTCATCAGCTGTGTGATTGCTTCAATGTGTTCACATCAGCTCAATGCTCATGTGGACATTGTTGCACCTAGATTGATTCAGTATCTTTTGATTAACATGAACAGTCTCCTCTAGAAATGAATCACAGACATTGTTGAGGGGATTGTCTCATTGTCTTGTTTCTCTTGCTTATACTGGAAAATCTATTAAGTTAGAATTTCTTAATAAGTGGTTTTGGGGTACATAGTTGAATTGCTGTTTACATTTTGGCAAGATTGGAGTTTTAAAGTTTTTTAGCAATTAGAAGAAAAACAGTGTATCCAGAGAAACCAAAATTTAAGAAGCATGTATCCTAAAGTAATTGAACAATCAAAACATACACTAAGTTACACAGTTATTAATTAATTAGAGTGAAGCGTGAGCAATATTGTTCTGTCCTCCAGCCTCTCTGTACTTGAAGTTTCCAGTCTTTTGTGAAGAACTGTATGACAGGCCACCTTTGAGCCTTGAAGAGAAGACCTATAACATTGGGGAAAAAATAGAACAAATAACTTGTAGAAGCAAATCAGGGAATGTGTTAATTTGTATAGCAGCCCATAAGATGATGTTTAATTCACATTTTCATACCATTCTAAACCATCTAGCTAATCGTGGTCAAATGAATCTGGAGAATTCACAAGTATTGTTCAGTCTCTAGAAGGGATGTTTAATGCAATTACCTCTTATTCCCATTTTGGCGGATTTTCCTGGATTAAAATATTAAATGTATGATCACAGACAAAAATAAATATTAAACTAATTGTTCATTTTTAAGTGGTTTTACAATGGTATGCCATTTGTTTTTATTTAAAAATTTAAACAGTGCCTTCCTAGATTCTGCACTTGCCATTTAAGTGACCTGTTTTCCTTGGTGTTACAGAACTGACGAGTTAATTCAGAAGACAATCAGAGAAAAGTTTAAGGAATGCACAGTACTCACAATAGCACACAGACTTAACACTATCATCGACAGCGACCGAATACTGGTAAGAAATATGTTGAACTTTCATTTAGCCATTGGTATGCTTGCATCATCTCATAGGCTTTGTGTATTTTAGATAGGAGTATGAGTCTACTTCAGAGTGCAGTGTATGTGCTTTATCATAGATTACTTTCTTATTGCTTTATTATAGGAGCATGTGTGTAGAGAACCTTTCTACACACATGCATCTTTTGTGAATAGCAGTAGCAATGATGACATATACATGTCTTTATACCATCCAGTTGTGCAATACAGAGAAATTCCTATAATACAATGTTCACCTTTAGTGCTCAATAAAGTCATTCCATGTGTTTTATTGGCAGGTATCTACAGAAACAGGTAAATGTCTTGTTTAAAGATAAGATTGGGTAGAGCAGATTCTGTCTTCACTGTTTATGTTAATGTTTCTCTGTACCTACCTACACTGAATTAAAAAGACAATTTTAAATTTTGCATCCAGCTTACCTGAGTTTAGTTTACCAGACCCCCTTTTGTTTTTAAATAAGTTTTAAAATGTTTTTCTTTAACTTTTGTTTGTGTGCATATAAAATATGTAGCTTATCTACAGTTTTCTGTTTTGAATTAATAATATGCCATTTAGGGTCTACTACTAGACTACACTATACTGTTATACTGCTTACTGTTTTTAAAATGGGTATCTCATGTTCATTGTAGTTGGAAGAGAGATTGCCTCTGATTGCCTCCCACAGTCCAGAGATGCTAGTCATTGGCAACTGTAAACTGTCCCCTAACCTGGAGAAGCTAGAGTAGGGCCCCCTCCTTAGGTAACCCACCCTGTCCTGAATAATTCTGCTACAAACAGTGACCTCTTTTGGGTAGGACAAAGCAATGGAAGAAAAAGAAGAGCTAAGATCTTATTTCCTTTCAAATAGTGTTAGAATTGGTACATGCTGAATTTAGTAGAAAACATGGAGGTTTGTCTTCGGAAAAACTTAAGATTGAATTTACAGGCATATACTGTACGTGTACTTGCTATTAACCTTCCTAATGTCTAAATAAATAACCACATAGTCAGTTTTTGGATTTGCCACTTAATACCTTATTGATTTATGAAGTCTTAGATACACTTAACCTGAAGCATAATCCTTAGTTTAATGCTTTTGATTTAATGTTCACTGTATAATTACGAATAACATTTTAAGTGTTATTACGTACCCTTCAAGTGGCATTATGGGCTGGATTAGAGTTAACAAGCTTATAGTGTAAAATAGGCATTTAAAATATTTTCTACTCAAGTATGCAGTTTTTTTATTTTTAAGTAACTATTTTGAGATCTTCGGGTTTTCTGTTAATATAGGTTCCCTATAAATTGCTGACCTTTAATACATAGTGTGTTGTTTTATGAGTGAAGGGGTCATACTTAGGGAATGTAGGTTTTTCCTGTGTGGGTCAAAGAAAGTGTGGAATCATACTATAGATGTGTAAAAAGTAAGGTATTTTAATGTAAAACAATGTTCTGCCTCAACAGTAATTTTAGAGACAATCATTGTGTCACTTGTCCTTCTTTGCTTTTTATGGTGTGGTAATACCAATTAAATATCTCGTTTTTAGATCCTAGCAAGGAATTATTTTTCCATATGTACCCTTAAAAACAAGTTAAGGTCAAAATGGACACTATGGATCTGCCATAAAAATGCAAACTAAACGGGATTAAGATTCTGCTGTGAATTTCTTCTTAACTGTCTCCAATGTTTAAACCATTCTGAAACATTCCTTTTTTATCATAAAATACTTAAAATCTTTGCTTCAAATTAAAACCAACATTCTGTAGTTAAAATTGAAAGTTATGAAGTTTGGAGAGTTCAGACACTAGAAATATTAACATCTCCAATCATATCTCCAGCTAGTGTACAGTATTTCTGAGCTAAATATTTTTAAAAAAGGTACTTTTAACCTGTTTTTAATGAAGGACCCTGCTTGTATCCCAACATATACAAGTGTAACTGCTGAAATGCATTTAACAATAGTGTAGCACACGGTCCTTTCATTCGCTCCTCTGCTCCTTATCCGTTAATGATCACAACCAACACAAAACGTTGACATCAAGTTAAATGTAACCTAACCATAAGCCACACAGACCTACCTGCCTGTGCAGCTTGCTTATATTTTTCAGACTGCTTTCTATGATGTAACAGCTTGAGCATTTTAATGAGTGAGCAAAACATGGTGAGACCTGTACTGAGTTGTGTCACTGATGAACAGACCACTGATTTTCTCGCATATATTTTGTTTTAGCCAAGAATGTGCTGTGTAGATCTTCATCCCCACCTAAAAGAAGGGCCCTATAATTAATGCTTAGACCAAGGTCACTATTAACAAGTCACCATTTCAAACCCCAACTCATGTATAGCTAAGAGCACAGAATGAGTTCTGGATAATTTTAGTTTTCTTGAAGTTGCTGAATACAAAGTGAAGGTGACAGCAGGCCCATTTTCTTCACATTATGTCACTTCTCTGTACTAGAGGGACAACACTTCAGTGCAAAGGCTAATTCATTCATCATGCCCACCTGATCTTTGGCCTTTCTAAGAGGCTGCCTGCAGAGGTGCCAATTAGTGCCATTTGTGGTGGCATTTGTTTGTGTCCACTAGGAACTGGACTGATACTAATATACGTTTCACACAGAGCATGGCAAACACAAAACCCTAATGGCTTGCAGACGTTACTATTACTCACCCTGGCTGGTGTAAAATGCCCCCAGATTGCATTCTGTTGAGAATGGTGTTTGATTAATATAGATCTAGAATTTTCTCACATTTGTAAATGCATATGAAGTGCAATTCTTATAAATGTGTGGTGATTAAAAGACTTAATAGACAGCTTAAGATCAGTGCTGCACTAAGATTGTCTGTTTTTATTGATGTTAATAATCTTACAATCAACTACTGTTTTCATTTTATTAAACACTTAAAGCTATCTGCAATTTTGATATTGTCAAAGGATAATGTCTACTGAAATTGGTTTCCAAAAAAGCTGCCATGCTATCTGAGAGCAGACTTGACCTGTACATCATGTTGGCTAGTTCTTGACACATTGATCAGCCAATGAGTTTAACATGGTCACATTTCCTAAATAATACCAAGATGAAGAACAGATATATTGAAAGACATAGAACAGGTCCTGATACAAAACTTAGGATTTTATTATTATCAGGTGCAATATAATGTTGATAAATACCAGTGTATCTTTATCATGTTTATTTTTTGAATATGTTTACCTTATGTAGTACAGCTGGTTTTAGATGCCTGATATTCTGGCATGGTTTTGTATTCAACAAGATAATCTCTTGTGAATTATGCATGGTCTTTAAAGGTCTTCCTTTCTCAATTTCTTATGTACGAATATTTTCATATTACTCTCGGCTAGTTTTTAATGTCAAATCTGAGCATCTTCAAGTATCTGGTGGACAATGAAGTATATTTTACAAAAAGCAAGTTAGTCTGTTTGGTGTATTGAGCAGTAGGATTCTGAACGGCCATGATATTAAAATCTCTGTATCCTAGAATGCTTAGATGTTTGTGGGTGCTGTCTTCACTGCTCTCTGTCGAACAGCAGAGTGAAAAAGAAGTCATGTCTTCTTTATGCTGTTGAGCTGCCATCTACAGCAGAGCTACCCCTGCTGATGGAGAAATGATATGTTATTTTGTTAGCTTGTAAAAGGTGTAATTGATGCTTCTGACTACCACCTCTGTGGTGCTCAAAAGAGGGTCATAGCACCTCTTGAATACCTGTGAGTTAATGAAGCTTAATCCCTGTATTTACAGGCGCTTATTGTATTATGGTGTGTAAGATTGTTAGCTTACACTTTCATATTGCATTTCAGCTAGTATGTTTATTATTGAGTTGGGTAAATAGCTCTGCTATATGTTAACATGTGACTCATTAAATGGAAGGTTAAAGCATGGAAAGAAATGCAGTACCATACACTTTTTTTGCCTTTTCTTCCAGCTAACCCCACAGACATCTGAAATACCTGTTACAGTAATGAAGGTAAATAGGTGAGGGCAACAAAACTTTTGTGTACTCCAGCATTGTTTATGCGTGCTTGTCTTGATTACAGGTTCTGGATGCAGGAAGAATAAATGAATATGATGAGCCCTATGTTCTTCTGCAAAATAATGACAGCATATTCTGTAAAATGGTGCAGCAGACAGGCAAGGCTGAGGCTGCAGCTCTGTTTGAGACGGCTAAGCAGGTAACTCCTCACCCAGGCTGTAATTAAGCCTGCCTTAACAGCTCACTTTTCATTACACAGCATTCTCACTTCAACTTTCGACACCTTGCTTATTGAGAAAGTTGCACCATATCATATTTAATATAATATTTAAAGTATTATGAAGCCAAAATAACCTTCTTCAACTTGGGGGAGAGTCTGCCACTGGTAAGGGATACATATAGCCAGTTTGAATTACCTAATAAACTGAAGTGAACGTGTGAGATGAAATTATGAATGATGGTTGTCTGAAAAGGCAAGAAGCCTGCTTGATGGACACGTAAAATGTCTGTCTTCAAGTATTTCATGAGTGTTATTTTTTGGATAGTAAATATTTAGCATGATCCTTTCTTTTTAATTTTGGAACTACAGTATGTAGAAATGTAGAAGACCAATATAACACTGTTAAGAATAAAACAAGCTCTTTTCAAGACTTTCAAAATAGTATTGTATGCCCACCATTGAGAAGTCACCAGCTTTTTTACAACAAACACTTGTACAAACTCTGAAGCATTCTATCTTATCTAAAGGCAGAAATGTAATTTTAAAGTAAATCAAGGAACAGGTTTGGTGGGTTGGCTTTATTCATTGCATTTCTTCTATGAAGAAATATTCTGTATCAAGTTTGTCTGGATTTGGGATGAAGTTCCTTTGTGGATTACTGTAATGGTTCTCACCTTTTCCTTAAAAATTCATTTGTAGTGTACTTTTTTTCAAGCACATTTCAGATAACACTGTGGTATTCATCTCTAAATTCAATTTTTATGTGCATCTGTCAGGAGCCACAGATATGATATAGCAACTTAAAAATTGGCCTTTGTGAAATAAGAAAAACTGGCCATCGTTTCATTTCCTTTCTGTCCCTCTTACACGTTTATCAGAAAAGCTGTATCTCTTCTAGTACAGGCAGAAATTGGTCAAATACTCAGCATAGTGTCCTATTATTTAGTATCACCTTACACCACACAGTAGTTGCTTGGTTGAGACATTGTTAGAGTCCTTGCGTCTCCTTTCTTTATTGTAGGGTGCTCTCCTCAGATCAGATTACTATAACTCCCATAACCGTCTAGCACCACTTATTAAATACTGAGACTTTTCATAAATGGAGTGTGAAGTTTCTATAGTTGTCAGTCAAGGTTTAAATGCATTGAATAATCTGATATGAGGCTCCAGCTCTTTTGTGTGAACTGAATGAGAAACCCTGTGTTAGGAGTATATCTGCTGTTGTGGTTATGTGTTTTTTTTTTCCTCAATTTCTCACATATTTGATTTTTTTTCTTACAAGGGAAAACTTTTCTGATATTGTTTTTTTCTTCTTTTTCTTTTTTTTCATCAATGTTACTTGTCACATTGATTCCACCCTTTATAATAGGGAAGCAATTACAGAAAGAAAATAGAAAGGCGATATCATGGCATGGAAGTTAGTGCTCACATTTAACATTTCTTGGGTCCTTGGGTTTTTGGGTCCATTCTTGGGTTAAGATAGATAGATAGATACTTTATTGATCCCGTGAGGGAAATTGCAGTGCAACAGCAGCTTAACACACACAACACAGCCACAATGTAACGAATTATATAATAATAGTACAATACATACAATACAATACAAGAGTTACTCACAGTCCAGACGCACAAGAACAAACTAGAACAGAACAGTACACAGAAAATCATATCACACTCATATCACACATATGGATATAAATATAGATGTAACTGTAGATATAAATATAAATGTATTGCACAGGTCCCTGGCATATATTGCACAGAAAGTGGTTGTAAACGGGAAAAAGAAAAAGAAAAAGAAGAAGAAGAGAACAGATGTAGCAGTAGATGTGTAGATGCGTTTAATCCAGATACAGGTCACTGTCGATGTTGCCTCTGCCAAGACGCAAGGTGGATGCGTTGTACAGTCTTATGGCAGACGGCAAGAATGACCTCCTGTAGCGCTCCCTGTTGCACCGTGGATGAATCAGTCTATTGCTGTACGTGCTCTTCATTCCTGCAAGCCTGTCATAGAGGGGATGGGAGAAGTTGTCCATGATGGCCTCTAGTTTGGACATCATTCTCCTCTCAGCCACTACCTCCAAGGAGTCCAGGTCAGACCCAATGACAGAGCTTGCTCTCCTGATGAGCTTGTTCAGCCTTTTGGAATCTACTGCTCTAATCCCCGAGCCCCAGCACACCACTGCGTAGAAAATGGCACTCGCTACCACCGACTGATAGAACATGTGTAGCATCTTACTACACACATTGAAGGACCTGAGCCTCCTCAAGAAGTAGAGTCGGCTCTGTCCCTTCTTATAGATGGCCTCGGTGTTCTTAGACCATTCCAGTCTATCGTCGATGTGCACTCCCAGGTACTTGTACGAGTCCACCATCTCCACGCCACTCCCATGGATGTAGACGGGAGTAGGTTTGACCTTTTTCCTCCTGAAATCTACCACCAGTTCCTTTGTCTTTGTAACATTCAGTTCCAAGTGGTTTACCCCACACCACTCCACAAAGCTGCTGACCAGTCCTCTGTACTCCTCCTCCTGCTCACCCTTGATACATCCCACAATTGCAGAGTCATCTGAGAACTTCTGCAGGTGGCATGACTCTGAGTTGTACTTAAAGTCCGAAGTATAGAGGGTGAAGAGGAATGGAGAAAGAACTGTCCCTTGAGGTGCCCCTGTGTTACTCACTACCTGTTCAGACACACAGTTCTGAAGTCTCACAGACTGTGGTCTGCCTGTCAGGTAGTCAGTGATCCACGAGGTCGTGGAGGCATCGACTTGCATCTCTTCCAGCTTCCTCCTTAGAAGTAAGGGCTGGATGGTATTGAAGGCACTGGAGAAGTCGAAAAACATGATCCTTACAGTGTTGCCAGCCCTGTCCAGGTGTGAGTAGGCCCTTTGCAGCATGTAGATGATCGCATCCTCCACACCAACACTGGGCTGGTAGGCAAACTGTAGGGTGTCCAGTGATGAGCTGACCAGGGGTCTCAGGTGGGATAAGACCAGCCTTTCCAGTGTCTTCATGATGTGAGAAGTCAGTGCAACTGGTCTGTAGTCGTTGAGGACAGAGGGGCGCCCTTTCTTTGGTACCGAGACCAGGCATGATGTCTTCCAGAGCACCGGGACTCTTTCCAAGCGCAGGCTCAGGTTGAACAGTTGCTGGAGCACTCCGCTCAGCTGATCAGCACAGGCCCTCAGAACTCTGGGACAGATGTTATCTGGTCCTGCGGCCTTACCCTCGTGCAGCCTCTTCAGCTCCTTCTTCACCTGGTCAGTTGTGATGGTCAGCCTGGCCTGGGGGTTGGTGCTCATAGTGCTTTTAGTGCTGCAGGTGTTAATGGCGGAGGTGTTGGAGAGTGGCAGCTGTGGGGGATGGGTGGGTGAGTAGCCGTCGGGGGTTGTGGCTGTAGGCGGCCATGTTTGTGGGGGGATGGAGGAGGTATTGGGCAGTCGCAGCTGTGAAGGGTTAGGGAGCGTGTGGCTGTGGGGGGATGGGTGTTAAATTCTGAATTGGGGCACCTTCTTTGTGGCATTTCCATGATATTCCCATGTTTACATGAGTTTTTTCTAGTTTCTCCAGTTTTATTTTTGTGATTAAGCTGTTCCTCTTTATGACGAGTCTAGCAAAATATACATTTAAATCAATTATTTTCTCATTTTTGTGGTAACTTATTTAATTTTGGATAACCTGGTGGTCTGCCAATTATTACTGCTGACTCACAGGTCTTGGGTCCTGGTTTATTCTGCCCTTGGGTGTCTTCTGTGTGGAGTTTCAATGTTCTTCCAGAAGCTACATGGTCCCATTTCCACCCCCTTTTCAAAGACATGCTAGCTATGTTAACTGGTGTCTCTGAACTGTCCCAGAGTGCCTTGAAGTCCTACCTTGCACCCTACCTTTCCAGAGGATGCTCCTGATTTCCTTATCTTTAATAAGTGTCTTTCTGATACTAGATTGTGTGGATGGAATATTTTGTGTTTTGTTTCAGTAGTTTGTGCTTTGAGATTGACTTGTCATTAAAGCAAAACAACAGGATACATTTTGATAGTTCTTAAGTCTTTCTCATGTTGTTTGTTTTGATACATGTTGAATAACACTTCATTTCTTTTTAGACATACATGAAAAGAAGCCGCTCACCGCCAGTACCAAATGGACAGATGGATAACAATATGACTGACACCAGTTTCATCATCTTTGAAACAGCACTATAACATCATCGTAGCAATTTTGCAATTCTGTCTACAAATTCTCAATATGAATTGTTTGTGAAGAAATAAGACAATTCTGAAGCACTCCAGTTTAAGCACTGCATTACTTAGGGACTTTGATTTAAAAAACTTAAAGCACATAAGGTCAAGAATGTTTCTTGATTATAAGTGTAAATTCGACCACAGTCCCCTGCCTAATGGGTAATCTGTAATCTTGTTTCAGTGTGAACTGTAACAATGTACAGAAGTGCTCTTATTTATGCCATATGTAAGTATCCATTAGTTGGAAAAAAACATTTTAGTTAGTTTTGGAAAATAAACTATAGTTATAATTTAAAATACATCATATACATAGTGCCTTCAATAGAAAATTGCAGTGCCAGGTAGAACATAGATATTCATTTGTCTTGAAGAAATGATTTTATACTTTGGACTTTGAAGTCCATTAAAACAGATCTAAAGAACATTGAATTGTTAAAAATAAAAATAATTGCAAAATGTGCAATAAATACAAACTGCATGTTTCATGATTAATGCAAATATGGTATATATAGGCTTAGATTGTGCCTTATTCATAATGGAATATTTATTTTATTTTTTTTTTACAAAATGTTTTTATTTTAGTGCAATATTAGGTGTTAATGTATCACAACACTAGGTGTTTGGTGTAGATAGGGCTCATCTCAGTTTCTAGATCAGGCCTGAATCAAAACAATATTCTTTCTTGATGTTTTTTTTTAATTGTGAAATTGCAAGTGTTTGAAAATTCTTTGTAAATGTATAGAACTGACACTTAAATAATTTAATTGTGACAAAATAAGGAGAAGTGAATTTATCCTAAGATTTTCATTGGACCATAATACGAAAAGAACTAAATATTTCATATACCAAATATATGCCTGTTTCACAATATGTCATTGTTTGTATGTTAATGCACATACAACCTTGCCGAAAATGATTTTTAACTGACTTAATGTACATACAGTATGGATTGAGGTGACTCAATACAGTTGTTTAAAATCATGGTAATATTTCATGAATACATATTTTTTCACAATTAGAAAATGCTGCATTTATTACATAATTTAATAGATGTATTGCCAATTGAGAACTGAAACGGCTAAGCTTCAGGACATAGACTGCCATGTTGTAATCAGCTGGTTATTGGTGATGCTCTATGTAACCTAAACAGCAGTGTTTTAAGGGCATTATGTTTTTCTTCGTATACTTAATCAAATTAAATGATTTTGTCTAACCAAGAATCACATCATACTGAATACAAAAGCAGGTGCTTGTTTTCAGGGATAGCATAATCCTAATAAGTGCCTCCAGAAGAGAGGTGGTGACCTCTTAAGGCTGTTAGCCAGGGTGAGTCTTTACCACCTTGTGGCCTCGCCTGGTTCAGATCAAGCAAGATGCCAGGTGTAGCTGGTAGAGTAGGTCTGGGAAAGGAACTGTAATTGTGACTAAAACAGAAGACTAGTCTTGTCTAAGAGCTAACAGATAATACGTAGAAAGAAAAAAATGCTCTGACTTGATAGGTTTTACGAGTAGAATAGTTTTACATTATTTTCAAAGCCTTTTTATGCACATGGCAACACCACAGCCAAGAGGTTCTTGTGCTTTGTATTGCAAAAACAGTGCATATCTTTTGACAATAAAAGCACTCTACTACAGAACACATATACTGAATACTTAGAACAGCTGTACTTATGAAAATTGAAATGGCTCAGGTATAGAATTTAGATCTGTAGTGACAGTACAGTTAATGTGAAAAAAATAAACATCAGGTGCTAGTTACAATTTTAACGTTAAGTGTTAGTTTGTTACCCAAAGAAACTACTTTCTCATAACAATTACACCTTTTTCAGTTGTAGATTTCTTCGCTGGCCTGTTTCCTTTTTTACTATAGAATGCCTTATAGGCTGTGGTTTTGCCACATCCTTTAACAGGAGAAATAAATGGGATCGCATTTGCCATATTAGGAAAAGTTTGTGGGGAGCATAGCTTTTTTTTTGCATAACAGGTAAATTAGTAATTAGATAATTAAGGGTGGTTGTATTAAACACTTGTACAGGAATTTGCCTGGATTGTCCTATATTTCATTACTAGTGATATACTGTATTTAGTCTTTCTAAAATGCCTTAGTTTAGACATTGATGAAACCTTGCCTTCAGCATTGTTCCTTTACAGATGCACTACAAATTTTATTTTTTGTAACCAGATAAGTTGGATAGCTTGAAGGCTTTTTCTTTGCTTTCTTATTTATTGTAAATGTGTCCGAATATAATTTTGAAATGATATTATTGGATTATAATCCTAAAAATCTGAGAGGTATGGCAAAAGGAAAGCCCTTGGCTGCTGGTTTTGATTCTGAACAGGGGTGCATTCTGTGAGGGGTTTGCATGTTCTCCCCACTTTTGTATGAGGTTTTGCTGGTACATTGGTTTCCACACATGCTGATATCTAAATAGCCCCTGTGTGTTTGCTCTGCGATGAATTGACTGGCTTCATGTCCAGGATGTAACCCTGCCTTGTGTCCTGTGCTTCCAGGATAGAATCCAGGAATATAGCTGGAATGAGTGGCTTTCTGATAAAGGATGGATGTTGTATGACGGGCAGATAGTTTTAAGAGCTGTTTTCTTTTAGCTGAGGAATGAATTAAGTTTAAGAGAGTTCCACATTAGTTTACAATTTAGTAATCTAATAATTGGCACCTAGTAATTGTTTGTTATAAGAATTGTTTCTATAAATGTATGCATTTTTGTATAATATTAGCCTATTTTAGAAAAAAGGTAGCCTTGTCTCAAAAATATTGCTGTTTTTTGTTGAGATTACTTTTATAATTTTAGATTTAAGGTTTTGGGCTAGGTTTTGCTGTGTCTTGGAATACAATAACTGGATTATTGATGTATCCACACTGAAATATTATAATAGCAAAAGTTATTAAGAGTAGTAAACTACTACTGTACACCACAATGTCATATACATTTATATTTTTAAGTTTAGTTTGTATGAGACAGCTGTAATACTAAGATTATGTGTGGCCAAAAGGTTGTGTTTGCAGTCTTTATTTTTTCAAACCATTTTTTTCAAACTTTTTTGTTTAAAGCATTTACTGTACCTTATCATCTTATAAATGACTTTTTTTTCATTAAAATGGCAGAAAATAACTTATATGTATGTTTTTTTGATAACTAAAGAAAAAATTCCAAAGACAGATTAAAATTTGTCTGCAATGGAGATTTTTGTTTTTCTGTTTGTAAAATGTTGTGTGCTGTCATGGTCCCTCAGTTCTTTTGCACAATAAACTATACTTAAAACAAGGATTTTGATGACTGTTTCTGTTTTGGTTTTACATAGGCTTTATACGTTTCATGACTGAGCGCTCTTCAGAATGTCCTGCAGTGCTGACCTGAACTGTACCTCCCTAAAGTGGTGCCTTTTTAGTATTAAACCCATTATTCCTGAGATCTGTTAATTTCAAATGTAAATATCCCTACCAATCGCAGGTAATGCACAAAGTTCTCTACCTGTCACCTAATTCTGACTGAGCTTAGAAAACATATGGGGCGAGAAGTAACAGGAAAGAAAGAACATAAAATGACAACAAAATGAAATTTTGATCAAATTTCCTCTTTCAATAAAAGTTCTGGATGAGATCTTTGGATCATGCAACTTCAGCAACCAAACGAGAAATTGACTCTTTTTTCCTACCTAGGTCTATAGGCCCAAATATGTGTTATGCTGGTGAAGCTGGAAATGTTTTTGAGGCTTCACCACTTAGTTTTCTATACTACACTTGCGCATTGGTCTACTCCTTCACACCACAGCAAAACACGACGGACTCCTTTTTTTATCAAAGATTGCCCTGTCAGGTATTACTAGCCAAGTGCACTGTTAGAAAAGGGTTTGATTAGCGCTCGTTACAGAATTGCCACTATCTGTAACACGGAAAAGTTAATTAGCTTCGTAGTTTAATAAGGTTGTACGGATATACTTGTTTTTTTGCATAATCAGAAAACTTCCCACAATCTGTTAACAATGTAGCATTATAATGCGTGTTGCAAATGTCTGTGTATGAATTATGCTTTCCATCTCCGCTGTGGATAGCAAAAGGAAATACGCACAAAATAAAAGTGTACCTGGTGATTGTACTGGTGACTCCAATACAAGTATATTGAAAACAATGATATTAGCAATGCTTCTTCGGTCATATTTACTTCTTTAAAATGTTTCGTTGGGAAAGATGAGCCTGTCTGGGTTGTGACGTTTTGGTAACGTACATCCCGTGGCGAAAAATAATGAAGAATTAAACTCGACGTCTTTAGTGCTTCATTCTTTTGTCTTGGTTAGTACACACAGTTAAAATATAAAAGTCCCTTAGACCACGTTATAAGTCGGTGAACGGAAATACTGGTAACAAATTATCAAAGTTAAAGGGAAAAAATCAGGACGAATGAATACCTCCCTGACAAACCATATAAAATAACGAGTCACTGTGTACATACTGGATACATAAGTGCGCATTTCGTAGATTTGCATGTAAGCAAAGATTCAAATAAATCCATGACGCTTGCTGGTTGTACGCTTAAATGGAGCCTGATTGCATTGGCGAATATGAATCCGCCCGTCTGTCAACCAAAGGGTTAATTTACTTAAACTGAAATACTATTGAGTTTCACCAAGTTTGATATAATTGTAAAGGCGGATCAATGAGGTGGTTGATGTAATTGTTCAAGTAAAAGGGGTTGCAGCCTGTGTAGAATGTTGTGGTTCGTAGCAGACACAACATGTTAGTCAGAATGAGACGGAACCGCAGAAAACATCTCACCCTGCCTATCAGAGTAATGAGTACTTTACAGGAAAATGCTGAATAATACTGGTGGCTGTTTAAAGGTACACAATAAACAAGCTTGCTTAGGGAAAAGTAGTGATATATGTGTTTGAATATTAAGAGGTGTTCTAACGTCACGTAATAATAACCTTTGCAGTCTGATACCCAAAATAACGAAACCAGGTCCTTACGAAAGCCCACCGGGTTTAATGATTTTAAATACCGGCCATCCCGTGTGTCCGCCTGCTCCCTACCAGAAAGAATGTTGGTTTTGCTTCTGACGTTCGAACATCAAAGTGTAGCGTTGGAATGTAATCTTTTTAACTCCTTTATTAATCGTTGTCATTGTACGCTCTGTTACATCAATCAGACTATAATTAACGCGAAAGAGGAAAACATTTTTTTTCTTCATAAACTGCTGTAATAATGCGATCTATTAAATACTTTGATTAATTAATGTGTTTAAGAAATAATGAAAAGGAAGGTACAGTATTAAGTTTAAAAGGAGGATGTGAAACATACTTCAGTAAATGAAGCTGTTCTGTGAGTTATATTTGAAAAATTGAGTTTAGTGCTCTCAAAATTATCCTAATTACAATCCTTCATTAATTTGTTCATTCCTTTTAAAGCTTGCTTCGATGTATTTGTAATTAAATCTGCGTTTAAGAAAGTGAAATCTGGCTGTTTCTACACTCTCGATAAGACGGTTACATACAGTACGCGTGTGTATTATTTAATCGTCATTTCACAGCCGAAGACTAATGAGTGGGGAGCTTAATTAAGTAAAGGAAACCGTTTTTAATTAAAAAGACCATCACCTTTCCATGTTGTCTAGGTCGCTAAAGTGATTCAAAATATAGTTCATTACGTGTTGATTTTCAGAATAATCCCCATAAAAGCGCACAAAGCATGTTTATGAGGATTATCAATGCAAAGTAATTGTTAGTCTATTCCTAATATAAGCCTAAATACACAGATTTTAATTAAAATGTTGAAAAGAAATGCCTGTTTTAATGGGTAGTTATTATAGTTTGAGATTTAATATTTTCAATAATTCCATTCAATTTAGAATAACTAATTATATCATAAAAATGTGTTTGTAATAGCTGTCTAGATGGGAAATGTTTTATTTTAAGTAAATGATAATGTATCTAAATTTAGGAAAATCATAAAATTGTATTTAATAAAAAGAAAACTACAATTAATAGGTAAATGTATAGTTAGGTGCATTATTTATAATGAATATTTGTTGTAGACATAATTTTTTTAATACTATCTTGCCCCTTTTTTAAATATGCAATGATGTGATAGTTTTATCCTAGTTTTGGCCATTATATAAACTTGCAACAGTGTCATTATTCACTGCCATATTTAGCCTACATTAAATAGAAAATAAAAAAGAAATATCTTGAAATGGAAGCCAGAGGTCCTTTAAAGCTGAATGATTTACACAATTCATTAAAGATAGTGATTTTTCAGTTAGCATCATATTAAATGGTTACTTACTCTCAAATAGCCCTTGGGGAGTTGGATTGCTGGGTTGCAAACAGATTAAAGTTTGTATTGAAAGAAAAATTGAATTCAGAGGTAATCAATAGCATAATGGGCCAGTGAGTGGAGCCTGCTGCCTGAAATGAAATTACCATATTTTTAATCTTAATTTTCCACTCTGTTTATCTGACAGTATGGATGTGCAATCCAAACAGATAATGAGAGAGTGGGATATTGACACTGCTGTTCTCTGGAGTACTTGTTTCAGTGATTAAATGCTGTGATCTGTGATTACTTTGTGCTTGGATGTCAGGCCTGTTGGCCAGGACCAAGGGAGGGGACAGCCACAGAGCAGCTGTAACATCAGGGGTCTCTGGGGTGCTAATGTACCTGATACAGCGTTACAATATTAAAAACATATCTGCAACAGCCCTGCATACTGTCAACACAATATGAATACTCATAGCACAATCTGTATCACAGTCAGCACATATTCTCTACACTCTTCCTGATAATGTCCCCAGCAAGAATAGGAACAACAAAGTTTGCACAGTAAGTATTATTAAACTGATACCTTATACGTTCTGGATAATAGTGCCATTTTTAACACCATAATAGCCTTAAAAGTATATCTGATTCTCCTTGTAATAGCAAAGCTGTCAGTGCAATGAATAGACATTTTGGAGATAGAATAACGTGTTGCCAAACAGAATAAGTAAAAAAAAAGCTAGGCTATATCCACAATAAGGATATAATGATAAAATAGACAGAGGAATTCAGGCTTCATTTCATATATTGCATGCATTTTTACAAAAAGCTTAATATTAATGGTATCTTGTAAAAATTCCAAAGAAGAGAAAAATAATTTCACTGTAAAAAATAAAATAGTTCTCTCCTGGCTTAGAACAGCCATTTTGGCTTGCTACAATATGTTTTTGTATATACAGAGTACAAGTGATTTTTTTTGTGTTCAGCAGAGTAGCTTTGATAAAAGAAAACAAATTACACACAGCATAGTGTATAAAATGGTATAGCTGTGCATTGCGATTTGTCAAAAGCGGTGTTAAAAGATGTAAAAGTGAAAGCTGCAGGTTGCATATGTTTCTCAGACCTGACTGATCCTTGTATAAAGCACTTGGTGAAGAGTAGGGAAGAACTTCGACAGGCTGTGGTGGAATTAGGAGAAACAACTATGCTGGCTTTGTTCTGTGCTGGTGACACGTAGAAGAGATTCAGTCTTGAGCGATTCCCCCTGAGACAATGTTTTCAACCTTTCTCAAGCACTGAAAACAGAATATCTTACAGGTTCCCAAAGCCTGACATTATTATCTGAGACCTGTAAAAAAACATGGGGCCCAGAGTGTTCTACAGAGTCTGATAATCTGATGCTAAATAGACAAAACCAGAGGTAAAACAGAACCAGAGAGATTTTTTTCTATACCTGTTAAATTAAGTAAATATATGGAGATCCTACAAATGATTTTATGTGTCCCTTCATGTCTTTCTTTTCTTAACATTTTGAAATATACCGAGAAGGCTTATAAACACAACAAATACTATTGGTATAAAAAAAATCACTTGGTATTTTTTTTAGCGCCCCTCCATATACAATGTTAATTTCTGAAAGTTCTTAACCATCCACAGTTTTAGCATTTACATTCCCATTACTGTGTCGTGTATAAGCTTCTGGATTCAAATCTTCACATTTTCCCTGTTTGTTTTTGAAATCCAGACTTAAAATACATCTTACACATATCCTGGAATCCATTAATACTACTGAAATTGACAACCACTTTTGCCTTATAGATGAGGACAAATGATTGTAAACTAGTATTACTAGTATTTGCTGTTTATGTGTAGGAGGAAATATTCTGGTATTTAGCAAAAGTATTTGCTTTTTAAAGGAAATCTTAAAGGAGATAGTATTATTACCAGTATGGTGAACAACAACAAGCCAAGTGATTTCTTCTGTAAGGTATAGATGCCAGTCATGCTGGCTCAGCAGTTTTGGTATGACCATACAGTAGATGACCTGATAAAAGATTGGTGTTCACACCTCTAATTATATGGATTTGAGGTATACCTAGCTGTAACACATGGCACATTTTCCTGGCTGTAATGTTTTTCATAAAGTAAGTACATTACCAAATGTGTGGCTTGTGTAGAAAAACGCATGGTACCTTGCTCAATTATGTGTGAGGGCAGATTTTGTAGCTAAAACATCCTGAAATAGGCTTTTTCTAAATGTTATTCAGCTAAAGTTATTAATGACATACAAACAGGGAAAAGCAGTTTCTTGCAATTACCTAGGTATAGTAAAAACTGTAAAATGACTATCTGTGTGAGATAATGCATTCTTGTTTTAAAGGCAAGTGTTTACACGGTGCAGACATGAAATGATACAGCATCTCTCCAACATATGATGATTTTTTCCATTAAAAATAAAACAGCTCATGCTGTTTCTTTTAGATTAAAAATAATATATGTGTTAATGCTGCCTTTCGATACTGGGGCCCTGAACATACAAACTCATGCAGATAGTTCATGTGGGTTTCATCCAGGTGCTCCCATAGTCCAAAGACATACTGGTAAATGAATTCGCTTCTGGGAAAAGTGGCCCTGGTGTGAGTATCTGCATGTTTGCGTCTCAGTGTGCCCTGCAGTGGACTGGCATCCCATCCCAGAGTGTCTCTTATATTCTGCCCATTGTTTGGTGGTGTAGGCTCAGGCTCCCCCAGCAGCAATTACAAGCCAGCAGCCCCACTAAACAGCATTGTGAAGAAATTGCTTCAACATCTGAATTAGGGTGAAAGGGTAAAATTTAGCCCAGGTACTTAGGCCAGGAATTTAAATGCTGTGAGCTCTGATGAGTATTGCTATGGGTCTTTTAATAGCTAAGTTGTCAAGGAGGACCTTGGTATAATCCATCCTAAGGACTCCACCTCCTACAGCACATCATCATATTGGAACATTGTGTTTTTTTAGTGGACTTTAATAAGCACATGTGTGAAGTTTTATTTTTTGGTATGTCAAAGCAGCCTTTTATAAGACTACATAGTTTGTTTCAACTTCATCTTTTCCTTCTCAAAGAATGTAGGGAATGTGAAGCAAGAATCCCCAGATATTAATCCTGTTTAAAGCTGATTGAAATGATGGAACATTAAACCTTTATGACATATCCCTTATCCCAACCTCAGCTGTTGACAATACTCCCAAATGTATGAGATTGGACTGAAAATATGGGGTGGTGTAATTATGGAGTACCACAGGGGTCTGTAGATAGACCACTGCTCTTCCTGATTTTTATCAGTTATGTAGATTCACGTTTTCAAATGATACCAAGCTAGTCAGGTTAACAAACTCTATAGAAGCTGCCAAGGAAATTAAAAAAAAAACTTTTCGATAAAAATAAAAACTGAACAAGTCCCTGATGACATGCAAGTAGAAAAAATAAAATGGGAAGAAGATGACATTTAATCCTAAAAGGTATTAATAAAGTTATCACTTTATTAACATCTTCAAAATCAATAATGAAATAGAAACCAGACAAACCAAAAAGCAAAGGGAAGCACATTAAAAAAACAGACAAAAGGGGGCACTATTACAGAAAGGGTTGTGGAAGTCGGGAACAAGCTAGTCACCCATGTTTTTTAATCTAATACCATGACTGCTTTGAGGAGACAGTTGAAAGACAGTCTTCTCAGCTCAATTAGCTACAAAGAACAAAAGAGGCCAGATGATCCAACTAACCTCCCTTCATGTGCCAACTTTCTTATGTTCTTCTTAAACAGTGTTTTTTAATTGTTAGTCAGTCAAACTTTGTTTTAGAAGAATAGAACCTGAGGTAAGTATCTTTGCCAAAGAGCTGTGTGAGTTCTGCTCATGACCATAGCATTAACATTTGAGTTTAACAGTTACAGTACTTCAACATGCCATGACATTTTCTATAACTCCTTCTCAGATGTAGTATTTGACTCATAATTCCTGATTTTCCATATCCATAGCTCATGTTTTACAGTTTATTAATGTTAAAAGAAAAATCTGTAAGCTATGTGTTATCACTAATATCATGGAAAGGATGTATTGATCAAATTCAATTAATCCTAAAATTCCTTTCTCCACTCCCTCCAGGGAAAGTTTGCAAAAAAAAACAATAAAGCTGACACACAGATGCATTCATATAAAATATTTTATTATATTTTTTATAATATTTTATAGACAATTTTGTAATATCAAACATTAAGAGTCCAAAATGATATTTATTAAAACTAGTTTGACAGTATGCTATATTGCCAAAAATAGTGTACTATTTAGTAGTTGTGGTTTTTACCAGCAATTTATTTGTGAAGACTGATGCATTTTTCTTAAGCTTGGTTCTTGGATATCTCTCAAAGAGCCTGCATCCTCACAAGTGAAAAGACAAAAAGTATAAAAGGAATCTTACTTTTTGCTTACTTTCTAAAGCCTGTGTTTGCTCTGTCACCTTAGCAAAATGGCATACAAATCTTAAGATACTACAGAAAAGAACAACACAAGAGTGAACAATAGTGAGAGGCTTATCTGATCTGTAAATAAGTGAACTTATAGCCTAAAGCTAAAGCAGAAAATGATTATTGATGATGTCATCCCATTGTAAAAAATTGCTGAAGCTTAAGCCAGGACCTGTGTTGCAATGTGTACACATACCCATTGGGGAGAATGTTCATTAAAGTTTAAGAAAAAATTCAATTCAGTTTAACGCTTGTTAAACTTTGTTTTCTTATATAGACCTCTGTTTCTCAAATGTGTGATTTTAGTTTTGATATCTGCAGTTTGTAAAAAGATCAACATTAGCATGGGCTTCATTAAATCCAAAAGTATGCAAAGCAAAACAGAAATGTGGGAATATGAACTAAAATGTCTCTTGTTAGTCGGAGAAGTGAAGTTTTGAATAGATTAAATTTGATTCTGAGTCATGTTGACATTAAGGGGACTCTTGTCTATAGCAACGGGGAGACAAGTTATTTTTCACTAAAATTAACAAGCCAGGGAGCGTATTTTTAAAACGTGGAAACATTCAAAGCCATTACTTCAAAGATCACAGACAACATGAGAATTTCCATGAGGGTATGTGTTTGTGAAAGGGCTCTGTACGCTGCATGTAAAACTGGAGTAATTGGTAAAGTTACAGAGAGTTTATGTCCTGTTTATTATGGAGGCCCATTTGAGAGCCAGTGCATCTTTGGAGGTTAGTTTCTCATCATTTTTCTTAATGTAGAGACCCACAGGGTAGATGGCAGTGCCACAATGCTGCCGTTGTATGGTTACTGTCAGCCCGCTCAAATAAGGCTTCCTGTTCATTAGACCTTCTTTCACCTCAACACAATACACTGGCTTTGCTGCAATACTGAGTCAACGCCCCTCTCTTCAATACTATATGAATAGTTTTAAATAGTGTTTATGCAAGCTATTGTTGCCTTTTGTATGGTTAGTCTTAATGCACAGTGATTCGTCTGCTTTTGTGGCCTGGGACACATTATCTTCCCTGTGTGGTTTCAGATGCATGCCATTTTTTTATCCAGTAAACAACACAACTAGAATATGAATACTCACACATAATTATTTAGATTTTGATGAACTAGAATAAACATTGTAAATCAACATGAATGCATTTCTAGTAATTGTTATTGGTGGTAACACTTATGAAACACAAATACCCTGTTTAACTCTCCACTCTAGTATTGTATTCTCAAGATAAAAGTAATTTTTTAATCTGTTTGCATCTTATGCCCAAATCATGGGGCTGTTTTTTCCTAAATATGTAAATAATGTAATTTTCTGGCACTTTGAAATTTTAATTCAACCATCCCTTCTCTAATGATAAACTCACATCTTTTGTTTCCATGCATTTACATTCACAGCAAGCTTGTTCTTGTAAATTTCCATAGTGATGTGATCAATTCTAGGCAAAATGTTCTAGTGCAAATTCCAGTACTTCTTTTACAGAAGACTGGGAAAAGCAAAGCAGAATACTTCATTGCTTTTCTTCAGTGTCTCATTGCACTGTGGGAAAATGGTTGTGTACGAAAAAGAACAATATTTATATCTCTCTGTTAATAAATTAAATCTTTACTACATTAAAGCATATATTCCTGCTCTACAACATAGCTTTGAAGAGTCCCAATACAATTAATAATGTTAATAATGTTGTTAATTCCCAATATCAGATACTCCATCTTTCAATTGTTTTCTTTTCCTCTACTCTGTTGAAGTGAAAAAAATATCACTTTAATAAAATGGTGAATTAATCCTTGTTCAGTCCAAATGTCTTGAACTGACTTTAAATATATGTCTGTGATAATGTATCCTTCCATAGTTATGAGTCTTAAGTGTTTGGTCATGCAACATATAGGGTCAATTAGAGAATTAGGTAGTGAACAGAACATATACAATATGTCAGTCATGACAGCAAGAGCATAATAACTTTAACTCTTGTTACTGCAAAGAATGTCCAGATAGCACTGTATTTGGAACAAAGCATTAACGTTCCAAGGAGACAGATTAACACAAAAACAAGAGTGTATTTGCTGAGCAAACAGGCATGCTATGCTTCCTTCTGCCTCATCTGTTTGTAGTATTGTTCTAAGTGGTATACATCACCCCTGGAGTGTAACTGATAGGTCTTGCCATTCTTACTTTGGAGGGACATACAAAAGCAAGAGATATCTGCAGTGCGGACTTCATTGTACCTAGTTCAAAAGCATTTGTGAGAAAGTATGCCGAGCTCTTTTCCATTCAAAACGTTTTTAATGCCAGCTGATCATTACAGGTTAAAGATGTAACTGATAGGTAGACCATTAAATCAGGAGCTCAAGCACAGCTGGCTTTTCCTTTCCTTCTGAAACATTTTTCAGAGAAGTACATTTACAGGTAGCTCTATAGCCCAGAGAAGGGAAATCCTAGACCTGCATTTGTATATACAGTAACTTTGTCATAAACTCATATCAAACTAATTTCAGGTATTTTCACTCAGCTGGAAGGAAGGCCTTTTCCTGTTCTTTTCTTTGTTTTTCTTGATTTTGTGTGGGATATTAATAATTGTTTGTTGTTTCTGGTTGAGAAGTTGCTTGCTTCTCTTACCAAGCAGTCCAACAAAATATCATACCAGCATGATGACTGAAATTGTTTACAATTACAACTGCTTATCAATGAAGAGCACCCCATATATTATTCATTCAGAATTATTAATTCACACAAAAACTCAAAAGTAAACTAAAAAAACAACTGAAATCTAAACATCTTCTTACATGGAACTAATTCATAACTAGTAATACAGTTTGACATTCCTTAGCAATCTCTTTGGGGATGTATTCTGCTTGTTCTTCCTGATCAGTCCTTTATCTGATGGAATGACATTAAGGACTAACACAGTTTAGTAGTTATGAGGATCTGCTCTTTAAACATGCTTTGTAAGGATGAACACCAAAATTCAACAACATCATCTTTCATAATCTGGATTGTGCCTTCAAAAAGACTATAGACTGCGGGTATCAGAGAGTTGTCTTGCACATTTTAAGATTGTAGCTTTTGCCTATGATATCAGTAATAATAATTACAATTAATAATAATTGTTTACACTTACATAGCGCTTTTCTGGACACTCCACTCAAAGCATTTTACAGGTAATTGTCACGGATGTCAGAATGGCTAGCCGTGGAATGACAAGGAGAGCAATAAAGACCCTATGCATAGTGAAAAAGGGGCAACACGGGGGTTAGCCCAGGCTCAGGGCATTACACGATATTGGAAAGAAACCTATGCCCTCAGGCCACGGACTGGAGCAGCCTGGTGCTAGGCGGGTCTCAGGACATCTGTACCTTCAATGCTGAGCGAGGAGCAGACACAGGAAGTAAATAGGCTACACAACAAGACACACCAGAAAGACAAGAATAATCACAGGGAACTAGGAACAGGACAGAAGTAGAGCGCCCTCTAGGTGTACTGGGTGTGACAGTAATGGGGACTCCCTTCCACCATCACCAATGTGCAGCATTCACCTGAATGATGCAACGGCGGCCGTTGTGCACCAGAACGCTCACCACACATTAGCTATTAGTAGGGAGGAGAACAGAGTAATGAAGCCAATTCATAGATGGAGATTATTAGGAGGCCATGATTGGTAAGGGCCAATGGGAAATTTGGCCAGGATGCCTGGGTTACACCCCTACTCTTTTTGAGAAATTATGGCTATAGTTTGCTTATTTTCTGGAGGTTTCAGTGGCTTAATTTTGGATGCACAAAATATCCAAATGAGAGATACAATGGAGTGTTATAAGTTACATTGTACAATCCACTATCCTTATTTGTTTGGTTTTCCATTTATGGTTTCAGGTTTTTGCAACTTCAGGATTTCTTGAACAGAATTTGTGGTTGAACTTTGATAGATTTTTTTCATGCTCTTTTTTTCCATTACACATCTGTTATTCATGTAAGCACATTGATTTCAAAATGTCAAGAACTGAACAGATAAAAAAGAAAACTACAACTTTAAAATAACCACACAACCGAGACAATATATGCAACCTTTTCATTGATTTACACTGTAGCATTAATATTCACACTGTTCAAAATAATCGCGTAATGTTCAAGCATAATTTGTTTTCATTGATTAAATGACATACCCCTGGCATCTCATATCAAATCTATTAATACTTATTGCATTGATATTATTTTTGCATTAACAAAAATCTTAAGAAGTGATAGAGATTGCAAGACAGATGCATCAGGGAGTTCTCACAATGACTTTAAAACCAATAGATTTAATCAAACACCGTTTTAATGCAAAATATTAAGTTTTAATCAATCTCCATTGGCAAGGCTTTTAGTACACCATCAGTTTTAACTAAATACATTCCCCTTTCTTTTTAACTAAATAATAACAAGAGTTTGGAATTATTGTATAGAACTCAACCCTTTATGTCCAACTTTTTTAAGTTGTTTTTTAAATATGAATTACTATACTGTATTTCTGTAGTACTATAGATGGGATGTACATAGTTGCAAAGCTTGAACTGTTAAACTTGAGTTCACTGAATTTCCCAAATCAGTACAACTCGTATTGAAGAACCACATGTTCCATTGTGACCAGACAAAGGCTGATGGAGCACTGTTCACCTGGAATCAACAGGTTTGACAGCTTTCATGGCTTTGTTAAAAAGAGGCAAGGATATCAGAGGACATCATCTCAGTTAGGTACATTATCCTTCAGTTTCAGGTGCATTCTGGTTTGTATATTAAAAATGCATGCAACAGAGATATTCAAGTGATTATGTTTCTAATTTTTATATTGGGTGTGGAAAGCCTTGTACCAAGAGAAAAGAAGAAAGAAACACTTAGAGTGTAGTAGTCATACAGAAGCAGTGTGAACATTTGGTATATTCTGCATCAATAATAGATACCTTAAAAAAGGACGTTAAAAGGTCCTTTTTAATTTACTTTATTACCATAACTACATTAAATGATGGATTAGCTTTCTTTTAGGTCCTTTCTCAATCTAAAATAACTGCTAGACCTGTATTTTGTCACTTTTATTCACTCTTGAAGCAAGAGAACAAGGTAAGATCCATGAAGAAACAGAAAAAGGGTTAAAAGACTTTCCTGCTGTCTTGTAGTATTAGAGGATCTGAAATTGTCCTCTGTTTTGCGTGTTCAGCCTTGTCCACCTTGACAACTTTTTATTATTGTTCACACCATTCACTAGCCTTGGAATTTTGACCATTATGAAATTAAGGCTCTAGTATTCTGGTGATCTCCTTTCATTTGTTAGTCTCTGTCCATTAGACCATCAATCTACAGTATGTACCAAATAAGGTTCTTTTTGCAAAATAATTGCATCTTGTTATATATCAAAAGTAATGCTCTTTACTTTACTAAAGATCTTTATTCACAACTTAATATTGCATACATTTGATAACTAGAACTGTGTGACAGAAGAAATGGGTTTATTATATATTATTTCCATTTGTACATTATTAGATCTATACTTTTCTTACATGACACTTCCAAGAGTATGTTGGAATTTGAAACACAGATGATCTTTTTCCATAGATTATACTGCTTATCCTGATTTATTTCTTAGCTTTCACAAGTTTGTATTTCCAGAGACCAGGGAGTTCCACTATTTAAGTGATAGTAAAGTGGAAACAGGAGTGTTTTAGCAGAATATCTATTGTTCCTTGTGACAAGGGGTTATCAGCCTAAACAGCTGTAGTATTTGCAGCTGACAGGTTCAAGGATTCAGAGTGACCTCCAATTTGTTGTTGGTTGTTATCGCAAACCAGTTACATAGTAGTATACATTATTGTGTGAAATACTTCCATAGTACTTCCTAGGAAAAAAATACAGTTAGCTGGTACTTAATTGCATCTGAAGATAACTCTCAAGGCACTTACTGCTTTCACATTTGCTATCAATGGTCATAGATACAATAGAGTTAAAATACATGTACAAAATGCAGGTACATCAAATATAATACAACATCACTGTATTTCATTTGTTAACTGTAATGTACAGATAAGGAAGGATAAGTATGTGCTGATCACAGATAAGTCTACCTAAAAAAAAAAAGATAAACAAAGATGTTTTGAGCTAATGTATGTCTATTGCTAGGCAGAATGAATGCAAAACTCACACACAGGTTTGAAATCAAATGTAATTGTTGTGCTTTAAAACCCCCCAGCCGTTTTGAATCTAAAGATTCTCCACAAGCCAAACTACATATTACTTCTTTTTCTAAAAGCATTGATCATTGGAGCTTAGCCAATATGTAGTATTATCCTGGAGTTTATTCTATGGGATGCCTATGGAAGCATATTTGCTTAGGGCAGCCATGCAAATTATTACTTACTGCCCTGTAAGCTGATAACACAAATTAGATACCCATTAAAGTTGAACAATGTATATAGAATTTAAAAAAGATTGCAAATGATACCTGAAGCGATGCCGGAGTCATATGTTATTAAATATGCTTCATGCCTGCAGACTGTAAAAGTAAGAAAAGATTTTCATCCCCAGTATAGCAAAAACCTTGTCTTCAATGTACATGATAGCTGTTACTTGAAGAACTGTATGCCTTTATAAATGTGAATTAACTACCAGTATACAGTAAAATGTGGTGACATTTGTACTTCATTTCAGTTTATGATGGCTGCCTAATACAAATGTTTTCAGCTGTATAATAAACACTCCCTGGCAAAAGAGTAAGAGTGACAATAGTCTGCATTTTGAAAAATAGGCATATCATGTGGAAACAAACTAGAGATTGTATTCTTTCTATTCACAACTAAATACTGTATTGCATACATTTGATAACTAGAACTGTGTGACGGAAGAATGTATTATATATTATTTCCTTTTCTACATTATTAGATCTATAATTCTCTTGCGTGACACTTCCAAGAGTACTTTGGAATTTGAAACATAGAAGAAACTAGAGATTTACAATATGTCAGTGTTCCACAATTGTCACAGTAAAGCAAAAAAACAATGCCATGCCAAGTGTCCACACAAACAGCCTGCCACATCAAAGCTGTGACTGCACTGTGAAACTTAACCCTCAAAAGAGTCTTCCTTTGGGCTCCTGGTAGGGCAGTTTTTGCAGAGCACTGTATCTGGAAAGCGCTACTCTGAGTAAAAGCAAATGATAACAGATTGAGCCATGTGGAAATTATTGGACATCCTACAGAGACTCCTTTCATAGAAACCTTCAATACTGGAAACGTGTGAATTTCTTTGAACCGCTAGACAGCAGTAATGACATTCTCGATGGATTTCTACAGAGTCTGATGCAATGTAATATTCTTATGTGCAGTAGCAAAAAATGTAAAAAACACCCACAAGCATACAAGTATAGAAAAGTAAAGAAAAAAGAATAGATTTTCATAAAGTATTTTGAACACAGCTAATTTTATCACAGTTCTTTGGGAAAAACCAAAAGTTTTAAAGTTTTCTTCCAGTGGCTTTCTCCCAGAAAACATCTTGTGAAAGGGACTAAAACTGAACTACCCATTAAGCAATTACACTTTTAATTTGAATTCTAAAATAATATAGAAAATTAATTCAAATTTAACTTAGTATGAAGATTTGGAAAAGAACACTTGTTTTTCCTTTTTTTTTGGGGGGGGGGGTGGTGTTTTATTTTCTCCAAGGTAAATGTCTTGGACTGACCTGAATTTTTGAGTAAAACAAACAACCTGTTAATTCAATAATGCCACCTGAAGAGCTCATGAAGGCAGGCAGTATTGTAAGGCTGTTATAGGAATGACCTCTCAGAAATATCCTTATGAATAAGTTGTATGTTACAGCATTTCACATCCTGTGTGAGAATCACATGTAAAACTTTGCTGAACTCTGTGACTAATTTGGCTGGTGAAAAAATGTTGAGAGTATATTATATTATCACAGTTCATGCATAATAATTCTTAAATAGGCATATATAAGAATATATCTGTGAAAGATCTCGCTTAGTTTTGGTGTCAATAAGCATTAACCTCAAACACTGTTTAGTAACACTTCCAAGTACGACTCTAACTTTTTCAATTTTTTGTCTTGTTTTTATTTTCGCTCTGCTGCCCTACTGATAGTTAGGGATTCATCTTAAAGCTTCTCTTTTGTCTGAGGGACAGTGCAGTCAGCAGTTATTCCCTTACTGATGGCTTTCCATGCTTTTCCTGTGAAAGTGATGAAGCTGAAACACAAAGACAAATTAAGGGTACAAAAACGCTCTCCATTGTCCCATTGTCTTGGGTCACAAATCGTTGTGCAAAAGCCACACAGCATGGTCAAAATGTATTCGCTTTTCTCCCACCCCCCCTTTTTATATTCATTAGATTCATTATAGGCCACAAAGGATTGCCAACAAAACAGCTTGTGATTTTAGTTGAATTCATCCCCCTCTGAAGCCTGCAGGGAAATTAAAGTAGGTGACTACCACAGGAGGGGGAGTAGGACTCACACATCTGAGGTTTCCATTGATGCTAATAGCCAAGCGTATCCAAAATACACAGGAGCTGACCCTAAACAGATTGTGGGGGCTTAAATCATTAGTTTGCAAATGAAGCAAAAAGTGGATTGGGTGGATTTAATAGCAACTCTTCAAAACCCCCTTGATCAGTGTTTGTAAACTCCCTTTTCTCTTTTCCTTCTCAATTGGAAAATGAATAAAAAAGAAACAGCTGAATAATTTAAACTGTTTGCATTTCGCATGCCCTTTAAACAAATGTACACAACACAGAAATCGAATTACTGGCAAGTTCAGATTGCTGTAAAATCTTCATTTAGACTAGCCCTCCAGGGGCTGCTTATTACTTGTGATTTATAGTATTAGTTCTGCTTTGCAAATACATTACAACATTCCACCTCATGCAATATGAAGTGCTTTGATAAAGGGCTACGACAAATTTGCTTATTAAAAAAATGATGCCCTTTATAGATTCATTAATTGAACTTTACAGGGCTCTGTGCTCTTTGTGACACTTTTTTTGTCAGCTAACATTGGTTTCCCACTGTAACTTCCCAAACATTCAATTGGTTCCTTTACAGTTATAGTGCGATGTATCCAGAAAGATTACAGAGTAATACCATGTTATATGGACTTATTTAAAGGTTAGTGGCATTAAAGTTTCACAGTTTTTAATAAATAGGGAAAAATAATTCTGATAGGTGTTTCATATCCATCACTTCATTTATGAGAGATTAATGATCAAAATCTACTGAGCAGTAAGACACAGCCTTGGAAGCATATTCAGACCTTACACAGTTTTCACACTTCTTTAAAGCTTCTTGTTTCTTTAAAGCTTGCAGTCATGACACTTTGAAGTTGTAATTAACATCTGTAATATACGCAGCCTACTAAACATATTCATAGTAAAAACCAAAAAGAAAGGACTACACAGATAATTAATATGAAATAAAAGCATAAACATCATGATTGCATGCATATTCAAACCCTTGACTGTGGCAAACATAAATATAATTGAGTTCCGCAAAATTACCTTAACAAGCTACACAATTTGTTGGCCTCTGCCTCTGAGCAATAACAGTAGTTCTCCTGATTTTGGAATAAAAACATCTGTCTCTGTGAGGTTTCCATGGTCAGAATCTCAAGAAAAGACTCAACCATGAAGACTAAGGGGTTTTCAAACAAGTCAAGGATAAAGCCATTGAAAAGCACAGATCAAGAAAAGGGTACAAATATATCAGTCTCCGAATGCGCCTGTGAGCACAGTCTACTCAGTGATCAAGAAATGAAAGGTGCTTCATACTTTCAGACACATTCTAGATCAGACTGTTCCTCCAAACTCAACAGGCAATGAATAAACAACTTCAGAGTTCAAAGGGGGAAAATGTTAGGAGTCAACAATATGCTGGTCAATCCACAAAAGGGGTTTGTATGTTGAACAAAAAAAAACCATCTTAAATCCTGCATTGGGTTTGTAATAAGGCACCTGAGTAATCCTACAAAAATGTGGCAAAAGGTGCTGTGGTCAGAAGTGTTACATTTGGTGCAGACCCATCTCTCAGTCACCCCAGTGGTGTGGCAGCATCATGTTATGTGGATGCTTCTATTCAGCAGGGAATAATTAGTTAAATTAGTTAGTTAAATTAGTTTCTTAGTATAGAAGAAAAAATTGGACGGAACAGAATGCTGACAAATATGAGAGGAAAACCTGTTTCAGTCAGCTAAAGACTTAAAACCGGGGCAAACATTTCACCTTTTAACAGGAAAGTGATCCAAAGCTACACATGACTGCCTTAAGAATAAAAAAGTGAATTCCCTTGAATGGACCAGTTAAAGTCCTGACTTTATCCTATTGAGAATCTATGGAAAAACATGAAAATTCCTGTTCCTATGTGATCCCCAAGCAACTTCAAAAACAACTTGAGCAAATCAGCCAAAATGAATAGGCAAAATTGCACTAAGCCACCATACAAGTTGGTGTAGACTTTCTCACAAAAGAATTTGGATAATCTTTACTGTAATTTCTGCTAAACAGAATACTGGGTCTGCAATTTTGAATACTTATGCAATTAACATATTTTTCATTTTTTCACTTTAGTTTTTGCTGACATATACTGTATTTTATCTTAAACCTATATGTCATTGGTTTGAACATTAATGTTTTGAATAAAATAAATGTCTGTATCATTTTATAATTTCTAATAATTTCATTTTGCCACTAGTAGGAATTAGTAGATAAGTTATGGTGTGTGTCAATCCACTGGTGCTGTTTTTGATATTACCTTCCTTTAAGACAAAAAAATCCTTTATACAGGAGAAAAAAGATAAAAGACTTGAAAAAGCAAAACAGAATATGTTGAGCTACAGTACAAGAGAAAATAAAAAAGACATTGGAAAAGAGAAACAGAAAATATTCTTGCTAAATATTATTTGGAATCTAAAACTAATAACAAAAATGTTTTTCAGAAAAGAATGGAGTAGTATCTAATGGAAAATAGAGTACTTATGGAAGATGAAAAGAAAATAGAATAAATATTTTGCACAGGTGTTCACCAAGGAAGAGCCCTAATAACATTCTTCATTTTAAAGAGCGACCCTTGTAAGTATTGATCAATCACAGTATAACTTAGCCTGCAAAGTTACAGGGACTTGGAGCATATAAAGAAAACAAATCACCAGGTCCTGATGGTATGTCGCCACTT